>NC_064629.1:662495815-663111172 GCF_023864275.1 Schistocerca cancellata
TCTGAAATGTTTTCAAATGCTTGTATATTGTTTATTTGCCACTGTGATTTCACTATTAACACAGGACTGTTGAGGCAGGCTGTGCCTGTGTGGTAAATTGCAAACTATTACATTAGTATGATTAAGGTGGCTCAGGTATCTTTTCAGATTCTGTGTAGCCTCCTGAGTTTCATTTTTATTTACATCATTTGACCTCCCTAACAGAACAACAAAATCATTTTGAATGAGCTTTGCACACTAAGCAGATTGTGCTACCTTCCCTACTTCTGACAGTAAGGCATTTGGCTTAATAAAACTGGTTGCTTTTAACTGTTTACACTGATTTCACAATATCTGCTAGTTCATGCCCGTCACTGCCCACCAACATAATAATTTTGCTTACATTATTTACCATTTTTTTCATACCAAGTTCTCTGATTTGTTTAGGACTGCATTTGTTAATTGTAGTATTTTGCTTGTTGAGGCAATCATTTTGTTCTTCAGGTGTGTTTTGTCTTTTCTGTTCTAATAATAATACACACTGATGCTTTAAATTATGTATTTCTTGGATTAACACAGATATAATTTCAGATTTCTCAAGAAAGCAAAACACTTGTTTGATGCAGTGTCCTCTGGTCCCATCTTTCATGAACCACGCAGTGCCTTGTCAGTCCTCCAAAATGAACTGTGTTGCAACAAATTATTCCAAAATTGCAATGTGATATGCATTGGTAATTGTTTCTTGCATGAAAAAGGGCCAATAATGGTTTTGCTGCAGTCCAAACAGTGACTTCGGGAGAATACAGTGGTTTTACTTCACACAAATGGTGATTTTTGGCACCTCAGAATCTCCAGTTTTGTTTATTCACAACTCCATTCAGATGAAAGCATGCTTCCTCTGTGAACCAGATGCAGTCAACATCAAATCCTTTTTTGTCAATCATTGTGAGAATATGGTTTGCAAAGTCAGCCCTCTGTCACACAACTCGTACGGGTACAGACGGGTGGCTTTGGATATTGAATGGAAACACATGTAGACTCTGTATAAGTATTTTCTGAATGATGGAGTGTTTCAACTCAGTCTCTATCGCAATTCTTCAGACAAACTGCTTTGGCCTTTGCCGAATAATTCCAGAAGCTGTGGTGACATTTTTAGGACTAAGAACATTTTCCCTGGGGCCAACATTCCCCACTATATCATCAGTCACACTTCCTCTCCACTGATATTCATGTAGTGTTTGCAAATGATTCTTTTGTCTCAACAAATGAAGCATCTACTTCTTCTTGAGCCTTTCTGGCGTTTATGCCTTTTGAGTACAAAGTCATGTCATCTGCAAACTGCAAGAACTGTCCATGAGAGATTAAGTAATTTATGAAAACTATGAACAGGAAGGGCCCCATTACAAGTCCCAGCAGCAAGCCATATCCCAACTTCCATTCACATAATTCCTTGGTCTGATACAATCTGCCATCGATTTTCCAGGTAATATTTGAGGATTGCCGGAACAGTGCCTTCAACTCTATACTGACTGAGCTGCTTTGGAAGGACCTTTTGAGGAATGCAGTGAGGTGCTTTACTAAGGTCACAAAGAATCAGTACCAAAGATTATTTTTCATCGAAACTGTGCTTTATTCTAATAAACAGATCTAGTGCTGTTGTTGTTGTAGGTTTGTCTTTATGGAAACCTTGCTGTGCCTCTGAGAAGAATTAATTAATTTCAAAGTAATTAGACAACTGATCTTTCATTTTAGTGTCATTGACTTTAGCAAAGACTGGAATTACTGAGATTGGACTGAAGCCTGCTATTATGCCGGGGTCTCCCTTTTTATAAATTGGTACTGTTTATGCAAATTTAAGGAAGTCTGGAAATACACCAGCAGAAAGACCTTTATTGATTACCATAGTTCATGGTTCAACAATTTCATAGATCATTCTCTTGATAATATTAGTTGACATCCCATATACATACTGAGTTTACAATTTTTATTTTTTTAAGTTTCCTTCACTTCATCATGGTGCACCTTTTGTCATTTCTTACAGGATCTGCAGGTCTATATTCAAGTCAGGGATTGCACTTATAGCGTTTCTCACAACATCAATAAAATAACTGTGGAAGTTATCCAGCGTAAAGGAGAGATAGGATTTTTCCTGTGTTTGTTCCTTAAGTCACAGGGTGCCTTGAATGGGTTGTAAGTTCCTCCAATGAACCTATCATTGCGTTTCTTTTTGGCTTCTTCTACATCCTTTTTATAAAATTTTTTGCTTGTAAATATTTACCATGTTTTTCCGTTCACTACATTTTGCCTATGTTGTGACATGTTTGCAGGACTTTTTTTTGTTGTTCTGTGGATAGACAGTCAAATTTGGTTTTGATGGTCTGAAAGAACTCTTTAAATGCGTCAGTTGCTGCCATGTCCTGTAATCCAGACTGCCACTATACTGCAGATAGTGCTGTCTGAAAAGCACTCAGTGTTTCCTTATTTATGGTCCTTTTTGTGAATACATGACTAGAATTCCAGGAAACAGCTGGTTGATTATTAGCTCTTGGTATGAATGAATGTCAGACTGAAAGAGAGTGTGAATCCATAATTAGTGATATGGATGTAAATGGGGTGCTAACAGAGGAATCTGAAGTGAGTAAGGTTGAAATGGCATGTGTGCAGAGGAGGAGGAGATTAGTGTTTAACGTCCTGTCGACAACGAGGTCATTAGAGACGGAGCGCAAGCTCGGGTGAGGGAAGGATGGGGAAGGAAATCAGCCGTGCCCTTTCAAAGGAACCATCCCGGCATTTGCCTGAAGCGATTTAGGGAAATCACGGAAAACCTAAATCAGGATGGCCGGAGATGGGATTGAACCGTCGTCCTCCCGAATGCGAGTCCAGTGTGCTAACCACTGCGCCACCTCACTTGGTCATGTGTGCAGATAATGAATGAAACTGTTGTGGCAGTAAATGATATTGAGCAGGAAGGTTATGTCAGAGGAGAATGTGAGTCACTAGTAATTAGTAGTGGTGTAAATGAGTAATAGTCTGTTGCAACTAAGGCAGATTTTGTAATAGAAACATAGTGCTTACTAATAGTAAATGAAATTGCCAGCCAGGCTGATGAGTTTAACAAGGAAAAGGTGTGTGTGAAACATTGCCAATTAACAGCAATATAAATGCGTTACTAAAGACTGAAATGGAAGCAGGTAAGACTGACCAACAGTGTACTGATGTATGTGAAACAGTGAGTAAATATGATACTAGTATGAATGGTTTGATTGATCAGAAAGTTGTTGATGTGAATGATCATGTATGTAGTAAATTGGCACTGAATTATATCATGCCATGATGAACTCAGAACTCCTTGGAAATATCAAGATACAATCTGATACTTGGTACCACCTGCTCTACAAACTTGCTTGCTGTTCATCATAACAATGGACTAACTGTACCAAAAAAGTGTACACTTAGACAGTTTGGAGCATTCTAAAGCTCATCTTTCTGGGCTCAATACTGATTTATAAAAAATTAAATTGAGTGTAATATGATAAATTAAAGAGACATATGATTAGTCATATTTTTGGCCCAGATTTTGTTACAAGCAAAATTTTACAACTTCTTGACAGACATGTCATGATCATTATCATATCACACAAAAATAAATAACCACAAAAAGTTACATTGCATCACTTACCTGCACACAGAGGCAATGCAGCACCCAAATCACTGGCAGCAACAATGAAGACATTAATCACACAGTAGGCTAGATCTGTCACATGACCAAGTCCTTGATGCATAACAAGGGTACACCACACCATCTATCTAGAAAAATACTGAGAACTGGATGTACTCCTTTGAAGAACACAAAATAGTCATCAGGAGATATGTTCCATAGCATAGATTGAGCGGCCTGATGGGTTCTAATGTTATTCAGGCAGCCTTGACATTTATAACATGTATTATGCATCCAAAAGGAAAGTTAATTACTTTTACAGTGAGTCAAACAATAGATCACATTTTACTCAAGTGTTATAATATCATACAGTTAGTAAAAACTCATGAAGCCTTTTAGGCCCGACATTTGCATATAGGTGGTAGGTCTTTGACTTTGTGCAGGGATACATCTACATCTACATTTATACTCCGCAAGCCACCCAACGGTGTGTGGCGGAGGGCACTTTACGTGCCACTGTCATTACCTCCGTTTCCTGTTCCAGTCGCGTATGGTTCGCGGGAAGAACGACTGTCTGAAAGCCTCTGTACGCGCTCTAATCTCTCTAATTTTACATTCGTGATCTCCTCGGGAGGTATAAGTAGGGGGAAGCAATATATTCGATACCTCATCCAGAAACGCACCCTCTCGAAACCTGGCGAACAAGCTACACCGCGATGCAGAGTGCCTCTCTTGCAGAGTCTGCCACTTGAGTTTGTTAAACATCTCCGTAACGCTATCACGGTTACCAAATAGCCCTATGACGAAACGCGCCGCTCTTCTTTGGATCTTCTCTATCTCCTCCGTCAACCCGATCTGGTGCGGATCCCACACTGATGAGCAATACTCAAGTATAGGTCGAACGAGTGTTTTGTAAGCCACCTCCTTTGTTGATGGACTACATTTTCTAAGGACTCTCCCAATGAATCTCAACCTGGTACCCGCCTTACCAACAATTAATTTTATTTGATCATTCCACTTCAAATCGTTCCGCACGCCTACTCCCAGATATTTTACAGAAGTAACTGCTACCAGTGTTTGTTCCGCTATCATATAATCATACAATAAAGGATCCTTCTTTCTATGTATTCTCAATACATTACATTTGTCTATGTTAAGGGTCAGTTGCCACTCCCTGCACCAAGTGCCTATCCGCTGCAGATCTTCCTGCGTTTCGCTACAATTTTCTAATGCTGCAACTTCTCTGTATACTACAGCATCATCCGCGAAAAGCCGCAAACACTCCCCTGTGGCACGCCAGAGGTTACTTTAACGTCTGTAAACGTCTCTCCATTGATAACAACATGCTGTGTTCTGTTTGCTAAAAACTCTTCAATCCAGCCACACAGCTGGTCTGATATTCCGTAGGCTCTTACTTTGTTTATCAGGCGACAGTGCGGAACTGTATCGAACGCCTTCCGGAAGTCAAGAAAAGTAGCATCTACCTGGGAGCCTGTATCTAATATTTTCTGGGTCTCATGAACAAATAGAGCGAGTTGGGTCTCACAAGATCGCTGTTTCCGGAATCCATGTTGATTCCTACATAGTAGATTCTGAGTTTCCAAAAACGACACGATACGCGAGCAAAAAACATGTTCTAAAATTCTACAACAGATCGACGTCAGAGATACAGGTCTATAGTTTTGCGCATCTGCTCGACGACCCTTCTTGAAGACTGGGACTACCTGTGCTCTTTTCCAATCATTTGGAACCTTCCGTTCCTCTAGAGACTTGCGGTACACGGCTGTTAGAAGGGGGCAAGTTCTTTCGCGTACTCTGTGTAGAATCGAATTGGTATCCCGTCAGGTCCAGTGGACTTTCCTCTGTTGAGTGATTCCAGTTGCTTTTCTATTCCTTGGACACTTATTTCGATGTCAGCCATTTTTTCGTTTGTGCGAGGATTTAGAGAAGGAACTGCAGTGCGGTCTTCCTCTGTGAAACAGCTTTGGAAAAAGGTGTTTAGTATTTCAGCTTTACGCTTGTCATCCTCTTGTTTCAATGCCATCATCATCCCGGAGTGTCTGGACATGCTGTTTCGAGCCACTTACTGATTTAACGTAAGACCAGAACTTCCTAGGATTTTCTGTCAAGTCGGTACCTAGTATTTTACTTTCGAAGTAAGTATTTTACTTACAAAGATCTCATGAAGGCCTACAAGTTCACTTCAACCCCACAGAGACAAGGCACACTTGCCTGTATTGGGTTCCTTCAGATCAGTCTTATATATTAACCTTTGAGTTTCAGTTGAGATGTGGAAGGTCACAAATGATTTTTTTGTAGTGCTAATCCAGGAATCATATGTTAGTGATGTATCACTTCCATGTTCTGTGACACATTCTGCTGCATTAGTTTGGCAAAGGAATATCAAAGCAGTAATTAGAATTTATATACTAGATTTCTTGTCAACAAAATTGTATCACTGCGTAATGAACCTGTTGTTATGGCAGGTATATGTATCATCACTATGGTAAACAAATTAAGACCTGCAACAGTGTGTGGTCAAGGTGCATGTCAGTTGAAGGAGGGTAGTGTAACATTAACTCAGTGCCCTGTGACAGCAGAATGCTATTTCTAAGAACTTAAAGGTGTGTCTCTGCTTAAGTTTCACAGCAGTGTGAAAACTGGACTTTTGAAAATAGAAAAAACAGACACATTCACACAAGCAAAAAATAGTCAGTCCATGCAAGGCAGTCAACTGTTTAACATCTTCATGAAAGTTTACATGTTGAAATGTCCACATCCCTCACCAGTAAGAACTATGCAAAACATGTCAGCATACTTAGCTAGCATCTATTGAAAATCCATGTACTGTTAACCTCAACTAATGCTCCAATGAACATGCACTTAAAATTAAGATCAAGTTAACAGTTTTGTGATATTTACATCAATGACAATTAGTGACACTCTGTGTGCAGTAATGTTTATTTCAGACTGCATAGGGCTAGTGTCATATTAACTTCTAACTGTGAACAACAGGACATGCTTGTGCAGATGATAATAATGTTTTGTATTATTTTGATGGACTGTGACTCGAAAGAGAAGTAACCCACTGTCACTAAATGTTGAACTTATCTTAGTGGACTATTATAGTTACCGTATTGGGAGTGAACTCGATACGCTGTAAGGTAGTGATGTGTACAAATAAACTGTGTAATGATGACATGAATTGACTCTGTATGTAAGCTATCAGAAGGCATTATTGCTGCTTATAATGTCAAAAAGTAATGTTGCTTTACATGGTTGCTTATTGAGATCAATGGATAAAATCAGCAGGACAGATGTTAAATTCACTAGAGAAATAATACTTAAAGAACTTTTAAATGATAGAGGCTGGTCAACACTCCAATGAAAATGTGTGTTTGAAATAAATATAGAATAGTGAAAAGTTTAACTCGTGTGTTATGTTTGACACTGAACTACATGAAAACTGACTGAAGCTATTCTAGAGGATGAGACATCAGTTTTGTGTGTGCCACCAAGGAAGGTCAACTACAACTAGGTAACTAAACAATACAACTGGAATTAGCTTAGATGTTTCCAATACATCAGGAAAAGTACCTGTTTGAAGAGAGCAGCCACATAAGTGGTTGGAGATTTTTGTCTTTTTGTTTCTTTTGATACTTCACCTTGTGTGACAGTGCTGATCTACATTGATGTACTACATGCTGTGATGTTCCCCTTATCTGTTGATGCACTTGGTTCCATGTGTCTTGAAGCCTTGTGTTTTGATGCTCTGAACTATGTCAGAAGGGACTGTTCAAGCTGGTGGAGGCTCTGTAATGATGTGGAGCATGTGCTATTGGAGTGATATGGGACCCCTGAGACGTCTAGATACGACTCTGACAGGTGACACGTACGTAAGCATCCTGTCTGATCACCTGCATCCATTCATGTCCATTGTACATTCCGACGGACTTGGGCAATTCCAGCAGAACAATGCGACACCCTACACGTCCAGAATTGCCACAGAGTGGCTCCAGGAACACTCTTCTGAATTTAAACACTTCCGATGGCCACCAGACTCCCCAGACATGAACATTATTGAGCATATCTGGGATGCCTTGAAACGTGCTGTTCAGAAGAGATCTCCGCGCCTCGTACTCTAACGGATTCATGGTGTCAGTTCCCTCCAGCAATACTTCAGACATTATTCGAGTTCATGCCACTTCGCGTTGCAGCACTTCTGCGTTCTCGCAGGGGCCCTACATAATATTAGGCAGGTGTATCAGTTTCTTTGGCTCTTCAGTGTAGTATGTCACACACAAACTTTCGCCGTTCCAGTATTGAAATTTTTTCATTAGAATAGGTAAGCATCTGTCAGTTGATTTTCCATGAACAACTTCCATCCACCTCTGCCACCTCTCCCTCGAATCTGTTTATCTTGGAGTCTGGCGCTTCCTAATATTCAGAACGATTTTCCATTTTCTTGATTAATTTGGAGTATATTTCAAAATGAAGTGCAAGCAGAGGAAAATTGCTTTATATTTGAATCGATGTAAGCCTTCAGCCATGGGTGTTAAGTGAAGGCCATCAGAGGATGACTTTGACTAGCTTATTGCCAAATAATGCTATAAATTTCCACATGTTCAATTTAAAGACATTTATCCGTAATTATAGTGATTAACAGTTTACGTATTAGCTAAGAGACAAATCTCGCGGAAAAAATGGTGTGAACACAGCAGAAGATAAATGCTCATCATACAGTTTGTCTTGCACCCAAGTCTAGCTTCACAATGTACCGCTAAACCTAGCGCAAAGCTCACGACTAGTGAGTCAGTAGAATACGCCAAAGCACAGAGACTGACTCTGTGTGTGCCCACAAAAAAATTTTGATGTCGAAATAGCGTACAGGTTAACAGACGAAGGACATGAAATGGAATGAGTGGTTTAGATGGGAGTCAGACAGGGTTGTAGTCTATCCCCAATGCTATTCAGTCTGTACATTGAGCAAACAGTGAACGAAACGAAGGACGAATTTGATCAGGAAATTGAACTTCAGGGAGAAGAATTAAAAATTTCGAGGTTGCCGAATTGCCCGAGGCAGGATTCGAACCTGCGACCGTAGCAGTCGCGCAGTTCCGGACTGCGCGCCTAGAACCGCGAGACCACCACGGCCGGCGAAGGTATTGATATGTAGTCGAATCAGATCAGGTGACGTCGAGGGAATTAGATTAGGAAATGAGATACTGAAAGTGATTGATGAGTTTTACTATTTGGGTAGCAAAATAACTGACGATGGCGCAGTAGAGAGGATACAAGATGCAGACTGGCAATAGCAACACAAGTGTTTCTGAAAAAGAGAAATTTGTTCGCTTTTAACATAAATTTAAGTGTTAAAAACTCGTTTCTGAAGGTATTTGTTTGGAGTGTGCCGTTGAACGGAAATGACGTAAACGATAAACAGTTCAGAAAAGAAGAGAACAGAAATTGTAGTTGTGTACCAGTTCTGGCGCAATGGATGGTGGTGGTTGTGGGAAGGGGGGGGGGGGAGCCATTGTTCCCCTTAAGTTAACTAGCTAGCCAGTTGCGCTAGCCTAGTTTAATGGCCATTAATCAAACAAACGGGGTCACTTCGGGCGCATGTTTTGTTTATTTAGGTCATAATTAGTAATTAGTAACATTCACGATAATTACCATAATATATGAGCACGCTTGCGGTATTGGTTTCATGTTTAGCCATGGTTTCGATGATTTTAGCGTGGTAGTAAGGACAAATAAACAAATGAGGCCTTTCGCACTCCCAGTGTGCTGCTATTGAACATTACCCCACCACCACCACCGCCTCCACTGCTCCTTAGAGTATCGAAGATTGTCATTCTTAATAAAGTGTCAGAGATTATCCACCAATACTGAGCAGAATAAAAAAAAGAAAACTGTTTCCTTCGAATATAAGTATTGATTTCTCCATCTCTCTTCTCATTATTGTTCTTATTATTTGCTATTCTTAGAAATATTTTTTATTTATACTACAGTGCAGCAAACTCCTGATGATAATGCAACTGACCAGCCTGATGTATGGGAGGTTTTCGATTTTCCCCACACTTAACTGATTTGATAGACTTCAGGGTCCTGCCGCCTGTCTCATCCAACTTTGAGCCTCCGACACGACATCAAAAGTTGTCCACCAGCGACATATCACCAGACAGTACAAAAGAACTCTTCTTCTTTGATCATGAGTTACCACTGTCACCTATGTCTGCACTACCATCCATGCAGCTGCAGTGGTATAACACATGCATTAAAGTGTTTCTATTCACTGTTAGATACAGTCTAAATGTGAGTGATGGTAAATGTATAGTTGTATGAATGTCCTTAGCTCATGAGTTCAATACTCTAATAGTGCTTGAAAACCTAGTAATATTTTCGTCATACGAGTGCCGGCAGTTACATGAGAATTTCTCAAAGGTAAAATCTCTGAACAATAATCAAACTGCTGCCCCTCTGTTATTGGGTTGTCATTCAGGTGTGTTGATGACTATCCAAATACTGTTAAAATTATCAGTGATGAGGGTAAATTAGAATACACCCATTTACATGAAGCTACTTTTGGAAACTTGGTGTACGCCAGTTCAGCAATTCAATGGGCGGTGAATGATGATGTTGCTTTGTGAGATTGTGTTAATCGATTTTTTGGCAATGCTTGGTATGCTATGAGAACGCTTCTGAGGATGTATTCACTAGAAACTTTGATATGTGTTGTGAAGCTGAACAGAGCATGTATGGTGTGCATTACTACCTGA
The DNA here is from genome assembly GCF_023864275.1 of Schistocerca cancellata. NCBI lineage: Eukaryota > Metazoa > Arthropoda > Insecta > Orthoptera > Acrididae > Schistocerca > Schistocerca cancellata. The sequence goes on from NC_064629.1 coordinate 662,506,232, forward strand.
TGTAGGCAAAGAAATGCATGCATACTTACATATATTTATCATCTCAACAGACATACCTAAAATTCAAAGAGAAAATAAATGACCTTTAAAAAGTTCTTTGTGCTTTTTATTTTCAAGAAAAGATGTAGTGTCATTGCAACTTGGTCAGTAGTGCGTGTACTAGCAATAAGAAAAAAAACGAGTGTGCCTCCATTATCAATTGACTCTAAGCTATATAACAGTCTTGCATTTGTACATGCCGTGGCACTATCCAGAATAAGGATAGGTTTTTTTGAAAATGAAAAGATCAAAAGAGAGTTATATATTTACAATATTGCAGTGCCTATGTTGTTCAGAAGTATGATGCAATGTTCCTTCGGACATCCATGCATCTGAAGGAACAGGCACTACTGTGACTACAGCCATTATGAAATACATGAAATGTATTCACAGTTGTGAATATGGAGAAATATCAGTGGTATAATGAAATGACGACAACGAAAATTCGTTGTGGATCAGGACTCGAACCCAAATTTCCTACTAATTGCAAGTGGTCACCTTACCATTAGGCTATCTGAACATGCCTCATGGCCAGACCCAAACTTCCGTATATCATCTACTATGTGCTTGTAGCCTCCACGCATACACCCATTATGTATATTACCATACAGGTTGGCTGGTTGATTGATTTGGGGGAGGGGACCAAACAGTGAGGTCATCAGTCCCATCAGATTGGGGAAGGATGGGGAAGGAAGTCAATCGTGCCCTTTCAAAGGAACCATTCCTGCATTTGCTTGAAGTGATTTAGGGAAATCACGGAAAACCTAAAGCAAGATGGCTGGACACTGATTTAATCCATTGTCCTCCTGAATGCGAGTGCTGTGTGCTAACCACTGCACCACCTTGCTTGGTTCCGTACAGGGGAGACATTTTTATTGAAAGTCTCTTGCCCATTGTTGGTGGGTATATACAATACTGCAGTGCCTGTGTTGCTCAGAAATATGGTGCAATGTTCCTTCAGACATGCATGCATATATGTTTATCGATATTTTGGCAATGTTTGGTATGCTCTTTCAAAGCTGGCTAATGAGAACACTTCTAAGGATGTATTCAGAAAAAAAATTAGATATGCATTGTGAAGCTGTACAGAGCATGTATGCCGTTATGAAATATGTGAAATGTATTCACAGTCCGAATGTGGACAACCATCAGCTGTAGAATGGAATAACAACAATGAAAATTTGTAACTTCCTGGCAGATTAAAACTGTGTGCCCGACCGAGACTCGAACTCGGGACCTTTGCCTTTCGCGGGCAAGTGCTCTACCAACTGAGCTACCGAAGCACGACTCACGCCCGGTACTCACAGCTTTACTTCTGCCAGTACCTCGTCTCCTACCTTCCAAACTTTACAGAAGCTCTCCTGCGAACCATGCAGAACTAGCACTCCTGAAAGAAAGGATATTGCGGAGACATGGCTCAGCCACAGCCTGGGGGATGTTTCCAGAATGAGATTTTCACTCTGCAGCGGAGTGTGCGCTGATATGAAACTTCCTGGCAGATTAAAACTGTGTGCCCGACCGAGACTCGAACTCGGGACCTTTGCCTTTCGCGGGCAAGTGCTCTACCAACTGAGCTACCGAAGCATGACTCACGCCCGGTACTCACAGCTTTACTTCTGCCAGTACCTCGTCTCCTACCTTCCAAACTTTACAGAAGCTCTCCTGCGAACCATGCAGAACTAGCACTCCTGAAAGAAAGGATATTGCGGAGACATGGCTTAGCCACAGCCTGGGGGATGTTTCCAGAATGAGATTTTCACTCTGCAGCGGAGTGTGCGCTGATATGAAACTTCCTGGCAGATTAAAACTGTGTGCCCGACCGAGACTCGAACTCGGGACCTTTGCCTTTCGCGGGCAAGTGCTCTACCAACTGAGCTACCGAAGCACGACTCACGCCCGGTACTCACAGCTTTACTTCTGCCAGTACCTCGTCTCCTACCTTCCAAACTTTACAGAAGCTCTCCTGCGAACCATGCAGAACTAGCACTCCTGAAAGAAAGGATATTGCGGAGACATGGCTTAGCCACAGCCTGGGGGATGTTTCCAGAATGAGATTTTCACTCTGCAGCGGAGTGTGCGCTGATATGAAACTTCCTGGCAGATTAAAACTGTGTGCCCGACCGAGACTCGAACTCGGGACCTTTGCCTTTCGCGGGCAAGTGCTCTACCAACTGAGCTACCGAAGCACGACTCACGCCCGGTACTCACAGCTTTACTTCTGCCAGTACCTCGTCTCCTACCTTCCAAACTTTACAGGCTGTGGCTAAGCCATGTCTCCGCAATATCCTTTCTTTCAGGAGTGCTAGTTCTGCATGGTTCGCAGGAGAGCTTCTGTAAAGTTTGGAAGGTAGGAGACGAGGTACTGGCAGAAGTAAAGCTGTGAGTACCGGGCGTGAGTCGTGCTTTGGTAGCTCAGTTGGTAGAGCACTTGCCCGCGAAAGGCAAAGGTCCCGAGTTCGAGTCTCGGTCGGGCACACAGTTTTAATCTGCCAGGAAGTTTCATATCAGCGCACACTCCGCTGCAGAGTGAAAATCTCATTCTGGAAACATCCCCCAGGCTGTGGCTAAGCCATGTCTCCGCAATATCCTTTCTTTCAGGAGTGCTAGTTCTGCATGGTTCGCAGGAGAGCTTCTGTAAAGTTTGGAAGGTAGGAGACGAGGTACTGGCAGAAGTAAAGCTGTGAGTACCGGGCGTGAGTCGTGCTTCGGTAGCTCAGTTGGTAGAGCACTTGCCCGCGAAAGGCAAAGGTCCCGAGTTCGAGTCTCGGTCGGGCACACAGTTTTAATCTGCCAGGAAGTTTCATATCAGCGCACACTCCGCTGCAGAGTGAAAATCTCATTCTGGAAACATCCCCCAGGCTGTGGCTAAGCCATGTCTCCGCAATATCCTTTCTTTCAGGAGTGCTAGTTCTGCATGGTTCGCAGGAGAGCTTCTGTAAAGTTTGGAAGGTAGGAGACGAGGTACTGGCAGAAGTAAAGCTGTGAGTACCGGGCGTGAGTCGTGCTTCGGTAGCTCAGTTGGTAGAGCACTTGCCCGCGAAAGGCAAAGGTCCCGAGTTCGAGTCTCGGTCGGGCACACAGTTTTAATCTGCCAGGAAGTTTCATATCAGCGCACACTCCGCTGCAGAGTGAAAATCTCATTCTGGAAACATCCCCCAGGCTGTGGCTAAGCCATGTCCCCGCAATATCCTTTCTTTCAGGAGTGCTAGTTCTGCATGGTTCGCAGGAGAGCTTCTGTAAAGTTTGGAAGGTAGGAGACGAGGTACTGGCAGAAGTAAAGCTGTGAGTACCGGGCGTGAGTCGTGCTTCGGTAGCTCAGTTGGTAGAGCACTTGCCCGCGAAAGGCAAAGGTCCCAAGTTCGAGTCTCGGTCGGGCACACAGTTTTAATCTGCCAGGAAGTTTCATATCAGCGCACACTCCGCTGCAGAGTGAAAATCTCATTCTGGAATGAAAATTTGTGCCTGACCACTACTTAAAGCCAGATTTCCTGCTCATTGCTGGCACTCACATTACTTTTGGGCTACCCGAGCATGCCTCATGGCCAGACCCAATGTTGCATATTTTGTCTACGATGTGACTGAAACCGGCACTTGTACACTTGTTATGTATATTCCCAAACAAATATGATATTGCAGTTCCTCTGTTGTTCACAAGTATGATGCAATGTTCCTTCAGGCATATTCCTCCAGAAAAGGCTTAATCTGAGAATGTCATCAACAGATAGCACAGATAGCCACTGAAACTCTCCAACAGGCAGACATTGTTGCATGGCGTATCCATATCAATTGTTGACATCAAGGTAAATGATGTAACTCTCAACTTCAGATTCTTTGAACAGACCACCCATTCATGGGTTATTCACCTTTATGTGCCTATAGCCACATTGGCAAAGCCCCTGTGACTCAGTGATTAGTCCCCTTGTATTATCACATCAATTTCCTGCCCAAATATAGATGTTAACTTTCTCCTCAACACCATCATCTTGTTTGGGGGAATACATTAATTCACAGATTAGTATGGTGGCGCATTTTGTGGCAGGATAACATGGATCTCTTAAGATTTTAGGCAGCTCCCTTTCCAGAATGAGTAAGCACATGTTAAGGTAGAGGTTAAGAAGGTGCGTGTACCCTCAGTAGAATTTACTATGTGGCTAAATGAGGTCTGCTCCCTAAATGTGCCTGCAATCATTGAGTAGTGTAATGCTTGCATGTGACTACTAGCGAGCTGGTGTCTGTAGGTAGATAGCATTGCAGGTCTCGGGTGACACCATGAGTGTCACGGGCCAAGTGACGGTGCCTTATATGACACCACATGCAGGTATGAAACCACAGATGCTCCTGTACATGGTTCTGGCACCATAGATGGCCCCGCAAATGGGGATTGCAGCTACAACAGCCCTACACATGGGAACTGCAGCCATGATGGTCCCAATCAAGGTGATCACACCATAGACAGACCCACATGCAGGGAATTTTGCCATGAAGGCCCCACACATTGTAGTGGTGATGGTGCTTGCTGCCTTAACAATGGGTTAGGAGATGGAATTGTTATTGCTGGGTGAAGCCTGCCTCCACATGGCATCCTCAAATATTGTGCTAGGGAAAAAAGGCAATGATAAGTATCTTGTATATCTAACAATGTTGGGAATGAAACAACCATATGGTAGTTACGATTTGTGGTGCTTACTCATACATTGATCTGCATCATATATTGCCCTTAGATCATAAATATTATTATTATTGAGCATACCTAGAAACAAAGAAACATGTCATAAGCCCTGCATGAAAGTATGACAAAAAAGTTATGCTCATCTATGGTGGGATGGATCCAGCCCTGTGAGCTGATGGATAAGAATGATGGGGTCATGAGTTAACAACTCAATCTATTTTGCTCCAGTGGCTTCACTGTTATCGAAGACACCTAGAAACAAGAAGATAATTCAGCAAGAAATTCATGCAAGCGTGAATAAATGTATAATAACAATGAATTACTAATATTACATACGAATGCATTCATCGATAATTGGTGTCGATCCCTGCAATGCAATGAACGAAAATGGCATCATGGCCTGGGATGGAATGTCATTCTGAGTATCGACTGCACATAGAAAGAAGGAGATCTTGAAACTTCCTGGCAGATTAAAACTGTGTGCTGGACCGAGACTCGAACTCGGGACCTTTGCCTTTCGCGGATAAGTGCTCTACCGACTGAGCTACCCAAGCACGACTCACATCATGTACTCACAGCCTTAATTCCGCCAGTACCTCGTCTCCTACCTTCCAAACTTCACAGAAGCTCTCCTGCGAACCTTGCAGAACTAGCAATCCTGGAAGAAAGGATATTGTGGAGACATGGCTTAGCCACAGCCTGGGGGATGTTTCTAGAATGAAATTTTCACTCTGCACCGGAGTGTGCGCTGATATGAAACTTCCTGGCAGATTAAAACTGTGTGCCAGACCGAGACTCGAACTCGGGACCTTTGCTACCGAGCTACTGAGCACTTGCCCGCGAAAGGCAAAGGTCCCGAGTTCGAGTCTCAGTCTGGCACACAGTTTTAATCTGCCAGGAAGTTTCATATCAGCGCACACTCCACTGTAGAGTGAAAATTTCATTCTAGAAGGAGAACTTGTAAGCAAAGCATACAGATGACGTAGTAGTAACAGTAGTAATGATAATTGTAGAAGAAGAAATATGTATCAATACAAATATGTAAGTTCATTCACAAGTTGAATCAAGACCTGGGAACTTAGAGCTGAAAATGGTGTCATGGGCTCCACAACATAAATACCATATGTACATCATTGAAAAAATCTATAGAGAAAAAGAGGAAATATGTCAGATAATCATAGTATCATTCACACAAAGATGTGCACTCACACAGAGAATCAATCACAAATATGTGCACTCACCTTCACAAAGATCTCCAGTCAATGGCTCTGGGACCACAGGTCTGAACCATCTTGCTGCTGCCTCAGGGCAATCAGCAAACAAGAAATAAATTGTGTCACTTTCCATTTCTGGCTTCATAGTAATGAACAAGTACATGGGAACACGCACAATGTTCATGATACACACCGCCACTAATGAGAGCTCATTTGCCTCCATCTCCATCAGAGGATGAAGAGCAAACTGATTGCTCTCGCTTCATGCTCGAAGTGGTTCTCTTCGCTGTCTGATCGCTACTGACTTGCAGTTCCGCAGCACTACCTATTAATAGCACTCTGTTGTTAGGGAAGGCAGGCAGCTAGTGCCAGCTCAAATTGATACAGCCCACCCATCACAGTATTTTTTCAACCAGAGACAATAACTCTGCCACCATTTTTATTCCTCCACCAATCAGACTGTTTACGTCCAGAAAAGCATGATGCTGATGCCACAGACAAGCTAGAACAAGGATATAGCTGATTCAGTATGTAAGCCAGATATATAAACCACGGGCTTGACTGGATTATTCCAAAGAGTCTGAGTTGATGCAATACACTGCTTCACAGAGCAGCTATTGATATGACCCCAGCATGATTCGGGATGATGTAATAAATTTCTATGTCAGACAAACGCTGTCTGGAAGAGCTGATGCATCTGGCTCTGCCACAGTGGACAGTTGTTGCTCCACAGCAAAGCACTGTGTGCAATGTACAGGATGAGTCACTAACTATTGCCACCTAGAATAACTCTGAAAGTATGATAGGAGCTGAAAAGTTTGTGGGACAAATGTTGCATGGGACAACAGGCGCCATAATATGATGGTTTTTTGTTGCTAGGTAAAGTCGCTTCAGAGATATGAAGGTCAACACTTTTTTTTTTTTTTTTAATGGGATGTTATAGTTTGGTACTTATTTTCTGATAGTGGCTATTGAGATGAATCGAATGATGTGTAACAGTAAGGTCTTTGAAGGTCAATGAAGGTCACATAGGTGGCATGAACATACAGAAGGTGCTCGAAGTGATGACCATTGGTATCAATGCAGTGCTGCAATCTTCTTATCACGGACTGAGTGGTATTCCTTATTACTTCAGCACTTATCGAAGCACATGCTCTGACAAATGTATAACTTAGTTTGTTTTTTTTAAATAAAATAATCTATTGATCACCCAACTTAGAAGTAATTTCACATTATTTGAAGCAGAAATAAAAGCACTGTCCTGTTCATCTTCTTCTCTGCACCTCTTCCTTAGTTGGTGGATAGCCTACAACCATACGATTCAAGAGTACATATCGTAGCGTTCTTGAACATTTTCTTCATCCAGGACACTTTCCACTTCCTTTGCTGTAAACAGCACTATAGGTGTGATCAAACTTCCGAAACTTCATCAGCACATGTTCCAGAGACAAGTCATGTTCATCCCAGTCCTTTGAATAATGATTTCATGCCAGTCATAACATTGCCCTTCACGTTTTCGCACATTTAATACTCCTGAATGCTTTAGAAGCCTGTACAGTAGTGGAGAATGTAGCTATTAAACGTCCAGAGTTCATAAAAGTTAGAAATGCTATATGAAACATTGGCAGGTCCAGGCTGGAATAATGACAGTATCCTCAAAAGGATAGACCTCTACCCACCATATAGCGGAGATGCTGAGTCGCAGAAAGGCACAACAAAAAGACTGCTAAACAAGTAAGCTTTCACTCAAAACGCCTAAAGTAGACAATACAGACATGCATTCACATAACATAACTCGCACATACGTGGCCTCAGTGACTTACCGGTACTTGTTTAGCAGTCTTTTTGTTGCACCCGTCTGCAACTCAACATCTCCACTATATAATGAGTAGCAATATATCCCTTTTATAATATTGTCAGAAATGCTATATCTTTAAACACAAACTCGCCGAATTCATCCCTGAACCCTTGAGCATCAGCAATAATATTCACACTCTGAGTCTCCTTCATGAAATGGTGTTGTGTACACGATTCCAGTCAGCGGACAATAATTCACCACAATATCATGTAACAACAATGATAATGAGACAGTTTCTTTGGGGAAATTGTCTGATGACTCAAATTCCATATGAATATCAACAGGTCAGTCTTTGATGAGCTCATTCTACTTTATGTGTTTATAACAATGATTGGCGCTAATCCCTTAACTTCTGTTGGCTCAGTAGGTATATGAAACCGTCATCCATCTCGTAATACCACGGACGAAACTTCGAATACATGTTTTATAATGGACTGTACCCTTTATTATTCTGTTCAGCTGTAAATTATTGTATGGGCAGAATTCTCCATTTAGAAAGACCTCAGCATTTGTCAGTTTACAGTTGTTGAATATGCTTGAATCTTTCTTCAGGTTTTCTTTCCATTTGCCCTGAAACGCCATGATAGTGAACTACAGAGTTTCTACCTTAATATTCGTTTTAACTGCCCAAGACAGACGTCCAGTGGTTGGAGGAACTGGATATTCATAAAGTTGCCATGAACGGAAAGATAATGGTAGCATAGCAGAGGAATTCAGTATGCACAGGCTTTTTCAGAAACATTTGAAATGGTTGTGTTCAAGCGTCTCCTTAAGCATCCGACTGCAAATAATATATTGTCCAAGTCACAGTTTGGGTTTCTGAAGGGTTTTGATATAGAGAAAGCTATTTACACTTACAGCAAGCATGTACTTACTTCATTAGATAATAAATCAGAGGCTATTGGCATTTTCTGTGACCTGCCAAAAGCCTTGGACTATGTGAACCACAGCATTCTCTTAAGTAAATTAGAATATTATGGTGTCACCAGCAATGGTGTGGAATGGTTTGAGTCTTATGTAACTAACAGGAGACAAAGGGTGTCGCTGCGAAACACCTGCACAGTAAGCAGTCAGTCTTCATCTGATTGGGAATCAAATACATGAGGTATATGCGATTGCAGTCTTTCTCAGCAAATTCCACTGATGAATTTTTCTCAGGTTATCAGACGATAAACCATGTTGAGGGGTACAAAACTCATTTAAACATTGTGACAAGACGACACCACCACTCAGCTTATAACCCGAGAAGAATACATCAAATACATGTGATGTTCCTCAATGTTCCATCTTGGGTCCGTTGCTTTTTGTTGTGTACATTAATCACTTCTCGTCTGTAGCGTTTCCAGGTCCTAAGTTTGTCTTGTTTGCAGATGATACAAACATTGCAACAAGTAGCAAGTCGAGTACAGATTTAGAAATAGTTGCTAATCAAATTTTCACGGAAATTAATAAATGATTTAAATCTAATTCCCTGTCATTAAACTTTGAAAAGACTCACCATACGCAGTTCAGAACCTGTAAGAGATTTCCTTCCAGTATGTGTATAACATATGAAGACATGCAGATTGAATAGGTTGGCAATGTTAAATTTTTGCAATTACAACTCGATAATAAATTCAGTTGGGAAGGGCATACTACAGAATTACTGAAGTGCCTAAACAAGTCTATATTTGCAGTGAGAATGGTATCAGATGTAAGAAATATAAGTACAAAAAAAAACAAAAAAAACTTGCATACTTTGCTTACTTTCATTCTATTACATCAAATGGGCTCATATTCAGGGGTAAATCATCAAACTGAACAAACATTTTTAGCATACAAAAGCGTGAAATAAGAATAATTTGTGGTGTAAATTCAAGAACATCATGTAGAAACCTGTTCAAGGAACTTTGTATTTTAACCTCTGCTTCTCAGTATATTTATTCCTTAGTGAAATTTGTTGCAAGTAATGTTTCCATTTCCAACCAATAGCTTAACTCATAGTTTCAGTACTAGGAATAAGAAAAATCTACATAAAGACCTAAAATCACTTACCTTCGTCCAAAAAGGGGTCCAATATTCAGGAACACACATTTTCAGTAAATTGACAGCAACCATTAAAAACTTGGTTTCAGATAAAGTGTGGTTCAAACAGAGTTTGAAAGACTTTTTGATAGGCAATTCCTTGTACTCTATATATGAATATCTTAACAGGGACTGTTAGACCTGCTTAAGTAAAAATATCTGTTAGATTTCAGTTTTGACAGCACTTGGTAATAACAATCAAGATTAAGTATTTTGTGCATGACAAAGTTATTAAAAGTGCAAAACGATGTTTCAGTATTCTGAGGAGGAAAGTTGCTATTCACCATATGGTGGTGATGCTGAGTCACAGATGGGCACAACAAAGTTTCATTCTGACAGTTTATTAATTCTGTAAATTTTAGCTGCTCCAGTTTATTGTAACACATTCACCTATTTTGACAATCTCCTGACAAATGATCTGTGTAACAGATATTATGTTCAAATGATTTATGTTTTTTATGTTATTCATTCTGACATGTTCCACACCCATGAGAATCATCTCATTTTTGGGTCTATGGAACGAAAAGTGAATCTAATCTAATGTAAGCCACTTTTTGACATCTTCTTTGGGAGTCCTTGTCTCTTAAATAACCCCTGCAATCGCCAGATGTGGGATTTTTTTTTAAATTTAGGCAGTTCTGTATTTATAAGTGTTATTACATGTAGCACAATTATGGACTTTTCCCCCCTCATGGTTACCTGATAGCGATAGATTCCTTATACTTCTTAGGTCTTTGTGATTCCCGAAGCTGCCATTCCACACCTTGTGCATTCTTCACTGTCCACACTATGGTGGCAGCACTGCCGGCCCGTAACCAGATAGGTAATAAGCCAGACAGGGCTGGAATTAAAAATGGAATAATTCCACCTGATGACCTAGGTAATCCTATAATCTAGGGCGGTTTAACCCATCTTCTTCTTACTCCTTTCTGCTTCAGAACACATTTGGCACCAACAGCAATGGCTGAATGTAATTTTTTAACTGTCCACAGGTTTCTTTATGTTCTTAAGTAGCCAATGAGCGATGTTCATAACCTGTTCGAAATTTATCACAGAACCCAATTTAAGTTTGACATGCATTGCCTTATCAACTGTGAATGCTCCAGTATGTTGACGTATGCCTATATCATTTCTTTCACATATTTGTTTAGCTTTATCAGCTAAAATATGATCCATGACATGATCTTCAGATAAATTGTTATTTGCATAGTAGGCTGAATCATGCTCAATACGTGCCTGCTCTAGATTAATCCCCTTATCACTGTGCACCAGACGCTTTTGTAATTTTATTCCTGGCCCACAATACAGGTAGTCCAGTATGTGCTTGGAAAGATCGCATGCATATTATACACCACGTCTTTAGCATCCACCCAGCTGTTACGCTGTGAAGGGAAGTGTAGCCTTTTCACTAATGCCCTGTTCCCTTGACGTCTTATAATGCTCTCTATGAGAAACACATTGGATTTAGAGCTGTTCTGTAATTCTTCTGTGTAGAAACTTACTGCAATTTCTTCAGCTTCACCACATTTTAAGGTGTAAGTCCTTAGATTTGTACATCATACTTTTGAAACTGTAAATATCTCCAGTGACCAGTTTGGTAGGTTTGATTTCTCAAATACTGTCTTGTATTTTGAAATATGCGCTGAACTGCCTATATTAAATCTTTGTCTGCATGGATCCAGCTTTTTAATGCGATTGCGCACTGTGTTTAGAAGCTCATTATCACAGATATCTATAGCGCACATGTTAATGGTATCACATTGAGAGTGGTTATACTGTGCAATTATTTGAGGATGAATACTGAGCCACTGCCATGATCTTCAAAGATTAAACTGAACCAACATATGATTTTTTATTGTACTGTTTAAATGCTCCACAATACAGGGTGTCAGAAAAGTCTTTCCCTGATTACATAAATTGATAACTCAGGCTATAAGTATGTCACAAATTTGAAACTGGTGTCTAATTGTTTACAAACTATCAAAGTTTTTTTCACACATCACTGCTCCACTGACAAAAAAGGTCGCTTCGTCAGAAAAGGCAATTTGTCTGAGATAACCATGATCGTCCTCAATACGTGATAGCATTTCGACCACAAAGTCATATCAACGTGTACTGTCATTGGGCAACAAGGCCTGAATGATTTGCACTTTGTATGCATGAAACAATAAACGTTTGTGTAAAATGTCATGGAGAGAGCTTTTTGGCACGTGTAATTCACATGAGGCCCTGCGCACCGATTTCTTCAGACTTCGCGATAAGGTTGCCTTACAGCTCCCACCCTGTCTGCTGAGGTTCTTGGTCGACCAGACCTCGGGAGGTCAGCAACTGATCCTGTGTTCTTGAACTTCTCATACCAGGCTTTAATGCTCTTGACTTCAGGTGGATTCCTTCCAAATGTTGTCTGGAAGTGTCTCTGCACTGTGGCTGGTGATCGTGGCTCATGGTACCACAGGGCATGGCTTCTTGGGCACTGCACCTCATCCACTACTTACGTACTGCAATCCTAAAACAGAAAAAAAACTTTGATAGCTGTAAACAATTTGACACAAGTTCCATATTTGTATCTTACTTCTAGCCTGAGTTATCAATTTACGTAATCAGGGAAAGTCTTTTCAGACACCCTGTACATGCTTTCATGTGAACGAATGTAGAGTAGCGATGTATTCTGTACCAATCCATTACTACTCCAAAATAGCAATTGTAAAATACCCCATCATGATCAGTGTAAAAATTGACAGGGCAGTAATTCATCTCTGTCTGCGGCAGTATTTGCTACTTCCTTACCAGTCTTCACCTTCACAGGCAGAGCCCAGGCAAATTTAAAATACATCTTTATAGCCATTAAAATATATTTGAAGCCTCTATTTGCCCATGAATATTGCCTCATATCCAAGAAGTCTGTCTGCCACGAATCATCCAAACCACATATAATAACATGTCTACAATCAAATACCTTTCACGTTGGTTTATGGACCTCTCGGACAACTGTTTCCATGATTATTCAACAATGCATCATTCTATTATCTCAGAGGTGATTGATACAATTTCAACTGCGTGCCCTCTATTCCCTGTGACAGATGATGCTGTGAGCAGCCATAACTATTCTACTGTTTTGTTAGGGTCATCATAGTGTATGTATTCCACAGGTCACTTATTCATTTTCTTAAAGCCGATGTTAGTGCTTTTAGACACACCATGTACAGCTTCTAATGCACATTCAATAATATTCAGTATTTCTTGTTATGCAAGCTTTCTATTTTTATGTTTTTTAGCTTATGTGCAATAGTCATACACAATACACTGAGGCAGTAAAAGTCACAGGATACCTCCTAATATCATGTCAGACCACATTTTGTCTGGTGTAGTGCAGCAACTTGAAGTCTAATGGACTCACCAAGTCGCTGGAAGTCCCTTGTGCAAATATTGAGCCATGCTACCTGTATGGTAGAATGTTGTAATTATTAATTCAAGCAACATAGTCCAGGGACATAATTCTGACTGGGGAGAAATAATATATGGGGCTCCTCATGGTTCAGTCTCAGGTCCACTATTGTTTCTTGTATATGTGAATGATCTTCCGTCTAGTATACAACAAGCAGAATTAGTACTTTTTGCAGATGACACTAGTATTGCAGTCAATCCAAGCATATGCACAGAAACAGAAGAAATGATAAACAAAGTTCTTAAAAGTATCATTGACTGGTTTGCTGTGAATAGTCTCACCCTCACTTTTACAAAGACATAACATATTCAGTTCTGCACATCTAGAAGTACTACACCAATGATAAGTGTAATAGATGATGAGGAAGTAACAAATAGGGTGGAAACTTCAAAATTGTTAGGGGTCCATACTGATGACAATTTAAATTGGTAAAACACGTGCTGGCCGGGGTGGCCGAGCAGTTCTAGGCGCTAAAGTCTGGAACCGTACGATGGCTACGGTCGCAGGTTCAAATCCTGCCTCGGGCATGGATGTGTGTGATGTCCTTAGGATAGTTAGGTTTAAGTAGTTCTAAGTTCTAGGGGACTGATGACCTCAGAAGTTAAGTCCCATAGTGCTCAGAGCCATTTGAACCATTTTTGATAAACACGTTTTGGAACTCCTAAAAAAACTTAGTTGAGCCACATTTGCACTTAGAATCACTGCAAATCTTTGGGAGAGACAAATCAGCAAGTTGACTTATTTTTCATATTTTCATTCAATAATTTCATATGGAATAATATTCTGGGGTAACTCATCTTTAAGAAAGGAAGTCTTCATTGCCAAAAACATGCTGTAAGAATAATATGTGGTGCTCACCCATGATCATCATGTAGACTTATGTGTATGGAGTTGGGCATCCGCACTACTGCTTCACAGTATATTAATTCCCTCATGAAGTTTGTTGTAAACAGTCCACTACAGTTCAAAAGGAACAATGAAGAACATAATTACAACAACAGAAGGAAAAATGACATTCATTACTCCACATTAAGGTTGTCTTTAGCTCAAAAAGGGGTGCACAATGCTGCAACAAAAATTTTTGATCACTTACCCAGTGATATAAAATGTATGACAGACAGCAAAGTAAAATTTGATAACAAACTGAGAAAGTTTCTCCTTGACAACACCTTCAATTCCATAGAAGAATTTCTATTACCATATGTACAAATTAATTTGTGATTTGAATATAAAATGGCTCATTCCACATCACTATGATCAATCATGCAATATGATCCATTGAACATGTAATTAACTAATTAGGGAGCCATCCATAATTGTGACAGTGTTGTCAGTGAAGGATTTTGTGCACAAACTGACCTCTCAATTATGTCCTGAAATGTTTGGTAGAATCACGTCGGGCTATCTGGATGGCCAAATCATTTGATTAAATTGTCCAAAATGTTCTTCAAACCAGTCACGAATAGTTTTGGCCCGGTGACATGCCACGTTGTTGTTTGGGAACACGAAGTCCATGAATGGCTGCAAGTGGTCTTCAGGTAGCTGAACATAGCCATTAGCCAGTCAACAATCAGTTCAGTTGGACCAGAGGGTCCAGTTCATTCCATGTAAACACAGACCACGCCATTATGGAGCAACCGTCAGCTTTCCACAGTGCCTTGTTGCAACTTGGGTCCATGGCTTCATGGGGTCTATGCCACACTCCATCCCTACCATCAGCTCTTACCATCTGAAATCAGGACTCATCTGATCAGGCCTTGGTTTTCCAATCATCTAGGGTCCAACTGATATGATCATGAGTCCAGGAAAGGCACTGCAGGCAATGTCGTGCTGTTAGCAAAGGCAACCGTGTAGGTCGTCTGCTGCCATACCCCATTAATGCAAAATTTCACAGCATAGTCCTAATGGATATGTCCGCCATATGTTGCACAGTGATTTCTGTGGTTATTTCATGCAGTGTTGCTTGTCTGTTAGCACTGACAACTCTATGTTAACACCGCTGCTCTCGGTCATTAAGAGAAGGCCATCGGCCACCGCGTTGTCCATAGTGTGATGTAAGCTTGAAATGTGGTATTCTCAGCACACTCTTGACACTGTGAATCTTGAATTCCCTAATGATTTCTGAAATGGAACATCCCATGTGTCTAGCTCCAACTACCCTTCCTCATTCAAAGTCTGTTGATTCCCATCATGTAGCCATAATCACATCAGAAACCTTTTGTAGTGGGAACTTCTGCCACTGAATGTATCAGGATGACCAAATGTAGCAGGAAGAGGTAGAAGGCACCATATTTAGACTCATCCAAGCTTTACAAGTGATTTATTGTTTCCAACTACAGTGCCATGTTCCCCTCTGTCTGTATCACTGGGTCCCGCAATGTTGAGGACACCACTTCGCTGTCTGTGAAATGGCTTGGCACAGAATGGCTGCCTCAGCAACCCATGCACGCACTGTGTGTAGGCCTTGTATGCCAGCAGAGTTGTGTTGTCATCAGGATGCCGGCAGTTGAATCAGCGGTCTGCATCCCTGCCGACTTAGCACCACTCAGTGTGAGCCGCAGGCAGCCAGCTACATGCTTTTCGCCAGCGTGGCTGAAATCGCAGCAACAACAAGTGCCCGTGATCCAGCATCCAAATCTGCAGCCCTCGCCTTGGGATGCCTCTGGCATGTGTTGGAAGCCAGGACAACTGCCCGCAGTAGCAAGCCGTGGAGTGGCACACGACTGGCTGGCTACAGACCCTGCATTGGCCTCAGAGGGTCCAACCAGCGACCTGCCATGGACTGGACTGCTGGCGCCCCATCTGCTGCTGCATGTAGCTGGTGGTGCAACACGCCCCACCGTCCATATGCACCACTTCGCGTCATGTACTCATAACATGCCAGGTTGGCCAGTGGGCCCCTTCTGCCTGTGATGCTCTGTGGCCTCTGTTCTACTTTGCAGCTGTTGGTATGCATAACTCACTGCAATCTGGCCCGCACCTGGCTGTAACTTGTGCTCAGAATATTGCAGAAAACTAACTTTCCCTATCCTAAACAGTGGAGCCACTACACTTTTCACGTGAATCACCTGAGTACAAATAACAATTCCAACAATGCACTGCTCTTTTATACCTTGTGTACATGATACTACCACCATATGTATATGCACATATAGCTATCCCATGACTTTTGCCATTTCAGTGTATTTCAGCATATGATCATATCTCTTTGGGGAGGAATGGGCTAGAATTCAAAGTTTTTAAGAATATCACATTGACTAAACCAGGTGTTCACTCAAACTCCTTCTCTCCA
The DNA here is from genome assembly GCF_023864275.1 of Schistocerca cancellata. NCBI lineage: Eukaryota > Metazoa > Arthropoda > Insecta > Orthoptera > Acrididae > Schistocerca > Schistocerca cancellata. The sequence continues at coordinate 662,522,813 of NC_064629.1, forward strand.
ATGTGTATTAAATATCTGGTTAAGTGTATTGGATGCTTTTCCAACATAGACAGTTTTTCCCTGATAACTCTGTAGTCCTATCTATTTTGCTAGCACTGTGATGGTTAATGTAATGGTATATCCCTCACCTTCCTCCTCTCTTTCACTCCTTCTTCTGCCTCCATCCTTCATGAGTGAGAGCCTTTTAGGACTTGTGGCTACTGGTATAAATGTCTCCGAACCAGTATTACCTCACCTCAACTGTCCTAACTTCAGCAATCGTAATTTACAGTGAATAGCCTTATGCGTGTGCCTCAATGCTTATGTATTTTTTTCATGTGCTGCTGCATACTAAACTGACTTTGAGATAGTACACAACTTAAATACACATTTTAATGTCTAGGGTTCCTCTTTCATATGTCTAACACTCATTCAATCTCATTAACATTTGCGTTTACTATATTGATTAACCTCAGAAAGGTTCTGATGTTTTCTTCCAGTGTATTTCTTTTCTCACTATTTATGGGAGGAGTTTTTTACATATCTTATAAAGTCACTTCAGTTTCATGGGCCTGTTCAGCTGCCATTTTGAGGGCATCCCCCCAAAGCTTGCATTTCCACAGCATGGCTTTTTGGTGAATTTTTCAATGCAGTTTTTAAGACTTTTAATTTCTGTGTGACAATGTATAGATCTATGCTTGGTCTCTGCATCACACCCTCAAAGTGAGCACATGACATCCTTGAAAATCTGTGCATAACAAACAATTTACTCGCACAATTGTGCACTGGTACAATCTCTTTTAACCATAATGTCCTGGAAATTTCATCTGTACTGTCCACCAATCAATTTCCTAGTTTTCATTAGTAACAAGAACACCATTCTGCAAGTTATTCCAGCAGTCACCACCCATTGTGACAAATTCATTGAATGACAAGTTGGTTCCCACATGAGCCTGGTAAATATGCTTTAAATTCAGATTACCCTGTTTGAAAGTGATAATAAGGTTTGCAGTATCCTGAATCAGCTGCTTTGGGGTCCTTGAGTATGTCTGACTCAAATAAAAGACATTGAGTTTCATATGGTGGCCAAAGCAGAAATAGTTTTCGATCTCATACTGGTTCTCCACTGTAGCATTGTCAAATATGGGAATGGTGTTTGGTTTGACTTTCTCAGGTGGGTGTGCACTATACTGCTTTTGCAGAATGTCTGGTATGTTACTCCCTCAATGCCATGCAAACTCTCTTGCAGTAGCTGATACGTGTTCTGAAACAATGTTTTGAAAATATATATACATGCTCAAAGCAGACTCGCTCATATTGGTTTAGCAGTGACAGGACCAAATTAGTTTTTCCATGCCCTGAAGGACCAATAATTAAGGCACAGATGAAATTAGGAAGGAGTGGCCCTTTCTTCTTCTTCTTCTTCTTCTTCATTCTAGGACCAGTCAGTTACTGCAAAATCCTTGTGATGAGGATGTTTTGTCCACTCGGTTATGGTGATGACTACAGGTTTACATTAGCACACAGGATTTTATAGAGAGAAAACACATATTGCCCTTACACTTTTATTCATTTATCAGTTCTTGCAAATGGGAGGGTAAATATACGTTCTTAATACTATCATAGTTTGTTGTCCATATCAGGCATGGCTGGTTCATAAATATTCCCAGACATCAATGCACAACATGCATCATGCAGTGGTGTGGTGATTTCTGTCAAGAGTTTGGGAGTTTGGCAGGCCAACTCCATTAAACTGGTCTAAAGTTCCTCATAGAATCAGTACACCCATGGTTGTAGGCTTATCCACCTGATAAGAGCATGCTGAATTGCATAACTGGCATACATTAAGTTCTTAAATGTCTGTCCCTGTAGATGAGTACATTCATTTTCATTATAAATTTTAAAGGTGCCTGGGAAGTCCCCAGAGGCACCTGAGGGAGCTTGACCAATTTCATTGAACATGGCAGTAATCCACATTTAAGTTTCACATAGGCAACTCCAATCATCTAAGGATATTATGACTTTTGTAGCACTATATCAAGGATTTTTGAAAACTAGCACTGGGTAAATCTCACAGTCTGAGGTAATTCCCAAACTAAAAGGTTTGTTGTCACTGTCGTTTAAACTGCAGGTAAGATTATATAACATAATTCTAAGATCTGATGGTTTCACCTCACCTGCAGCAAGACAAAGAAATATGTGAGAGATTCATACATGTGTAGTCACATTCTTTTTTACTAACTCCATCATGACTAATACTTACTTGTCACTTGCATCAAGGAGGTGAGCTGAAATCCACAGTTTGGCATCCTCTGCCTATAAGAGTACTTACTCAACTGATATAGAGCTATTTTAAAGTGCCTTAACATATATAACACTTGCAGCAGTGTATGAAACAATAAAGAAACAAAGGACAATGTGTCTATAATCTTTGGTTTCAGGTATAAAAGATGAACCATACAGAGGATGCCACAGTTTGTTCATTGCATGACATACAATGAATAAGGTCATGATGGTAGACGCTAAATGTGATAAGAAGAGAGTAATGGTATTAGTCATTAATTTATACACATATAATGAGTGTGTATTGCAAGTTCAGGCTACCACCAGAATTTTAAAGTGGTGAGTTTATTTCCAAGTACAGCTATTGTGACCAGTGGTGGCTCATGGGTATACATTCTGGGTGTTCACAGATTTTTAGATTCAGAAAAATTTGAAAGTGTGAAATTAATAGCATCTGCTGTATAACAGTTATGCTTATCAACAAGTTTATACAACTATAGCCACTGCCAATAACAAATATAATAATAATAATAATAATAATAATAATAATAATAATAACATGGAGCCCTGGGAAAAGAATAGGCCTCCGGTATGTTCTCCCAGTCGTAAAAGGCGACGAAAAGAACAAACCACTAATAGGGCTAACCCCCCTTTTAGTGTGATTAGTTGGTTCAGGACAGAACTAATGAAGCCTCAGACAAGTGCTGTCATGGTCGGGGATGACGCTTGAACCCTATGTCCGTCCACAATGGTAATGACACTGCTAGCCACATGGAAAATGATTTAAATCCACATATAGGTGTTTTGCAGGACATGCTTCCTGCAACCAATCTAGAAGGAAAACAAAGACAGAGGATGAGATGGTCAGATGAAGTTAACCGACACCTCATGTTCTGTTATTACCAGGATACCCCAGTCAGAATTAGAAAACATCAAAAAACAAGTACAACAAATACTGGAACAAAATAATGTGCAATCAGAAGAAGAAGAAAATACAGTAATGGACTCAAACATCCCAGAGCAAACAAACAAAGAACAACACGCATCAATTAAACAATCAGAGGAAAATGAAATCTTAAGACAGTCACCAGAACAGGCACAAATAGAACACAAAGTGACACACATGTTAGATATAGAAGAAAAACTTCAGCTGACATATATAGAATACAAAAACACAAATACAGACATTAGACCATTCTTGCATAGACCACCAAATAACCCACAAGTCGAAACAACAATAACAACTATCAACACAATCATACACAACAAAATAAATGAAAACACAACTATGGAAGAGTTACAACTACTGGTTTATATAGGAGCACTCACTACACTAAATATACACACTAGGCAGAGATCAGAACCAACCAACACACAGAAGAAACCCACAAAACCAGCATGGCAACACAGGCTACAGATCAGAATAGAAAAACTGAGAAAAGACATCAGACAGCTAACACAATTTATAAGAAACGAAATATCAGACAACAAACCAAAATGGTTAGGTAAAATCTCACAACAAGAAGCGATAGAGCAATTAGATGAAAAGAAGCAGAAATTACAAGCATTGGCCAAACGACTTAGAAGATACAAAAAAAGTGAAAATAGAAGGAAACAAAACCAAACATTCAACACACACCAAAAGAAATTTTACCAGACAATAGATAACACACACGTTAAAATAGACAATCCACCAAACATAACAGACATGGAACACTTCTGGGGCAACATATGGTCAAACCCGGTACAACATAACAGGTATGCATGGTGGATACAAGCAGAAACAGACACATACAAAATGATACCACAAACGCCTGAAGTGATAATTTTGCAACATGACGTCACCCGAGCAATTAACTCTACGCACAATTGGAAAGCCCCTAGGAAAGATAAAATAGCAAATTTCTGGCTAAATAAGTTCACCTCAACACATTCACATCCAACTAAATTATTTAACAGTTACATTGCAGACCCATACACATCCCCTGATACACTCACACATGATACAGTTCCTACACATAGTAATGAAAAATTGGAAAACCACACTTAATATCCAAACAAATTCAAATAATATCACATCACAGCCAATACAGATTAAGCGTGGTATATACCAAGGTGACTCATTAAGTCCTTTCTGGTTCTGCCTTGCTCTGAACCCACTATCCAACATGCTAAATAATACAAATTATGGATACAATATTACTGGAACATAGCAACACAAAATCACACATTTTCTATGCATGGATGATCTAAAACTACTGGCAGCAACAAATCAACAACTCAACCAATTACTAAAGATAACAGAAGTATTCAGCAATGATATAAATATGGCTCTAGGAACAGACAAATGTAAGAAAAATAGCATAGTCAAGGGAAAACACACTAAACAAGAAGATTACATATTGGATAACCTAGGATACAGACAAAAAATAGGAATAGATAATACAAATATTAAAGAAGAACTAAAAGAAAAATATAGACAAAGACTAACAAAAATACTGAAAACAGAACTGACAGCAAGAAACAAGACAAAAGTTATAAATACTTATGCTATACCAATATTGACCTACTCATTTGGAGTAGTGAAATGGAGTAACACAGACCTAGAAGCACTCAATACACTTACACGATCACAATGCCACAAATACAGAATACATCACATACATTCAGCAACAGAAAGATTCACAATAAGCAGGAAGGAAGGAGGAAGGGGATTTATTGACATAAAAAACCTACATTATGGACAGGTAGACAATTTAAGAAAATTCTTTATAGAACGAGCAGAAACTAGCAAAATACACAAAGCAATCACTCATATAAATACATCGGCTACACCATTGCAATTTCATAACCACTTCTACGGCCCTTTAGATCACATAACATCAACAGATACAAAGAAAGTAAATTGGAAAAAGAAAACACTACATGGCAAGCACCCGTATCATCTAACACAGTCACACATTGATCAAGACGCATACAACACATGGCTAAGAAAAGGCAATATATACAGTGAGATGGAAGGATTCATGATTGCAATACAGGATCAAACAATAAACACCAGATATTACAGCAAGCACATTATTAAAGATCCCAACACCACAACAGATAAATGCAGACTTTGCAAACAACAAATAGAAATAGTAGATCACATCACAAGCAGATGTACAATACTAGCAAATACAGAATACACCAGAAGACATGACAATGTAGCAAAAATAATACGTCAACAACTTGCCATACAACATAAACTAATAAAACAACATGTTCCCACATACAAGTATGCACCACAAAATGTACTGGAGAATGATGAATACAAATTAAACTGGAACAGAGCCATTATAACAGATAAAACAACACCACATAACAAACCTGACATCATACTCACCAATAAAAAGAAGAAATTAACACAACTAATCGAAATATCCATACCCAATACAACAAATATACAGAAGAAAACAGGAGAAAAAATTGAAAAATACATCCAACTGGCTGAGGAAGTCAAGGACATGCGGCATCAGGATAAAGTTGACATTATACCAATTGTACTATCAACTACAGGAGTCATACCATGCAATATCCACCAGTACATCAATGTAATACAGCTACACCCAAACGTATATATACAACTACAGTAATCTGTAATTATTGATACATGTTCAATTACCCGAAAGTTCCTAAATGCAATGTAACATATACCGTACAGTTAAAAGGAAGTGACGCTTGATCAAGGTCCGCATCACTTTCCATTTTTAACCAGACTTAATGTCTGAGAAAGTAAAGAAATAATAATAATAATAATAATAATAAGATGCATACATTTTTTGATAAAAGAAAGAATTGTTTTGTGGAATTTGTTGTTTTTTAAATAATTAATTACAGTTTAGGGCAACAACAAAATAATGTGTAAGTTTTTGCAACTCCTTACTTCACATTGTTGTGTAAGTGGGAGTTTTTGTGCTTTTCCATTTTTCTGGATAAATGTACACGATCCCTGATAGATGTATTAGTTCATGAATTTACTTCCAGGCTGAAAATCAGATATTCTTATGCTGCACCCACACAACAACTTGTGCTAACTGTACACTTCCTTCTTAAATGTTTGCTTGTAGTCACACTTATTTGATTTCGTCCCTCTCTCAATCAAAGGATCTGTTCTCAGAGGCCGTATCTCCTTTGCAGCTAACTTTTCCTGGTAATTTACTTTTCTATTTCCAGAATGAGATTTTCAGTCTGCAGCAGAGAGTGTACTGATATGAAACTTCTTGGTAGATTAAAGCTGTGTGCCGGACCAGGACTCGAACTCAGGGCCTTTGCCTTTCACGGGCAAGTGGTCTGCCAACTGAGATACAAAAGCACGACTCATGACCCCTCCTCACAGCTTTACTTCCCTGTTAGCATTTAAAATAGATTCAACATCGTTCATGATTATGATGCACATGAAAGCCAATTCCCACACAGTAAACAACCAACTTAAAACACAAAGTGCCATTTGTGGAAATGATTATACTCAAATAGTAATGTCTACCAACACTGTCACTTCACTAGAATACAAATGAGGCACTGAGATCCATAAGGGCCTAATGCACACTGCCATTGATCCCAAATTTAAGTGAGTATCAGAGAAACCAGTGATACAGCTTTTTGTGAATTTTCATATATACAATGTGGGCCTACAGCACAGATAAACCTGACTCACCATAAGATCAACAGATTTCAGAAGTGTAAATAAAGCTACAATTTCACAACTAATGGTGATGTGCTTTAGGCTCTTACATTTCTCACAAGGGAAACTCCTGGTCACACCCTGCTCAGATTTAGTGGTAAAGGACCCAGTGAACAGCCCATCAAAAACTGAACACAGATTCAGCATGAAAACAGGAAGAAGGTGTACTGAACTGTGAAAAAAAAAAAAAAAAATAGAAACAGTGAAGAGTCCAAGTTCAAGAAGTACATCATCAAGCACAGCCAAAAAGCCATGGTGTCATGGTTAAGTGGTAATGGAGTTGGACTACAAAGTGGACAAGCTCATGTTCAAAGCTTCATCGTGCCAATTTTTTTTCACAAAATTGTGAATTGACCATCCTGTCAATGACCTGTCTGTTCGTTGTATTCAAATTTATGTCTGTGTCATGATGTAAAGCCCATTTGCAATAGCAAAATGTAAGGAAGAGATCTATAATGAAAGTTGATTCTGCACAACTATTCTATTAGCATACAAAAGGTAGTGGCTTTCGAATGGGAACTACAAACATTTGCTGACAAAGTGAAAAGTCAACCGAATCCTCCACTGGAAAACACGTCTCGTGTGCCATACATGGCATTAGTGACAGTACGTGTGTCATATGTTAGGAATCTCTTATCGACATACCTGAACTGTACACCTGATGAGTGAGTGAGTTATGACTCCTTGCCCAAGTTAGGTGGTCATATGAATGTGAAAGTGACCACTCCCAAAGAAATTATGAAAATATAACAGTCTGTCACATAAGCTGCAACAAATGAACACAACAGTTTCACGATCGCATAATTTTATCTGTGATTTATCAAAACAAATGTTTTTATCATTTTTGAAGTTGCATTTCATTATGGAATTTTTTACTCTTGAATTCCTTTGTTGTAACATTGTTCATATTTGTTTATTTGTTGTTTTCATTTCTGTGAGATGTCTATGTGGTATCTCACCTATTCTTGCTAGTCATCACATTTACTTGCAAAGTAATATATTCTTGCCACATGACTGATATTCTATAACCAATTAATAGTATGACAATTTCCAAGACTACAGAAAGAGAACAAACATTTCAATGACCAGATGGACAGTTGATAATTTTGTGAAAAAAGTAAATAAATAAAAGGAATCGGCACTAGAGAGTTTTTAACACTGCTCATCTGCTTCACAGTCCAACACCATGATTACTGAACCACAACACTGTAGCTATCTAAATATGTTTGATGTTGTACTTGTTTAGTTTGAACCATTCACTGTTTCTATTTTTCTTTCTTCTCACAGTTCAGTAGACCTCCTTCCTGTTTTCATGCTTCATCTGCATTCAGTTTTTGATGGGCTATCCACTGGATTATCTTACTACTAAATCTGAGGGTGTGTGGAAGGGGAGTTTCCCTTGTCAGTGCCTTAAATGGATTACTGTTTGATAACTTAAAAGCTTAATATATTATAACTCATGTAGAAACCCACAAAACAGATTTACTGTCAGTACAACTTAAACATATACTGATGTCTGATCTAATTTTACTACAGGATACAGTGAGTGAATTAGCATATCTGAGGAGTGGGCTATCATCTAGTGGGATTTATGCCAAGTGAACGGAGGTAAAAGTGTACTCCCACCTGGTGGCACTGATGTAAACTTCTAGTTGAGGGGCAAGATCTAACTGTGCACGTTGTGAACTGTTTGTTTATCAAATCCGTATGTATTTGGCCCATAAGGCAGTTACGCCATGAGAGTTGAGCATGTACAAAAGCTCCTTAAAATGTGCACAACTGAATATATGCTTACGACCCTGATGCCAAGCTTCACGGAGTCTAGAGCAGCAGTAGCACGATAGATTTAAGTGCCGTACCTTTCAGATTACAGCATCTACATTATGCTTAACAGCATTCAAAGAAAAATAATCAATAAATTAGCAAGGTGTCGAAAGTTGGGGTGTTCATGTGCTCTTGTGCTTGTGCACAGCAGCCACCATTGATTGTGACAAGCATTTCCAGTTGCATAGAGATTGTGAGGTTGTGGTCCTACACCTATTAGACTGTGATGTGAAGGTCGTAAAAAAAGGAATTAAATAAAAATAAATGTGTTTTTTAGTGCATCTTCTTATTATTTTCATATGAAATGTGGACTGATTTAGCACAACCAGCAGTAATGATGGGGGCCACACCTTTTTCTGTATTTGCAAGTACCTTACCCGTTGCACTAAGCCAATTGCTCATCTGCATGCTCTTTGACTAAATTATTGATCCTACAGTGGGAGTCAAGTGTTTATAGCCCACCATGGCAGAGGAGGGATAATCACCCTGCCTGTGCTGGCAGCTGCTGCATTCCCCTGTCAGCCGCCCACCCATCACTGTCCACCGGCAACTGTTGTCATTCGCAGAGGCACCTGTGCACTCCGCCAGCATAATCCACACACATTCCTGACATCACATGAACACAGTGTCAGTGTCTGAAGAAAATAAAATGCATAGTTAACATATCACAGTGTTATTTGCTGCAATTTTAGAGCAGCAGCATAATTTTTTTGATGCAGTGTGACATTAATTGGAATATTTTTACACAAGATTGCGGCGCTATGCGTTGTGATGTTAGTTGCAGGAATGTTGTATTAGAGTATCAAGAGCATATTTTTTTTTTTTTTTTTTTTTTTTGTGCACTGAGATGTTAAATTCTATATCTGTATTCTTGTTATGTCATGCTGCGCTACAGAGTAATGCTGGAGATCAGATGGGCAGATCAGACAACTAATGTGGAGGTACTGAATCTAACTGGGGAAAAAAGAAATCTGTGCCATAACTTGGGTAAAAGAAGGAATGAGTTAACTGAAAAATTCTTAGGCATCAACAAACAGTCACTTTTGTAATGGAAGGAAACTTTTTATCTGGGAGGGGCAGGAGGAGTTGTTGAGGGAAACACAGTAAACAGGTTCAAATGAATGTCAGTGTGGAGAGCTGCATCAACCAGTCTTCAGACAGGAGACCACAACAAATATTTTCAGTGTCTAAACAAAGATTTGTGTATTGATCGAAATTCTAGATGTCGATATACCATCAAACTAGTACCATATTTCCATACCCCACACCCAGATTCAGCTCTTCAGTTGGGTTGATGGTAAAAGCAAACATCTAAGGTATCTTAATTTCATACAGTTTTTTCCACAACTCTAGCTTTTGGACAGCTTGAATACACACTCTTAGTGATGCACATACATTCCTCTCAAATAGGTTATTGTAGCTGCTACAAGAAAGCAGACACCACTGTCGGCTGTGGACCATCAATAGGGAGGCTGCTTTTTTTGTTGTTTAAAAATACATTATACAATTTTGCTTTCTTTCTATGGTTGTTGCATCTTGTTATTTTGTATTCTTCCTTTTGGCTTCTTCCCAAGGAGGGCCTTTAGTCTAATTCATTTAACAATCTGATTATCTGGGGAACGTGCAGCAGTGGATATTTCACTGAGTGACGAAAGCACTGCTACAGACATGGGATGCCAGCCATCTGACACACTATCCCTGATGGAAGATTGCACTAGATGTGTAGCTCCAGCCTGAGGTTCCTGACATGCACCACAGCTGCATTATCTTATTAGACTGTGACGTATTCACACACAGTGTGGAGCAGCACCTAGCACAAGGTAAAACTGAGGTGCGACGCCAGGGCTGAGTTTGGGTTTATAACTGGATACAAGAATGGTGCTGGTTGGGCTTTGAGAGCAAGATAACAATGTTTTGACATCATGTCATACTCTTGATCAATGTGATGCCGAGGTAGCGTGATATGTTGCGCAAGAGAACTGTACCACCGTTACCTTGATATTCGTGAACTCTTCTGGGGTGCAGCGGCCTTGAATGATGTTGTACTACATCTTGGTAGCATTGTAGATCAATTGCCATTCGGTGGCCCAGACAATGACATAGTTTCAGGCATGCTAAAGGTTATGTTACAAAATGTGTGGGATCATACTGCAAATGAAGACCACTGAGTCATCTGTTGTGTTGGCAGAAGAGCCAACACCGTGTTACGAGAGGAGGCTGAAATACACGCGTTTAGCTCACGCAGGCTGGCGTGAGGAGGGAAGGACTATACTGACGTGAGGTATGGAACATGACAAGGAGGATCTGAGGAACACCAACTGGGGTGCAGATCACTGTATGCTGCTGCAGCTCTGAGAGCCCTTGTTCAATTCTGCCTTGACTATGGGAGTCTGGTTTACGGTTTGGCGGCGCCCTCAGCATTGCGTATACTCGAGCCAGTGCACCACTGTGGCGTTCGACTAGTGGTGGGAGCTTTTAGGATGAGTCTGGTGACCAGTGTCCTGGCAGAGGCTGGTGTCCCTCTATTGCAGGTCAGGCATGCGCAACTGCTTGCCAGTTACGTTGCACATGTTTGTAGTTCTCCTGCTCAACCAAATTACCATCTCCTTTTCCCACAAATGGCGGTTCATCTCCCGCATCGGCAGCCCAGGTCAGGGCTTACAATTGCAGATCGCGTCCAATCCCTTCTGTCTGAGCTGGAGTCCTTGCCTTTACCACCTATACCCAAGGTCCATTCACATACATCTCCACGGTTTACACCCAGGCCGCAGCTTTGCCTGGACCTTTCGCATGGCCCATAGGACTCAGTTCACCCCGCAGATCTCCGCTGTCACTTCCTCTCGATTCTTGACATGTACCGAGGCCACGAAGGGGTTTACACCGATGGCTTGATGGCTGATGGTCACATCGGCTTTGCATATGTTGATGGAGGATATATTCAACAGCATTCCTTGCCCAATGGCTGCAGTGTTTTCACTACAGAGCTGATGGCTATATCTCGTGCTCCTGAGCACATCTGTTCAGGCCCTGGGGAGTCATTTCTTCTGTGTACTGACCCCTTGAGCAGCCTACAAGCTATCGACCAGTGCTAACCTCATCATCCTTTGGCAGCAACCATGCAGGAGTCCATCTATGCCCTGGAACAGTCCGGTCATTCAGTGGTGTTTGTGTGGACCCCAGGACATGTCGGAAACACAGGCAATGAACTTGCTGACAGGCTGGCCAAACAGGCTACACGGAAACCGCTTATGGAGATTGGCATTCTAATTACTGACCTGCGTTTGTTTTTGTGCCACCAGGTTTTCCGGCTTTGGGAGACGGAATGGCATAGTCTTAGTAACCACATCAAACTGTGTGTCATTAAGGAGACTACGAATGTGTGGCAGTCCTCCATGCGGGCCTCTCACAGGGACTGTGTGGTTCTATGCTGGCTCCACATGGGCCACGCTTGGGCACAACTACCTCCCGTGAAGACCTGCCTCAGTGTCAGTGTGGCACCCGGTTGACAGTGGCCCATATTTTGGTGCACTGTTCCACTTTGACTGCCCTGTGACGAAATCTTCGGTTACCGGACTTGTTGCCACTTATTGTATCTGACAACGCCTTATCGGGTGATTTAATTATACGTTTTATACCTGCGGGTGGGTTTTATCATTTGATCTAAGTTTTAGCGCATGTCCTTTGTCCCTCTGTGTCCTCCAACCTTGTGCTCTTAGGGTGGAGGTTTTAATGTGCTGCAGTCCACTGGTTTTGCTCCCCAAACCTTCAGCTCGCATTCGCCTCTGTGTTGACTTTGAGTCTACAGTCATCCTACAAACTGTGATTGATAATTATCCATTGCCACCCCAGAGGATCTCACGAATGGATTAGGCACTGGTCATTACTTTTCAAAAATTGATTTGCGCGATGCCTATCTTCAAATACTACTAGACGAAGCATCTCAAAACGTGTGTCGTGAACATTCATGTGGGCTTGTTTAAATATTTGCATTTGCCTTTTGGCAGTGCTTCTGCACCCACCATTTTCCAACAGTATTTCGAACAGCTGACTGCTCAAGTATCAATCTGTTCAAACTATTTGGATGATACTGTTGTAGCAGGTCATAGACCTGAAGAACACACTGAAAATTTGTGTAGTTTGTTTCGTGTGTTATCTGATGCAGGACTAGAGTGTACACTGGATAAGTGTGACAGTTTTAAACCTGAGTTGCAGTATCTTGGTCATGTCATAAACAGTCAAGGTGTACATCCTCTTTAGTCACATTTGTTAGCCATACAGGACCTGCCAGTTCCTCACAATGTCACAGAATTGCAGTCAGTCTTAGGGAAAATGAACTATTATGTTCAGTTCATATCAAATGCTACACAAATCACAGCTCCATTGCATCAATTTCACCGCAAGAACATCCCCTTTGTTTGGATAGATGAGCGCCAAGAAACTTTAAAAAAATATAAATATGTATTTCTCAGTGATCACTTGGTACACTTTTATCTTGACCTACCAGTTGTGTTGTAAGTTGACGCTTCCTCTTATGGAAATGGTGCAGTGCTTTTGCACAGATTTGGTGATAAAGACAGGGCTATTGCTTTTGCATCAAAAGTGCTGTCCAGATCTCAGTGTAACTATTCACAAATAGATAAAGATTGGCTATTGTGTATGGTGTCACCAAATTCCACCACTATTTGTATGGCAGAAAATTCTACTTAGTAAATGGATCACAAGCCACTGCAGTCCTTGTTTTATCCGATGAAGCTGGTTCCTGTACAAACTGTCCAAAAATTGTAAAGATGGCCTTTGTTGTTGTCTCAATAACAATATGAGAGAGTGTATCGTCCAACAGCTCGACATGGTAATGCAAATGCACTTTCACGTCTTCTGATTGACCCTGATACAGACTTTGATGCTTCTGCTGCATCTTGTTGTCACATCAATGCTCACAATTCTGAATTGCTTCAGTCCTTTCCTCTGAATGACAGGAAAATTCCTCAGGCCATGGAAGCTCATTCAAATTTGAACATTTTGCTAAAATATATTCACACATCTTGGCCCCACTCATTGCAGTAGCGCGCTGATACTTTGCATGTCAGCATAGTCTCGCTATACAGAAAGGAGTGATTCTTGTTCAAAATGACAGTGGACAGTCACATGTGCTGATCCCCAAAGCTTTGCAAAAAGAAGTATTGCAGTTACTTCACCAAGGACACTGGGGGATTGTTTGTATGAAACAGTTAGCATGTCGACACTGCACTTGGCTGGGTATGGACACCCAAATAGAACAGATTATGTCACAGTGCCATGCATGTGTGGAAAATCAGTTTGCTCAGCCACAAATGTTTTCTACTTGGCCTAAGTCACAATCATCATGGCAATGTGTGCACATAGATTTTGCGGGGTCTTTTTGGAACACTCGTTGGTTGATTGTGGTAGACTTTTATAGCAAGTTTCCTTTTGCTGTGCTAGTGAACTCAACAACGTCACATAGCACTTATCAGGTGTTGTCCTCAATTGTTTCCTTTGAAGATGTGCCTAAACTCATAGTGTTGGACAATGGTTCTCAGTTCACATCAAATGAATTTGAATCATTCTGTGAACACAATGGCATACAGCACCTAACTAGTGCACCGTTCCATCCACAGTCGAACTGTGAAGCGGAACATTTTATCAGAATCAAAAGAAGGCTGGAAGTATCGCTTTGAACTGCATGATTTTGTGTTTTACGGGGTTCTTAGCGGCAGCAGATGGTGGGTGCAAGGCGAGATCCTTTGTCAAATTGGCCTATGCATGTATCTCATTTCAGGCCCAGACGGATTGCAGCGCCGACATCACAATAAAATTCACCACTGCCATGTGCATGGTTATCCTTCTGTATCTCTTCCCCCAGATTCACAGATCCCAAGGACAGTGTGGCCACAGCAGCTGCCAGAGGGTGTCATCACAACACCACAGGACAACCCCATCCAGATGGAGCCTTTGCCTCCTCTGCCTGATCTCGTCCTACCAATGGAGCTGGACCCACAAATGCCGCAGTAGCCAACGCCTTCTACATTGTGGTATGGGCCTCAGGAGGTGGACACGTACCCTTCTGGATGTCTTCCGGGGGACATTTCCACCAGTGCACAGGCCAGATAGTGGGGTATGACTGGAAGTATCACGTCCCCTGCAGCCACAGCTTCCAGTCCATTAGTGTGTCCACCCTGCTGCCTCCCCCACTGCTTTCGTGCTCCATATACAATGACAGTCCATCACCTTGGCGGGGAGCAATGTAACGGCATAAAGTCAAGCACCAGCATGCTAGTTGGGAATGATAGAAAAGAGGTGGCTGTGAGAAGACGTCAGCCAGTCACACGCTGACTGACCCCTCTCCAGGATGACTACACGACAACAGCAGCCCCTATGTGGAGAGGACATAAGTGCTGTGACTGACTGGTGATGCTCCAGTTGAATAGCCACTTCACGACCAGCAGCTGGATAGAAGCGTCAGTGCTCATTACCTTGCTTGTACACTCTATGTAACACAGACATGG
The DNA here is from genome assembly GCF_023864275.1 of Schistocerca cancellata. Taxonomy (NCBI): domain Eukaryota; kingdom Metazoa; phylum Arthropoda; class Insecta; order Orthoptera; family Acrididae; genus Schistocerca; species Schistocerca cancellata. The sequence goes on from NC_064629.1 coordinate 662,538,146, forward strand.
GACCTGTTATACTGAAGAAATTGCTTATTTTGTATGTCACTGTTTGCTTGTGACACATCTGTGTAATTGTCAGATTTAAGTATTGTCTTTTAATTTTTTGTAATAAAACTCATTAATATGATTTGTTTGAATTGTTTTTCTAGTGAACTGAGTAGGAATCCTGGACTTCACATATTTGATGACAAACATAGAGACATAATGAAATTTGCCAGTGATGGTACAGGTAACAGGACCTCCACAACCCATCTCCTCAGAAAAATACAGTCCTATGTAAACAATGCTGTCAACCTGCACCATACTGTTCACTTTGCAGAATAAAGAGATGTCAGCTGATGTGGGAGCAGATTTTCCACTGACCATATTCTGCAGTTCCGTGTACTGACACGTCCTTAGAAGCGGAAATGGGCTTCATCTGTCCACAGAATGTTCCATAGTCATTCATTGTCCACTTCCATGCAAGTAAGAAATTCTAGAACAAACATTTGTCTTACTGCCAGGTCAGTATGAAGCAACTCCTGAACATGAGTAATTTTGTATAGCAATGCAGTAAGTATCGAAGAATTTCATGCACCATGCTCAAAGGCATGTCCAGAGTTTGGGCAATTCCCTGTGCACTGCATATTTTCACACCACTGCTCGACCCCTCCTGCAATGTTGTGGCCACACCTTCTACTGATGTTGGATCAATTGTTTTCCTCCCTGTTGCAAACTGCAGTTCAAGCGGACTTATCTTTATGAATTTGGCAATCATATTCTCCACACCCTTGGCAGACATTGGACCTGCACCTTTTTTTCATACCCTTGAGTGCCTGAAGTTTCTGCATAACTACTGGTGTATGGTCAGTCACAAAAGGGCTTTACCAGCAGCAAACGATCCTGCATTGTGAGTCATGCAGAGCATCTCAGATACGAACTGGGGAACAGCTGTATACCTCCCATCTTTTATTTTGCATATTCTGCTGCTTACTGTGACACATAGTGGTAAAATTTTCGTTCAGATTTTTTTTCCCATAACATTTCATCCTTCTTTAATAATATTCCGTTCAAATTTGACGTCATTCCAAGCACTGATCCATTTTTTTTACAACTTTTTGTACTTGGAACTTTAATTATAATCACTCTGTATAACAGTTGCCATATTACATCGACAAATTTTCTAATTTTTTCAGCATAATATAAAAGTATAAAAATGTAAATACATTTCTAAAAATACAAAAACATGTTCAAATATAATATACAGAGGATGGTCAGAAACAGTCTGAAAAGCTTGCAGGGTGTCCCAGGATAGGTTGTGCTGAGAAATAATTATTAAGGAAAAAATTCAGTGTGTTGCACTGTTTCCGAGTTAATTAGTATTGAAGTTAGCCAATCAGGCTGTTGCATGTGCAAATTCAAGTGGCCCACCAGAGATGGTGTCACAAAATATGTTCTTCATTTGGTTTCCCCAAACCAAACTAGAGAGCTTTACAAAAATTGGAAATGGGATGGTAGTAAGGATTGAACTCAAACCAAAGGCTGAGCAGTCACATTCGCTATCAGCTGCACTCTGGGAACAACTGACACTAATTGTAACTGATGGACTGCTTGAATTTTCACGCATGATGCCTTGATTGGCTAACCTCAGTGCTATTTAACTTTGAAGTGGCACAACATATTGAATTTTTTTCTTAACAATTATTTCCCAGCACAACCTGCACTAAAACACCATTACAAGCTTTTCAGACTGTTTCTAATCACCTTGTACAAGCTTTCATCATCTATGAACTTGAACAGATTATGTCACATATCCTCTGGTTTTATGCTGGCCTCAGAAAAACTACAGTCTTGGCACATACTTTGTGGTTCATAACTTGCTTTTCTTTTTTGTTTTATCATCTGTATGATGCATTATTTTTGTGGAATTTGATAGAATTAAAGTACGATGCCCATGTGAAATGCCACCTCTTCAGTTTCCGCATATTTGATGTTCCAGTAATGTAGTATATTTCTGTTGTCTAAAGTTATCATATAAAGAAAACAACAATAAGTTACTAATAATGCATTTGCTGATGTAGTTCCAATGCTACAGTTAGTTTTAGAAGCACATCTCTCTGCATATGTCCAAGGTGTCCTTTTGCATGATCACTGTGCAACTGTTTGGCCCGCATGTTTGCTGCAAATACAGCAATGGCGTTACTATATAATCTTTTCACTGGAATTGATAGTTCATGTCAATTTCAGTCTGAGCTACCTCATACACAGTTTTGCAAGCTTTCTTAGTTACTTTACTTGAATAATAAAAATAATTTTCTTGTTTAAGTATAGACCAAAATATTAACACACATGACACCAGCAAATTGAAATTCCTCCTACTTTAGTGGTAGGATTTATTGTTTGGGACTAGCTTTCCAGCAGTAGTAAGTAGGTTATATTGTGCACAGCTTCTGTTGAATTGAATTGAATTTTATTTGATCCTGTAAGATTCCATTGTGTACAGTAAATGTACGTGTAATATAGGACATGTCAAAGTATTAACATTCTTTATCACTTATTTTTCTACACCTTTAGCTTACATTTTTACATCACTGATAATGAGTAACAATATATACAAATTTAATGGCATAAGTATTCTGCAACACTGTAAAACTCTTTTTCAATGAGATAGTCTTTAAGTTTCTTTGGAAAGTCATTATGAAGTATACTATCTTGCAGGTTTTTGGGCAGACTTCTTAGTAGTCTGATACCAGAGTACTGGGGTCCTTTTTCTAGCATTGCCAGTCGGGGGGGAATGCTCCGTACTTCATTCTTCCTTCTTGTATTGTGGGTGTGTACACTAGCATCTGTAATCCAGTCCTCACTACCTTTTGTGATGTACATTATTGTTTTGTATATATACAACGATGAAAAAGTTAAGATACCTAAATTCTTGAAACAGTTTCTGCACGTTTCAGAGGTCTTTCTTCTTAAAATGGTCCTAATTGCTTTTTTTTTTTTTTTTTGTAATGTGAACACTCGTTTTGTCTCTTGTTTGTTTGAGTTTCCCCCCACAGTCACTCCATACTGTAAATATGGTTCGAAAAGTCCATGATACACTGTACACAGAAGGTTCTTGTCTGAATACTGTGATAGCTGCATCATTAAGAATATGACAGAGCTCAGTTTCTTACAAACATTATTAATATGTTTTTTCCAAATGGTTCAAATGGCTCTGAGCACTATGGGACTCAACTGCTGAGGTCATTAGTCCCCTAGAACTTAGAACTAGTTAAACCTAACTAACCTAAGGACATCACAAACATCCATGCCCGAGGCATGATTCGAACCTGCGACCGTAGCGGCCTTGCGGTTCCAGACTGCAGCGCCTTTAACCACACGGCCACTTCGGCTGGCTGTTTTTTCCATTTCAGTTCATTATCCACAAGAATACCTAAGAATCTGCATTAATCAGCAAAACAACATTTGTTGTTTTTGCCTCCAGCTTTTCTCTTGTGTTTCCTGTGACCACATCCAGTATGTGTCTTCATATGTGGCAATTGTGTCTACATTACAATCTCTGTCCAGCAATGTCAACAGGGGGATACAGTTCAGTCCCAAGAGGGAAGAGTTTGGTAATGCACCAGCTCACCTAGAACTGCCCAGCTTTTTGCTCGGTATCTTGCCCTGTACAGTAACTGTTTTAAATATATTTAGGAATTTCGAGAGCTCTTAAGCAGGTAAACATCAGAAGCCACCAGAGATTGTTGAATGGGCTTATAACGTTTTCCATTATAGAACTACATACAAGGGTTGGAACTTTAATGCTGGCAACTATTTATTTGCAGCTCGTACAAAATAGATACGTGTTTCAAAGTTTTACTGACCTTCAAAGTTGTCACCCGCATTGTGCATAACCAATTGCCAATGATGTGGAAGTTGTAGGATACTCTTAGCAGTGCCAGTTGTGTTGACCATTCGAGCGGCACGGTCTATTGCCCAACGAATTTGCAGCAGTTCTGCAGCAAATGCTGTGAAGTGTTTTCAGTTTAGAAATTGAGTTGAACTTATGAGGGCTTAACTCAGGGGAGTGCAGTAGGTGGTATAGCACTTAGCAGCCCCATCAGTCAAAGAAATCAGTAACAGCTTGCACTGTACGTGCTTGAGCATTGTCCTGCAAAATGATGGTCAGGTCCTGCATAAAGTGTCATCACTTCTGTCTCTGTGCTGTTCGTTTTCGGAACACAACTTTTGACCAGCTTACAGACAGAAGTAATGACACTTTCTGCAGGACCTGACCATCATTTTGCAGGACAGAGCTCAAGCATGTACAGTGCAAGTATGGCGAGAGTACTTAGTTGATATGGCTATTTTCACATCTTTTGATTCATAACACGTTAAATGTGCAAAATTATTTGCTGTTGGCAGACTAGTGTTGTTGTTATTACGATTAGCACGATGGAACTTTTTGGGTCTAATGAAGTTATCATTTTGTTCGGTTATGACAATTTCACGACACTTTGAATAGTCTTCTGTTACTTTATCAGACTTCTCTATATACAGCTTAACTGATATACCATATTTTAATAAGGCAGTCACACTTTCCTCTCGGTATTCCTGTTGCAAACATAGAATATCATGAACATTGCAGTGCACATTTCCACAGTCACTGATTATGTTTCTCTCTTCTAAGGTATTTAAACATTTGCAATAGATCCATTTTTGGGACCACAAACATAACTTGACATCACATTTCACCTTATTACTACGTTTCACACACACAAGGTTAAAAAGTCATAGTTTTCTGCAAATCTGGTAATTAGTACGCTTACACACACAGTCATGCAGTAAGGAAAAAAGGATGGGTGCAACACAGGTTGGGCAGTAAGTATTAGAACAAAACACGATAAATTTTTTAGCAGATAAATAATGACTGTTATTTTTAAGGATATAGGGAAACAACCACTAACAAACATCCAGTTTATAAGAGAATTTAATGGATGTGCTATACATCCTCAGATTTTTTCTCTCGAAAATAGAGAGTTCATAAATGTCTTCTGATCTTGAGTAACTTAGTTTCGCTATTGCACTTTTATTATTAGTTACTTTTACCTCTTATCTTTTAGTGCCAGGAACTAAATCTATAATATTTTGTAGAAAAAGAGTTTTCATGTTTTGAGTCATGGATGTTGTCATATTTACGATTGTGTTCAGCTGCAGCAGTGTTATTCATACTTTAACTATATGTGGCTTGCTCTTTCTGCTCCACTATCCCTTGATTTGTCATAGGAAATTATTAACAGAGTTAATAGCTTTTGTAGATAGTGTGTGAACCGGTAATGCACAGATGTGAGACCATATATCCTGTCAGTTTCCTTATTTTTTCTCACTGCTTTAGGGCAATTAGTTTTAAATGTATCTGACAGTGCACTGACAGTTAATGTAAATGCATTTTCAATGTGAGTAGGCCTGCTTTCAAGCAGAATGCCATTCCAGTTTGTTGTCTTTAGCTAGGTTCTGGACTTAATTTCACTGGAATCAGATATAGACTTTTTAGTATTTAATTTAACTGAACACCTTTATGCACTGATATAATGTGTATGGAACAACCCTAGTTGATAACTGATTTGTATCAACATTAGTAATTACATTGTCAAGGCAAGCAGTTTGTCTTGTTAAGTGATCGTTAATACAGAACAGGTCATGTGATCATAGCATACTGAGTAGATTAATTTGTATGTGTCCTTAGTCTTGTATCAGTACTCAAGCCACCAAAAATTAAAATCGTATGTTTAGGCCATTTCTCAAAGTGTACAATTAGTTTCTGTAAAACCTGCACAGATATACCAATATCACTATCTGTTGTGCAGTTATACACATACAATTGTAAGATTTTACAGTGACAGAACAACACCACTGTTTCCAGTAAATTTTCTGTACAGTAATCATTCACAGCAAGGGCACTGCAATGCAAGTCTATGTCACTACTAACATACATTGAGCACCCCCCCCCCCCCCCCCCCCAGTTTTGTATTCATCTACAGTAACCCATTACTAAGTCAAACACACAATTATAACTGCAATTGATATTCGCTTGGCCAGTGTTAGTTAATCTATACCACTGTGAAAAGACAAGCCATTGTTTAATATTGTAAACAAAAATCTGGAAATGTACTTGACTGATTTACTTGAAATGTTTGCACAATGCCCTAATAAATGCTTAGATGGATGTAGGCTACATTTTTTTAATTGTATGTGGTAATGGGAAACACTGTTAGCAGAAATCTCAAAAAGGTCTTGACCAATTTATTTCAAATTTTTACACGATACCCTAATAAACATTCAGGGAGACACAGGCCATATATTCTTTTAAAGACCAACTACCAATTTTCTGTTAAAACTGACTGTGCCAAAGAAAATGTTTGCCATGCTCTGCTGTGTAAATGTATAGTTTTGTTTTCTTTCTCACAATCAGTTTCAATTATGATAGCTGGGCACTTAAACTGCTAGGCAAATTATTTCTTCCATATATGTTCTACCTCATTATATATATTTTAAATGCAAACTGTAAACACAAAACTATACTGTTTTGTTTTATTCCTTGCAGTCTGTTTTCACAGGAAACAGGAACATTGTATTTATGGTTTATGATTAGAATACTACTATGGAAACTAAAATTGTAATAACAAGCAAGGCTCAAGCTCAGAGAGAGAAGGGGGAGAGAAGAGATGGCCATTGGCAGGGAGGGAGGAAATGGATATAGAGAGGGCAGAGGAGGAGATGGACAGAGAGAGGGGGAAGGAGATGGTAGGCGTCAGAGGGACAGGAGGAAACAGAGACGTAGGGGAGAAGGAGATTAGGATGTATGTCCAATTTCCATACATATTTAGCAATTGTGAAGCAAAACAAACATGCAGTAGCTTGTTTGCTTTCACACATAGACTGGATACTTCCTCTTTTTTTTCCATATACAGCTTGATTATTTTCAGACACTGACTGACAACTTACTTTTAGTGTCTTAGCTCGACTCTTTTTTACACACTGACTGGTCACTTGTTTTCAACAAATTCACATGCTCAGGATATGTCAACTTGCCATTTATATGGATGGGTGGGAATGTTTAGTTTCTTTTCTACAGTACACCTGTTACAATCTTTTGCACCAGAATATAAAACTCCCTTTTAAACCAGGAGAAGTAAATTATTTCTACCTGTAGTACTGTGGTTGTGAATTGCCGAGTTCATCCTAAAGAGGCTTCAGCTAGATCTTCAGTTATCAGCTTTAATCTTGATGACATCGAGTGCAAATAAATGTTTATTTATGGATGAACATAAACAAACATCTTTCCTCCACCGACCATTTGAATTTAGTGGACAAATGATGTAGAGAGTGTGTTGGATCCCACTCTTATATGACATTTGGGGTAAAAACAAACAGGAGAATGTTTACAGAACTTGGCAATGTTAACACAGCAGTAGGCCTATTGCTATGAAATTTCTACGATTGTGGTGAGATGGCCCCATCTCCATAACCAAGGTTGCTAACAAAGTTCTGTGTGGTGGCTCTCAACTTGGATGCAAGTCATCCTGGTGGTGGAAAATTTTCAATGCCAGTATTTGGGTGACAAAGGGATGAGAGGTGATGGCGTAAAGTTCGTGATCACATTTTGCACTAATGTCCTGGATTACATTTGTACCTTCTCACACTGTCTCATGATGTGAAGGCATGTGACACTTTCTGTTCTTCAGATTGAGAGTTAAGCTCAGCAGCCGCAACATACTTTTTGAGAACAGTAGGCCCATGGACCAGCACTGGGTCATCCTACTGCAAACCAACTCCATTACAACCTCACCGAGTGCAGTGACACTTGATTCCTACATCTGCTCTCCTGTGCTCATTTCCTGAGTGTGGTACAACTTTCATTTTGATGATGAAATGGTATGAAGGAACAAACACAAGATTATCATCTGACATCTATACATCGCTTTGTTTCTGCAGCAGTTCAGTGCGCCAGTCTTACCTGCAAGAAGTTTTACCCAAACTTATTTACCTGCAGTTGCAATGAAATTTATTGCACTAAAGTACTTCCAAGAAAGATATTTTCTTCAATATTACAAATAATTGTACAGCTAAACTTTTTCAATATATCCTCAGGTATTAGGCCTACACTTCAGCTAACATAATATACAAATTGTCAAATTTTTAACTGGAATATCTGTAAATCCCACTCTCTTCCTTGCACCTAATCAACCTCAACACATCTAGATATACATCTGACTGGACGTAATCAGTCTTAATGCATCTACTACATCTACAACCGCATATAAGGAAATCATTACTAATTACTACAAGGCATAAGATTTTGTGGGATTGTATGTGTTTCACAAGACAAATAGAATTTTCATTACCAGAACAAGTAACGCAAAACATTATCTATAATCCCTCTCAGATCACATTGGCAACTCGAGTTCAGATACTCACAATCACTTTGAATACTTATGCTGCAAGTTATCGCTGTTTTAAACAAAGTATGCCTACTCAGGCATTCCCTACAATCTACGTCTACAGGATGTTCTCTCCCAGGTAATGTAGGTACTTAGACACAGAGGGAACTGCATCTGGAAAATCACAAGGATTATTATAGCTTTCCAGTAGAAGTGGGCAAAGCATGTAGACCTACGTGTTATCAAATATTTTTCACAACTGTAGGCCTATTTCAGGTAACTTGCATTATTTAATCACTGACTTCCTCTAAAATGTCCCTACATAAAACGAGAGTAAATGCTTCAACACAATAGCAGATACAACATCAAGATTGAGAGAGAAGTATCACAGATAGGAAATGGGGATAACAACAATCAATAAAGACAAACATTGACTTCTACATTTCTTGTTTTCGAAGTACACAGCAAAATTGATCTCTGAACTGTCAAGCAGCTTTAAACTTGTTCTTCAATTTCTCATTAACCACATTTATTCTTTTAGTACAGATAGTCCGTTTTCAATTTCTGAGATACATGTAAATCAAAATTGGTGCAAATTTACTTAATATATACTGTTCAGAAAAGTGGGCTTTACAAATTGTTATTCCTGATGACTGCAATAGGTAAAAAATGAAATGGACTGGATTCACTTGTTTACTGACTGCAGAGTCCCTTCAGTGCTCCACAGTTGGCTGCACTCTGATGACAAATTGTACCAACTGCCATCAGCTCTATTTGCAGTTGCTTATAACATAGATAATAAGAACTTTTAAAGTAGTGCCTGAAACTGAGCTCTGAGTGAAGAGATATGCGACTACCTGCCTCCAAATTTTGCATATGCCTCTGATCAGACTACCAACACATCATGGTCTGCAAATATATTTGCCCTTCTTACATCGTGAAACCCACTGATTTGCTGCTTATTCACATCATAATAAAAAATTGTCTCCAAAGACACTTCATCAAGGAACAAAGCAACATATTTATCATTTTTGTGCACTGCCTCGGCTTCTGCTTTTATTACATTCATCACTGCAGGACTCAATCCTGGCTTGGAAGGTGCAACACACAATAGAGGTTTCATATGAGTCACAGAAGGAAGGCAAAAATGAACTAACAAATACCTGTATGGGCAAGGGTTTTGCTTGTATAAGGACAGAGCAAATTCCTTGTCTTCATATGTCCATTGCCTAGCTCTTGTTGCTGCTATCGTACAAAGCTTTAAGCGGTTTTCGTTCATTTTTCCCATGATGTAGCTTTGTTTTAAGTTCTGGTAGCCCTGTTAAAGCATTCCTATGAATCTGGGACTTTTTCGATTATCTGAATCTTAAGTCTGCTTTTGAAACTCCACTAGCCAAAACTCCCTCCGCCTTCACAGCTTACAAGGACTACTCCACATCAGATGCAACTCTTTAGTTTGTCTTGGAAATCTGTAGAAATGCTTATTGTTAACGTTCTCCATTTAACCTACGTAACATGCAGATGAAAAACGCTGGAATTTATAGTGGTATTCAACGTCAATTTCTTGAGTGGATTATTCTGAAAGACGCAAAATTCCTTATTACATTCACTAGAAACAACTGTTGATGACACATCAGTCGTATTTAAAGAAACGAAAGGAAACCACACAAGTTGATTCGCGATTTCCATATAGCTATCACCGCTGTGTAGATGCTTTATTGGCGAAGGTTTCCATCATGCTCCTAAGTTGAAGATGGGTGGGATAATCAAATGTAAACGATCTCATTATGGTACCTAGTCTTAGAGGATGCCTCTGTTAATTATACGGTTTATAATTTAAAACAGATACAGCCACACACATAATTTAAAGAATGTTATTTAAAGCACATCAATGCCGGTTTGGATTTGTCACAATTCCATATTACGATGTCTGTGAAAGATTTTATTGCTTTTCTGCTATCGCTTCGTTCTGCAATCGTTATTGCGCACCACTATAAACAAAACTTTTGTATTTGTGAACTTTCAACAGATTTTTTTGCTTTTTAACCGTAATAGGAACACACAAGACATGACCGTAAAGTAAAATAAAACATGAAATATGTCGTAAACATACTTGGTGTGCCGGCACATTGCATGCTTTATTTAACTTAATATCATTCCATTTGTTTATATGTAGCTTAAAATGGAAAAAATTCTCTTCCCAGTTAATCGGATTTTGAATGAAGAACTTTTAATCTTAGGGCAGAAAATGTACACTGCGAAACGAGACCCTAGCAGGAAAGTAAGAAAATCTATAGGCGCCATCTTACACGGATTTGTAATAAATCCGAAATCGGTGATGGTTTGATTTCAATAAACTTTTTTGAACCATAATTGTGGCTGGCTGCTTTTTAAATTCTAAAATTTATAACTGTACTGCAGCCATGACTGCTTACAACCTTCCCCTCGCAAAATCAGTCCCTAAACAACTTGAATCATCCCTTTTACAGCTTTATTAAATGGCCAACCCTCCTCCTTTATCCGGGCTTGGGACCGGCAACAGCTTCGGCAGATAATTCACTATACAGAAGCTGCAGGCGGAGTTAAAGGGGTTAACAACCAAATTTCAATACGTGTAACAACGAGGATATGATTGAGGTGTACCAGATTTTAATATCTCTCTCAGAGAGCGTGGGGCACAGAGTCGGAGATTTAAAAGGAGAAAGAATGCCAAGACAAACGAGTGTGGAACCAATGCAATGAAATTTATTGCTCTTTTATTCCTGTGGGCGTAACGGTAGCAGTTCCTGGCATAAATAATTTATTTTTTGTCTTAAGTTTTCTACATAAATAGTGTGGTACTTCAGTAGTTTAATAAAATTTTGCAATGACACGTAACGTAAGACAGCTCAGCAAGCACTCGTTACTACGTGTTTCGTAACGTCTGCACGAGATGGCAGCACGAGTATCCTCTATCTCTGACGTGAAGGATGAACAACTAGCAGCAGTGTGATAATGTACATCTGTGGTACAACTATATTTTCGCGGAGCTCATCGGATTTCAGAATATTTCACACATTTTTTTAATAAATGTCCGTCCAGATGAAACGCAAAGACAAGAATCACTGGACACGTCCAGGAAATTTTTCTACTTTCATTTTTATTATTTATTTATATACACGAATAGCCCTCCTTGAGGATACGATAAATGGACTGATTTGATTTGATTGATTTATTATTGGTCCTGTAGATCATACAATTTGTACAGCAAAGCACATCATGATATAGGACACACAGTCCAACATGACAGTCGCAACTCTTTGCCTCGATTTTGTTGCCAGCAGCGCTCCAAGCGGCCGGTAGGTTGAACTGTGAGTTCGGCGCGATCGTGAAAGCGAATAGTGATTGTTTATTTTGATTTATACAATGGATTTTACCATCGGGAGCTTTTGTAGCGCAATAAATTGCAGCAGCTATAAGAAGAAGACACCACAGCTGTCTTTTTTAGGTTTACTATGGATCCTGAGAGGTATATACCATCATGTTACTAAACTGTATCGTCAGGATTCATTTGCAAATGTATGTGTATCAATCGTGAATGTTTCGTTTTAGGAGCAAAAAAATGGCTAGTTAATAGCAGACGAGAAGACCTTATGAAGAAAGACCCGGTTTACCTGTATAATAATATTAGGTTTTGTTCGCTACATTTCGAACAAGACCAGGTCATGAACGCAGACAATAACAAACTCATGTGGAATGCAGTATCCACACTGTTTGACATTCCAGATAAGCCACCTCAACTGACGATGAAGAAGAAGCTGCCACAAAGATTCGACAGTCAATCTAAAGCTGTAAAACAGTCCTATGACACAGAAGCAGCTAGTTCAACTCTCCATTCATTAGTGCCAGATTCGTGAGAATCATCAACACAAGACCTGCTTTGACGATGAAGTGGTTAGATTAAGTGCAGCTGTTCGTGTCTTACAAAAGCGTGTGAAGTGTCAGAATGTGCAGATCTCTAGACTTCGAGCGAATCTATTATGGGACAAGGTAAATGCCTACAGACAGATTGTTCGAAAATTAATCAAATTTTTGGTTTTTCGTGAAATGTAATGTAATCAGCTCATTATGGTTTCAGCATATTTCTCCCACTATTTGTCAGTTGCTTGTCCCACGTAGAATAATATAAAGATGAAGGTCGTGGAAACAAGTGACAATGACAAACACAGGCCTACAGAACGGTAAACGAGCTGTCCATCGCTTTTGCATGTGGAGGTACAGGTCTGTGCTTCTTACATGTGAATCTGTGTGTTTACATTCTTTTGATATCAACGTGGTAAGCTGCAATTCTGTCCAATGTCACAAATGTTTGTTCACGAATGTGTTGTTGCTTGCCACTCTATTCATGGTTTTTGTCCATACTTGCGCTTATTTTAGAATCATTTTTAGAAACATATATGCCTTCTGATACTACACAAACTCTTGGAGGCAAGAAACTAACTCGAATAATTGGGAAATTACGTAGGGAATGGATGCAAACAAACATTATGCTTACGACGCGTCTGACGTTCACCTTACCTGCCGCGCTGAGCGCTAGTGTTGCTTCATCTGTCAAACGGCAACTTTTACAGCAGTGAGGTTCGCGACTGTTATGTTAGACTGTGGTACATAGTTCACATAGCAGAATACATATATGAGATACAGACAGAATATAGATAAGATAAAATAATTAAATTATCTTACTAAGTAGAAACATCTACAACTGAATAAACAGCTTATTGCAAGTAATTAAAATTTTGTTTCAAGAAATCCATGTACGGAATAGAAACAGTGATTTAGTAGCAATTTCCTTAATTTAATTCTCATTATTTCTGGGTTTTTGCATGTTTTTATGTCTGTTGGGAGGTGATTGTATATTTTAATGCCCATACATTTAACCCCATTCGCATATAATTTTGTGTTGTGGGTTATAATTTGTAACTGTGTTTTGTTCCTGGTGTCATGCATGTGGCAATCTGCATTTCTGTCGAGGGCATCCAAGTGCTGTACTCTAAAACAAGCTAGTTCCAATATATAAGGGCATGCTAGTGGCAGGATTTTGAGCTGTTGAAATAGTGGTTTACAGTGTTCAGTTCTTTTTTTTACATTTCATTATTCTTACTACTTGTTTTTGTAATTTGAAAACTGTGAGAGACTCGGAGCTCTTTCCCCAGAAGATTAGGCCGTAGATCAAGACAGACTCATACAGGGCATGGTACACCAGCTTCAAGGTATCTACAATGGCTGTGTCTGTTAATGATCGTAATAGATAGCAGGTTTTACTAAGCTTTTGTGACAATGCCTCAATATGTGGTTTCCAATTTAGTGTGTTACTGATTGTAAGTCCAAGAAATTTGGTGTCCTGCCTGTTCGTAATGTCATCTTTGTCAATAACTATAACTGCATTGAAGGGGGTTTTATTTTGTCTAGTATGGAAGTTCATACTTACAGTTTTTTGAGTATTTATGAGTAGTCTATTTGATTCAAACCACGATTGTAAATGACAAGTAGTTTCATTAACTGCATCTTGCAATGTGTCACCTCTACTGGTTATCAGGATATTTGTGTCGTCCGCGTACAGAAAGAAACTGGCATTTGGTATGTGTTCTGGGAGATCACTTATAAACAATATGAAAAGAACAGGGCCAAGGACAGATCCCTGAGGGACGCCATTTGTTGTATGTAGTATATCTGACCTGCAGTTCCTGAATGTCTCTGATTTTCTTATTTCTACATATTGCTTCCTTTGACTAAGGTAGCTATGGAACCAATTGTGGGCTACACCTCTAATCCCATACTTATGGAGTTTCATAAGCAGCAGCTTGTGGTCAACCATGTCAAAGGCCTTGGACTGATCAAGAAATATACAGACAGCAGGTTGTTTATGGTCAACGAAACTTGAGCACTTTTCTAGAAATGCATACAGAGCATGTGTGGTGGACCTATTTTTCCGAAGTCCGTGTTGGGAAGATGTGATTATGTTGTTAGAATTTAAACATATTTCTAATCTAGTTAACATACAGTAGTCAAATATTTTTGACAAGGCAGATAGTATAGCAATTGGCCTATTGTTTGTCACGTCCGTTTTCTCTCCCTTCTTGTAGGGAGGTATAATTTTAGCAAGTTTTAGCTGGTCTGGAAATGTTCCGTTTAGAAATGAGGTATTTATGATATTTGAGAGGGGTCCACTGATGTAATTTGAACACTTATGAAGTAAGGAGCAGGGTATCAAATCATGCCCTGCAGAATAAATCTTTTTGGCTCCTTTTTTTTTTTTTTTTTTTTTTTTTTAATAATATCTTCAGTTTCATGCGGTGTTGTAGGAGATAGGAAAAAGGAGTTCAGATGAGTATTATTTTTGAGACAAGGGTGTGCAGTGTTTGGAGAGTTAGTCAGGAGATTTGTGGGAGGAGAGTGAACAGTATGTAAAGAGTTGGTTAGGAGATTTGTGGAAATTTCTGAAAAATAGCAGTTGAATTTATTGGCAATTTTATGTGCATTTTCAGTCTTTTGTCCTTCTATATTTAGTGTGATTTTATCCTCTATCCTTAACTTTCTACCAGTCTGTTCATTTATTATACCCCTGATGCGCTAAAAAAGCTCATAATGATAAAACTATTAGGTGCTCTTCCAACAAATGTTGGAAGAGCACCTAATTTTTTTATCATTATGAGCTTTTTTAGCGCAATTTATAACTCCTGTATGCGTTTTTGTAATTTTTATAGTATACCTTGAACTCTTTGGATTTGCCACTGTCGAGTTTGCTAAGTCTGTGCAGCAGCCTCATCTTTTCTGATAGAGTTTTAATGCCTTTTGTGACCCAAGCATTCTGTTTTTTGTTAGTGATAGTCTTTGTTTTCTCTGGGAAATGGCAGTTAAAGTAATATTCAAATTACTGCAGAAAATTGTCATATTTTTCATTTGTTGTTGAGGAAGTAAATACACTTTGCCAGTCTTCTTTCTCTAAGCTAAGTACAAAGTTGTTTATGTTGCTATCACTATAACTTCTACATTTAATAACTGTTTCTCCTGATGGGAGTACATTGAATGGTGGATTAAAATATATTGTTAGTGCACTGTGGTCTGAAAAACCAACATTTATAATTTTTACAGTGCAATCAGTGTTAGTAGCAACCTGATCAAGACAGCTGTTTAATCTTGTAGGACATATAACTTTCATATTTAAGTTGAATGACATCATTAAATTTACTAATTGGGACTTTCGAGCAGATTCTTCGAGGAAATCAATGTCGACAGCTTCTTTGTGTTAATTTTCGTTACTTCCAGACTTCCTTCATCCTTCCAGATTGTTATTCCGTTTCTTCCTGGGTCCACTTTCTTCTGATTGCAGACCTCGTCTTTTTTCCCATGAAATTCTGCCTTTTGGGTTGCTTCCCGAAGAAGTATTCTGTTATCTATTATTGCTTCCCTAAGAAGTATTCTGTTATCTATTACGTTCATTCTAAGTCCAGTGTATTTCATATCATTGTCAATTTGAGTGAACAGTGTAGGTTTGGATTTGTAGCTGGTTAGTAAGTTGAAGACCTGCTTCGTTGGTTTCTTAGTATCCATTCGGTATATGTGCCCATAAAACTGTAATCTTCTTTTCCTCATCACATCAATTAGCATTTCCACTTTCAAATAGAGCTATTGATAGTTATATATATTTTTTGTCATTTGGAATGCCCTTACTATTTCATATACGATACTCTGCTTTCCATGGTATCGTTCCTTTTGTACTGCTTGTTATCAGTTCTCCTAGGTACTGATATTTAAAGAAGTTTGTTTTAGATGTTGTGTTGTGATGAATTAAGATGTGGAAGGGTATCATTGATGTTTTTCATGAAGTGTGTTTTTTCATATGATACTTTAGCCCTATTTTGCCTGCTTCTGTCTGTAGTTCTGTGATTTGTTCTTTGGCACTATCTAGTGAGTCAGTAATTAATGCCATGTGATCTGCAAAAGCTAGAAAGTCTGTGGTTATTTTATTTGGGTTTCTCCATCGTTTATTTACGGAGATACCGGGGTCAATCTTATAAGACATAACACACACCAATAATGTGTACTTAGTACCTATATATTGGTTTTAGTCTGTTATTTGATTAACGTGGGATATGGGGATATACCACACAATATTGACGACCACTTTTTTCAGAATATTTTACGATATTGTATTTACTTATACATCTCAGAATGGAAGTGTGTGTATTTACAAGCAATGCCATGCCTTGTATGGAATATATTGAAGTCTTCTGCCTTACTTACTAGCAATTCAACCACACACTTTAATGTCAAAGTAGCTTATGTTAATATATTTCACCATTTTGTTGAATATGCTAATTGCACTAGTCAGTATTCCATCGTGCTCAGGTAGTTACTAACACATACTGTGTGATTATCGAGTGGCCAACAGAAAACAAGATCAACAGCTGTAAATTATCAGTGTTTGTGGATCACGTAAGCAGGGAAGATACAGTCAAGCTAGCAGGAGTTGATGGCATACCCAGCAGTAACTTGCGGTTCTTCCTGCCAAATATTATTGACCCCGTCACTTATTATGCAACTCCTCATTACAGACAGGCATCTTTCCTGATCAGCTAACAACATCCAAAGTGATTCCAATTCTCAAAGTTACTGGCAAACATAAAGTGATAAACTGTCGCCCCATTACATTAACAGTCTGTTTTTCAAAAGTATTAGAAAGATAATGTACATTAAGTTAATACAGTTTATAAACAAATATGGATTATTAGCGAGTCCTCAGTATGGTTTGCAAAGTAAGAAATCAAGTAAGATGGTAATCGACGAACATATAACCACTGTTTTAAAAGCCATTGATGAAAAACAGAAAACAGCAGGTGTATTTTTAGATATAACTGAAACTGTTGACATGGTAAACCACAGAACACTTATAAATAAGCTTTGGGTACTATGGTAGTATGGGATTAGCAATTCAATACATTCGTTCATTTCTCAGAGACTACAAAAAAAAAAGTGTGCATTAGAAATGTAGATGGAAAAGTAAGAATACCTGTCAGAAGAACACCCAGTCAACTTTGTGGTACCTCAAGGGTATTTTAAACAATAAATCATGGCTGGATAACTCTGTGGTTCACCTTCTCACTACAGAGCATAGACCAAACAACATTTTATTGATAGGACTTTCATATGGTTGCAAAAAAAGGACAATTTTTGTAGGACCTTTTATATATATAATTAAAATTATTCAGTTCTGAAATATTTAGTCAATAATTACTTTCTATATGCCTTAAATTCGGCTTGAATCATATTCAGGCCTACAGGAGCCACAAAATACATAGTTATTCAGTCAATAAATTCCCCATCTACTGATTTTATAGTTACAAGCTCAACACTTACAACCTTTAACACTGGATAAATCAGGGATTAATACACTGTTCTAGTTTAAAATTCTTTGATGCTGGGCCTGTTAAACTGTTGCTTGATCAAAATGTGTCTCTCTCCTCTCCTCTCTTCTCTACCACATTAGGCCAAGCATTGCACGATAGTGCTGATGAGCATCTTGTGAAAACTTTTGGGCTGTCTGTCTCTTCCATGCCGGGTGTAGAATACTCGGTGTTGCAATTGCCTACAATACTGTCAACTGCTTCTACTGTTGACAGGCTGGACTTGGAGCCATATTGTGAGTCACTTAGAATATTTTTTACAGACAACTTTGACCGATTTGGAGCTTTATGTAATTTTTTTAGTTTTCAGTTTAGTTTATTAGCATACTTTGCATCACTTGTATGATATGGGAACTGTCACAATTCTTCAAATTAATACAACAAAATATAAAATTATTATTTTACAATGTTTTAAAAATGACACAATGAACTAATGCATTGGAGTTAAACATCCTCTCTGAACAAGTAAATAAGGATTCGACATACATATAGTACACTTCAAGAACACACATTTATCACATCATTTACAGTCAAGAGTAAACAAATGAAATATAAGATTTACAATGAGAACAGCATGATTGTACTGATAATGAAGTAAATACAAGTGTTTGTTGGTGATTTAGGGATACAAAATATCCC
The DNA here is from genome assembly GCF_023864275.1 of Schistocerca cancellata. Classification (NCBI taxonomy): domain Eukaryota; kingdom Metazoa; phylum Arthropoda; class Insecta; order Orthoptera; family Acrididae; genus Schistocerca; species Schistocerca cancellata. The sequence continues at coordinate 662,556,624 of NC_064629.1, forward strand.
TCCATGTTATAAAGACATTTATTTAACAGTTAACTTTCTAATTTCAGACTTAAATTGTCCCTCCTCTACGATTCCCTTGATGCAAATTGGCAGAGCATTATACAGCTTTATTCCATAAAAACTCAAATGTTTTTGAGCTTTTTGTTTTTCTTGCTGTTTCTACTGCAGATTCTTACTGGTACACATATCATCATTTTGGAAATCTGAATTTATATGTAAACTACTCAAGTGTGTTCTTGTGCATAGTACTCTTTTGAATACATACAAATATGGTGCTGTATGTGTTTTTAACTGCATGAATGAAGGCCTGCAGTGTGTTTGTGGAGAGCTGTGTGTAATAATTCTAATGGCTCTTTTCTGTAATTTGAAAATGTTTCTCAAATGAGATTTTGTTACACCCCAGAACATTATTCCGTAAGATACAATAGAGCAGATACAAGAAAAATGCACTAATCTTGCAAAATCTGTGCTACAAGAGGAATTATTCGTAATGCAAAACGAGCAGAACTGAGTTTTGAGGATATGCATATGACATGGTCTTTCCAGCTCAAGTCATGATCAGTATACATGCCCAAAATTTTTGTAGACTGTACTTTCTGTGTTCCTGGTCACCCAATAATAAATGGTCATCCTTTTCATTTACTTTACTATACTGGCATGCAATTTGTTTTGTTTAAATTAAGTTCTAACTTATTAGCATTAAACCACTGTTGCACACGATTCAGAACTTTTTCAGCTGTAGTGAATAAAGATTTTCTGTCTTCACTTATAATTTTGTTTGTGTCATCTACAAATAACATAATTTTGGATGAACTGTTTGGGATTTTAATGTCATTATATAGATCAAGAAAAATAATGGGCCAAGAACTCTAACCTGCAGGACACCTGCTTCCACTTTCTTACTTATTTTAAGGTGAGTTCCACAACTTAAGTTCTATCTTGGAGACAGGATTCAAACAATTTCCTCCCAATTCCTCCAATGCCTATTGCCTCCAGTTTGTCAAGTATAATTTGATGGTTTACTGTATCAAAAGGCCTTGGAAAGCTCTAGGTTGATTCCCACCACACTTTTGCTATTGTGTAAATTCATAACATACTCTTCTGTATAGGCTTGCATAGCTGTTTCTGTGTTGTGACCTGTATGAAAGATATGCTGGCAATAATTCAGAATACTGAAGGTGTCAAGGTAGCTTATGAGTTGGATTTTTATCAGTTTTTCAAATATTTTTGAAAAAGATTGAAGGAAGGATATAGGTCTGTAGTTTCCTACCTTCCATGCATCTCCATGTTTGAATAGTCGTCTAACCTGAAAGATTTTCAGCCTCTAGGGGAACACACCTTACTGAATGAGAAACTGGCAATATCTATCAGTGGTTCAGTGGTTTTAAACTCTGGGAGGCAACTTTTTTTTTTTTTTTTTTTTTTTTTCACTGGCACTTCGTCCATTCCTGCAGACAGTTTTGATTTCAGACTATTACTTACTTTCAACGTTTCATGTTCATCTGTGGGACTTATTATCAAACTGCTGACTACTTTGATGTTGTTATTTTCTCTTGTTTGATAAAGTTCTTGCTTAGTACTTCGAAAGTAATTATTAGTGTAACTTTATATCTTATGGAAAACTGTTTTTACTCAGTATCACAGTATCTTAAAAACAGAATTTGTAAATATACTGTACATCTGATGCCAGGAAGCTCTCCTTAAAAATATGTACGTACAAGTATTGTAAAAATGAAAGTGCAAAAGTGCCAAATTGCATTATATGTGAAAGATATCCCACTTACCTAAAGAAAATTATGTAAAATCCCCAAGTAAAGAATTTTCTGTTGCAAATTATGCTCAGACAAACATCATAAAAATGACCCTACCAAATAATACTCGATATAACAGTATTGAAATTAATGAAATTTTGTCCAACATCTAGGGTAAAATATATGTACATAAAAGATCTTGGGATGTAAATAAATAAATAAATACAGACAAAGCTTCCATCTTTATTGTTATGTTATCTTTAGATTTAAGTACAATATCCTGTTCCTTACTGTCTCTTTCATTTCTCTTTGAACAATTTCTCATGGAGTTCTTGATTTATTGGCTGACTTCCTTATTAATCTAGCATTATTTAGTATTTTTGCTAGATTAATTATCCTTCTATACACTTTTTGTAGTTTGTTACTTTTTTTAATTAGAATCAGTACAAGCTTTCATTTCAGAGTCTTGGAAGAAGTTTTTATATGAGATGTGATCCATGAATTTCTGTGTCTATTCCTATGTGAGTTGATTTTGACTAATCTTTTTGGAAAGAACATTTCAAAATCTGTTATGAAAAGATAAGAGAAAACATTGTATGAAGCAATACTGCTCCTCAGGATTGGTTAGACAGTGTGATAGCAAACTGGTTGCAGTTTTCAGTGGAGAAAATTGGTTTGTACATATGATGTACTGTTTTTGTATTTATCTGAACTGTGAAAACTTTAATGAGTGCATTGTGATCAGATATGCCTAGTTCAATATTCAAAACTTCTCTATCTGAGGTTTCTATATTTCAAAATAAATTTGCTATGAGACATTTTGAAGCATTTGTTAGCCTTTTAAGGTTATCTAAATTTGAATACAAATTCAAACTGTGTAAAATATTGTGTATTGTGGAATTGAATTTTAATTGGACTTTTTACCAACACATTGGCAAAAAAAAACCCTCCTGAACAGGCTATGAAGGCCCAACAGTACTGACTGGCCGCCGTGTAACAGCTCGTAGGTGTCACTGGATAGGGATATGAAGGGGCATGTGGGCAGCACACTGCTCTCATGGCCATAGGTCAGTTTCTGAGACTGGAGCCGCTACTTGTCAATCAAATAGCTCCTCAGTTTGCCTTACAAGGGCTGAGTGCACCCCCACTTGCCAACAGTGCTCGGCAGACCAGATGGTCACCGATCCAAGTGCTAGCCCAGTCCGACAGCACTTAACTTTGATGATCTGATGGGAACCGATGTTACCACTGTGATATGGCCATTGGCACATTGTCATTAAAGTCCCTACATATAAATCTTGATGATTTCTCATCATGTGAGATACTCAGCAGTGCCTCAAGCTTATTAATAAAAAAAAATTCGTCACTATATGGTGTTCAGTACACTGACATGACCATTATTTTTCTCCTTTTTTCCATTCAGTTGCACTGCTGTAGCCTCATTGTTCATATGCCACTGCCGGGAGTACTACATATTGCAGTATGGGTTTTTGCTCTCTCTGCTATTCTGTACCAATGAAAGAGGCAATTTGAAATGTAAACCACTGCTTGTTTACCATTCAGAAACTCCATGAGCCTTCAAGAAGAGCAAAATCGAGAAGAGGTTAAATGTGATGCGGAGATCAAACAACTACAAGTTTTGGGTGTCATGTGATTTTGTGATTGGATCAATGAAGTATCTGGTCCTTCGGTGAAAACATATTTGCTTGAGATGAATCTGCCATTCCCAATTCTTGCATGTTATGGACAATGCTCATGCCCATTCTCAAGGCCTACGAGTCCAACTCCTTGAAGAATTTCAATTCATCAAGATCCAATTTCTGCCTCCCAACACCACTCTGTTACTCCAGTCTATGGACCTGCAGATTATTTCCAACTTTAAGGAGCTCTGCACCAAAGCACTCTTGGAAATTGCTTTGGGCTGACTGAAGCTATCAATCTCACTCCAGTGAGTTTTGGTAATATCACTTCAACATCATTGCCTGTGTCAAGATGATCTAAAAGGTGTGGGAAGGGGTTACCAAGTGAACTCTCACTTCTGCTTGGAGGAAGCTTTGGCTGGAGTGCATTGTTGAATGTGACAGGCATTTGAGGCAGTACCTGTGAAGCCTGCAGTCAACGAGATTGTGTCTTTGGCCAAAAGCATTGTACTAGAAGTGGATAGTAATGATACTGATGAGCTTGTGAAGATCACAGCCAAGAAATGACCACTGAAGAGCTTATGGAGTTGCAGCATGTTTCACAGCAGGATGTTGTGGAGAGGAGTTCTTCAGAGGAGGAGGAGGAGGAGGCAGTAACAGCAAAGAAGCAGTCTTCTGATGCAATAAGAGAAATGCTGAAAGCATGGGAATCGGTTGCATCCTACACTGAAAATCAACACACTAATAAAGCAGTGGCTACGTGCACTAGAAATTTATTTGACGATAATGCTGTATCGCAATTTCTCCAAGTGTTGAAGCATTAGCAGAAACGAATGACTATAGATAGCTTCCTAGTAAAAAAGAATTAGTTATGTTTAGTGGATAATAAAGTACATATACTGCCCTGGAACAAATTATGCTCACTACACAAGGTTCCACTGTACTACCAAGGAAGAAGTTAACGTTTGTAATTTTCTGTAATGTATTTCTTAGCACTCTTATGACAAGTGTATCTTCATTTCTATTAACATCATTAGCGCCTCCTATTATTACACAGTTGATTCCAGGAGTCTGAAAATTTTCACAGAACTACCCGTAAGGGATACCTGGTTTCATTACTCCACCAACTTTGAGCATAGCTTGTATGTTAGACATGATGTCAGCTAAACCTTTTCCATGATTGCCTGAAAGTATGTAAATATCTTCTTTGTTCTTACCGATAATTGTTATGTTTGCATGTTCCCAGCATTATCTATTATTTCCTTGCTTGTTATGACAGCATTTCGTAACTGAGTGATTTTTAGCCGATACATTTGTGGGAGTACTTCATTTGTTCTAGTATTTTCACATTTTTTGACTCACCACACGTTAAAAGTCCAAAATTATTTGCTACTGGGAGACTAGTGGTGTTCTCTTTACTATTAGCACGATGGAACTTTTTAGGCCTAATGAAGTTATCATTTTGTTCGGTTATGACAGTTTCACTACACATTGAATAGTCTTTGATGACTTTTTCAGGTTTTATACATACAGTTTAGCTAACATAAGATCATATTTTAATATGGCAGTCACACAGTCCTCTTGGTATTCCTTTTGTAAACATAGAATATCATGAAAATTGCAGTGCACATTTCCACAATCACAAATTACATTTCTCTCTTCTAATGTATTTAAACATTAGCAATAGATCCATTTTTGTGACCACAGACATAACTTGACATCACATTTCACCTTCTTACTATGTTTCACTCACACAAGGTTTAAAAAGTCATAGTCTTCTGCAAATCTGGTAATTAGTACGCTTACACACACAGTAATGCAGTAAGAAAAAAAGGATGGGGACAACACAGGCTGGGTGGTAATTATTAGAACAAAACAAATTACATTTTTGGGCGGAGAAGTAAAGGCTGTTATTTTTTAAGGATTCAGGGAAACAACCACTAACAAACATTCAGTTTATAAGAGGACATAATGGATGCACTATTATATCCTCAGTTTTTTTCTCTCAAAAATAGACAATAAATGTCTTCTGATTTTGAGTTAGTTAGTATTGCTGTTGCACTTTTATTATTGGTTACTTTTACCTCTTATCATTTAGAGACAGGAACTAAATCTTCAAAATTTTGGAGGAAAAGAGTTTTCATGTTTTGAGTCATGGATGTTGTGATATTTACGATTGTGTTCAGCTGCAGCAATGTTATTCATACTGCCAGCATGAACAAAGAATGTGTTGAAATCATCTGGTGTGATACCAGCATCACAGGAATTATTTTTGCTAATATCTTTACTTCTGCCCACATGAGTCCTGACAATAATCCAGGCTACTGTACATTTATTTTGCAACTTATTAATATAAACGTATTAACATTGCACTTGCTTAATCTGACTGATTTCTGCCTTATACTTCTTCTTTAATCATATGTGGTTTGCTCTTTCTTCTTCACTATCCCTCGATTTATCATAGGAAATTATTAACATTATAGAGCACAGCAGTCAGTTGTCCTTTTTTTTGCAGCTTTTATTATGCAAAATCAGATTTTGGCTAGTGCCTAGCCATTATCAATGTACTAATTTCTGATCTCGGTGCATGTTAGTTCCCCGTTGTTTGGTTGTCAGTCGCAGTTCTTTGAATTGGTAGTATTCAATGAACTGTGACTGATGCCCAAACAACAGGGAACTAACATGCATCGAGATTAGAAAATAATTCATTGATAATGGCTAGGCACTAGCCAAAATCTGGTTTTGCATAATAAAACCTGCAAAAATTAGGATGACTGATTGCTGCACTGTATAATTTATAAATCACATAAGTCACTGAGTGAACCCACTTTCTGAATGGAAGGTAACCTGATGATAAAATGTGTATTGAACAACACCACTTGATAACTGATTTGTCTCAACATTAGTAATTACATTGTCAAGGCAAGTAGTTTGTCTTGTTAAGTGATCATTAATACAGAATAGGTCACATGCTCGTAGCATACTGTGTAGGTCAATTTGCTCAGGAAACTGACCATTCCTAAAGGAAAAATTACAAATATGGATAAATACAGGGCTAACATGTGCAGCACAGCACTTTAATAGTCTGCTAGACACTCCATCATAACCCTGAGAGTCCTTAGTCTTCAGTGATTTAATTATTGATCTATCTCCCTCATGTCTGTATCACAGAGGAGTATTTCAGACATCAATCTCGGAAAGGCATTTGCCAAGAAAGTTATGATTTCCTGTAGAAACTAAATTTTTATTTAATTCACCAGCAATGCTCAGAAAATGATTGTTAAGTACTGTACATATATCTGATTTATCAGTAACAGGAATATTTTTACTGCGAACTGACTTTATATTGTCGACCTTGTGCTGCTGACCAGACACTTCCTTCACAACTGACCATATGGTTTTAATTTTATCCTGTGAATTAGCTATTCTATTCACATACCATTCACATACTTTGCCTTCCTGATAGCATTTTTAAGCACCTTACAATACTGTTTGTAATGGGCTACTGTAGCTTGATTGTGACTACTTCTAACATTTTGATATAATTCCCGCTTTGTTTTACGTGATATCCTTATGCCACTAGTCAGCCACCTGGGCTGCCCATTACTGCTGGTACCCTATTTAGAACGTTCTAATGGAAACAACTCTCAAAGAGCATGAGAAATGTGTTAAGGAAAGCATTGTATTTATCATCTATGTTATCAGCAGTATAAACATCCTGCCACTCTTGTTCCTTGACAAGGTTTAAAAAACTCTCTAACTTTCCTACATAGTTTGTAATTAAATATGACATAATGTTCTGGTACACTTTGGCTAAAAACTATTAACCCTTAGTTGGTAACATGTGAAAAATTGTTGTTTACAGTAACATCCGTCTGGGAGACTAAGGTGACAAAATTTTTCAAAGAATTTCCACTGTAGTGAATATTGTGGAAATGAAACTATGACGCCCACACAGTAGCAAGTTCAACTCATGAATAAAGGATAGCTGAAATATCAGATCCACGTAAAAATGCATGTCTGTCAACAATACATTGAGTGCGTTTATACCTGCCTAAGAGATGGATGTTACCAACTGAGGGTTAAAAATAGAGAGCTGAAATTTTGTATAGTGTCTTAAAACATGCTTAACTAAAATGTAGACTACTCTTGTGATTTAACTTTGAAAATAAAACACTTTTTTGAAGAAAAACCATGAATTCATTTCCAAAATTTTTGATAATCCTTAATCAAACTTAAATTTTTTTGTACCACAATTTATGACAGCACCATCTTTTCAATAGTCTGCTTTAAAGATAATAGTGTGAAGAACTTAAAGGAAAAACATAAATCTTCTACTTTGTTTGTATTTTGAGTAATGTGTACCTATGATGTACATAAATGATTAGCATCGTTTTTCATTTGCAATTAAAAAATACAATTAAAAAATGTGTGAGAGCTAAAGCTGTGGTTCATATGTAAAAATGTTCTGAAAGATGACTTAAAAGATAGTAAGCATTATATGGACTTACAAATCTTGTTCTTTGGGTTGCACTGTTTAGAAAATTGACAATTTTTTCAAGGTTTCTCCTGGTATTCATGGATCAGTCCCCTTAAATTGAATATCTCCCATATTATCCGAGGATTTACACTAGACATGGTCTTTTTATCTATTTCATCCTCTGCTGCCTTCACTATATCGTCTCTTAAAGCTACCCATTCATCTGTTACAATGTTCCTTCCCCCTGTTCTAGTCATCCATTGCCTACTGTTCCCTCTGAAACTTTCAACAACCTCTCATGCTTTAAACTTATCCAGGTCCCATCTCCTTAATTTCCTACCTTTTTGTAGTTTTTGAGCATTAATCTACAGCTCATAATGAATACATTGTACTCAGAGTCCACAGATGTACTTAGAAATGTCTTACAATTTAAAATCTGGTTCCAAAATCTCTGTCTTATGATTATATAATCAGTCTGAAGCCTTTCATTGTCTCTGCATCTTTTCCATGTATATAGCCTTGTTTCATGATTCTTAAACCAAGTGTTTGTTATGATTATATTATGCACTGTACAAAGTCCTAGAGGCAGCTTCCTCTTTCATTCCTTTCCCCCACTCCATATTGGCCTACTATTTTTCATCCTTTTCCCCACTATAATTCCAGTTCCCCATAACAATTAAATTTTCATCTCCCTTAACTATTTGAATAATTTCTTTTACCTCCTCATACATTTCATCAATGTCTTAATTACCTGCAGTGCTAGTGCTCATATAGACTTGTAATAGTGCTGTGGGTGTTGGCTTTGTGTGTATGTTGGCTACAATAATGTGTCCACTATGCTGTTCATAGTAGCTTACCTGCATTCCTATTTTTTTTATTTTGTATTCATTATTAGTCCTACTCAGGCAGTACCCCAAGTTGATTTTATTTTTATAGCCCTGTATTCATCTGACCAGAAGTCCTGTTCCTACTGCCACTGAACTTCACTAATTCCTACTATATCTAACTACAGCCTATCTGTTTTCATTTTTAATTTTCTAACCTACTTGCATAATTAAAGGATCTAACATTTTACACTCTGATCTGTAGTGTGCCAGTTTTGTTTCTCCTGATGACAACATCCTTCTGAGAATTCACTGTCTGAAGATCTGAATGGGGGAATATTTTATCTCAGAAATATTTCATCCAAGAGGACATCAGCATCATTTAACCATACAGTAGAGCTGCATGCCCTCAGGAAAAATTATGGCTGCTGCTTCCCCTTGCTTACAGCTGTTGACAGTACCAGCCCAGCTAGGCATTTCGGTTGATGTTACAAGGCCAGAGCAATCAATCATCCAGACTGTTGCCCTTGCAACTACTGAAAAGGCTGATGCACCTCTTCAGAAACCACGTGTACGTCTGGTCTCTCAACAGTCTGTTGTGGTTGAACCTATGGTATGGCTATCTGTATTGCTGAGGCACACAAGCATCCCCACCAATGGTAAGATCCATGGTTCAGGGAAGGGAAAGGGGAGGAGTTATTTGCATACTAAAAATTATTAAAACATGTATTACATTTGAATTGTATTAAAATGTTGATTAATAGACAAAAGCTAAAGGGTGTCCAGCAAAGCAGTCCCTGATTTGAGCATTAAATATCTTGGAAACTAAGGTCAATAGACAACAACAACAAAAGGATTGTTTATCGTGAACACTGTAAGAATTTTATACAGGTATTATATAGAGGTTTAAAAATAGTTTGGAAAGCTACTAACAGATGGTGCTGTGCAGCCCATACAGTATCAGCATGCATAATTAAACTAATTCTGTGCAAGTAGTCTTTGCAATCACATAATAAACTTATTGAAATGTCCACCAACAGCAGTACAGAGGCTACACAAATGAACAACGAAATTTGCCGTCACATCCTGTAGTGTATCAATGGAAATGGATTCAGGTGCTACACAGATCACCAATTAAAGTTTATTCAGCATGGCTGGATGTATCTGGTAATCAATGTCTGCCAATGTGCCCCACAAGAAGTAATCAGCAGGAGTCAGATTGGGTGAATGTGGAAGGCAATCCATTGACGTGCCAGTAAATTTACTATATGCCAACACAATCGCTCTGTTCCCATATTTATATTCATATTTATTCACCTTTAAACATTTTACATGTAATCGGTGTCATATAATAAAAGTTACAGGTACATTGTATACATCTATATATACATATTTTTGACAAGACGAATTGCCTGCATAATATTATATTTTTAATTTTGTAATATATACCCCTTTCACAAAACATACCATCAAAATCCAATATCATTTATTGCACTCTCTTGAAATTCTTGAACTTTATAAAATATTTTTCTTTTTATCCATTTTGCTACTTTTACTTTAAATTTATCCATGGGCATAGAATGTGCATTTCCGGGTAATTTGTTAAAAAATGTGGGTGCTTGATACTTATAACTGCAGTGAATCTTTGATAGTCTGGCAAACGGGATGTCTATTTCTTGTATTATGTGGATGCATTGCCATCGTAAAGTCAAAGTTATTTAAATTTTCTTTGACATATATCAGGCAACTATAAATATACAAGCCAGGGACTGTCATTATATTTAATTCTTTAAAATGCTGCTTACACGAGTCTGGGTGGTAGTCCTACAAGGCAGCTGATTGCTCTCTCTCTCTCTCTCTCTCTCTCTCTCTCTCTCTCTCTCTCTCTCTTTTAAACACAGTCTTTGAAATTTGGCAGTTTCCCCATAATATGCATATAGTAGGAGTGTTCTACTACTAGAGCCTCTCAATTTATGTAACAAGAAATTTACACCTGAGAGGTTTTTGCATAGCATGTCTGTGTGAGTTTCCCAGTTGAGTTTTTGGTTTATGTGGAACCCTAGTAGTTTTACAGATTTGTTTTCATGTTTGGGGGCATTCAAATTAAAACCAATATCTTCTGTCTTATTATTATTTGTCTGTAATGAATTTGCCTGAAACTGGCTGATGCATCTGTCCATTGTTATTGTTACATTATTCTGTAATTCATCCAAGTTGTTTCCCTGAGTAATTAGCATTGTATTGTCTGTATACAGTGCTGTGTCACAAGATAATGAAGAAGGCAAATCATTTATGTAGACTACATAAATAAAAGGTCTAAGTACGGAGGCCTATGGCACTCCTTTGGTAACAGGCATGAAACTGGATCTTTTATCATTTATAGCCACTGTTTGTTTTCTATTGCATAAGTAAGATTGTAATAGTTAGAGAGCACTCTACACTATTCCATAATACTGTAGTTTTCTTATAACAATATTGTGGGATACAGCATTGAATGCTTTCTTAAGGTCCAACAGTCTCGCACTAATTATGGATTTATTCTCAAAGCAGTCGTATACTTTAGTGACAATGCTCTCTGCTGCCTTCACAGTTGAGAGACCAGTTCTAAACCCATACTGTGTGGAACATAGCAGTTTATTCGATTCAAAATACTGGCTCATTTGCTGGTGGATATAGTATTCTATTATTTTTGAAATTATGGGAACTAGCGAGAGGGGTCGTAATTGTCAGGTAAAACTTTGTCACCTTTCTTATACACAGGTATGATAAACAATCTGGGTAAACACCTTCATTTAGTATCATATTTATTACCCTTGTTAAGGGGATTATTATTTCTTCTCCTAAATTTTTTATAACATAATTAGATAAGCCACAATAGTCTTCAGCTCTGGAGTTACTGAGCTTGGCTATTGATTCACTGACCTGTCTATGAGTTACTAATGCCCATTCAAATTTATCACTCAGCTTTCTGTGTATTGTAGGTAGCAGTGCTTGTGCCATTCTCACATCTTCCTCTATCTTAATGTCAGAGACAGGATTGGCAAAAATGTGCATTTAATGTATGTGGAGGAATTTGTATACTGTTTTCTTTCTTTTGGCAGTTTATTTCTGTTTTAATGACTTTCCATGCTCCTTTGCATCTATTTGTGGAATTGATTATGAATGTGTCATTGGCTTTGTATTTTGCTGTCTTGATTTCAGACGTATAGTATTTTCTGGCTAGTTTGTAGGTATTTTTATCTGTTTCACTATGGTGAGACCTGGCACGATACATGAGCATAACTGTTCTTAAATTGTTTAATTGTGGTGTGTACCATTCTTTGGTTTAGGGGTGGGTGTTACTCTTGTGGGTTCTTTGGTACTGTTTAGGGCAGGTTTCTTCAAATATTTTTACTACTACATCTAGGAATTTAATGGTTGACTCATTAGCTTTCTTGGCTTCTGTGATTACTTCATCCCAGTCTATTTGTTTTAACCTGGATTTTAGATAGGTAGCTTTTTTTCATTTAGTCTCCTTACTGTTCTACCTGACTCATCTGAATAGCTTCCTATTTTATTATGTAGTGGAAATTTAAGCCAAAGCCCATCATGATCTGAAATGCCTAATTTAATTATGTTGCTCTGACTTTCATTTATTTGAAAATTACTGATTATGTTGTCAAGACATGCATTCTGTCTCATGGGTGTATAGATTATGCAGTAAAAGTTAAGTGCTCTTAATGTGTTAAGTAGATAGTTTACAGTTGTGCTTTTAATACTAATGTCTATATTTATATCACCGAATATCAAAACTCTGCACTTTTTCTTCTTAAGGAAGAATACTATGAGTTTTTCAAGACTGTATAAACAAGTCCTCATATTGATTAGGAGTGCGATACACAGTGACAACTAATATACCAATACTTGGAAACAATACAGCTGCTGCTTCAAAATATGTTTCAGTACAGAAACTACTTATATCTATAGCTTCATATATCAATTTCAGTCTCTTACAATTATATTTGGCTACACCACCATGCTTCATGTTAGTTCTACAATACCCTGTAGCTAGTTCAAACCCATTAGGTGCACTCAAATCTATTTCTGTATGAGATAGCCAATGTTCATTTACCAAAAGCACAGTGCAATGAAGTATTTCCAACCAATATTGCAGTTCCAAGAGCTTATTTTTCATTGACTGGATATTAATATGCAAAAAGAGTAGACAATTTTCATTGACAGTTGGCACTGACTGACTATGGGTTTGACACGTCTTCCTCATTTATGATGCATCACTTACCTTAGGCAACTTCTTCTGTCTGTTTTTCTTCTGGTTTTCCTCCCTGTTCTGCTTCCAACTAAAAAATCACTCGAGAGGCACTGTTTTCCGTTTGGTTGGTAAGGTGGTCACATTTTCTTTTTCACTGCTTCTTATTGTAGACACTGTCATTGATGTACATTCTAATATTGCTGTTGCTGGAGCTATTGTTGATGCTGTTGTTGCAGCTATTGTCACTGATGTTGGTACTACAGTTGTTTCTGTCAGCATTATGTTTGGTCTGCTGGTTGAACTTCTGCTATTGCTGCTATGAGAGATGCTGCAGCTGACCTTACTGCTATTGTTTTTGAAGGTGGTGTTGCTGCCATCGTTGCTGAAGATGGTGCTTCAGCTGCTACTAAATTTTGGTATGATGATGTCTCCACAGTTGATGTAGCACTATATTGATTGGCTGGGTCAATTAAGTGCCAGTTTCTTCTCAGATGTTTTATTCTGTTTTTTCTGAAACAGTATTAGCTATTTGTTTGGCTACTACCTGCTTTCCCAACTTGTTTAGATGTGGCCCATGTTCTGTATAAAATCTACAACCAATATTGTTTGTCAATAATTTGCACATTTCTGAAATGTTTTCAAATGCTTGTATATTGTTTATTTGCCACTGTGATTTCACTATTAACACAGGACTGTTGAGGCAGGCCGTGCCTGTGTGGTAAATTGCAAACTATTACATTAGTATGATTAAGGTGGCTCAGGTATCTTTTCAGATTCTGTGTAGCCTCCTGAGTTTCATTTTTATTTACATCATTTGACCTCCCTAACAGAACAACAAAATCATTTTGAATGAGCTTTGCACACTAAGCAGATTGTGCTACCTTCCCTACTTCTGACAGTAAGGCATTTGGCTTAATAAAACTGGTTGCTTTTAACTGTTTACACTGATTTCACAATGTCTGCTAGTTCATGCCCGTCACTGCCCACCAACATAATAATTTTGCTTACATTATTTACCATTTTTTTCATACCAAGTTCTCTGATTTGTTTAGGACTGCATTTGTTAATTGTAGTATTTTGCTTGTTGAGGCAATCATTTTGTTCTTCAGGTGTGTTTTGTCTTTTCTGTTCTAATAATAATACACACTGATGCTTTAAATTATGTATTTCTTGGATTAACACAGATATAATTTCAGATTTCTCAAGAAAGCAAAACACTTGTTTGATGCAGTGTCCTCTGGTCCCATCTTTCATGAACCACGCAGTGCCTTGTCAGTCCTCCAAAATGAACTGTGTTGCAACAAATTATTCCAAAATTGCAATGTGATATGCATTGGTAATTGTTTCTTGCATGAAAAAGGGCCAATAATGGTTTTGCTGCAGTCCAAACAGTGACTTCGGGAGAATACAGTGGTTTTACTTCACACAAATGGTGATTTTTGGCACCTCAGAATCTCCAGTTTTGTTTATTCACAACTCCATTCAGATGAAAGCATGCTTCCTCTGTGAACCAGATGCAGTCAACATCAAATCCTTTTTTGTCAATCATTGTGAGAATATGGTTTGCAAAGTCAGCCCTCTGTCACACAACTCGTACGGGTACAGACGGGTGGCTTTGGATATTGAATGGAAACACATGTAGACTCTGTATAAGTATTTTCTGAATGATGGAGTGTTTCAACTCAGTCTCTATCGCAATTCTTCAGACAAATTGCTTTGGCCTTTGTCGAATAATTCCAGAAGCTGTGGTGACATTTTTAGGACTAAGAACATTTTCCCTGGGGCCAACATTCTCCACTATATCATCAGCCACACTTCCTCTCCACTGAAATTTATGTAGTGTTTGCAAATGATTCTTTTGTCTCAACAAATGAAGCATCTATTTCTTCTTGAGCCTTTCTGGCATTTATGCCTTTTGAATACAAAGTCATGTCATCTGCAAACTGCAAGAACTGTCCATGAGAGATTAAGTAATTTATGAAAACTATGAACAGGAAGGGCCCCATTACAAGTCCCAGCAGCAAGCCATATCCCAACTTCCATTCACATAATTCCTTGGTCTGATACAATCTGCCATCGATTTTCCAGGTAATATTTGAGGATTGCCGGAACAGTGCCTTCAACTCTATACTGACTGAGCTGCTTTGGAAGGACCTTTTGAGGAATGCAGTGAGGTGCTTTACTAAGGTCACAAAGAATCAGTACCAAAGATTATTTTTCATCGAAACTGTGCTTTATTCTAATAAACAGATCTAGTGCTGTTGTTGTTGTAGGTTTGTCTTTATGGAAACCTTGCTGTGCCTCTGAGAAGAATTAATTAATTTCAAAGTAATTAGACAACTGATCTTTCATTTTAGTGTCATTGACTTTAGCAAAGACTGGAATTACTGAGATTGGACTGAAGCCTGCTATTATGCCGGGGTCTCCCTTTTTATAAATTGGTACTGTTTATGCAAATTTAAGGAAGTCTGGAAATACACCAGCAGAAAGACCTTTATTGATTACCATAGTTCATGGTTCAACAATTTCATAGATCATTCTCTTGATAATATTAGTCGACATCCCATATACATACTGAGTTTACAATTTTTATTTTTTTAAGTTTCCTTCACTTCATCATGGTGCACCTTTTGTCATTTCTTACAGGATCTGCAGGTCTATATTCAAGTCAGGGATTGCACTTATAGCGTTTCTCACAACATCAATAAAATAACTGTGGAAGTTATCCAGCGTAAAGGAGAGATAGGATTTTTCCTGTGTTTGTTCCTTAAGTCACAGGGTGCCTTGAATGGGTTGTAAGTTCCTCCAATGAACCTATCATTGCGTTTCTTTTTGGCTTCTTCTACATCCTTTTTATAAAATTTTTTGCTTGTAAATATTTACCATGTTTTTCCGTTCACTACATTTTGCCCATGTTGTGACATGTTTGCAGGACTTTTTTGTTGTTCTGTGGATAGACAGTCAAATTTGGTTTTGATGGTCTGAAAGAACTCTTTAAATGCGTCAGTTGCTGCCATGTCCTGTAATCCAGACTGCCACTATACTGCAGATAGTGCTGTCTGAAAAGCACTCAGTGTTTCCTTATTTATGGTCCTTTTTGTGAATACATGACTAGAATTCCAGGAAACAGCTGGTTGATTATTAGCCCTTGGTATGAATGAATGTCAGACTGAAAGAGAGTGTGAATCCATAATTAGTGATATGGATGTAAATGGGGTGCTAACAGAGGAATCTGAAGTGAGTAAGGTTGAAATGGCATGTGTGCAGATAATGAATGAAACTGTTGTGGCAGTAAATGATATTGATCAGGAAGGTTATGTCAGAGGAGAATGTGAGTCACTAGTAATTAGTAGTGGTGTAAATGAGTAATAGTCTGTTGCAACTAAGGCAGATTTTGGAATAGAAACATAGTGCTTACTAATAGTAAATGAAATTGCCAGCCAGGCTGATGAGTTTAACAAGGAAAAGGTGTGTGTGAAACATGACCAATTAACAGCAATATAAATGCGCTACTAAAGACTGAAATGGAAGCAGGTAAGACTGACCAACAGTGTACTGATGTATGTGAAACAGTGAGTAAATATGATACTAGTATGAATGGTTTGATTGATCAGAAAGTTGTTGATGTGAATGATCATGTATGTAGTAAATTGGCACTGAATTATATCATGCCATGATGAACTCAGAACTCCTTGGAAATATCAAGATACAATCTGATACTTGGTACCACCTGCTCTACAAACTTGCTTGCTTTTCATCATAACAATGGACTAACTGTACCAAAAAAGTGTACACTTAGACAGTTTGGAGCATTCTAAAGCTCATCTTTCTGGGCTCAATACTGATTTATAAAAAATTAAATTGAGTGTAATATGATAAATTAAAGAGACATATGATTAGTCATATTTTTGGCCCAGATTTTGTTACAAGCAAAATTTTACAACTTCTTGACAGACATGTCATGATCATTATCATATTACACAAAAATAAATAACCACAAAAAGTTACATTGCATCACTTACCTGCACAACAGAGGCAATGCAGCACCCAAATCACTGGCAGCAACAATGAAGACATTAATCACACATTGGGCTAGATCTGTCACATGACCAAGTCCTTGATGCATAACAAGGGTACACCACACCATCTATCTAGAAAAATACTGAGAACTGGATGTACTCCTTTGCAGAACACAAAATAGTCATCAGGAGATATGTTCCATAGCATAGATTGAGCGGCCTGATGGGTTCTAATGTTATTCAGGCAGCCTTGACATTTATAACATGTATTATGCATCCAAAAGGAAAGTTAATTACTTTTACAGTGAGTCAAACAATAGATCACATTTTACTCAAGTGTTATAATATATGTGGTAGGTCTTTGACTTTGTGCAGGGATACAAAGATCTCATGAAGGCCTACAAGTTCACTTCAACCCCACAGAGACAAGGCACACTTGCCTGTATTGGGTTCCTTCAGATCAGTCTTATATATTAACCTTTGAGTTTCAGTTGAGATGTGGAAGGTCACAAATGATTTTTTTGTAGTGCTAATCCAGGAATCATATGTTAGTGATGTATCACTTCCATGTTCTGTGACACATTCTGCTGCATTAGTTTGGCAAAGGAATATCAAAGCAGTAATTAGAATTTATATACTAGATTTCTTGTCAACAAAATTGTATCACTGCATAATGAACCTGTTGTTATGGCAGGTATATGTATCATCACTATGGTAAACAAATTAAGACCTTGTAATGGTCGCCTGGTCGTAGATATTGCTAATTGCTATAATCGCACTATTCCACTCCCATTTACGGAGCTTGTTAGCACTTGATGTTAGGTTGGCGCCATTACAATGCATTGTAGTAATCACTGCTGCTTGCTGGATCGCTGCTGTGTCTCGATGTTGATGCTGGCTCTAAATCTGGTTGTCTAGGGTTAAAAACATGAGGTCCCGTGTTTTTTATGTGCTTTTGATGATAAAGAATGAACGAAACCAACAAATATGTAAACTTCAAGTATTTATTTCTCTGGTGGCCATCTTAACTCCACTGTCCACCAAAGACTATGACACAACACAACTTCCTTTACATGTTCTTTGCATTGTTTATCCACCTCAAACAATAACACACTAACACACTGTACCAAAGTGACATTCCAACTGCCTCTCGACCCTTCTTGCTGCTCGTATTTATAACATTGTCAAAGAACTACTGAAAAGAGATATAGTTTACAAGTCACATGTACATCTGTTATCATAATTTGTGCAGAAAAGTTATTAATTTGCATCGAGTGACATAATTTAACATGTTATTAAAATGACAGACAGATTTGTTGACTTGACAGAATAATTATTTGTTACACAAAGTCCGTTTTCTAGAAGTTTGTCAATTGACTTCTCTAATTTGCATAAATAAGTAATTAACATGAATTATTAAGAAATACATTGGTTTTCGTCTAAAACAGGATTGATTTCGTGAATACTAAGTGAAACCGCTCCTAGTGAACAAATAGGTTTCACTGGGTGATTTTTATTTAAGGAGATCCAAAATACCTAAGTTGTACACTATTTTTCGTACTTCATATTAATTATTTAAGATGAACTCAGTGTTTTTACATGATGACATTTGCTGTATCAGTGATCAAGTGATATTAACTTTTGTGTGGGTTAGTTATTCAGTATAATTTAATGGGTTGCCTGTTTATGGAGACATGTTACGCAATCATTGTCAACATACACAATAACTTTTCTATAATCATAAATACTCGTTAAACTGGTTGAATTTGGAGGGTATCGCATACTTCGGTACAGTAAAGCCTTTAATATGTTCCGTTACAACCTGCAACAGTGTGTGGTCAAGGTGCATGTCAGTTGAAGGAGGGTAGTGTAACATTAACTCAGTGCCCTGTGACAGCAGAATGCTATTTCTAAGAACTTAAAGGTGTGTCTCTGCTTAAGTTTCACAGCAGTGAGAAAACTGGACTTTTGAAAATAGAAAAAACAGACACATTCACACAAGCAAAAAATAGTCAGTCCATGCAAGGCAGTCAACTGTTTAACATCTTCATGAAAGTTTACATGTTGAAATGTCCACATCCCTCACCAGTAAGAACTATGCAAAACATGTCAGCATACTTAGCTAGCATCTATTGAAAATCCATGTACTGTTAACCTCAACTAATGCTCCAATGAACATGCACTTAAAATTAAGATCAAGTTAACAGTTTTGTGATATTTACATCAATGACAATTAGTGACACTCTGTGTGCAGTAATGTTTATTTCAGACTGCATAGGGCTAGTGTCATATTAACTTCTAACTGTGAACAACAGGACATGCTTGTGCAGATGATAATAATGTTTTGTATTATTTTGATGGACTGTGACTCGAAAGAGAAGTAACCCACTGTCACTAAATGTTGAACTTATCTTAGTGGACTATTATAGTTACCGTATTGGGAGTGAACTCGATACTCTGTAAGGTAGTGATGTGTACAAATAAACTGTGTAATGATGACATGTATGTAAGCTATCAGAAGGCATTATTGCTGCTTATAATGTCAAAAAGTAATGTTGCTTTACATGGTTGCTTATTGAGATCAGTGGATAAAATCAGCAGGACAGATGTTAAATTCACTAGAGAAATAATACTTAAAGAACTTTTAAATGATAGAGGCTGGTCAACACTCCAATGAAAATGTGTGTTTGAAATAAATATAGAATAGTGAAAAGTTTAACTCGTGTGTTATGTTTGACACTGAACTACATGAAAACTGACTGAAGCTATTCTAGAGGATGAGACATCAGTTTTGTGTGTGCCACCAAGGAAGGTCAACTACAACTAGGTAACTAAACAATACAACTGGAATTAGCTTAGATGTTTCCAATACATCAGGAAAAGTACCTGTTTGAAGAGAGCAGCCACATAAGTGGTTGGAGATTTTTGTCTTTTTGTTTCTTTTGATACTTCACCTTGTGTGACAGTGCTGATCTACATTGATGTACTACATGCTGTGATGTTCCCCTTATCTGTTGATGCACTTGGTTCCATGTGTCTTGAAGCCTTGTGTTTTGATGCTCTGAACTATGTCAGAAGGGACTGTTCAAGCTGGTGGAGGCTCTGTAATGATGTGGAGCATGTGCTATTGGAGTGATATGGGACCCCTGAGACGTCTAGATACGACTCTGACAGGTGACACGTACGTAAGCATCCTGTCTGATCACCTGCATCCATTCATGTCCATTGTACATTCCAACGGACTTGGGCAATTCCAGCAGAACAATGCGACACCCTACACGTCCAGAATTAAAATGTAAACTTTCACGGCCGGAAATATGTCCATTATAATTATCCGGGCTGTTATGCCGTGGTCGGTTGATGAATGCTGTGGTGATTCCCAACGTTTCGTCTCCGACTGCGGGAGACATCTTCAAGGGGGTCCGTAGCTTGATGGAAGATCCAACACACACACTGGCTCGCTACAGTAGCGAGCCAGTGTGTGTGTTGGATCTTCCATCAAGCTACGGACCCCCTTGAAGATGTCTCCCGCAGTCGGAGACGAAACGTTGGGAATCACCACAGCATTCATCAACCGACCACGGCATAACAGCCCGGATAATTATAATGGACACGTTCAGAATTGCCACAGAGTGGCTCCAGGAACACTCTTCTGAATTTAAACACTTCCGATGGCCACCAGACTCCCCAGACATGAACATTATTGAGCATATCTGGGATGCCTTGAAACGTGCTGTTCAGAAGAGATCTCCGCGCCTCGTACTCTAACGGATTCATGGTGTCAGTTCCCTCCAGCAATACTTCAGACATTATTCGAGTTCATGCCACTTCGCGTTGCAGCACTTCTGCGTTCTCGCAGGGGCCCTACATAATATTAGGCAGGTGTATCAGTTTCTTTGGCTCTTCAGTGTAGTATGTCACACACAAACTTTCGCCGTTCCAGTATTGAAATTTTTTCATTAGAATAGGTAAGCATCTGTCAGTTGATTTTCCATGAACAACTTCCATCCACCTCTGCCACCTCTCCCTCGAATCTGTTTATCTTGGAGTCTGGCGCTTCCTAATATTCAGAACGATTTTCCATTTTCTTGATTAATTTGGAGTATATTTCAAACTGAAGTGCAAGCAGAGGAAAATTGCTTTATATTTGAATCGATGTAAGCCTTCAGCCATGGGTGTTAAGTGAAGGCCATCAGAGGATGACTTTGACTAGCTTATTGCCAAATAATGCTATAAATTTCCACATGTTCAATTTAAAGACATTTATCCGTAATTATAGTGATTAACAGTTTACGTATTAGCTAAGAGACAAATCTCGCGGAAAAAATGGTGTGAACACAGCAGAAGATAAATGCTCATCATACAGTTTGTCTTGCACCCAAGTCTAGCTTCACAATGTACCGCTAAACCTAGCGCAAAGCTCACGACTAGTGAGTCAGTAGAATACGCCAAAGCACAGAGACTGACTCTGTGTGTGCCCACAAAAAAATTTTGATGTCGAAATAGCGTACAGGTTAACAGACGAAGGACATGAAATGGAATGAGTGGTTTAGATGGGAGTCAGACAGGGTTGTAGTCTATCCCCAATGCTATTCAGTCTGTACATTGAGCAAACAGTGAACGAAACGAAGGACGAATTTGATCAGGAAATTGAACTTCAGGGAGAAGAATTAAAAATTTCGAGGTTGCCGAATTGCCCGAGGCAGGATTCAAACCTGCGACCGTAGCAGTCGCGCGGTTCCGGACTGCACGCCTAGAACCGCGAGACCACCACGGCCGGTGAAGGTATTGATATGTAGTCGAATCAGATCAGGTGACGTCGAGGGAATTAGATTAGGAAATGAGATACTGAAAGTGATCGATGAGTTTTACTATTTGGGTAGCAAAATAACTGACGATGGCGCAGTAGAGAGGATACAAGATGCAGACTGGCAATAGCAACACAAGTGTTTCTGAAAAAAGAGAGATTTGTTCGCTTTTAACATAAATTTAAGTGTTAAAAACTCGTTTCTGAAGGTATTTGTTTGGAGTGTGCCGTTGAACGGAAATGACGTAAACGATAAACAGTTCAGAAAAGAAGAGAACAGAAATTGTAGTTGTGTACCAGTTCTGGCGCAATGGATGGTGGTGGTTGTGGGGGGGGGGGGGGGGGGGAGCCATTGTTCCCCTTAAGTTAACTAGCTAGCCTAGTTTAATGGCCATTAATCAAACAAACGGGGTCACTTCGGGCGCATGTTTTGTTTATTTAGGTCATAATTAGTAATTAGTAACATTCACGATAATTACCATAATATATGAGCACGCTTGCGGTATTGGTTTCATGTTTAGCCATGGTTTCGATGATTTTAGCGTGGTAGTAAGGACAAATAAACAAATGAGGCCTTTCGCACTCCCAGTGTGCTGCTATTGAACATTACCCCACCACCACCACCGCCTCCACTGCTCCTTAGAGTATCTAAGATTGTCATTCTTAATGTGAATCTTGTTCGAGTAACACTGCCATCACCATAAAGTGTCAGAGATTATCCACCAATACTGAGCAGAATAAAAAAAAGAAAACTGTTTCCTTCGAATATAAGTATTGATTTCTCCATCTCCTTTCTCATTATTGTTCTTATTATTTGCTATTCTTAGAAATATTTTTTATTTATACTACAGTGCAGCAAACTCCTGATGATAATGCAACTGACCAGCCTGATGTATGGGAGGTTGACGATTTTCCCCACACTTAACTGATTTGATAGACTTCAGGGTCCTGCCGCCTGTCTCATCCAACTTTGAGCCTCCGACACGACATCAAAAGTTGTCCACCAGCGATATATCACCAGACAGTACAAAAGAACTCTTCTTCTATGATCATGAGTTACCACTGTCACCTATGTCTGCACTACCATCCATGCAGCTGCAGTGGTATAACACATGCATTAAAGTGTTTCTATTCACTGTTAGATACAGTCTAAATGTGAGTGATGGTAAATGTATAGTTGTATGAATGTCCTTAGCTCATGAGTTCAATACTCTAATAGTGCTTGAAAACCTAGTAATATTTTCGTCATGCGAGTGCTGGCAGTTACATGAGAATTTCTCAAAGGTAAAATCTCTGAACAATAATCAAACTGCAGCCCCTGTGTTATTGGGTTGTCATTCAGGTGTGTTGATGACTATCCAAATACTGTTAAAATTATCAGTGATGAGGGTAAATTAGAATACACCCATTTACATGAAGCTACTTTTGGAAACTTGGTGTACGCCAGTTCAGCAATTCAATGGGCGGTGAATGATGATGTTGCTTTGTGAGATTGTGTTAATCGATTTTTTGGCAATGCTTGGTATGCTATGAGAACGCTTCTGAGGATGTATTCACTAGAAACTTTGATATGTGTTGTGAAGCTGAACAGAGCATGTATGGTGTGCATTACTACCTGATGTAGGCAAAGAAATGCATGCATACTTACATATATTTATCATCTCAACAGACATACCTAAAATTCAAAGAGAAAATAAATGACCTTTAAAAAGTTCTTTGTGCTTTTTATTTTCAAGAAAAGATGTAGTGTCATTGCAACTTGGTCAGTAGTGCGTGTACTAGCAATAAGAAAAAAAACGAGTGTGCCTCCATTATCAATTGACTCTAAGCTATATAACAGCCTTGCATTTGTACATGCCATGGCACTATCCAGAATAAGGATAGTTTTTTTTGAAAATGAAAAGATCAAAAGAGAGTTATATATTTACAATATTGCAGTGCCTATGTTGTTCAGAAGTATGATGCAATGTTCCTTCGGACATCCATGCATCTGAAGGAACAGGCACTACTGTGACTACAGCCATTATGAAATACATGAAATGTATTCACAGTTGTGAATATGGAGAAATATCAGTGGTATAATGAAATGACGACAACGAAAATTCGTTGTGGGTCAGGACTCGAACCCAAATTTCCTACTAATTGGAAGTGGTCACCTTACCATTAGGCTATCTGAACATGCCTCATGGCCAGACCCAAACTTCTGTATATCATCTACTATGTGCTTGTAGCCTCCACGCATACACCCATTATGTATATTACCATACAGGTTGGCTGGTTGATTGATTTGGGGGAGGGGACCAAACAGTGAGGTCATCAGTCCCATCAGATTGGGGAAGGATGGGGAAGGAAGTCAATCGTGCCCTTTCAAAGGAACCATTCCTGCATTTGCTTGAAGTGATTTAGGGAAATCACGGAAAACCTAAAGCAGGATGGCTGGACACTGATTTAATCCATTGTCCTCCTGAATGCGAGTGCTGTGTGCTAACCACTGCACCACCTTGCTTGGTTCCGTACAGGGGAGACATTTTTATTGAAAGTCTCTTGCCCATTGTTGGTGGGTAAATACAATACTGCAGTGCCTGTGTTGCTCAGAAATATGGTGCAATGTTCCTTCAGACATGCATGCATATATGTTTATCGATATTTTGGCAATGTTTGGTATGCTCTTTCAAAGCTGGCTAATGAGAACACTTCTAAGGATGTATTCAGAAAAAAAATTAGATATGCATTGTGAAACTGTACAGAGCATGTATGCCGTTACGAAATATGTGAAATGTATTCACAATCCGAATGTGGACAACCATCAGCTGTAGAATGGAATAACAACAATGAAAATTTGTGCCTGACCACTACTTAAAGCCAGATTTCCTGCTCATTGCTGGCACTCACATTACTTTTGGGCTACCCGAGCATGCCTCATGGCCAGACCCAATGTTGCATATTTTGTCTACGATGTGACTGAAACCGGCACTTGTACACTCGTTATGTATATTCCCAAACAAATATGATATTGCAGTTCCTCTGTTGTTCACAAGTATGATGCAATGTTCCTTCAGGCATATTCCTCCAGAAAAGGCTTAATCTGAGAATGTCATCAACAGATAGCACAGATAGCCACTGAAACTCTCCAACAGGCAGACATTGTTGCATGGCGTATCCATATCAATTGTTGACATCAAGGTAAATGATGTAACTCTCAACTTCAGATTCTTTGAACAGACCACCCATTCATGGGTTATTCACCTTTATGTGCCTATAGCCACATTGGCGAAGCCCCTGTGACTCAGTGATTAGTCCCCTTGTATTATCACATCAATTTCCTGCCCAAATATAGATGTTAACTTTCTCCTCAACACCATCATCTTGTTTGGGGGAATACATTAATTCACAGATTAGTATGGTGGCGCATTTTGTGGCAGGATAACATGGATCTCTTAAGATTTTAGGCAGCTCCCTTTCCAGAATGAGTAAGCACATGTTAAGGTAGAGGTTAAGAAGGTGCGTGTACCCTCAGTAGAATTTACTATGTGGCTAAATGAGGTCTGCTCCCTAAATGTGCCTGCAATCATTGAGTAGTGTAATGCTTGCATGTGACTACTAGCGAGCTGGTGTCTGTAGGTAGATAGCATTGCAGGTCTCGGGTGACACCATGAGTGTCACGGGCCAAGTGACGGTGCCTTATATGACACCACATGCAGGTATGAAACCACAGATGCTCCTGTACATGGTTCTGGCACCATAGATGGCCCCGCAAATGGGGATTGCAGCTACAACAGCCCTACACATGGGAACTGCAGCCATGATGGTCCCAATCAAGGTGATCACACCATAGACAGACCCACATGCAGGGAATTTAGCCATGAAGGCCCCACACATTGTAGTGGTGATGGTGCTTGCTGCCTTAACAATGGGTTAGGAGATGGAGTTGTTATTGCTGGGTGAAGCCTGCCTCCACATGGCATCCTCAAATATTGTGCTAGGGAAAAAAGACAATGATAAGTATCTTGTATATCTAACAATGTTGGGAATGAAACAACCATATGGTAGTTACGATTTGTGGTGCTTACTCATACATTGATCTGCATCATATATTGCCCTTAGATCATAAATATTATTATTATCGAGCATACCTAGAAACAAAGAAACATGTCATAAGCCCTGCATGAAAGTATGACAAAAAAGTTATGCTCATCTATGGTGGGATGGATCCAGCCCAGTGAGCTGATGGATAAGAATGATGGGGTCATGAGTTAACAACTCAATCTATTTTGCTCCAGTGGCTTCACTGTTATCGAAGACACCTAGAAACAAGAAGATAATTCAGCAAGAAATTCATGCAAGCGTGAATAAATGTATAATAACAATGAACTACTAATATTACATACGAATGCATTCATCGATAATTGGTGTCGATCCCTGCAATGCAATAAACGAAAATGGCATCATGGCCTGGGATGGAATGTCATTCTGAGTATCGACTGCACATAGAAAGAAGGAGATCTTGAAACTTCCTGGCAGATTAAAACTGTGTGCTGGACCGAGACTCGAACTCGGGACCTTTGCCTTTCGCGGATAAGTGCTCTACCGACTGAGCTACCCAAGCACGACTCACATCATGTACTCACAGCCTTAATTCCGCCAGTACCTCGTCTCCTACCTTCCAAACTTCACAGAAGCTCCCCTGCGAACCTTGCAGAACTAGCACTCCTGGAAGAAAGGATATTGTGGAGACATGGCTTAGCCACAGCCTGGGGGATGTTTCTAGAATGAAATTTTCACTCTACACCGGAGTGTGCGCTGATATGAAACTTCCTGGCAGATTAAAACTGTGTGCCAGACCGAGACTCGAATTCGGGACCTTTGCTACCGAGCTACTGAGCACTTGCCCGCGAAAGGCAAAGGTCCAGAGTTCGAGTCTCAGTCTGGCACACAGTTTTAATCTGCCAGGAAGTTTCATATCAGCGCACACTCCACTGTAGAGTGAAAATTTCATTCTAGAAGGAGAACTTGTAAGCAAAGCATACAGATGACGTAGTAGTAACAGTAGTAATGATAATTGTAGAAGAAGAAATATGTATCAATACAAATATGTAAGTTCATTCACAAGTTGAATCAAGACCTGGGAACTTAGAGCTGAAAATGGTGTCATGGGCTCCACAACATAAATACCATATGTACATCATTGAAAAAATCTATAGAGAAAAAGAGGAAATATGTCAGATAATCGTAGTATCATTCACACAAAGATGTGCACTCACACAGAGAATCAATCACAAATATGTGCACTCACCTTCACAAAGATCTCCAGTTAATGGCTCTGGGGCCACAGGTCTGAACCATCTTGCTGCTGCCTCAGGGCAATCAGCAAACAAGAAATAAATTGTGTCACTTTCCATGTCTGGCTTCATAGTAATGAACAAGTACATGGGAACACGCACAATGTTCATGATACACACCGCCACTAATGAGAGCTCATTTGCCTCCATCTCCATCAGAGGATGAAGAGCAAACTGATTGCTCTCGCTTCATGCTCGAAGTGGTTCTCTTCGCTGTCTGATCGCTACTGACTTGCAGTTCCGCAGCACTACCTATTAATAGCACTCTGTTGTTAGGGACAAGTCATGTTCGTCCCAGTCCTTTGAATAATGATTTCATGCCAGTCATAACATTGCCCTTCACGTTTTCGCACATTTAATACTCCTGAATGCTTTAGAAGCCTGTACAGTAGTGGAGAATGTAGCTATTAAACGTCCAGAGTTCATAAAAGTTAGAAATGCTATATGAAACATTGGCAGGTCCAGGCTGGAATAATGACAGTATCCTCAAAAGGATAGACCTCTACCCACCATATAGCGGAGATGCTGAGTCGCAGAAAGGCACAACAAAAAGACTGCTGAACAAGTAAGCTTTCACTCAAAACGCCTAAAGTAGACAATACAGACATGCATTCACCTAACATAACTCGCACATACGTGGCCTCAGCGACTTACCGGTACTTGTTTAGCAGTCTTTTTGTTGCACCCATCTGCAACTCAACATCTCCACTATATAATGAGTAGCAATATATCCCTTTTATAATATTGTCAGAAATGCTATATCTTTAAACACAAACTCGCCGAATTCATCCCTGAACCCTTGAGCATCAGCAATAATATTCACGCTCTGAGTCTCCTTCATGAAATGGTGTTGTGTACACGATTCCAGTCAGCGGACAATAATTCACCACAATATCATGTAACAACAATGATAATGAGACAGTTTCTTTGGGGAAATTGTCTGATGACTCAAATTCCATATGAATATCAACAGGTCAGTCTTTGATGAGCTCATTCTACTTTATGTGTTTATAACAATGATTGGCGCTAATCCCTTAACTTCTGTTGGCTCAGTAGGTATATGAAACCGTCATCCATCTCGTAATACCACGGGCGAAACTTCGAATACATGTTTTATAATGGACTGTACCCTTTATTATTCTGTTCAGCTGTAAATTATTGTATGGGCAGAATTCTCCATTTAGAAAGACCTCAGCATTTGTCAGTTTACAGTTGTTGAATATGCTTGAATCTTTCTTCAGGTTTTCTTTCCATTTGCCCTGAAATGCCACGATAGTGAACTACAGAGTTTCTACCTTAATATTCGTTTTAACTGCCCAAGACAGACGTCCAGTGGTTGGAGGAACTGGATATTCATAAAGTTGCCATGAACGGAAAGATAATGGTAGCATAGCAGAGGAATTCAGTATGCACAGGCTTTTTCAGAAACATTTGAAATGGTTGTGTTCAAGCGTCTCCTTAAGCATCCGACTGCAAATAATATATTGTCCAAGTCACAGTTTGGGTTTCTGAAGGGTTTTGATATAGAGAAAGCTATTTACACTTACAGCAAGCATGTACTTACTTCATTAGATAATAAATCAGAGGCTATTGGCATTTTCTGTGACCTGCCAAAAGCCTTGGACTATGTGAACCACAGCATTCTCTTAAGTAAATTAGAATATTATGGTGTCACCAGCAATGGTGTGGAATGGTTTGAGTCTTATGTAACTAACAGGAGACAAAGGGTGTCGCTGCGAAACACCTGCACAGTAAGCAGTCAGTCTTCATCTGATTGGGAATCAAATACAGGAGGTATATGCGATTGCAGTCTTTCTCAGCAAATTCCACTGATGAATTTTTCTCAGGTTGTCAGACGATAAACCATGTTGAGGGGTACAAAACTCATTTAAACATTGTGACAAGACGACACCACCACTCAGCTTATAACCCGAGAAGAATACATCAAATACATGTGATGTTCCTCAATGTTCCATCTTGGGTCCGTTGCTTTTTGTTGTGTACATTAATCACTTCTCGTCTGTAGCGTTTCCAGGTCCTAAGTTTGTCTTGTTTGCAGATGATACAAACATTGCAACAAGTAGCAAGTCGAGTACAGATTTAGAAATAGTTGCTAATCAAATTTTCACGGACATTAATAAATGATTTAAATCTAATTCCCTGTCATTAAACTTTGAAAAGACTCACCATACGCAGTTCAGAACCTGTAAGAGATTTCCTTCCAGTATGTGTATAACATATGAAGACATGCAGATTGAATAGGTTGACAATGTTAAATTTTTGCAATTACAACTCGATAATAAATTCAGTTGGGAAGGGCATACTACAGAATTACTGAAGTGCCTAAACAAGTCTATATTTGCAGTGAGAATGGTATCAGATGTAAGAAATATAAATACAAAAAAAACAAAAAAAACTTGCATACTTTGCTTACTTTCATTCTATTACATCAAATGGGCTCATATTCAGGGGTAAATCATCAAACTGAACAAACATTTTTAGCATACAAAAGCGTGAAATAAGAATAATTTGTGGTGTAAATTCAAGAACATCATGTAGAAACCTGTTCAAGGAACTTTGTATTTTAACCTCTGCTTCTCAGTATATTTATTCCTTAGTGAAATTTGTTGCAAGTAATGTTTCCATTTCCAACCAATAGCTTAACTCATAGTTTCAGTACTAGGAATAAGAACAATCTACATAAAGACCTAAAATCACTTACCTTCGTCCAAAAAGGGGTCCAATATTCAGGAACACACATTTTCAGTAAATTGACAGCAACCATTAAAAACTTGGTTTCAGATAAAGTGTGGTTCAAACAGAGTTTGAAAGACTTTTTGATAGGCAATTCCTTGTACTCTATATATGAATATCTTAACAGGGACTGTTAGACCTGCTTAAGTAAAAATATCTGTTAGATTTCAGTTTTGACAGCACTTGGTAATAACAATCAAGATTAAGTATTTTGTGCATGACAAAGTTATTAAAAGTGCAAAACGATGTTTCAGTATTCTGAGGAGGAAAGCTGCTATTCACCATATGGTGGTGATGCTGAGTCACAGATGGGCACAACAAAGTTTCATTCTGACAGTTTATTAATTCTGTAAATTTTAGCTGCTCCAGTTTATTGTAACACATTCACCTATTTTGACAATCTCCTGACAAATGATCTGTGTAACAGATATTATGTTCAAATGATTTATGTTTTTTATGTTATTCATTCTGACATGTTCCACACCCATGAGAATCATCTCATTTTTGGGTCTATGGAACGAAAAGTGAATCTAATCTAATGTAAGCCACTTTTTGACATCTTCTTTGGGAGTCCTTGTCTCTTAAATAACCCCTGCAATCGCCAGATGTGGGATTTTTTTTTTAAATTTAGGCAGTTCTGTATTTATAAGTGTTATTACATGTAGCACAATTATGGACTTTTCCCCCCTCATGGTTACCTGATAGCGATAGATTCCTTATACTTCTTAGGTCTTTGTGATTCCCGAAGCTGCCATTCCACACCTTGTGCATTCTTCACTGTCCACACTATGGTGGCAGCACTGCCGGCCCGTAACCAGATAGGTAATAAGCCAGACAGGGCTGGAATTAAAAATGGAATAATTCCACCTGATGACCTAGGTAATCCTATAATCTAGGGTGGTTTAACCCATCTTCTTCTTACTCCTTTCTGCTTCAGAACACATTTGGCACCAACAGCAATGGCTGAATGTAATTTTTTAACTGTCCACAGGTTTCTTTATGTTCTTAAGTAGCCAATGAGCGATGTTCATAACCTGTTAAAAATTTATCACAGAACCCAATTTAAGTTTGACATGCATTGCCTTATCAACTGTGAATGCTCCAGTATGTTGACGTATGCCTATATCATTTCTTTCACATATTTGTTTAGCTTTATCAGCTAAAATATGATCCATGACATGATCTTCAGATAAATTGTTATTTGCATAGTAGGCTGAATCATGCTCAATACGTGCCTGCTCTAGATTAATCCCCTTATCACTGTGCACCAGACGCTTTTGTAATTTTATTCCTGGCCCACAATACAGGTAGTCCAGTATGTGCTTGGAAAGATCGCATGCATATTATACACCACGTCTTTAGCATCCACCCAGCTGTTACGCTGTGAAGGGAAGTGTAGCCTTTTCACTAATGCCCTGTTCCCTTGACGTCTTATAATGCTCTCTATGAGAAACACATTGGATTTAGAGCTGTTCTGTAATTCTTCTGTGTAGAAACTTACTGCAATTTCTTCAGCTTCACCACATTTTAAGGTGTAAGTCCTTAGATTTGTACATCATACTTTTGAAACTGTAAATATCTCCAGTGACCAGTTTGGTAGGTTTGATTTCTCAAATACTGTCTTGTATTTTGAAATATGCGCTGAACTGCCTATATTAAATCTTTGTCTGCATGGATCCAGCTTTTTAATGCGATTGCGCACTGTGTTTAGAAGCTCATTATCACAGATATCTATAGCGCACATGTTAATGGTATCACATTGAGAGTGGTTATACTGTGCAATTATTTGAGGATGAATACTGAGCCACTGCCATGATCTTCAAAGATTAAACTGAACCAACATATGATTTTTTATTGTACTGTTTAAATGCTCCACAATACAGGGTGTCAGAAAAGTCTTTCCCTGATTACATAAATTGATAACTCAGGCTATAAGTATGTCACAAATTTGAAACTGGTGTCTAATTGTTTACAAACTATCAAAGTTTTTTTCACACATCACTGCTCCACTGACAAAAAAGGTCGCTTCGTCAGAAAAGGCAATTTGTCTGAGATAACCATGATCGTCCTCAATACGTGATAGCATTTCGACCACAAAGTCATATCAACGTGTACTGTCATTGGGCAACAAGGCCTGAATGATTTGCACTTTGTATGCATGAAACAATAAACGTTTGTGTAAAATGTCATGGAGAGAGCTTTTTGGCACGTGTAATTCACATGAGGCCCTGCGCACCGATTTCTTCAGACTTCGCAGAAAAGACTGCCTTGCAGCTCCCACCCTGTCTGCTGAGGTTCTTGGTCGACCAGACCTCGGGAGGTCAGCAACCGATCCTGTGTTCTTGAACTTCTCATACCAGGCTTTAATGCTCTTGACTTCAGGTGGATTCCTTCCAAATGTTGTCTGGAAGCGTCTCTGCACTGTGGCTGGTGATCGTGTCTCATGGTACCACAGGACATGGCTTCTTGGGCACTGCACCTCATCCACTACTTACGTACTGCAATCCTAAAACAGAAAAAAAACTTTGATAGCTGTAAACAATTTGACACAAGTTCCATATTTGTATCTTACTTCTAGCCTGAGTTATCAATTTACGTAATCAGGGAAAGTCTTTTCAGACACCCTGTACATGCTTTCACGTGAATGAATGTAGAGTAGCGATGTATTCTGTACAAATCCATTACTACTCCAAAATAGCAATTGTAAAATACCCCATCATGATCAGTGCAAAAATTGACAGGGCAGTAATTCATCTCTGTCTGCGGCAGTATTTGCTACTTCCTTACCAGTCTTCACCTTCACAGGCAGAGCCCAGGCAAATTTAAAATACATCTTTATAGCCATTAAAATATATTTGAAGCCTCTATTTGCCCATGAATATTGCCTCATATCCAAGAAGTCTGTCTGCCACGAATCATCCAAACCACATATAATAACATGTCTACAATCAAATACCTTTCACGTTGGTTTATGGACCTCTCGGACAACTGTTTCCATGATTATTCAACAATGCATCATTCTCTTATCTCAGAGGTGATTGATACAATTTCAACTGCGTGCCCTCTATTCCCTGTGACAGATGATGCTGTGAGCAGCCATAACTATTCTACTGTTTTGTTAGGGTCATCATAGTGTATGTATTCCACAGGTCACTTATTCATTTTCTTAAAGCCGATGTTAGTGCTTTTAGACACACCATGTACAGCTTCTAATGCACATTCAATAATATTCAGTATTTCTTGTTATGCAAGCTTTCTATTTTTATGTTTTTTAGCTCATGTGCAATAGTCATACACAATACACTGAGGCAGTAAAAGTCACAGGATACCTCCTAATATCATGTCAGACCACATTTTGTCTGGTGTAGTGCAGCAACTTGAAGTCTAATGGACTCACCAAGTCGCTGGAAGTCCCTTGTGCAAATATTGAGCCATGCTACCTGTATGGCAGAATGTTGTAATTATTAATTCAAGCAACATAGTCCAGGGACATAATTCTGACTGGGGAGAAATAATATATGGGGCTCCTCATGGTTCAGTCTCAGGTCCACTATTGTTTCTTGTATATGTAAATGATCTTCCGTCTAGTATACAACAAGCAGAATTAGTACTTTTTGCAGATGACACTAGTATTGCAGTCAATCCAAGCATATGCACAGAAACAGAAGAAATGATAAACAAAGTTCTTAAAAGTATCATTGACTGGTTTGCTGTGAATAGTCTCACCCTCACTTTTAAAAAGACATAACATATTCAGTTCTGCACATCTAGAAGTACTACACCAATGATAAGTGTAATAGATGATGAGGAAGTAACAAATAGGGTGGAAACTTCAAAATTGTTAGGGGTCCATACTGATGACAATTTAAATTGGTAAAACACGTGCTGGCCGGGGTGGCCGAGCAGTTCTAGGCCCTAAAGTCTGGAACCGCACGATGGCTACGGTCGCAGGTTCAAATCCTGCCTCAGGCATGGATGTGTGTGATGTCCTTAGGATAGTTAGGTTTAAGTAGTTCTAAGTTCTAGGGGACTGATGACCTCAGAAGTTAAGTCCCATAGTGCTCCGAGCCATTTGAACCATTTTTGATAAACACGTTTTGGAACTCCTAAAAAAACTTAGTTGAGCCACATTTGCACTTAGAATCACTGCAAATCTTTGGGAGAGACAAATCAGCAAGTTGACTTATTTTTCATATTTTCATTCAATAATTTCATATGGAATAATATTCTGGGGTAACTCATCTTTAAGAAAGGAAGTCTTCATTGCCAAAAACATGCTGTAAGAATAATATGTGGTGCTCACCCATGATCATCATGTAGACTTATGTGTATGGAGTTGGGCATCTGCACTACTGCTTCACAGTATATTAATTCCCTCATGAAGTTTGTTGTAAACAGTCCACTACAGTTCAAAAGGAACAATGAAGAACATAATTACAACAACAGAAGGAAAAATGACATTCATTACTCCACATTAAGGTTGTCTTTAGCTCAAAAAGGGGTGCACAATGCTGCAACAAAAATTTTTGATCACTTACCCAGTGATATAAAATGTATGACAGACAGCAAAATAAAATTTGATAACAAACTGAGAAAGTTTCTCCTTGACAACACCTTCAATTCCATAGAAGAATTTCTATTACCATATGTACAAATTAATTTGTGATTTGAATATAAAATGGCTCATTCCACATCACTATGATCAATCATGCAATATGATCCATTGAACATGTAATTAACTAATTAGGGAGCCATCCATAATTGTGACAGTGTTGTCAGTGAAGGATTTTGTGCACAAACTGACCTCTCAATTATGTCCTGAAATGTTTGGTAGAATCACATCGGGCTATCTGGATGGCCAAATCATTTGATTAAATTGTCCAAAATGTTCTTCAAACCAGTCACGAATAGTTTTGGCCCGGTGACATGCCACGTTGTTGTTTGGGAACACGAAGTCCATGAATGGCTGCAAGTGGTCTTCAGGTAGCTGAACATAGCCATTAGCCAGTCAACAATCAGTTCAGTTGGACCAGAGGGTCCAGTTCATTCCATGTAAACACAGACCACGCCATTATGGAGCAACCGTCAGCTTCCACAGTGCCTTGTTGCAACTTGGGTCCATGGCTTCATGGGGTCTATGCCACACTCCACCCCTACCATCAGCTCTTACCATCTGAAATCAGGACTCATCTGATCAGGCCTTGGTTTTCCAATCATCTAGGGTCCAACTGATATGATCATGAGTCCAGGAAAGGCACTGCAGGCAATGTCGTGCTGTTAGCAAAGGCAACCGTGTAGGTCGTCTGCTGCCATACCCCATTAATGCAAAATTTCACAGCATAGTCCTAATGGATATGTCCACCATATGTTGCACAGTGATTTCTGTGGTTATTTCATGCAGTGTTGCTTGTCTGTTAGCACTGACAACTCTACATTAACACCGCTGCTCTCGGTCATTAAGAGAAGGCCATCGGCCACTGCGTTGTCCATAGTGTGATGTAAGCTTGAAATGTGGTATTCTCAGCACACTCTTGACACTGTGAATCTTGAATTCCCTAATGATTTCTGAAATGGAACATCCCATGTGTCTAGCTCCAACTACCCTTCCTCATTCAAAGTCTGTTGATTCCCATCATGTAGCCATAACCACATCAGAAACCTTTTGTAGTGGGAACTTCTGCCACTGAATGTATCAGGATGACCAAATGTAGCAGGAAGAGGTAGAAGGCACCATATTTAGACTCATCCAAGCTTTACAAGTGATTTATTGTTTCCAACTACAGTGCCATGTTCCCCTCTGTCTGTATCACTGGGTCCCGCAATGCTGAGGACACCACTTCGCTGTCTGTGAAATGGCTTGGCACAGAATGGCTGCCTCAGCAACCCATGCACGCACTGTGTGTAGGCCTTGTATGCCAGCAGAGTTGTGTTGTCATGAGGATGCCGGCAGTTGAATCAGCGGTCTGCATCCCTGCCGACTTAGCACCACTCAGTGTGAGCCGCAGGCAGCCAGCTACATGCTTTTCGCCAGCGTGGCTGAAATCGCAGCAACAACAAGTGCCCATGATCCAGCATCCAAATCTGCAGCCCTGGCCTTGGGATGCCTCTGGCATGTGTTGGAAGCCAGGACAACTGCCCGCAGTAGCAAGCCGTGGAGTGGCCCACGACTGGCTGGCTACAGACCCTGCATTGGCCTCAGAGGGTCCAACCAGCGACCTGCCATGGACTGGACTGCTGGCGCCCCATCTGCTGCTGCATGTAGCTGGTGGTGCAACACGCCCCACCGTCCATATGCACCACTTCGCGTCATGTACTCATAACATGCCAGGTTGGCCAGTGGGCCCCTTCTGCCTGTGATGCTCTGTGGCCTCTGTTCTACTTTGCAGCTGTTGGTATGCATAACTCACTGCAATCTGGCCCGCACCTGGCTGTAACTTGTGCTCAGAATATTGCACAAAACTAACTTTCCCTATCCTAAACAGTGGAGCCACTACACTTTTCACGTGAATCACCTGAGTACAAATAACAATTCCAACAATGCACTGCTCTTTTATACCTTGTGTACATGATACTACCACCATATGTATATGCACATATAGCTATCCCATGACTTTTGCCATTTCAGTGTATTTCAGCGTATGATCATATCTCTTTGGGGAGGAATGGGCTAGAATTCAAAGTTTTTAAGAATATCACATTGACTAAACCAGCTGTTCACTCAAACTCCTTCTCTCCAATGTGTATTAAATATCTGGTTAAGTGTATTGGATGCTTTTCCAACATAGACAGTTTTTCCCTGATAACTCTGTAGTCCTATCTATTTTGCTAGCACTGTGATGGTTAATGTAATGGTATATCCCTCACCTTCCTCCTCTCTTTCACTCCTTCTTCTGCCTCCATCCTTCATGAGTGAGAGCCTTTTAGGACTTGTGGCTACTGGTATAAATGTCTCCGAACCAGTATTACCTCACCTCAACTGTCCTAACTTCAGCAATCGTAATTTACAGTGAATAGCCTTATGCGTGTGCCTCAATGCTTATGTATTTTTTTCATGTGCTGCTGCATACTAAACTGACTTTGAGATAGTACACAACTTAAATACACATTTTAATGTCTAGGGTTCCTCTTTCATATGTCTAACACTCATTCAATCTCATTAACATTTGCGTTTACTATATTGATTAACCTCAGAAAGGTTCTGATGTTTTCTTCCAGTGTATTTCTTTTCTCACTATTTATGGGAGGAGTTTTTTACATATCTTATAAAGTCACTTCAGTTTCATGGGCCTGTTCAGCTGCCATTTTGAGGGCATCCCCCCAAAGCTTGCATTTCCACAGCATGGCTTTTTGGTGAATTTTTCAATGCAGTTTTTAAGACTTTTAATTTCTGTGTCAATGTATAGATATATGCTTGGTCTCTGCATCACACCCTCAAAGTGAGCACACGACATCCTTGAAAATCTGTGCATAACAAACAATTTACTCGCACAATTGTGCACTGGTACAATCTCTTTTAACCATAATGTCCTGGAAATTTCATCTGTACTGTCCACCAATCAATTTCCTAGTTTTCATTAGTAACAAGAACACCATTCTGCAAGTTATTCCAGCAGTCACCACCCATTGTGACAAATTCATTGAATGACAAGTTGGTTCCCACATGAGCCTGGTAAATATGCTTTAAATTCAGATTACCCTGTTTGAAAGTGATAATAAGGTTTGCAGTATCCTGAATCAGCTGCTTTGGGGTCCTTGAGTATGTCTGACTCAAATAAAAGACATTGAGTTTCATATGGTGGCCAAAGCAGAAATAGTTTTCGATCTCATACTGGTTCTCCACTGTAGCATTGTCAAATATGGGAATGGTGTTTGGTTTGACTTTCTCAGGTGGGTGTGCACTATACTGCTTTTGCAGAATGTCTGGTATGTTACTCCCTCAATGCCATGCAAACTCTCTTGCAGTAGCTGATACGTGTTCTGAAACAATGTTTTGAAAATATATATACATGCTCAAAGCAGACTCGCTCATATTGGGTTAGCAGTGACAGGACCAAATTAGTTTTTCCATGCCCTGAAGGACCAATAATTAAGGCACAGATGAAATTAGGAAGGAGTGACCCTTTCTTCTTCTTCTTCTTCTTCTTCTTCTTCTTCTTCATTCTAGGACCAGTCAGTTACTGCAAAATCCTTGTGATGAGGATGTTTTGTCCACTCGGTTATGGTGATGACTACAGGTTTACATTAGCACACAGGATTTTATAGAGAGAAAACACATATTGCCCTTACACTTTTATTCATTTATCAGTTCTTGCAAATGGGAGGGTAAATATACGTTCTTAATACTATCATAGTTTGTTGTCCATATCAGGCATGGCTGGTTCATAAATATTCCCAGACATCAATGCACAACATGCATCATGCAGTGGTGTGGTGATTTCTGTCAAGAGTTTGGGAGTTTGGCAGGCCAACTCCATTAAACTGGTCTAAAGTTCCTCATAGAATCAGTACACCCATGGTTGTAGGCTTATCCACCTGATAAGAGCATGCTGAATTGCATAACTGGCATACATTAAGTTCTTAAATGTCTGTCCCTGTAGATGAGTACATTCATTTTCATTATAAATTTTAAAGGTGCCTGGGAAGTCCCCAGAGGCAACCATTTGGCACCTGAGGGAGCTTGACCAATTTCACTGAACATGGCAGTAATCCACATTTAAGTTTCACATAGGCAACTCCAATCATCTAAGGATATTATGACTTTTGTAGCACTATATCAAGGATTTTTGAAAACTAGCACTGGGTAAATCTCACAGTCTGAGGTAATTCCCAAACTAAAAGGTTTGTTGTCACTGTCGTTTAAACTGCAGGTAAGATTATATAACATAATTCTAAGATCTGATGGTTTCACCTCACCTGCAGCAAGACAAAGAAATATGTGAGAGATTCATACATGTGTAGTCACATTCTTTTTTACTAACTCCATCATGACTAATACTTACTTGTCACTTGCATCAAGGAGGTGAGCTGAAATCCACAGTTTGACATCCTCTGCCTATAAGAGTACTTACTCAACTGATATAGAGCTATTTTAAAGTGCCTTAAAATATATAACACTTGCAGCAGTGTATGAAACAATAAAGAAACAAAGGACAATGTGTCTATAATCTTTGGTTTCAGGTATAAAAGATGAACCATACAGAGGATGCCACAGTTTGTTCATTGCATGACATACAATGAATAAGGTCATGATGGTAGACGCTAAATGTGATAAGAAGAGAGTAATGGTATTAGTCATTAATTTATACACATATAATGAGTGTGTATTGCAAGTTCAGGCTACCACCAGAATTTTAAAGTGGTGAGTTTATTTCCAAGTACAGCTATTGTGACCAGTGGTGGCTCATGGGTATACATTCTGGGTGTTCACAGATTTTTAGATTCAGAAAAATTTGAAAGTGTGAAATTAATAGCATCTGCTGTATAACAGTTATGCTTATCAACAAGTTTATACAACTATAGCCACTGCCAATAACAAATATAATAATAATAATAATAATAATAATAATAATAATAATAATAATAATAACATGGAGCCCTGGGAAAAGAATAGGCCTCCAGTATGTTCTCCCAGTCGTAAAAGGCGACGAAAAGAACAAACCACTAATAGGGCTAACCCCCCTTTTAGTGTGACTAGTTGGTTCAGGACAGAACTAATGAAGCCTCAGACAAGTGCTGTCATGGTCGGGGATGACGCTTGAACCCTATGTCCGTCCACAATGGTAATGACACTGCTAGCCACATGGAAAATGATTTAAATCCACATATAGGTGTTTTGCAGGACATGCTTCCTGCAACCAATCTAGAAGGAAAACAAAGACAGAGGATGAGATGGTCAGATGAAGTTAACCGACACCTCATGTTCTGTTATTACCAGGATACCCCAGTCAGAATTAGAAAACATCAAAAAACAAGTACAACAAATACTGGAACAAAATAATGTGCAATCAGAAGAAGAAGAAAATACAGTAATGGACTCAAACATCCCAGAGCAAACAAACAAAGAACAACACGCATCAATTAAACAATCAGAGGAAAATGAAATCTTAAGACAGTCACCAGAACAGGCACAAATAGAACACAAAGTGACACACATGTTAGATATAGAAGAAAAACTTCAGCTGACATATATAGAATACAAAAACACAAATACAGACATTAGACCATTCTTGCATAGACCACCAAATAACCCACAAGTCGAAACAACAATAACAACTATCAACACAATCATACACAACAAAATAAATGAAAACACAACTATGGAAGAGTTACAATTAGTGGTTTATATAGGAGCACTCACTACACTAAATATACACACTAGGCAGAGATCAGAACCAACCAACACACAGAAGAAACCCACAAAACCAGCATGGCAACACAGGCTACAGATTAGAATAGAAAAACTGAGAAAAGACATCAGACAGCTAACACAATTTATAAGAAACGAAATATCAGACAACAAACCAAAACGGTTAGGTAAAATCTCACAACAAGAAGCGATAGAGCAATTAGATGAAAAGAAGCAGAAATTACAAGCATTGGCCAAACGACTTAGAAGATACAAAAAAAGTGAAAATAGAAGGAAACAAAACCAAACATTCAACACACACCAAAAGAAATTTTACCAGACAATAGATAACACACATGTTAAAATAGACAATCCACCAAACATAACAGACATGGAACACTTCTGGGGCAACATATGGTCAAACCCGGTACAACATAACAGGTATGCATGGTGGATACAAGCAGAAACAGACACGTACAAAATGATACCACAAACGCCTGAAGTGATAATTTTGCAACATGACGTCACCCGAGCAATTAACTCTACGCACAATTGGAAAGCCCCTAGGAAAGATAAAATAGCAAATTTCTGGCTAAATAAGTTCACCTCAACACATTCACATCCAACTAAATTATTTAACAGTTACATTGCAGACCCATACACATCCCCTGATACACTCACACATGGAATAACTTATCTGAAATCTAAAGATCAAGCAGACACAGCAAACCCAGCTAAATATTGCCCCATAACATGCCTACCAACAATATACAAAATATTAACTTCAGTAATTACACAGAAATTAATGACACATACAACACAGAACAAAATTATAAATGAAGAACAAAACGGCTGTTGCAAAGGAGCACGAGGATGTAAAGAGCAACTGATAATAGATGCAGAGGTGACATACCAAGCTAAAACTAAACAAAGGTCGCTACACTACGCATACATTGATTACCAAAAAGCTTTTGATAGTGTACCCCACTCATGGTTACTACAAATATTGGAAATATACAAAGTAGATCCTAAATTGATACAGTTCCTAAACATAGTAATGAAAAATTGGAAAACCACACTTAATATCCAAACAAATTCAAATAATATCACATCACAGCCAATACAGATTAAGCGTGGTATATACCAAGGTGACTCATTAAGTCCTTTCTGGTTCTGCCTTGCTCTGAACCCACTATCCAACATGCTAAATAATACAAATTATGGATACAATATTACTGGAACATAGCAACACAAAATCACACATTTTCTATGCATGGATGATCTAAAACTACTGGCAGCAACAAATCAACAACTCAACCAATTACTAAAGATAACAGAAGTATTCAGCAATGATATAAATATGGCTTTAGGAACAGACAAATGTAAGAAAAATAGCATAGTCAAGGGAAAACACACTAAACAAGAAGATTACATATTGGATAACCTAGGATACAGACAAAAAATAGGAATAGATAATACAAATATTAAAGAAGAACTAAAAGAAAAATGTAGACAAAGACTAACAAAAATACTGAAAACAGAACTGACAGCAAGAAACAAGACAAAAGTTATAAATACTTATGCTATACCAATATTGACCTACTCATTTGGAGTAGTGAAATGGAGTAACACAGACCTAGAAGCACTCAATAACTTACACGATCACAATGCCACAAATACAGAATACATCATATACATTCAGCAACAGAAAGATTCACAATAAGCAGGAAGGAAGGAGGAAGGGGATTTATTGACATAAAAAACCTACATTATGGACAGGTAGACAATTTAAGAAAATTCTTTATAGAACGAGCAGAAACTAGCAAAATACACAAAGCAATCACTCATATAAATACATCGGCTACACCATTGCAATTTCATAACCACTTCTACGACCCTTTAGATCACATAACATCAACAGATACAAAGAAAGTAAATTGGAAAAAAGAAAACACTACATGGCAAGCACCCGTATCATCTAACACAGCCACACATCGATCAAGACGCATCCAACACATGGCTAAGAAAAGGCAATATATACAGTGAGACGGAAGGATTCATGATTGCAATACAGGATCAAACAATAAACACCAGATATTACAGCAAGCACATTATTAAAGATCCCAACACCACAACAGATAAATGCAGACTTTGCAAACAACAAATAGAAATAGTAGATCACATCACAAGCAGATGTACAATACTAGCAAATACAGAATACACCAGAAGACATGACAATGTAGCAAAAATAATACGTCAACAACTTGCCATACAACATAAACTAATAAAACAACATGTTCCCACATACAAGTATGCACCACAAAATGTACTGGAGAATGATGAATACAAATTAAACTGGAACAGAGCCATTATAACAGATAAAACAACACCACATAACAAACCTGACATCATACTCACCAATAAAAAGAAGAAATTAACACAACTAATCGAAATATCCATACCCAATACAACAAATATACAGAAGAAAACAGGAGAAAAAATTGAAAAATACATCCAACTGGCTGAGGAAGTCAAGGACATGCGGCATCAGGATAAAGTTGACATTATACCAATTGTACTATCAACTACAGGAGTCATACCATGCAATATCCACCAGTACATCAATGTAATACAGCTACACCCAAACGTATATATACAACTACAGTAATCTGTAATTATTGATACATGTTCAATTACCCGAAAGTTCCTAAATGCAATGTAACATATACCGTACAGTTAAAAGGAAGTGACGCTTGATCAAGGTCCGCATCACTTTCCATTTTTAACCAGACTTAATGTCTGAGAAAGTAAAGAAATAATAATAATAATAATAATAATAAGATGCATACATTTTTTGATAAAAGAAAGAATTGTTTTGTGGAATTTGTTGTTTTTTAAATAATTAATTACAGTTTAGGGCAACAACAAAATAATGTGTAAGTTTTTGCAACTCCTTACTTCACATTGTTGTGTAAGTGGGAGTTTTTGTGCTTTTCCATTTTTCTGGATAAATGTACACGATCCCTGATAGATGTATTAGTTCATGAATTTACTTCCAGGCTGAAAATCAGATATTCTTATGCTGCACCCACACAACAACTTGTGCTAACTGTACACTTCCTTCTTAAATGTTTGCTTGTAGTCACACTTATTTGATTTCGTCCCTCTCTCAATCAAAGGATCTGTTCTCAGAGGCCGTAT
Organism: Schistocerca cancellata; assembly: GCF_023864275.1. Lineage (NCBI taxonomy): Eukaryota > Metazoa > Arthropoda > Insecta > Orthoptera > Acrididae > Schistocerca > Schistocerca cancellata. Next base: position 662,600,033 of record NC_064629.1, read on the forward strand.
CTCCTTTGCAGCTAACTTTTCCTGGTAATTTACTTTTCTATTTCCAGAATGAGATTTTCAGTCTGCAGCAGAGAGTGTACTGATATGAAACTTCTTGGTAGATTAAAGCTGTGTGCCGGACCAAGACTCGAACTCGGGGCCTTTGCCTTTCACGGGCAAGTGGTCTGCCAACTGAGATACAAAAGCACGACTCATGACCCCTCCTCACAGCTTTACTTCCCTGTTAGCATTTAAAATAGATTCAACATCGTTCATGATTATGATGCACATGAAAGCCAATTCCCACACAGTAAACAACCAACTTAAAACACAAAGTGCCATTTGTGGAAATGATTATACTCAAATAGTAATGTCTACCAACACTGTCACTTCACTAGAATACAAATGAGGCACTGAGATCCATAAGGGCCTAATGCACACTGCCATTGATCCCAAATTTAAGTGAGTATCAGAGAAACCAGTGATACAGCTTTTTGTGAATTTTCATATATACAATGTGGGCCTACAGCACAGATAAACCTGACTCACCATAAGATCAACAGATTTCAGAAGTGTAAATAAAGCTACAATTTCACAACTAATGGTGATGTGCTTTAGGCTCTTACATTTCTCACAAGGGAAACTCCTGGTCACACCCTGCTCAGATTTAGTGGTAAAGGACCCAGTGAACAGCCCATCAAAAACTGAACACAGATTCAGCATGAAAACAGGAAGAAGGTGTACTGAACTGTGAAAAAAAAAAAAAAAATAGAAACAGTGAAGAGTCCAAGTTCAAGAAGTACATCATCAAGCACAGCCAAAAAGCCATGGTGTCATGGTTAAGTGGTAATGGAGTTGGACTACAAAGTGGACAAGGTCATGTTCAGAGCTTCATCGTGCCAATTTTTTTTCACAAAATTGTGAATTGACCATCCTGTCAATGACCTGTCTGTTCGTTGTATTCAAATTTATGTCTGTGTCATGATGTAAAGCCCATTTGCAATAGCAAAATGTAAGGAAGAGATCTATAATGAAAGTTGATTCTGCACAACTATTCTATTAGCATACAAAAGGTAGTGGCTTTCGAATGGGAACTACAAACATTTGCTGACAAAGTGAAAAGTCAACCGAATCCTCCACTGGAAAACACGTCTCGTGTGCCATACATGGCATTAGTGACAGTATGTGTGTCATATGTTAGGAATCTCTTATCGACATACCTGAACTGTACACCTGATGAGTGAGTGAGTTATGACTCCTTGCCCAAGTTAGGTGGTCATATGAATGTGAAAGTGACCACTCCCAAAGAAATTATGAAAATATAACAGTCTGTCACATAAGCTGCAACAAATGAACACAACAGTTTCACGATCGCATAATTTTATCTGTGATTTATCAAAACAAATGTTTTTATCATTTTTGAAGTTGCATTTCATTATGGAATTTTTTACTCTTGAATTCCTTTGTTGTAACATTGTTCATATTTGTTTATTTGTTGTTTTCATTTCTGTGAGATGTCTATGTGGTATCTCACCTATTCTTGCTAGTCATCACATTTACTTGCAAAGTAATATATTCTTGCCACATGACTGATATTCTATAACCAATTAATAGTATGACAATTTCCAAGACTACAGAAAGAGAACAAACATTTCAATGACCAGATGGACAGTTGATAATTTTGTGAAAAAAGTAAATAAATAAAAGGAATCGGCACTAGAGAGTTTTTAACACTGCTCATCTGCTTCACAGTCCAACACCATGACTACTGAACCACAACACTGTAGCTATCTAAATATGTTTGATGTTGTACTTGTTTAGTTTGAACCATTCACTGTTTCTATTTTTCTTTCTTCTCACAGTTCAGTAGACCTCCTTCCTGTTTTCATGCTTCATCTGCATTCAGTTTTTGATGGGCTATCCACTGGATTATCTTACTACTAAATCTGAGGGTGTGTGGAAGGGGAGTTTCCCTTGTCAGCGCCTTAAATGGATTACTGTTTGATAACTTAAAAGCTTAATATATTATAACTCATGTAGAAACCCACAAAACAGATTTACTGTCAGTACAACTTAAACATATACTGATGTCTGATCTAATTTTACTACAGGATACAGTGAGTGAATTAGCATATCTGAGGAGTGGGCTATCATCTAGTGGGATTTATGCCAAGTGAACGGAGGTAAAAGTGTACTCCCACCTGGTGGCACTGATGTAAACTTCTAGTTGAGGGGCAAGATCTAACTGTGCACGTTGTGAACTGTTTGTTTATCAAATCCGTATGTATTTGGCCCATAAGGCAGTTACGCCATGAGAGTTGAGCATGTACAAAAGCTCCTTAAAATGTGCACAACTGAATATATGCTTACGACCCTGATGCCAAGCTTCACGGAGTCTAGAGCAGCAGTAGCACGATAGATTTAAGTGCCGTACCTTTCAGATTACAGCATCTACATTATGCTTAACAGCATTCAAAGAAAAATAATCAATAAATTAGCAAGGTGTCGAAAGTTGGGGTGTTCATGTGCTCTTGTGCTTGTGCACAGCAGCCACCATTGATTGTGACAAGCATTTCCAGTTGCATAGAGATTGTGAGGTTGTGGTCCTACACCTATTAGACTGTGATGTGAAGGTCGTAAAAAAAGGAATTAAATAAAAATAAATGTGTTTTTTAGTGCATCTTCTTATTATTTTCATATGAAATGTGGACTGATTTAGCACAACCAGCAGTAATGATGGGGGCCACACCTTTTTCTGTATTTGCAAGTACCTTACCCGTTGCACTAAGCCAATTGCTCATCTGCATGCTCTTTGACTAAATTATTGATCCTACAGTGGGAGTCAAGTGTTTATAGCCCACCATGGCAGAGGAGGGATAATCACCCTGCCTGTGCTGGCAGCTGCTGCATTCCCCTGTCAGCCGCCCACCCATCACTGTCCACCGGCAACTGTTGTCATTCGCAGAGGCACCTGTGCACTCCGCCAGCATAATCCACACACATTCCTGACATCACATGAACACAGTGTCAGTGTCTGAAGAAAATAAAATGCATAGTTAACATATCACAGTGTTATTTGCTGCAATTTTAGAGCAGCAGCATAATTTTTTTGATGCAGTGTGACATTAATTGGAATATTTTTACACAAGATTGCGGCGCTATGCGTTGTGATGTTAGTTGCAGGAATGTTGTATTAGAGTATCAAGAGCATATTTTTTTTTTTGTGCACTGAGATGTTAAATTCTATATCTGTATTCTTGTTATGTCATGCTGCGCTACAGAGTAATGCTGGAGATCAGATGGGCAGATCAGACAACTAATGTGGAGGTACTGAATCTAACTGGGGAAAAAAGAAATCTGTGCCATAACTTGGGTAAAAGAAGGGATGGGTTAACTGAAAAATTCTTAGGCATCAACAAACAGTCACTTTTGTAATGGAAGGAAACTTTTTATCTGGGAGGGGCAGGAGGAGTTGTTGAGGGAAACACAGTAAACAGGTTCAAATGAATGTCAGTGTGGAGAGCTGCATCAACCAGTCTTCAGACAGGAGACCACAACAAATATTTTCAGTGTCTAAACAAAGATTTGTGTATTGATCGAAATTCTAGATGTCAATATACCATCAAACTAGTACCATATTTCCATACCCCACACCCAGATTCAGCTCTTCAGTTGGGTTGATGGTAAAAGCAAACATCTAAGGTATCTTAATTTCATACAGTTTTTTCCACAACTCTAGCTTTTGGACAGCTTGAATACACACTCTTAGTGATGCACATACATTCCTCTCAAATAGGTTATTGTAGCTGCTACAAGAAAGCAGACACCACTGTCGGCTGTGGACCATCAATAGGGAGGCTGCTTTTTTTGTTGTTTAAAAATACATTATACAATTTTGCTTTCTTTCTATGGTTGTTGCATCTTGTTATTTTGTATTCTTCCTTTTGGCTTCTTCCCAAGGAGGGCCTTTAGTCTAATTCATTTAACAATCTGATTATCTGGTGAACGTGCAGCAGTGGATATTTCACTGAGTGACGAAAGCACTGCTACAGACATGGGATGCCAGCCATCTGACACACTATCCCTGATGGAAGATTGCACTAGATGTGTAGCTCCAGCCTGAGGTTCCTGACATGCACCACAGCTGCATTATCTTATTAGACTGTGACGTATTCACACACAGTGTGGAGCAGCACCTAGCACAAGGTAAAACTGAGGTGCGATGCCAGGGCTGAGTTTGGGTTTATAACTGGATACAAGAATGGTGCTGGTTGGGCTTTGAGAGCAAGATAACAATGTTTTGACATCATGTCATACTCTTGATCAATGTGATGCCGAGATAGCGTGATATGTTGCGCAAGAGAACTGTACCACCGTTACCTTGATATTCGTGAACTCTCCTGGGGTGCAGCGGCCTTGAATGATGTTGTACTACATCTTGGTAGCATTGTAGATCAATTGCCATTCGGTGGCCCAGACAATGACATAGTTTCAGGCATGCTAAAGGTTATGTTACAAAATGTGTGGGATCACACTGCAAATGAAGACCACTGAGTCATCTGTTGTGTTGGCAGAAGAGCCAACACCGTGTTACGAGAGGAGGCTGAAATACACGCGTTTAGCTCATGCAGGCTGGCGTGAGGAGGGAAGGACTATACTGACGTGAGGTATGGAACATGACAAGGAGGATCTGAGGAACACCAACTGGGGTGCAGATCACTGTATGCTGCTGCAGCTCTGAGAGCCCTTGTTCAATTCTGCCTTGACTATGGGAGTCTGGTTTACGGTTTGGCGGCGCCCTCAGCATTGCGTATACTCGAGCCAGTGCACCACTGTGGCGTTCGACTAGTGGTGGGAGCTTTTAGGATGAGTCTGGTGACCAGTGTCCTGGCAGAGGCTGGTGTCCCTCTATTGCAGGTCAGGCATGCGCAACTGCTTGCCAGTTACGTTGCACATGTTTGTAGTTCTCCTGCTCAACCAAATTACCATCTCCTTTTCCCACAAATGGCGGTTCATCTCCCGCATCGGCAGCCCAGGTCAGGGCTTACAATTGCAGTTCGCGTCCAATCCCTTCTGTCTGAGCTGGAGTCCTTGCCTTTACCACCTATACCCAAGGTCCATTCACATACATCTCCACGGTTTACACCCAGGCCGCAGCTTTGCCTGGACCTTTCGCATGGCCCATAGGACTCAGTTCACCCCGCAGATCTCCGCTGTCACTTCCTCTCGATTCTTGACATGTACCGAGGCCACGAAGGGGTTTACACCGATGGCTTGATGGCTGATGGTCACATCGGATTTGCATATGTTGATGGAGGATATATTCAACAGCATTCCTTGCCCAATGGCTGCAGTGTTTTCACTACAGAGCTGATGGCTATATCTCGTGCTCCTGAGCACATCTGTTCAGGCCCTGGGGAGTCATTTCTTCTGTGTACTGACCCCTTGAGCAGCCTACAAGCTATCGGCCAGTGCTAACCTCATCATCCTTTGGCAGCAACCATGCAGGAGTCCATCTATGCCCTGGAACAGTCCGGTCATTCAGTGGTGTTTGTGTGGACCCCAGGACATGTCGGAAACACAGGCAATGAACTTGCTGACAGGCTGGCCAAACAGGCTACACGGAAACCGCTTATGGAGATTGGCATTCTAATTACTGACCTGCGTTTGTTTTTGTGCCACCAGGTTTTCCGGCTTTGGGAGACGTAATGGCATAGTCTTAGTAACCACATCAAACTGTGTGTCATTAAGGAGACTACGAATGTGTGGCAGTCCTCCATGCGGGCCTCTCACAGGGACTGTGTGGTTCTATGCTGGCTCCACATGGGCCACGCTTGGGCACAACTACCTCCCGTGAAGACCTGCCTCAGTGTCAGTGTGGCACCCGGTTGACAGTGGCCCATATTTTGGTGCACTGTTCCACTTTGACTGCCCTGTGACGAAATCTTCGGTTACCGGACTTGTTGCCACTTATTGTATCTGACAACGCCTTATCGGGTGATTTAATTATACGTTTTATACCTGCGGGTGGGTTTTATCATTTGATCTAAGTTTTAGCGCATGTCCTTTGTCCCTCTGTGTCCTCCAACCTTGTGCTCTTAGGGTGGAGGTTTTAATGTGCTGCAGTCCACTGGTTTTGCTCCCCAAACCTTCAGCTCGCATTCGCCTCTGTGTTGACTTTAAGTCTACAGTCATCCTACAAACTGTGATTGATAATTATCCATTGCCACCCCAGAGGATCTCACGAATGGATTAGGCACTGGTCATTACTTTTCAAAAATTGATTTGCGCGATGCCTATCTTCAAATACTACTAGACGAAGCATCTCAAAACGTGTGTCGTGAACATTCATGTGGGCTTGTTTAAATATTTGCATTTGCCTTTTGGCAGTGCTTCTGCACCCACCATTTTCCAACAGTATTTCGAACAGCTGACTGCTCAAGTATCAATCTGTTCAAACTATTTGGATGATACTGTTGTAGCAGGTCATACACCTGAAGAACACACTGAAAATTTGTGTAGTTTGTTTCGTGTGTTATCTGATGCAGGACTAGAGTGTACACTGGATAAGTGTGACAGTTTTAAACCTGAGTTGCAGTATCTTGGTCATGTCATAAACAGTCAAGGTGTACATCCTCTTTAGTCACATTTGTTAGCCATACAGGACCTGCCAGTTCCTCACAATGTCACAGAATTGCAGTCAGTCTTAGGGAAAATGAACTATTATGTTCAGTTCATATCAAATGCTACACAAATCACAGCTCCATTGCATCAATTTCACCGCAAGAACATCCCCTTTGTTTGGATAGATGAGCGCCAAGAAACTTTAAAAAAATATAAATATGTATTTCTCAGTGATCACTTGGTACACTTTTATCTTGACCTACCAGTTGTGTTGTAAGTTGACGCTTCCTCTTATGGAAATGGTGCAGTGCTTTTGCACAGATTTGGTGATAAAGACAGGCCTATTGCTTTTGCATCAAAAGTGCTGTCCAGATCTCAGTGTAACTATTCACAAATAGATAAAGATTGGCTATTGTGTATGGTGTCACCAAATTCCACCACTATTTGTATGGCAGAAAATTCTACTTAGTAAATGGATCACAAGCCACTGCAGTCCTTGTTTTATCCGATGAAGCTGGTTCCTGTACAAACTGTCCAAAAATTGTAAAGATGGCCTTTGTTGTTGTCTCAATAACAATATGAGAGAGTGTATCGTCCAACAGCTCGACATGGTAATGCAAATGCACTTTCACGTCTTCCGATTGACCCTGATACAGACTTTGATGCTTCTGCTGCATCTTGTTGTCACATCAATGCTCACAATTCTGAATTGCTTCAGTCCTTTCCTCTGAATGACAGGAAAATTCCTCAGGCCATGGAAGCTCATTCAAATTTGAACATTTTGCTAAAATATATTCGCACATCTTGGCCCCACTCATTGCAGTAGCGCGCTGATACTTTGCATGTCAGCATAGCCTCGCTATACAGAAAGGAGTTATTCTTGTTCAAAATGACAGTGGACAGTCACATGTGCTGATCCCCAAAGCTTTGCAAAAAGAAGTATTGCAGTTACTTCACCAAGGACACTGGGGGATTGTTTGTATGAAACAGTTAGCATGTCGACACTGCACTTGGCTGGGTATGGACACCCAAATAGAACAGATTATGTCACAGTGCCATGCATGTGTGGAAAATCAGTTTGCTCAGCCACAAATGTTTTCTACTTGGCCTAAGTCACAATCATCATGGCAATGTGTGCACATAGATTTTGCGGGATCTTTTTGGAACACTCGTTGGTTGATTGTGGTAGACTTTTATAGCAAGTTTCCTTTTGCTGTGCTAGTGAACTCAACGACGTCACATAGCACTTATCAGGTGTTGTCCTCAATTGTTTCCTTTGAAGATGTGCCTAAACTCATAGTGTTGGACAATGGTTCTCAGTTCACATCAAATGAATTTGAATCATTCTGTGAACACAATGGCATACAGCACCTAACTAGTGCACCGTTCCATCCACAGTCGAACTGTGAAGCGGAACATTTTATCAGAATCAAAAGAAGGCTGGAAGTATCGCTTCGAACAGCACGATTTTGTGTTTTACGGGGTTCTTAGCGGCAGCAGATGGTGGGTGCAAGGCGAGATCCTTTGTCAAATTGGCCTATGCATGTATCTCATTTCAGGCCCAGACGGATTGCAGCGCCGACATCACAATAAAATTCGCCACTGCCATGTGCATGGTTATCCTTCTGTATCTCTTCCCCCAGATTCACAGATCCCAAGGACAGTGTGGCCACAGCAGCTGCCAGAGGATGTCATCACAACACCACAGGACAATCCCATCCAGATGGAGCCTTTGCCTCCTCTGCCTGATCTCGTCCTACCAATGGAGCTGGACCCACAAATGCCGCAGTAGCCAACGCCTTCTACATTGTGGTATGGGCCTCAGGAGGTGGACACGTAGCCTTCTGGATGTCTTCCGGGGGACATTTCCACCAGTGCACAGGCCAGATAGTGGGGTATGACTGGAAGTATCACGTCCCCTGCAGCCACAGCTTCCAGTCCATTAGTGTGTCCACCCTGCTGCCTCCCCCACTGTTTTCGTGCTCCATATTCAATGACAGTCCATCACCTTGGCGGGGAGCAATGTAACGGCATAAAGTCAAGCACCAGCATGCTAGTTGGGAATGATAGAAAAGAGGTGGCTGTGAGAAGACGTCAGCCAGTCACACGCTGACTGACCCCTCTCCAGGATGACTACACGGCAACAGCAGCCCCTATGTGGAGAGGACATAAGTGCTGTGACTGACTGGTGATGCTCCAGTTGAATAGCCACTTCACGACCAGCAGCTGGATAGAAGCGTCAGTGCTCATTACCTTGCTTGTACACTCTATGTAACACAGACATGGGACCTGTTATACTGAAGAAATTGCTTATTTTGTATGTCACTGTTTGCTTGTGACACATCTGTGTAATTGTCAGATTTAAGTATTGTCTTTTAATTTTTTGTAATAAAACTCATTAATATGATTTGTTTGAATTGTTTTTCTAGTGAACTGAGTAGGAATCCTGGACTTCACATATTTGATGACAAACATAGAGACATAATGAAATTTGCCAGTGATGGTACAGGTAACAGGACCTCCACAACCCATCTCCTCAGAAAAATACAGTCCTATGTAAACAATGCTGTCAACCTGCACCATACTGTTCACTTTGCAGAATAAAGAGATGTCAGCTGATGTGGGAGCAGATTTTCCACTGACCATATTCTGCAGTTCCGTGTACTGACACGTCCTTAGAAGCGGAAATGGGCTTCATCTGTCCACAGAATGTTCCATAGTCATTCATTGTCCACTTCCATGCAAGTAAGAAATTCTAGAACAAACATTTGTCTTACTGCCAGGTCAGTATGAAGCAACTCCTGAACATGAGTAATTTTGTATAGCAATGCAGTAAGTATCGAAGAATTTCATGCACCATGCTCAAAGGCATGTCCAGAGTTTGGGCAATTCCCTGTGCACTGCATATTTTCACACCACTGCTCGACCCCTCCTGCAATGTTGTGGCCACACCTTCTACTGATGTTGGATCAATTGTTTTCCTCCCTGTTGCAAACTGCAGTTCAAGCGGACCTATCTTTATGAATTTGGCAATCATATTCTCCACACCCTTGGCAGACATTGGACCTGCACCTTTTTTTCATACCCTTGAGTGCCTGAAGTTTCTGCATAACTACTGGTGTATGGTCAGTCACAAAAGGGCTTTACCAGCAGCAAACGATCCTGCATTGAGAGTCATGCAGAGCATCTCAGATACGAACTGGGGAACAGCTGTATACCTCCCATCTTTTATTTTGCATATTCTGCTGCTTACTGTGACACACAGTGGTAAAATTTTCGTTCAGATTTTTTTTTCCATAACATTTCATCCTTCTTTAATAATATTCCGTTCAAATGTGACGTCTTTCCAAGCACTGGTCCATTTTTTTACAACTTTTTGTACTTGGAACTTTAATTATAATCACTCTGTATAACAGTTGCCATATTACATCGACAAATTTTCTAATTTTTTCAGCGTAATATAAAAGTATAAAAATGTAAATACATTTCCAAAAATACAAAAACATGTTCAAATATAATATACAGAGGATGGTCAGAAACAGTCTGAAAAGCTTGCAGGGTTTCCCAGGATAGGTTGTGCTGAGAAATAATTATTAAGGAAAAAATTCAGTGTGTTGCACTGTTTCCGAGTTAATTAGTATTGAAGTTAGCCAATCAGGCTGTTGCATGTGCAAATTCAAGTGGCCCACCAGAGATGGTGTCACAAAATATGTTCTTCATTTGGATTCCCCAAACCAAACTAGAGAGCTTTACAAAAATTGGAAATGGGATGGTAGTAAGGATTGAACTCAAACCAAAGGCTGAGCAGTCACATTCGCTATCAGCTGCACTCTGGGAACAACTGACACTAATTGTAACTGGTGGACTGCTTGAATTTTCACGCATGATGCCTTGATTGGCTAACCTCAGTGCTATTTAACTTTGAAGTGGCACAACATATTGAATTTTTTTCTTAACAATTATTTCTCAGCACAACCTGCACTAAAACACCATTACAAGCTTTTCAGACTGTTTCTAATCACCTTGTACAAGCTTTCATCATCTATGAACTTGAACAGATTATGTCACATATCCTCTGGTTTTATGCTGGCCTCAGAAAAACTACAGTCTTGGCACATACTTTGTGGTTCATAACTTGCTTTTCTTTTTTGTTTTATCATCTGTATGATGCATTATTTTTGTGGAATTTGATAGAATTAAAGTATGATGCCCATGTGAAATGCCACCTCTTCAGTTTCCACATATTTGATGTTCCAGTAATGTAGTATATTTCTGTTGTCTAAAGTTATCATATAAAGAAAACAACAATAAGTTACTAATAATGCATTTGCTGATGTAGTTCCAATGCTACAGTTAGTTTTAGAAGCACATCTCTCTGCATATGTCCAAGGTGTCCTTTTGCATGATCACTGTGCAACTGTTTGGCCCGCATGTTTGCTGCAAATACAGCAATGGCGTTACTATATAATCTTTTCACTGGAATTGATAGTTCATGTCAATTTCAGTCTGAGCTACCTCATACACAGTTTTGCAAGCTTTCTTAGTTACTTTACTTGAATAATAAAAATAATTTTCTTGTTTAAGTATAGACCAAAATATTAACACACATGACACCAGCAAATTGAAATTCCTCCTACTTTAGTGGTAGGATTTATTGTTTGGGACTAGCTTTCCAGCAGTAGTAAGTAGGTTATATTGTGCACAGCTTCTGTTGAATTGAATTGAATTTTATTTGATCCTGTAAGATTCCATTGTGTACAGTAAATGTACGTGTAATATAGGACATGTCAAAGTATTAACATTCTTTATCACTTATTTTTCTACACCTTTAGCTTACATTTTTACATCACTGATAATGAGTAACAATATATACAAATTTAATGGCATAAGTATTCTGCAACACTGTAAAACTCTTTTTCAATGAGATAGTCTTTAAGTTTCTTTGGAAAGTCATTATGAAGTATACTATCTTGCAGGTTTTTGGGCAGACTTCTTAGTAGTCTGATACCAGAGTACTGGGGTCCTTTGTCTAGCATTGCCAGTCGGGGGGGAATGCTCCGTACTTCATTCTTCCTTCTTGTATTGTGGGTGTGTACACTAGCATTTGTAATCCAGTCCTCACTACCTTTTGTGATGTACATTATTGTTTAGTATATATACAATGATGAAAAAGTTAAGGTACCTAAATTCTTGAAACAGTTTCTGCACGTTTCAGAGGTCTTTCTTCTTAAAATGGTCCTAATTTTTTTTTTTTTTTTTTATGTGAACACTCGTTTTGTCTCTTGTTTGTTTGAGTTTCCCCCCACAGTCACTCCATACTGTAAATATGGTTCGAAAAGTCCATGATACACTGTACACAGAAGGTTCTTGTCTGAATACTGTGATAGCTGCATCATTAAGAATATGACAGAGCTCAGTTTCTTACAAACATTATTAATATGTTTTTTCCAAATGGTTCAAATGGATCTGAGCACTATGGGACTCAACTGCTGAGGTCATTAGTCCCCTAGAACTTAGAACTAGTTAAACCTAACTAACCTAAGGACATCACAAACATCCATGCCCGAGGCATGATTCGAACCTGCGACCGTAGCGGTCTTGCGGTTCCAGACTGCAGCGCCTTTAACCGCACGGCCACTTCGGCTGGCTGTTTTTTCCATTTCAGTTCATTATCCACAAGAATACCTAAGAATCTGCATTAATCAGCAAAACAACATTTGTTGTTTTTGCCTCCAGCTTTTCTCTTGTGTTTCCTGTGACCACATCCAGTATGTGTCTTCATATGTGGCAATTGTGTCTACATTACAATCTCTGTCCAGCAATGTCAACAGGGGGATACAGTTCAGTCCCAAGAGGGAAGAGTTTGGTAATGCACCAGCTCACCTAGAACTGCCCAGCTTTTTGCTCGGTATCTTGCCCTGTACAGTAACTGTTTTAAATATATTTAGGAATTTCGAGAGCTCTTAAGCAGGTAAACATCAGAAGCCACCAGAGATTGTTGAATGGGCTTATAACGTTTTCCATTATAGAACTACATACAAGGGTTGGAACTTTAATGCTGGCAACTATTTATTTGCAGCTCGTACAAAATAGATACGTGTTTCAAAGTTTTACTGACCTTCAAAGTCGTCACCCGCATTGTGCATAACCAATTGCCAATGATGTGGAAGTTGTAGGATACTCTTAGCAGTGCCAGTTGTGTTGACCATTCGAGCGGCACGGTCTATTGCCCAACGAATTTGCAGCAGTTCTGCAGCAAATGCTGTGAAGTGTTTTCAGTTTAGAAATTGAGTTGAACTTATGAGGGCTTAACTCAGGGGAGTGCAGTAGGTGGTATAGCACTTAGCAGCCCCATCAGTCAAAGAAATCAGTAACAGCTTGCACTGTACGTGATTGAGCATTGTCCTGCAAAATGATGGTCAGGTCCTGCATAAAGTGTCATCACTTCTGTCTCTGTGCTGTTCGTTTTCGGAACACAACCTTTGACCAGCTTACAGACAGAAGTAATGACACTTTCTGCAGGACCTGACCATCATTTTGCAGGACAGAGCTCAAGCATGTACAGTGCAAGTATGGCGAGAGTACTTAGTTGATATGGTTATTTTCACATCTTTTGATTCATAACACGTTAAATGTGCAAAATTATTTGCTGTTGGCAGACTAGTGTTGTTGTTATTATGATTAGCACGATGGAACTTTTTGGGTCTAATGAAGTTATCATTTTGTTCGGTTATGACAATTTCACGACACTTTGAATAGTCTTCTATTACTTTATCAGACTTCTCTATATACAGCTTAACTGATATACCATACTTTAATAAGGCAGTCACACTTTCCTCTTGGTATTCCTGTTTCAAACATAGAATATCATGAACATTGCAGTGCACATTTCCACAGTCACGGATTATGTTTCTCACTTCTAAGGTATTTAAACATTTGCAATAGCTCCATTTTTGGGACCACAAACATAACTTGACATCACATTTCACCTTATTACTACGTTTCACACACACAAGGTTAAAAAGTCATAGTTTTCTGCAAATCTGGTAATTAGTACGCTTACACACACAGTCATGCAGTAAGGAAAAAAGGATGGGTGCAACACAGGTTGGGCAGTAAGTATTAGAACAAAACACGATAAATTTTTTAGCAGATAAATAATGACTGTTATTTTTAAGGATATAGGGAAACAACCACTAACAAACATCCAGTTTATAAGAGAATTTAATGGATGTGCTATACATCCTCAGATTTTTTCTCTCGAAAATAGAGAGTTCATAAATGTCTTCTGATCTTGAGTAACTTAGTTTCGCTATTGCACTTTTATTATTAGTTACTTTTACCTCTTATCTTTTAGTGCCAGGAACTAAATCTATAATATTTTGTAGAAAAAGAGTTTTCATGTTTTGAGTCATGGATGTTGTCATATTTACGATTGTGTTCAGCTGCAGCAGTGTTATTCATACTTTAACTATATGTGGCTTGCTCTTTCTGCTCCACTATCCCTTGATTTGTCATAGGAAATTATTAACAGAGTTAATAGCTTTTGTAGATAGTGTGTGAACCGGTAATGCACAGATGTGAGACCATATATCCTGTCAGTTTCCTTATTTTTTCTCACTGCTTTAGGGCAATTAGTTTTAAATGTATCTGACAGTGCACTGACAGTTAATGTAAATGCATTTTCAATGTGAGTAGGCCTGCTTTCAAGCAGAATGCCATTCCAGTTTGTTGTCTTTAGCTAGGTTCTGGACTTAATTTCACTGGAATCAGATATAGACTTTTTAGTATTTAATTTAACTGAACACCTTTATGCACTGATATAATGTGTATGGAACAACCCTAGTTGATAACTGATTTGTATCAACATTAGTAATTACATTGTCAAGGTAAGCAGTTTGTCTTGTTAAGTGATCGTTAATACAGAACAGGTCATGTGATCATAGCATACTGAGTAGATTAATTTGTATGTGTCCTTAGTCTTGTATCAGTACTCAAGCCACCAAAAATTAAAATCGTATGTTTAGGCCATTTCTCAAAGTGTACAATTAGTTTCTGTAAAACCTGCACAGATATACCAATATCACTATCTGTTGTGCAGTTATACACATACAATTGTAAGATTTTACAGTGACAGAACAACACCACTGTTTCCAGTAAATTTTCTGTACAGTAATCATTCACAGCAAGGGCACTGCAATGCAAGTCTATGTCACTACTAACATACATTGAGCACCCCCCCCCCCCCCCCCCCCCCCCCAGTTTTGTATTCATCTACAGTAACCCATTACTAAGTCAAACACACAATTATAACTGCAATTGATATTCGCTTGGCCAGTGTTAGTTAATCTATACCACTGTGAAAAGACAAGCCATTGTTTAATATTGTAAACAAAAATCTGGAAATGTACTTGACTGATTTACTTGAAATGTTTGCACAATGCCCTAATAAATGCTTAGATGGATGTAGGCTACATTTTTTTAATTGTATGTGGTAATGGGAAACACTGTTAGCAGAAATCTCAAAAAGGTCTTGACCAATTTATTTCAAATTTTTACATGATACCCTAATAAACATTCAGGGAGACACAGGCCATATATTCTTTTAAAGACCATCTACCAATTTTCTGTTAAAACTGACTGTGCCAAAGAAAATGTTTGCCATGCTCTGCTGTGAAAATGTATAGTTTTGTTTTCTTTCTCACAATCAGTTTCAATTATGATAGCTGGGCACTGAAACTGCTAAACAAATTATTTCTTCCATATATGTTCTACCTCATTATATATACTTTAAATGCAAACTGTAAACACAAAACTATACTGTTTTGTTTTATTCCTTGCAGTCTGTTTTCACAGGAAACAGGAACATTGTATTTATGGTTTATGATTAGAATACTACTATGGAAACTAAAATTGTAATAACAAGCAAGGCTCAAGCTCAGAGAGAGAAGGGGGAGAGAAGAGATGGCCATTGGCAGGGAGGGAGGAAATGGATATAGAGAGGGCAGAGGAGGAGATGGACAGAGAGAGGGGGAAGGAGATGGTAGGCGTCAGAGGGACAGGAGGAAACAGAGACGTAGGGGAGAAGGAGATTAGGATGTATGTCCAATTTCCATACATATTTAGCAATTGTGAAGCAAAACAAACATGCAGTAGCTTGTTTGCTTTCACACATAGACTGGATACTTCCTCTTTTTTTTCCGTATACAGCTTGATTATTTTCAGACACTGACTGACAACTTACTTTTAGTGTCTTAGCTCGACTCTTTTTTACACACTGACTGGTCACTTGTTTTCAACAAATTCACATGCTCAGGATATGTCAACTTGCCGTTTATATGGATGGGTGGGAATGTTTAGTTTCTTTTCTACAGTACACCTGTTACAATCTTTTGCACCAGAATATAAAATTCCCTTTTAAACCAGGAGAAGTAAATTATTTCTACCTGTAGTACTGTGGTTGTGAATTGCCGAGTTCATCCTAAAGTTTCCGTTATCCACAAATACCATTAGGGAATATATGTATTGGCATTTAAGTATAAGAAGCCTGAAGAGGCTTCAGCTAGATCTTCAGTTATCAGCTTTAATCTTGATGACATTGAGTGCAAATAAATGTTTATTTATGGATGAACATAAACAAACATCTTTCCTCCACCGACCATTTGAATTTAGTGGACAAATGATGTAGAGAGTGTGTTGGATCCCACTCTTATATGACATTTGGGGTAAAAACAAACAGGAGAATGTTTACATAACTTGGCAATGTTAACACAGCAGTAGGCCTATTGCTATGAAATTTCTACGATTGTGGTGAGATGGCCCCATCTCCATAACCAAGGTTGCTAACAAAGTTCTGTGTGGTGGCTCTCAACTTGGATGCAAGTCATCCTGGTGGTGGAAAATTTTCAATGCCAGTATTTGGGTGACAAAGGGATGAGAGGTGATGGCGTAAATTTCGTGATCACATTTTGCACTAATGTCCTGGATTACATTTGTACCTTCTCACACTGTCTCATGATGTGAAGGCATGTGACACTTTCTGTTCTTCAGATTGAGAGTTAAGCTCAGCAGCCGCAACGTACTTTTTGAGAACAGTAGGCCCATGGACCGGCACTGGGTTTCATCCTACTGTAAACCAACTCCATTACAACCTCACCGAGTGCAGTGACACTTGATTCCTACATCTGCTCTCCTGTGCTCATTTCCTGAGTGTGGTACAACTTTCATTTTGATGATGAAATGGTATGAAGGAACAAACACAAGATCATCATCTGACATCTATACATCGCTTTGTTTCTGCAGCAGTTCAGTGCGCCAGTCTTACCTGCAAGAAGTTTTACCCAAACTTATTTACCTGCAGTTGCAATGAAATTTATTGCACTAAAGTACTTCCAAGAAAGATATTTTCTTCAGTATTACAAATAATTGTACAGCTAAACTTTTTCAATATATCCTCAGGTATTAGGCCTACACTTCAGCTAACATAATATACAAATTGTCAAATTTTTAACTGGAATATCTGTAAATCCCACTCTCTTCCTTGCACCTAATCAACCTTAATGCATCTACTACATCTACAACCGCATATAAGGAAATCATTACTAATTACTACAAGGCATAAGATTTTGTGGGATTGTATGTGTTTCACAAGACAAATAGAATTTTCATTACCAGAACAAGTAACGCAAAACATTATCTATAATCCCTCTCAGATCACATTGGCAACTTGAGTTCGGATACTCACAATCACTTTGAATACTTATGCTGCAAGTTATCGCTGTTTTAAACAAAGTATGCCTACTCAGGCATTCCCTACAATCTACATCTACAGGATGTTCTCTCCCAGGTAATGTCGGTACTTAGACACAGAGGGAACTGCATCTGGAAAATCACAAGGATTATTATAGCTTTCCAGTAGAAGTGGGCAAAGCATGTAGACCTACGTGTTATCAAATATTTTTCACAACTGTAGGCCTATTTCAGGTAACTTGCATTATTTAATCACTGACTTCCTCTAAAATGTCCCTACATAAAACGAGAGTAAATGCTTCAACACAATAGCAGATACAACATCAAGATTGAGAGAGAAGTATCACAGATAGGAAATGGGGATAACAACAATTAATAAAGACAAACATTGACTTCTACATTTCTTGTTTTCGAAGTACACAGCAAAATTGATCTCTGAACTGTCAAGCAGCTTTAAACTTGTTCTTCAATTTCTCATTAACCACATTTATTCTTTTAGTACAGATAGTCCGTTTTCAATTTCTGAGATACATGTAAATCAAAATTGGTGCAAATTTACTTAATATATACTGTTCAGAAAAGTGGGCTTTACAAATTGTTATTCCTGATGACTGCAATAGGTAAAAAATGAAATGGACTGGATTCACTTGTTTACTGACTGCAGAGTCCCTTCAGTGCTCCCCAGTTGGCTGCACTCTGATGACAAATTGTACCAACTGCCATCAGCTCTATTTGCAGTTGCTTATAACATAGATAATAAGAACTTTTAAAGTAGTGCCTGAAACTGAGCTCTGAGTGAAGAGATATGCGACTACCTGCCTCCAAATTTTGCATATGCCTCTGATCAGACTACCAACACATCATGGTCTGCAAATATATTTGCCCTTCTTACATCGTGAAACCCACTGATTTGCTGCTTATTCACATCATAATAAAAAATTGTCTCCAAAGACACTTCATCAAGGAACAAAGCAACATATTTATCATTTTTGTGCACTGCCTCGGCTTCTGCTTTTATTACATTCATCACTGCAGGACTCAATCCTGGCTTGGAAGGTGCAACACACAATAGAGGTTTCATATGAGTCACAGAAGGAAGGCAAAAATGAACTAACAAATACCTGTATGGGCAAGGGTTTTGCTTGTATAAGGACAGAGCAAATTCCTTGTCTTCATATGTCCATTGCCTAGCTCTTGTTGCTGCTATCGTACAAAGCTTTAAGCGGTTTTCGTTCATTTTTCCCATGATGTAGCTTTGTTTTAAGTTCTGGTAGCCCTGTTAAAGCATTCCTATGAATCTGGGACTTTTTCGATTATCTGAATCTTAAGTCTGCTTTTGAAACTCCACTAGCCAAAACTACCTCCGCCTTCACAGCTTACAAGGACTACTCCACATCAGATGCAACTCTTTAGTTTGTCTTGGAAATCTGTAGAAATGCTTATTGTTAACGTTCTCCATTTAACCTACGTAACATGCAGATGAAAAACGCTGGAATTTATAGTAGTATTCAACGTCAATTTCTTGAGTGGATTATTCTGAAAGACGCAAAATTCCTTACTACATTCACTAGAAACAACTGTTGATGACACATCAGTCGTATTTAAAGAAACAAAAGGAAACCACACAAGTTGATTCGCGATTTCCATATAGCTATCACCGCTGTGGGCTGTGTAGATGCTTTATTTGCGAAGGTTTCCATCATGCTCCTAAGTAAAAGATGGGTGGGATAATCAAATGTAAACGATCTCATTATGGTACCTAGTCTTAGAGGATGCCTCTGTTAATTATACGGTTTATAATTTAAAACAGATACAGCCACACACATAATTTAAAGAATGTTATTTAAAGCACATCAATGCCGGTTTGGATTTGTCACAATTCCATATTACGATGTCTGTGAAAGATTTTATTGCTTTTCTGCTATCGCTTCGTTCTGCAATCGTTATTGCGCACCACTATAAACAAAACTTTTGTATTTGTGAACTTTCAACAGATTTTTTTGCTTTTTAACCGTAATAGGAACACACAAGACATGACCGTAAAGTAAAATAAAACATGAAATATGTCGTAAACATACTTGGTGTGCCGGCACATTGCATGCTTTATTTAACTTAATATCATTCCATTTGTTTATATGTAGCTTAAAATGGAAAAAAATTCTCTTCCCAGTTAATCGGATTTTGAATGAAGAACTTTAGGGCAGAAAATGTACACTGCGAAACGAGACCCTAGCAGGAAAGTAAGAAAATCTATAGGCGCCATCTTACACGGATTTGTAATAAATCCGAAATCGGTGATGGTTTGATTTCAATAAACTTTTTTGAACCATAATTGTGGCTGGCTGCTTTTTAAATTCTAAAATTTATAACTGTACTGCAGCCATGACTGCTTACAACCTTCCCCTCGCAAAATCAGTCCCTAAACAACTTGAATCATCCCTTTTACAGCTTTATTAAATGGCCAACCCTCCTCCTTTATCCGGGCTTGGGACCGGCAACAGCTTCGGCAGATAATTCACTATACAGAAGCTGCAGGCGGAGTTAAAGGGGTTAACAACCAAATTTCAATACGTGTAACAACGAGGATATGATTGAGGTGTACCAGATTTTAATATCTCTCTCAGAGAGCGTGGGGCACAGAGTCGGAGATTTAAAAGGAGAAAGAATGCCAAGACAAACGAGTGTGGAACCAATGCAATGAAATTTATTGCTCTTTTATTCCTGTGGGCGTAACGGTAGCAGTTCCTGGCATAAATAATTTATTTTTTGTCTTAAGTTTTCTACATAAATAGTGTGGTACTTCAGTAGTTTAATAAAATTTTGCAATGACACGTAACGTAAGACAGCTCAGCAAGCACTCGTTACTACGTGTTTCGTAACGTCTGCACGAGATGGCAGCACGAGTATCCTCTATCTCTGACGTGAAGGATGAACAACTAGCAGCAGTGTGATAATGTACATCTGTGGTACAACTATATTTTCGCGGAGCTCATCGGATTTCAGAATATTTCACACATTTTTTTAATAAATGTCCGTCCAGATGAAACGCAAAGACAAGAATCACTGGACACGTCCAGGAAATTTTTCTACTTTCATTTTTATTATTTATTTATATACACGAATAGCCCTCCTTGAGGATACGATAAATGGACTGATTTGATTTGATTGATTTATTATTGGTCCTGTAGATCATACAATTTGTACAGCAAAGCACATCATGATATAGGACACACAGTCCAACATGACAGTCGCAACTCTTTGCCTCGATTTTGTTGCCAGCAGCGCTCCAAGCGGCCGGTAGGTTGAACTGTGAGTTCGGCGCGATCGTGAAAGCGAATAGTGATTGTTTATTTTGATTTATACAATGGATTTTACCATCGGGAGCTTTTGTAGCGCAATAAATTGCAGCAGCTATAAGAAGAAGACACCACAGCTGTCTTTTTTAGGTTTACTATGGATCCTGAGAGGTATATACCATCATGTTACTAAACTGTATCGTCAGGATTCATTTGCAAATGTATGTGTATCAATCGTGAATGTTTCGTTTTAGGAGCAAAAAAATGGCTAGTTAATAGCAGACGAGAAGACCTTATGAAGAAAGACCCGGTTTACCTGTATAATAATATTAGGTTTTGTTCGCTACATTTCGAACAAGACCAGGTCATGAACGCAGACAATAACAAACTCATGTGGAATGCAGTATCCACACTGTTTGACATTCCAGATAAGCCACCTCAACTGACGATGAAGAAGAAGCTGCCACAAAGATTCGACAGTCAATCTAAAGCTGTAAAACAGTCCTATGACACAGAAGCAGCTAGTTCAACTCTCCATTCATTAGTGCCAGATTCGTGAGAATCATCAACACAAGACCTGCTTTGACGATGAAGTGGTTAGATTAAGTGCAGCTGTTCGTGTCTTACAAAAGCGTGTGAAGTGTCAGAATGTGCAGATCTCTAGACTTCGAGCGAATCTATTATGGGACAAGGTAAATGCCTACAGACAGATTGTTCGAAAATTAATCAAATTTTTGGTTTTTCGTGAAATGTAATGTAATCAGCTCATTATGGTTTCAGCATATTTCTCCCACTATTTGTCAGTTGCTTGTCCCACGTAGAATAATATAAAGATGAAGGTCGTGGAAACAAGTGACAATGACAAACACAGGCCTACAGAACGGTAAACGAGCTGTCCATCGCTTTTGCATGTGGAGGTACAGGTCTGTGCTTCTTACATGTGAATCTGTGTGTTTACATTCTTTTGATATCAACGTGGTAAGCTGCAATTCTGTCCAATGTCACAAATGTTTGTTCACGAATGTGTTGTTGCTTGCCACTCTATTCATGGTTTTTGTTCATACTTGCGCTTATTTTAGAATCATTTTTAGAAACATATATGCCTTCTGATACTACACAAACTCTTGGAGGCAAGAAACTAACTCGAATAATTGGGAAATTACGTAGGGAATGGATGCAAACAAACATTATGCTTACGACGCGTCTGACGTTCACCTTACCTGCCGCGCTGAGCGCTAGTGTTGCTTCATCTGTCAAACGGCAACTTTTACAGCAGTGAGGTTCGCGACTGTTATGTTAGACTGTGGTACATAGTTCACATAGCAGAATACATATATGAGATACAGACAGAATATAGATAAGATACAATAATTAAATTATCTTACTAAGTAGAAACATCTACAACTGAATAAACAGCTTATTGCAAGTAATTAAAATTTTGTTTCAAGAAATCCATGTACGGAATAGAAACAGTGATTTAGTAGCAATTTCCTTAATTTAATTCTCATTATTTCTGGGTTTTTGCATGTTTTTATGTCTGTTGGGAGGTGATTGTATATTTTAATGCCCATACATTTAACCCCATTCGCATATAATTTTGTGTTGTGGGTTATAATTTGTAACTGTGTTTTGTTCCTGGTGTCATGCATGTGGCAATCTGCATTTCTGTCGAGGGCATCCAAGTGCTGTACTCTAAAACAAGCTAGTTCCAATATATAAGGGCATGCTAGTGGCAGGATTTTGAGCTGTTGAAATAGTGGTTTACAGTGTTCAGTTCTTTTTTTTACATTTCATTATTCTTACTACTTGTTTTTGTAACTTGAAAACTGTGAGAGACTCGGAGCTCTTTCCCCAGAAGATTAGGCCGTAGATCAAGACAGACTCATACAGGGCATGGTACACCAGCTTCAAGGTATCTACAATGGCTGTGTCTGTTAATGATCGTAATAGATAGCAGGTTTTACTAAGCTTTTGTGACAATGCCTCAATATGTGGTTTCCAATTTAGTGTGTTACTGATTGTAAGTCCAAGAAATTTGGTGTCCTGCCTGTTCGTAATGTCATCTTTGTCAATAACTATAACTGCATTGAAGGGGGTTTTATTTTGTCTAGTATGGAAGTTCATACTTACAGTTTTTTGAGTATTTATGAGTAGTCTATTTGATTCAAACCACGATTGTAAATGACAAGTAGTTTCATTAACTGCATCTTGCAATGTGTCACCTCTACTGGTTATCAGGATATTTGTGTCGTCCGCGTACAGAAAGAAACTGGCATTTGGTATGTGTTCTGGGAGATCACTTATAAACAATATGAAAAGAACAGGGCCAAGGACAGATCCCTGAGGGACGCCATTTGTTGTATGTAGTATATCTGACCTGCAGTTCCTGAATGTCTCTGATTTTCTTATTTCTACATATTGCTTCCTTTGACTAAGGTAGCTATGGAACCAATTGTGGGCTACACCTCTAATCCCATACTTATGGAGTTTCATAAGCAGCAGCTTGTGGTCAACCATGTCAAAGGCCTTGGACTGATCAAGAAATATACAGACAGCAGGTTGTTTATGGTCAACGAAACTTGAGCACTTTTCTAGAAATGCATACAGAGCATGTGTGGTGGACCTATTTTTCCGAAGTCCGTGTTGGGAAGATGTGATTATGTTGTTAGAATTTAAACATATTTCTAATCTAGTTAACATACAGTAGTCAAATATTTTTGACAAGGCAGATAGTATAGCAATTGGCCTATTGTTTGTCACGTCCGTTTTCTCTCCCTTCTTGTAGGGAGGTATAATTTTAGCAAGTTTTAGCTGGTCTGGAAATGTTCCGTTTAGAAATGAGGTATTTATGATATTTGAGAGGGGTCCACTGATGTAATTTGAACACTTATGAAGTAAGGAGCAGGGTATCAAATCATGCCCTGCAGAATAAATCTTTTTGGCTCCTTTTTTTTTTTTTTTTTTTTTTTTTTTAATAATATCTTCAGTTTCATGCGGTGTTGTAGGAGATAGGAAAAAGGAGTTCAGATGAGTATTATTTTTGAGACAAGGGTGTGCAGTGTTTGGAGAGTTAGTCAGGAGATTTGTGGGAGGAGAGTGAACAGTATGTAAAGAGTTGGTTAGGAGATTTGTGGAAATTTCTGAAAAATAGCAGTTGAATTTATTGGCAATTTTATGTGCATTTTCAGTCTTTTGTCCTTCTATATTTAGTGTGATTTTATCCTCTATCCTTAACTTTCTACCAGTCTGTTCATTTATTATACCCCTGATGCGCTAAAAAAGCTCATAATGATAAAACTATTAGGTGCTCTTCCAACAAATGTTGGAAGAGCACCTAATTTTTTTATCATTATGAGCTTTTTTAGCGCATTTTATAACTCCTGTATGCGTTTTTGTAATTTTTATAGTATACCTTGAACTCTTTGGATTTGCCACTGTCGAGTTTGCTAAGTCTGTGCAGCAGCCTCATCTTTTCTGATAGAGTTTTAATGCCTTTTGTGACCCAAGCATTCTGTTTTTTGTTAGTGATAGTCTTTGTTTTCTCTGGGAAATGGCAGTTAAAGTAATATTCAAATTACTGCAGAAAATTGTCATATTTTTCATTTGTTGTTGAGGAAGTAAATACACTTTGCCAGTCTTCTTTCTCTAAGCTAAGTACAAAGTTGTTTATGTTGCTATCACTATAACTTCTACATTTAATAACTGTTTCTCCTGATGGGAGTACATTGAATGGTGGATTAAAATATATTGTTAGTGCACTGTGGTCTGAAAAACCAACATTTATAATTTTTACAGTGCAATCAGTGTTAGTAGCAACCTGATCAAGACAGCTGTTTAATCTTGTAGGACATATAACTTTCATATTTAAGTTGAATGACATCATTAAATTTACTAATTGGGACTTTCGAGCAGATTCTTCGAGGAAATCAATGTCGACAGCTTCTTTGTGTTAATTTTCGTTACTTCCAGACTTCCTTCATCCTTCCAGATTGTTATTCCGTTTCTTCCTGGGTCCACTTTCTTCTGATTGCAGACCTCGTCTTTTTTCCCATGAAATTCTGCCTTTTGGGTTACTTCCCGAAGAAGTATTCTGTTATCTATTATTGCTTCCCTAAGAAGTATTCTGTTATCTATTACGTTCATTCTAAGTCCAGTGTATTTCATATCATTGTCAATTTGAGTGAACAGTGTAGGTTTGGATTTGTAGCTGGTTAGTAAGTTGAAGACCTGCTTCGTTGGTTTCTTAGTATCCATTCGGTATATGTGCCCATAAAACTGTAATCTTCTTTTCCTCATCACATCAATTAGCATTTCCACTTTCAAATAGAGCTATTGATAGTTATATATATTTTTTGTCATTTGGAATGCCCTTACTATTTCATATACGATACTCTGCTTTCCATGGTATCGTTCCTTTTGTACTGCTTGTTATCAGTTCTCCTAGGTACTGATATTTAAAGAAGTTTGTTTTAGATGTTGTGTTGTGATGAATTAAGATGTGGAAGGGTATCATTGATGTTTTTCATGAAGTGTGTTTTTTCATATGATACTTTAGCCCTATTTTGCCTGCTTCTGTCTGTAGTTCTGTGATTTGTTCTTTGGCACTATCTAGTGAGTCAGTAATTAATGCCATGTGATCTGCAAAAGCTAGAAAGTCTGTGGTTATTTTATTTGGGTTTCTCCATCGTTTATTTACGGAGATACCGGGGTCAATCTTATAAGACATAACACACACCAATAATGTGTACTTAGTACCTATATATTGGTTTTAGTCTGTTATTTGATTAACGTGGGATATGGGGATATACCACACAATATTGACGACCACTTTTTTCAGAATATTTTACGATATTGTATTTACTTATACATCTCAGAATGGAAGTGTGTGTATTTACAAGCAATGCCATGCCTTGTATGGAATATATTGAAGTCTTCTGCCTTACTTACTAGCAATTCAACCACACACTTTAATGTCAAAGTAGCTTATGTTAATATATTTCACCATTTTGTTGAATATGCTAATTGCACTAGTCAGTATTCCATCGTGCTCAGGTAGTTACTAACACATACTGTGTGATTATCGAGTGGCCAACAGAAAACAAGATCAACAGCTGTAAATTATCAGTGTTTGTGGATCACGTAAGCAGGGAAGATACAGTCAAGCTAGCAGGAGTTGATGGCATACCCAGCAGTAACTTGCGGTTCTTCCTGCCAAATATTATTGACCCCGTCACTTATTATGCAACTCCTCATTACAGACAGGCATCTTTCCTGATCAGCTAACAACATCCAAAGTGATTCCAATTCTCAAAGTTACTGGCAAACATAAAGTGATAAACTGTCGCCCCATTACATTAACAGTCTGTTTTTCAAAAGTATTAGAAAGATAATGTACATTAAGTTAATACAGTTTATAAACAAATATGGATTATTAGCGAGTCCTCAGTATGGTTTGCAAAGTAAGAAATCAAGTAAGATGGTAATCGACGAACATATAACCACTGTTTTAAAAGCCATTGATGAAAAACAGAAAACAGCAGGTGTATTTTTAGATATAACTGAAACTGTTGACATGGTAAACCACAGAACACTTATAAATAAGCTTTGGGTACTATGGTAGTATGGGATTAGCAATTCAATACATTCGTTCATTTCTCAGAGACTACAAAAAAAAAAGTGTGCATTAGAAATGTAGATGGAAAAGTAAGAATACCTGTCAGAAGAACACCCAGTCAACTTTGTGGTACCTCAAGGGTATTTTAAACAATAAATCATGGCTGGATAACTCTGTGGTTCACCTTCTCACTACAGAGCATAGACCAAACAACATTTTATTGATAGGACTTTCATATGGTTGCAAAAAAAGGACAATTTTTGTAGGACCTTTTATATATATAATTAAAATTATTCAGTTCTGAAATATTTAGTCAATAATTACTTTCTATATGCCTTAAATTCGGCTTGAATCATATTCAGGCCTACAGGAGCCACAAAATACATAGTTATTCAGTCAATAAATTCCCCATCTACTGATTTTATAGTTACAAGCTCAACACTTACAACCTTTAACACTGGATAAATCAGGGATTAATACACTGTTCTAGTTTAAAATTCTTTGATGCTGGGCCTGTTAAACTGTTGCTTGATCAAAATGTGTCTCTCTCCTCTCCTCTCTTCTCTACCACATTAGGCCAAGCATTGCACGATAGTGCTGATGAGCATCTTGTGAAAACTTTTGGGCTGTCTGTCTCTTCCATGCCGGGTGTAGAATACTCGGTGTTGCAATTGCCTACAATACTGTCAACTGCTTCTACTGTTGACAGGCTGGACTTGGAGCCATATTGTGAGTCACTTAGAATATTTTTTACAGACAACTTTGACCGATTTGGAGCTTTATGTAATTTTTTTAGTTTTCAGTTTAGTTTATTAGCATACTTTGCATCACTTGTATGATATGGGAACTGTCACAATTCTTCAAATTAATACAACAAAATATAAAATTATTATTTTACAATGTTTTAAAAATGACACAATGAACTAATGCATTGGAGTTAAACATCCTCTCTGAACAAGTAAATAAGGATTCGACATACATATAGTACACTTCAAGAACACACATTTATCACATCATTTACAGTCAAGAGTAAACAAATGAAATATAAGATTTACAATGAGAACAGCATGATTGTACTGATAATGAAGTAAATACAAGTGTTTGTTGGTGATTTAGGGATACAAAATATCCCTCCATGTTATAAAGACATTTATTTAACAGTTAACTTTCTAATTTCAGACTTAAATTGTCCCTCCTCTACGATTCCCTTGATGCAAATTGGCAGAGCATTATACAGCTTTATTCCATAAAAACTCAAATGTTTTTGAGCTTTTTGTTTTTCTTGCTGTTTCTACTGCAGATTCTTACTGGTACACATATCATCATTTTGGAAATCTGAATTTATATGTAAACTACTCAAGTGTGTTCTTGTGCATAGTACTCTTTTGAATACATACAAATATGGTGCTGTATGTGTTTTTAACTGCATGAATGAAGGCCTGCAGTGTGTTTGTGGAGAGCTGTGTGTAATAATTCTAATGGCTCTTTTCTGTAATTTGAAAATGTTTCTCAAATGAGATTTTGTTACACCCCAGAACATTATTCCGTAAGATACAATAGAGCAGATACAAGAAAAATGCACTAATCTTGCAAAATCTGTGCTACAAGAGGAATTATTCGTAATGCAAAACGAGCAGAACTGAGTTTTGAGGATATGCATATGACATGGTCTTTCCAGCTCAAGTCATGATCAGTATACATGCCCAAAATTTTTGTAGACTGTACTTTCTGTGTTCCTGGTCACCCAATAATAAATGGTCATCCTTTTCATTTACTTTACTATACTGGCATGCAATTTGTTTTGTTTAAATTAAGTTCTAACTTATTAGCATTAAACCACTGTTGCACACGATTCAGAACTTTTTCAGCTGTAGTGAATAAAGATTTTCTGTCTTCACTTATAATTTTGTTTGTGTCATCTACAAATAACATAATTTTGGATGAACTGTTTGGGATTTTAATGTCATTATATAGATCAAGAAAAATAATGGGCCAAGAACTCTAACCTGCAGGACACCTGCTTCCACTTTCTTAGCATGTGATGCTTTATTTTTACTTATTTTAAGGTGAGTTCCACAACTTAAGTTCTATCTTGGAGACAGGATTCAAACAATTTCCTCCCAATTCCTC
Organism: Schistocerca cancellata; assembly: GCF_023864275.1. Taxonomy (NCBI): domain Eukaryota; kingdom Metazoa; phylum Arthropoda; class Insecta; order Orthoptera; family Acrididae; genus Schistocerca; species Schistocerca cancellata. The sequence continues at coordinate 662,628,425 of NC_064629.1, forward strand.
CAATGCCTATTGCCTCCAGTTTGTCAAGTATAATTTGATGGTTTACTGTATCAAAAGGCCTTGGAAAGCTCTAGGTTGATTCCCACCACACTTTTGCTATTGTGTAAATTCATAACATACTCTTCTGTATAGGCTTGCATAGCTGTTTCTGTGTTGTGACCTGTATGAAAGATATGCTGGCAATAATTCAGAATACTGAAGGTGTCAAGGTAGCTTATGAGTTGGATTTTTATCAGTTTTTCAAATATTTTTGAAAAAGATTGAAGGAAGGATATAGGTCTGTAGTTTCCTACCTTCCATGCATCTCCATGTTTGAATAGTCGTCTAACCTGAAAGATTTTCAGCCTCTAGGGGAACACACCTTACTGAATGAGAAACTGGCAATATCTATCAGTGGTTCAGTGGTTTTAAACTCTGGGAGGCAACTTTTTTTTTTTTTTTTTTTCACTGGCACTTCGTCCATTCCTGCAGACAGTTTTGATTTCAGACTATTACTTACTTTCAACGTTTCATGTTCATCTGTGGGACTTATTATCAAACTGCTGACTACTTTGATGTTGTTATTTTCTCTTGTTTGATAAAGTTCTTGCTTAGTACTTCGAAAGTAATTATTAGTGTAACTTTATATCTTATGGAAAACTGTTTTTACTCAGTATCACAGTATCTTAAAAACAGAATTTGTAAATATACTGTACATCTGATGCCAGGAAGCTCTCCTTAAAAATATGTACGTACAAGTATTGTAAAAATGAAAGTGCAAAAGTGCCAAATTGCATTATATGTGAAAGATATCCCACTTACCTAAAGAAAATTATGTAAAATCCCCAAGTAAAGAATTTTCTGTTGCAAATTATGCTCAGACAAACATCATAAAAATGACCCTACCAAATAATACTCGATATAACAGTATTGAAATTAATGAAATTTTGTCCAACATCTAGGGTAAAATATATGTACATAAAAGATCTTGGGATGTAAATAAATAAATAAATACAGACAAAGCTTCCATCTTTATTGTTATGTTATCTTTAGATTTAAGTACAATATCCTGTTCCTTACTCTCTCTTTCATTTCTCTTTGAACAATTTCTCATGGAGTTCTTGATTTATTGGCTGACTTCCTTATTAATCTAGCATTATTTAGTATTTTTGCTAGATTAATTATCCTTCTATACACTTTTTGTAGTTTGTTACTTTTTTTAATTAGAATCAGTACAAGCTTTCATTTCAGAGTCGTGGAAGAAGTTTTTATATGAGATGTGATCCATGAATTTCTGTGTCTATTCCTATGTGAGTTGATTTTGACTAATCTTTTTGGAAAGAACATTTCAAAATCTGTTATGAAAAGATAAGAGAAAACATTGTATGAAGCAATACTGCTCCTCAGGATTGGTTAGACAGTGTGATAGCAAACTGGTTGCAGTTTTCAGTGGAGAAAATTGGTTTGTACATATGATGTACTGTTTTGTATTTATCTGAACTGTGAAAACTTTAATGAGTGCATTGTGATCAGATATGCCTAGTTCAATATTCAAAACTTCTCTATCTGAGGTTTCTATATTTCAAAATAAATTTGCTATGAGACATTTTGAAGCATTTGTTAGCCTTTTAAGGTTATCTAAATTTGAATACAAATTCAAACTGTGTAAAATATTGTGTATTGTGGAATTGAATTTTAATTGGACTTTTTACCAACACATTGGCAAAAAAAAACCCTCCTGAACAGGCTATGAAGGCCCAACAGTACTGACTGGCCGCCGTGTAACAGCTCGTAGGTGTCACTGGATAGGGATATGAAGGGGCATGTGGGCAGCACACCGCTCTCATGGCCATAGGTCAGTTTCTGAGACTGGAGCCGCTACTTGTCAATCAAATAGCTCCTCAGTTTGCCTTACAAGGGCTGAGTGCACCCCCACTTGCCAACAGTGCTCGGCAGACCAGATGGTCACCGATCCAAGTGCTAGCCCAGTCCGACAGCACTTAACTTTGATGATCTGATGGGAACCGATGTTACCACTGTGATAAGGCCATTGGCACATTGTCATTAAAGTCCCTACATATAAATCTTGATGATTTCTCATCATGTGAGATACTCAGCAGTGCCTCAAGCTTATTAATAAAAAAAAAATTCGTCACTATATGGTGTTCAGTACACTGACATGACCATTATTTTTCTCCTTTTTTCCATTCAGTTGCACTGCTGTAGCCTCATTGTTCATATGCCACTGCCGGGAGTACTACATATTGCAGTATGGGTTTTTGCTCTCTCTGCTATTCTGTACCAATGAAAGAGGCAATTTGAAATGTAAACCACTGCTTGTTTACCATTCAGAAACTCCATGAGCCTTCAAGAAGAGCAAAATCGAGAAGAGGTTAAATGTGATGCGGAGATCAAACAACTACAAGTTTTGGGTGTCGTGTGATTTTGTGATTGGATCAATGAAGTATTTGGTCCTTCGGTGAAAACATATTTGCTTGAGATGAATCTGCCATTCCCAATTCTTGCATGTTATGGACAATGCTCATGCCCATTCTCAAGGCCTACGAGTCCAACTCCTTGAAGAATTTCAATTCATCAAGATCCAATTTCTGCCTCCCAACACCACTCTGTTACTCCAGTCTATGGACCTGCAGATTATTTCCAACTTTAAGGAGCTCTGCACCAAAGCACTCTTGGAAATTGCTTTGGGCTGACTGAAGCTATCAATCTCACTCCAGTGAGTTTTGGTAATATCACTTCAACATCATTGCCTGTGTCAAGATGATCTAAAAGGTGTGGGAAGGGGTTACCAAGTGAACTCTCACTTCTGCTTGGAGGAAGCTTTGGCTGGAGTGCATTGTTGAATGTGACAGGCATTTGAGGCAGTACCTGTGAAGCCTGCAGTCAACGAGATTGTGTCTTTGGCCAAAAGCATTGTACTAGAAGTGGATAGTAATGAGACTGATGAGCTTGTGAAGATCACAGCCAAGAAATGACCACTGAAGAGCTTATGGAGTTGCAGCATGTTTCACAGCAGGATGTTGTGGAGAGGAGTTCTTCAGAGGAGGAGGAGGAGGAGGCAGTAACAGCAAAGAAGCAGTCTTCTGATGCAATAAGAGAAATGCTGAAAGCATGGGAATCGGTTGCATTGTACACTGAAAATCAACACACTAATAAAGCAGTGGCTACGTGCACTAGAAATTTATTTGACGATAATGCTGTATCGCAATTTCTCCAAGTGTTGAAGCATTAGCAGAAACGAATGACTATAGATAGCTTCCTAGTAAAAAAGAATTAGTTATGTTTAGTGGATAATAAAGTACATATACTGCCCTGGAACAAATTATGCTCACTACGCAAGGTTCCACTGTACTACCAAGGAAGAAGTTAACGTTTGTAATTTTCTGTAATGTATTTCTTAGCACTCTTATGACAAGTGTATCTTCATTTCTATTAACATCATTAGCGCCTCCTATTATTACACAGTTGATTCCAGGAGTCTGAAAATTTTCACAGAACTACCCGTAAGGGATACCTGGTTTCATTACTCCACCAACTTTGAGCATAGCTTGTATGTTAGACATGATGTCAGCTAAACCTTTTCCATGATTGCCTGAAAGTATGTAAATATCTTCTTTGTTCTTACCGATAATTGTTATGTTTGCATGTTCCCAGCATTATCTATTATTTCCTTGCTTGTTATGACAGCATTTCGTAACTGAGTGATTTTTAGCCGATACATTTGTGGGAGTACTTCATTTGTTCTAGTATTTTCACATTTTTTGACTCACCACACGTTAAAAGTCCAAAATTATTTGCTACTGGGAGACTAGTGGTGTTCTCTTTACTATTAGCACGATGGAACTTTTTAGGCCTAATGAAGTTATCATTTTGTTCGGTTATGACAGTTTCACTACACATTGAATAGTCTTTGATGACTTTTTCAGGTTTTATACATACAGTTTAGCTAACATAAGATCATATTTTAATATGGCAGTCACACAGTCCTCTTGGTATTCCTTTTGTAAACATAGAATATCATGAAAATTGCAGTGCACATTTCCACAATCACAAATTACATTTCTCTCTTCTAATGTATTTAAACATTAGCAATAGATCCATTTTTGTGACCACAGACATAACTTGACATCACATTTCACCTTCTTACTATGTTTCACTCACACAAGGTTTAAAAAGTCATAGTCTTCTGCAAATCTGGTAATTAGTACGCTTACACACACAGTAATGCAGTAAGAAAAAAAGGATGGGGACAACACAGGCTGGGTGGTAATTATTAGAACAAAACAAATTACATTTTTGGGCGGAGAAGTAAAGGCTGTTATTTTTTAAGGATTCAGGGAAACAACCACTAACAAACATTCAGTTTATAAGAGGACATAATGGATGCACTATTATATCCTCAGTTTTTTTCTCTCAAAAATAGACAATAAATGTCTTCTGATTTTGAGTTAGTTAGTATTGCTGTTGCACTTTTATTATTGGTTACTTTTACCTCTTATCATTTAGAGACAGGAACTAAATCTTCAAAATTTTGGAGGAAAAGAGTTTTCATGTTTTGAGTCATGGATGTTGTGATATTTACGATTGTGTTCAGCTGCAGCAATGTTATTCATACTGCCAGCATGAACAAAGAATGTGTTGAAATCATCTGGTGTGATACCAGCATCACAGGAATTATTTTTGCTAATATCTTTACTTCTGCCCACATGAGTCCTGACAATAATCCAGGCTACTGTACATTTATTTTGCAACTTATTAATATAAACGTATTAACATTGCACTTGCTTAATCTGACTGATTTCTGCCTTATACTTCTTCTTTAATCATATGTGGTTTGCTCTTTCTTCTTCACTATCCCTCGATTTATCATAGGAAATTATTAACATTATAGAGCACAGCAGTCAGTTGTCCTTTTTTTTGCAGCTTTTATTATGCAAAATCAGATTTTGGCTAGTGCCTAGCCATTATCAATGTACTAATTTCTGATCTCGGTGCATGTTAGTTCCCCGTTGTTTGGTTGTCAGTCGCAGTTCTTTGAATTGGTAGTATTCAATGAACTGTGACTGATGCCCAAACAACAGGGAACTAACATGCATCGAGATTAGAAAATAATTCATTGATAATGGCTAGGCACTAGCCAAAATCTGGTTTTGCATAATAAAACCTGCAAAAATTAGGATGACTGATTGCTGCACTGTATAATTTATAAATCACATAAGTCACTGAGTGAACCCACTTTCTGAATGGAAGGTAACCTGATGATAAAATGTGTATTGAACAACACCACTTGATAACTGATTTGTCTCAACATTAGTAATTACATTGTCAAGGCAAGTAGTTTGTCTTGTTAAGTGATCATTAATACAGAATAGGTCACATGCTCGTAGCATACTGTGTAGGTCAATTTGCTCAGGAAACTGACCATTCCTAAAGGAAAAATTACAAATATGGATAAATACAGGGCTAACATGTGCAGCACAGCACTTTAATAGTCTGCTAGACACTCCATCATAACCCTGAGAGTCCTTAGTCTTCAGTGATTTAATTATTGATCTATCTCCCTCATGTCTGTATCACAGAGGAGTATTTCAGACATCAATCTCGGAAAGGCATTTGCCAAGAAAGTTATGATTTCCTGTAGAAACTAAATTTTTATTTAATTCACCAGCAATGCTCAGAAAATGATTGTTAAGTACTGTACATATATCTGATTTATCAGTAACAGGAATATTTTTACTGCGAACTGACTTTATATTGTCGACCTTGTGCTGCTGACCAGACACTTCCTTCACAACTGACCATATGGTTTTAATTTTATCCTGTGAATTAGCTATTCTATTCACATACCATTCACATACTTTGCCTTCCTGATAGCATTTTTAAGCACCTTACAATACTGTTTGTAATGGGCTACTGTAGCTTGATTGTGACTACTTCTAACATTTTGATATAATTCCCGCTTTGTTTTACGTGATATCCTTATGCCACTAGTCAGCCACCTGGGCTGCCCATTACTGCTGGTACCCTATTTAGAACGTTCTAATGGAAACAACTCTCAAAGAGCATGAGAAATGTGTTAAGGAAAGCATTGTATTTATCATCTATGTTATCAGCAGTATAAACATCCTGCCACTCTTGTTCCTTGACAAGGTTTAAAAAACTCTCTAACTTTCCTACATAGTTTGTAATTAAATATGACATAATGTTCTGGTACACTTTGGCTAAAAACTATTAACCCTTAGTTGGTAACATGTGAAAAATTGTTGTTTACAGTAACATCCGTCTGGGAGACTAAGGTGACAAAATTTTTCAAAGAATTTCCACTGTAGTGAATATTGTGGAAATGAAACTATGACGCCCACACAGTAGCAAGTTCAACTCATGAATAAAGGATAGCTGAAATATCAGATCCACGTAAAAATGCATGTCTGTCAACAATACATTGAGTGCGTTTATACCTGCCTAAGAGATGGATGTTACCAACTGAGGGTTAAAAATAGAGAGCTGAAATTTTGTATAGTGTCTTAAAACATGCTTAACTAAAATGTAGACTACTCTTGTGATTTAACTTTGAAAATAAAACACTTTTTTGAAGAAAAACCATGAATTCATTTCCAAAATTTTTGATAATCCTTAATCAAACTTAAATTTTTTTGTACCACAATTTATGACAGCACCATCTTTTCAATAGTCTGCTTTAAAGATAATAGTGTGAAGAACTTAAAGGAAAAACATAAATCTTCTACTTTGTTTGTATTTTGAGTAATGTGTACCTATGATGTACATAAATGATTAGCATCGTTTTTCATTTGCAATTAAAAAATACAATTAAAAAATGTGTGAGAGCTAAAGCTGTGGTTCATATGTAAAAATGTTCTGAAAGATGACTTAAAAGATAGTAAGCATTATATGGACTTACAAATCTTGTTCTTTGGGTTGCACTGTTTAGAAAATTGACAATTTTTTCAAGGTTTCTCCTGGTATTCATGGATCAGTCCCCTTAAATTGAATATCTCCCATATTATCCGAGGATTTACACTAGACATGGTCTTTTTATCTATTTCATCCTCTGCTGCCTTCACTATATCGTCTCTTAAAGCTACCCATTCATCTGTTACAATGTTCCTTCCCCCTGTTCTAGTCATCCATTGCCTACTGTTCCCTCTGAAACTTTCAACAACCTCTCATGCTTTAAACTTATCCAGGTCCCATCTCCTTAATTTCCTACCTTTTTGTAGTTTTTGAGCATTAATCTACAGCTCATAATGAATACATTGTACTCAGAGTCCACAGATGTACTTAGAAATGTCTTACAATTTAAAATCTGGTTCCAAAATCTCTGTCTTATGATTATATAATCAGTCTGAAGCCTTTCATTGTCTCTGCATCTTTTCCATGTATATAGCCTTGTTTCATGATTCTTAAACCAAGTGTTTGTTATGATTATATTATGCACTGTACAAAGTCCTAGAGGCAGCTTCCTCTTTCATTCCTTTCCCCCACTCCATATTGGCCTACTATTTTTCATCCTTTTCCCCACTATAATTCCAGTTCCCCATAACAATTAAATTTTCATCTCCCTTAACTATTTGAATAATTTCTTTTACCTCCTCATACATTTCATCAATGTCTTAATTACCTGCAGTGCTAGTGCTCATATAGACTTGTAATAGTGCTGTGGGTGTTGGCTTTGTGTGTATGTTGGCTACAATAATGTGTCCACTATGCTGTTCATAGTAGCTTACCTGCATTCCTATTTTTTTTATTTTGTATTCATTATTAGTCCTACTCAGGCAGTACCCCAAGTTGATTTTATTTTTATAGCCCTGTATTCATCTGACCAGAAGTCCTGTTCCTACTGCCACTGAACTTCACTAATTCCTACTATATCTAACTACAGCCTATCTGTTTTCATTTTTAATTTTCTAACCTACTTGCATAATTAAAGGATCTAACATTTTACACTCTGATCTGTAGTGTGCCAGTTTTGTTTCTCCTGATGACAACATCCTTCTGAGAATTCACTGTCTGAAGATCTGAATGGGGGAATATTTTATCTCAGAAATATTTCATCCAAGAGGACATCAGCATCATTTAACCATACAGTAGAGCTGCATGCCCTCAGGAAAAATTATGGCTGCTGCTTCCCCTTGCTTACAGCTGTTGACAGTACCAGCCCAGCTAGGCATTTCGGTTGATGTTACAAGGCCAGAGCAATCAATCATCCAGACTGTTGCCCTTGCAACTACTGAAAAGGCTGATGCACCTCTTCAGAAACCACGTGTACGTCTGGTCTCTCAACAGTCTGTTGTGGTTGAACCTATGGTATGGCTATCTGTATTGCTGAGGCACACAAGCATCCCCACCAATGGTAAGATCCATGGTTCAGGGAAGGGAAAGGGGAGGAGTTATTTGCATACTAAAAATTATTAAAACATGTATTACATTTGAATTGTATTAAAATGTTGATTAATAGACAAAAGCTAAAGGGTGTCCAGCAAAGCAGTCCCTGATTTGAGCATTAAATATCTTGGAAACTAAGGTCAATAGACAACAACAACAAAAGGATTGTTTATCGTGAACACTGTAAGAATTTTATACAGGTATTATATAGAGGTTTAAAAATAGTTTGGAAAGCTACTAACAGATGGTGCTGTGCAGCCCATACAGTATCAGCATGCATAATTAAACTAATTCTGTGCAAGTAGTCTTTGCAATCACATAATAAACTTATTGAAATGTCCACCAACAGCAGTACAGAGGCTACACAAATGAACAACGAAATTTGCCGTCACATCCTGTAGTGTATCAATGGAAATGGATTCAGGTGCTACACAGATCACCAATTAAAGTTTATTCAGCATGGCTGGATGTATCTGGTAATCAATGTCTGCCAATGTGCCCCACAAGAAGTAATCAGCAGGAGTCAGATTGGGTGAATGTGGAAGGCAATCCATTGACGTGCCAGTAAATTTACTATATGCCAACACAATCGCTCTGTTCCCATATTTATATTCATATTTATTCACCTTTAAACATTTTACATGTAATCGGTGTCATATAATAAAAGTTACAGGTACATTGTATACATCTATATATACATATTTTTGACAAGACGAATTGCCTGCATAATATTATATTTTTAATTTTGTAATATATACCCCTTTCACAAAACATACCATCAAAATCCAATATCATTTATTGCACTCTCTTGAAATTCTTGAACTTTATAAAATATTTTTCTTTTTATCCATTTTGCTACTTTTACTTTAAATTTATCCATGGGCATAGAATGTGCATTTCCGGGTAATTTGTTAAAAAATGTGGGTGCTTGATACTTATAACTGCAGTGAATCTTTGATAGTCTGGCAAACGGGATGTCTATTTCTTGTATTATGTGGATGCATTGCCATCGTAAAGTCAAAGTTATTTAAATTTTCTTTGACATATATCAGGCAACTATAAATATACAAGCCAGGGACTGTCATTATATTTAATTCTTTAAAATGCTGCTTACACGAGTCTGGGTGGTAGTCCTACAAGGCAGCTGATTGCTCTCTCTCTCTCTCTCTCTCTCTCTCTCTCTCTCTCTCTCTCTCTCTCTCTCTCTCTCTCTCTCTCTCTTTTAAACACAGTCTTTGAAATTTGGCAGTTTCCCCATAATATGCATATAGTAGGAGTGTTCTACTACTAGAGCCTCTCAATTTATGTAACAAGAAATTTACACCTGAGAGGTTTTTGCATAGCATGTCTGTGTGAGTTTCCCAGTTAAGTTTTTGGTTTATGTGGAACCCTAGTAGTTTTACAGATTTGTTTTCATGTTTGGGGGCATTCAAATTAAAACCAATATCTTCTGTCTTATTATTATTTGTCTGTAATGAATTTGCCTGAAACTGGCTGATGCATCTGTCCATTGTTATTGTTACATTATTCTGTAATTCATCCAAGTTGTTTCCCTGAGTAATTAGCATTGTATTGTCTGTATACAGTGCTGTGTCACAAGATAATGAAGAAGGCAAATCATTTATGTAGACTACATAAATAAAAGGTCTAAGTACGGAGGCCTATGGCACTCCTTTGGTAACAGGCATGAAACTGGATCTTTTATCATTTATAGCCACTGTTTGTTTTCTATTGCATAAGTAAGATTGTAATAGTTAGAGAGCACTCTACACTATTCCATAATACTGTAGTTTTCTTATAACAATATTGTGGGATACAGCATTGAATGCTTTCTTAAGGTCCAACAGTCTCGCACTAATTATGGATTTATTCTCAAAGCAGTCGTATACTTTAGTGACAATGCTCTCTGCTGCCTTCACAGTTGAGAGACCAGTTCTAAACCCATACTGTGTGGAACATAGCAGTTTATTCGATTCAAAATACTGGCTCATTTGCTGGTGGATATAGTATTCTATTATTTTTGAAATTATGGGAACTAGCGAGAGGGGTCGGTAATTGTCAGGTAAAACTTTGTCACCTTTCTTATACACAGGTATGATAAACAATCTGGGTAAACACCTTCATTTAGTATCATATTTATTACCCTTGTTAAGGGGATTATTATTTCTTCTCCTAAATTTTTTATAACATAATTAGATAAGCCACAATAGTCTTCAGCTCTGGAGTTACTGAGCTTGGCTATTGATTCACTGACCTGTCTATGAGTTACTAATGCCCATTCAAATTTATCACTCAGCTTTCTGTGTATTGTAGGTAGCAGTGCTTGTGCCATTCTCACATCTTCCTCTATCTTAATGTCAGAGACAGGATTGGCAAAAATGTGCATTTAATGTATGTGGAGGAATTTGTATACTGTTTTCTTTCTTTTGGCAGTTTATTTCTGTTTTAATGACTTTCCATGCTCCTTTGCATCTATTTGTGGAATTGATTATGAATGTGTCATTGGCTTTGTATTTTGCTGTCTTGATTTCAGACGTATAGTATTTTCTGGCTAGTTTGTAGGTATTTTTATCTGTTTCACTATGGTGAGACCTGGCACGATACATGAGCATAACTGTTCTTAAATTGTTTAATTGTGGTGTGTACCATTCTTTGGTTTAGGGGTGGGTGTTACTCTTGTGGGTTCTTTGGTACTGTTTAGGGCAGGTTTCTTCAAATATTTTAACTACTACATCTAGGAATTTAATGGTTGACTCATTAGCTTTCTTGGCTTCTGTGATTACTTCATCCCAGTCTATTTGTTTTAACCTGGATTTTAGATAGGTAGCTTTTTTTCATTTAGTCTCCTTACTGTTCTACCTGACTCATCTGAATAGCTTCCTATTTTATTATGTAGTGGAAATTTAAGCCAAAGCCCATCATGATCTGAAATGCCTAATTTAATTATGTTGCTCTGACTTTCATTTATTTGAAAATTACTGATTATGTTGTCAAGACATGCATTCTGTCTCATGGGTGTATAGATTATGCAGTAAAAGTTAAGTGCTCTTAATGTGTTAAGTAGATAGTTTACAGTTGTGCTTTTAATACTAATGTCTATATTTATATCACCGAATATCAAAACTCTGCACTTTTTCTTCTTAAGGAAGAATACTATGAGTTTTTCAAGACTGTATAAACAAGTCCTCATATTGATTAGGAGTGCGATACACAGTGACAACTAATATACCAATACTTGGAAACAATACAGCTGCTGCTTCAAAATATGTTTCAGTACAGAAACTACTTATATCTATAGCTTCATATATCAATTTCAGTCTCTTACAATTATATTTGGCTACACCACCATGCTTCATGTTAGTTCTACAATACCCTGTAGCTAGTTCAAACCCATTAGGTGCACTCAAATCTATTTCTGTATGAGATAGCCAATGTTCATTTACCAAAAGCACAGTACAATGAAGTATTTCCAACCAATATTGCAGTTCCAAGAGCTTATTTTTCATTGACTGGATATTAATATGCAAAAAGAGTAGACAATTTTCATTGACAGTTGGCACTGACTGACTATGGGTTTGACACGTCTTCCTCATTTATGATGCATCACTTACCTTAGGCAACTTCTTCTGTCTGTTTTTCTTCTGGTTTTCCTCCCTGTTCTGCTTCCAACTAAAAAATCACTCACACGAGTGGGAGGCACTGTTTTCCGTTTGGTTGGTAAGGTGGTCACATTTTCTTTTTCACTGCTTCTTATTGTAGACACTGTCATTGATGTACATTCTAATATTGCTGTTGCTGGAGCTATTGTTGATGCTGTTGTTGCAGCTATTGTCACTGATGTTGGTACTACAGTTGTTTCTGTCAGCATTATGTTTGGTCTGCTGGTTGAACTTCTGCTATTGCTGCTATGAGAGATGCTGCAGCTGACCTTACTGATATTGTTTTTGAAGGTGGTGTTGCTGCCATCGTTGCTGAAGATGGTGCTTCAGCTGCTACTAAATTTTGGTATGATGATGTCTCCACAGTTGATGTAGCACTATATTGATTGGCTGGGTCAATTAAGTGCCAGTTTCTTCTCAGATGTTTTATTCTGTTTTTTCTGAAACAGTATTAGCTATTTGTTTGGCTACTACCTGCTTTCCCAACTTGTTTAGATGTGGCCCATGTTCTGTATAAAATCTACAACCAATATTGTTTGTCAATAATTTGCACATTTCTGAAATGTTTTCAAATGCTTGTATATTGTTTATTTGCCACTGTGATTTCACTATTAACACAGGACTGTTGAGGCAGGCCGTGCCTGTGTGGTAAATTGCAAACTATTACATTAGTATGATTAAGGTGGCTCAGGTATCTTTTCAGATTCTGTGTAGCCTCCTGAGTTTCATTTTTATTTACATCATTTGACCTCCCTAACAGAACAACAAAATCATTTTGAATGAGCTTTGCACACTAAGCAGATTGTGCTACCTTCCCTACTTCTGACAGTAAGGCATTTGGCTTAATAAAACTGGTTGCTTTTAACTGTTTACACTGATTTCACAATATCTGCTAGTTCATGCCCGTCACTGCCCACCAACATAATAATTTTGCTTACATTATTTACCATTTTTTTCATACCAAGTTCTCTGATTTGTTTAGGACTGCATTTGTTAATTGTAGTATTTTGCTTGTTGAGGCAATCATTTTGTTCTTCAGGTGTGTTTTGTCTTTTCTGTTCTAATAATAATACACACTGATGCTTTAAATTATGTATTTCTTGGATTAACACAGATATAATTTCAGATTTCTCAAGACATGTTTGCAGGACTTTTTTGTTGTTCTGTGGATAGACAGTCAAATTTGGTTTTGATGGTCTGAAAGAACTCTTTAAATGCGTCAGTTGCTGCCATGTCCTGTAATCCAGACTGCCACTATACTGCAGATAGTGCTGTCTGAAAAGCACTCAGTGTTTCCTTATTTATGGTCCTTTTTGTGAATACATGACTAGAATTCCAGGAAACAGCTGGTTGATTATTAGCTCTTGGTATGAATGAATGTCAGACTGAAAGAGAGTGTGAATCCATAATTAGTGATATGGATGTAAATGGGGTGCTAACAGAGGAATCTGAAGTGAGTAAGGTTGAAATGGCATGTGTGCAGATAATGAATGAAACTGTTGTGGCAGTAAATGATATTGATCAGGAAGGTTATGTCAGAGGAGAATGTGAGTCACTAGTAATTAGTAGTGGTGTAAATGAGTAATAGTCTGTTGCAACTAAGGCAGATTTTGTAATAGAAACATAGTGCTTACTAATAGTAAATGAAATTGCCAGCCAGGCTGATGAGTGTAACAAGGAAAAGGTGTGTGTGAAACATTGCCAATTAACAGCAATATAAATGCGTTACTAAAGACTGAAATGGAAGCAGGTAAGACTGACCAACAGTGTACTGATGTATGTGAAACAGTGAGTAAATATGATACTAGTATGAATGGTTTGATTGGTCAGAAAGTTGTTGATGTGAATGATCATGTATGTAGTAAATTGGCACTGAATTATATCATGCCATGATGAACTCAGAACTCCTTGGAAATATCAAGATACAATCTGATACTTGGTACCACCTGCTCTACAAACTTGCTTGCTTTTCATCATAACAATGGACTAACTGTACCAAAAAAGTGTACACTTAGACAGTTTGGAGCATTCTAAAGCTCATCTTTCTGGGCTCAATACTGATTTATAAAAAATTAAATTGAGTGTAATATGATAAATTAAAGAGACATATGATTAGTCATATTTTTGGCCCAGATTTTGTTACAAGCAAAATTTTACAACTTCTTGACAGACATGTCATGATCATTATCATATTACACAAAAATAAATAACCACAAAAAGTTACATTGCATCACTTACCTGCACAACAGAGGCAATGCAGCACCCAAATCACTGGCAGCAACAATGAAGACATTAATCACACATTGGGCTAGATCTGTCACATGACCAAGTCCTTGATGCATAACAAGGGTACACCACACCATCTATCTAGAAAAATACTGAGAACTGGATGTACTCCTTTGCAGAACACAAAATAGTCATCAGGAGATATGTTCCATAGCATAGATTGAGCGGCCTGATGGGTTCTAATGTTATTCAGGCAGCCTTGACATTTATAACATGTATTATGCATCCAAAAGGAAAGTTAATTACTTTTACAGTGAGTCAAACAATAGATCACATTTTACTCAAGTGTTATAATATATGTGGTAGGTCTTTGACTTTGTGCAGGGATACAAAGATCTCATGAAGGCCTACAAGTTCACTTCAACCCCACAGAGACAAGGCACACTTGCCTGTATTGGGTTCCTTCAGATCAGTCTTATATATTAACCTTTGAGTTTCAGTTGAGATGTGGAAGGTCACAAATGATTTTTTTGTAGTGCTAATCCAGGAATCATATGTTAGTGATGTATCACTTCCATGTTCTGTGACACATTCTGCTGCATTAGTTTGGCAAAGGAATATCAAAGCAGTAATTAGAATTTATATACTAGATTTCTTGTCAACAAAATTGTATCACTGCGTAATGAACCTGTTGTTATGGCAGGTATATGTATCATCACTATGGTAACCAAATTAAGACCTGCAACAGTGTGTGGTCAAGGTGCATGTCAGTTGAAGGAGGGTAGTGTAACATTAACTCAGTGCCCTGTGACAGCAGAATGCTATTTCTAAGAACTTAAAGGTGTGTCTCTGCTTAAGTTTCACAGCAGTGTGAAAACTGGACTTTTGAAAATAGAAGAAACAGACACATTCACACAAGCACAAATCACACATGGCCATTGTCTCCAGATGATGGGGTGTGACTGTGAACTGTGACTGCTCACCATTCTCCCCAGGCTCACATCAGATGCAATTGCAGTCAGTCAGGTGCCGTGTGTGTGTGTGTGTGTGTGTGTGTGTGTGTGTGTGTGTGTGTAAGGTCACAAAATATCATTATGCTAGTTTGTAAAAGTCCTACCCAAACCAAAAATAGTCAGTCCATGCAAGGCAGTCAGCTGTTTAACATCTTCATGAAAGTTTACATGTTGAAATGTCCACATCCCTCACCAGTAAGAACAATGCAAAAAATGTCAGCATACTTAGCTAGCATCTATTGAAAATCTATGTACTGTTAACCTCAACTAATGCTCCAATGAACATGCACTTAAAATTAAGGTCAAGTTAACAGTTTTGTGATATTTACATCAATGACAATTAGTGACTCACTGTGTGCAGTAATGTTTATTTCAGACTGCATAGGACTAGTGTCATATTAACTTCTAACTGTGAACAACAGGACATGCTTGTGCAGATGATAATAATGTTTTGTATTATTTTGATGGACTGTGACTCGAAAGAGAAGTAACCCACTGTCACTAAATGTTGAACTTATCTTAGTGGACTATTATAGTTACCGTATTGGGAGTGAACTCGATACTCTGTAAGGTAGTGATGTGTACAAATAAACTGTGTAATGATGACATGAATCGACTCTGTATGTAAGCTATCAGAAGGCATTATCGCTGCTTATAATGTCAAAAAGTAATGTTGCTTTACATGGTTGCTCATTGAGATCAATGGATAAAATCAGCAGGACAGATATTGCTAAATTCACTGGAGAAATAATACTTAAAGAACTTTCAAATGATAGAGGCTGGTCAACACTCCAATGAAAATGTTTGTTTGAAATAAATATAGAATTTAACTCGTGTGTTATGTTTGACACTGAACTACATGAAAACTGACTGAAGCTATTCTAGAGGATGAGACTTCAGTTTTGTGTGTGCCACCAGGGAAGGTCAACTACAACCAGGTAACTAAACAATACAACTGGAATTAGCTTAAATGTTTCCAATACATCAGGAAAAGTACCGGCTTGAAGAGAGCAGCCACATAAGTGGTCGGAGATTTTTGTCTTTTTGTTTCTTTTGATACTTCATCTTGTGTGACAGCGCTGATCTACATTGATGTACTACATGCTGTGATGTTCCCCTTATCTGTTGATGCACTTGGTTCCATGTGTCTTGAAGTCTTGTGTTTTGATGCTCTGAACTAATATGCTGAAAACTGATTCTGTAAATGATAGGACCAAACAATATAGACCTTACAATAATGGATTCACCCATTTTATTATGACTTTCTTTGAGCTTTTGGTGGGCTTTGGGAAACCTATGTACACAGAACCTACAATTTTGCCATTTTCTAAATACACAGCTCATAGTGAAAGAGGTTTGGTCATCATCGATTGTATCTTTCCATCTTTTAATTTTCCTGACTTTTGTGATAATAATCGAAATGTAATGGCTGTGTGTTTGAGCATTACATGATTTAGGTATTACACCCGTCTGTGAGGAGGTATGGTGCCACAGTCAGCTTTCATTATCCAATCATCATGCAGTTGGTTACTTTGAGGCACTCCACTGTCAAATATCAAAATGTATAAGGTATGTCTTATTAGTGAATCAATTCCAGACTGTGGAAAATGTAAACCACTCAGCCTATAAAAGTTGTGAGCATTAGTATGGTTTGCCAATAGTTATTATGTAGTTTGTTAACTTGGTTTGCATATGATAAAGCTTATAACCAGACAAGAAATGCAGATTACAAATAAAAATGAAGGGATGGAAATTAATTACTCCAGTGTGGTGTACATTATTTGATATATGTTCACCAGATCCTCTAACAACATTAAGACAACCATAATTAAGCAACTATGAGGCTACTGAAGGCTTAATACCAGGTGAGCAAACTTACAAACTTTTAATGAAAATGTAGGTTTACATAAAGTAGAGTTTTCAATTTACTTTACTTCTTGGAAAGGAATACAGTTTTATAAGTTTCAATGAAGCAGCTTTCCCCACAAACAATGGAAATTACCAGGGTAGGATGCTCTGTGTGCCAAATGATACAAATGGCTATGATGCAGATGGGACCACATTGTAGAGTATTCTGTTCAAGGGACAGAGTAACAAATATGGTTTATGAAGAAAGGTAGCAGTCTTTTCATTAGTTCCAGCAGCTACAGTTTGGATGATTGACTAATCCAGTGCTGTAAGATAGCCAACATGGCCTTGCTATGCTGGTACTGTGAATGGCTGAAAGGTATGGGAAACTTCAGTTGCTGATTTTATGAAGACCTGGAGCTCTACTGTATGGTTTAATAATTAACTTAAGTAAAATATTCTGTTGGTAAGACAGTCACCCATTTGGATGTCAAAGTGGAGGCCACCCAGGAGAATGTTGTCACCACAAAAGCAAATCTGACATTCTACAGGTTAGAGTGAGGAGTGTTAGATCATTTAATAACTAAATAGATATGTTGAAATTAGATGTAGGGGAAGTTAGTGAAGTGTGGTGGCAGCAGAATAGAACTTTTGATCAGGTGAATACATGTTAATCAAATTTGAAGTATGCATCAGTAGGACTAATAATGAATAAGAAAATTGGATGCATGCCAGTTACTATGAACAACCTAGTGAGCACATAGTCATTGTCAATACAGACACAACGCCAACACCCACCACAGTAGTACATGTTTATAAGATTGTTAGCTGTACTGATGATGAAGAGATAGAGGTAATGCATGGCAAAGTAAAAAATGTATGGCAAAGTAAAAGAAATTAAGCAGACCATTAATGGAGATGAAAATTTAATTGGTATGAGCTATCGGAATTTGATAGTACAAAAAGGAAGAGAAGGAAAACTAGTAGGGGATCAGGGACTGTTGTAAAGGTATTACATATGCACAGAGTACAATTTAATCATACTAACACTTTGTTTAGGAATCATGAAAGAATGTTATATATGTGGAAGAAACCAAAATTTTTCAGAAGATTATGTAATGGTAAGACAGATACTTGGAAACTAGATTTTAAACCATAAATTATTTCTAAGAGTAGATGTGGACTCTGAGCATAATTTATTGGATATGAATGGTAGATTAAAACTGAAGAAATTGCAGCAAGGTAGGAAATTAAGGAGATGGGCCTCAATAAATTGAAACAACCAGAGGTTGTCAATAGTTGTTAAGGGATCAGTAGGTGATTACTAACTGAAAAATGTGAAACAAATACAACAGTAAATGAATGGGTAGGTTTGAGAGATGAAATAATGATGGCAGCAGAGGAACAACTGCCCACAGTAACTTTGAGATAACAAATAATATATTGAATTGAACTGCTGAAAGGAGAAAATATAAAAATGAAGTATTTAAAGTAGGCAAAAGTGAATACAAATGACATTGAAAGAAAGTGACAAATTTTCAAAATGTAGAAATGGCTAGAAGAGAAATGCGAACTATAGAAGTATGCATGACCAAGGGAAAAGTAGATGATGCTTATAGAAGAACTAGAGACCTTTGGAGAAAACATAAATAATTGTATTAATATTTAGAGCTCAGATGGGAAGCAATACCAGGCAAAGAAGGAAAGGTGAAAGCAATATAGAAAAGCACTGTACAAGGGAAATAAACCTGAAGACAGTGTTACATAAAGGGAAGAGGAAGTATATGAAGATGAGATGTGAGACATGATACTGTGAGAAGAATTTGACAGAGCAGGAGTCGGTGACATGCCATCAGAATAATTGAGATCTTTGGTAGAGCCAGCCATGACAAAATTATTCTATCTAGTGTGCGAGGTATATAAGACAGGTAAAATATCCTCAGACTTCAAGAAAAATGTTATAACACCAACTTCAAAGAAGGCAGTTCCCAATAGTTGTGGATATTACTGAACCACCAGTTCAACGCCAAAATAATGACATGGATGTCATCACTCCAATTCAAAAGAAGGCAGATGCTGAGAGAAGTGAGCATTAATGAAGCTATGGTTGAAAAATATTAACACGAATAATCTACAGAAGGATGGTTTCACTAGTAGAAGCTGACCTGGGTGAAGATCAGTATTTATTCCGGGGAAATGTAGGCACGCATAAGGCAGAACGGTATGGAACATAGGGAGAATGACTGTTTAAATACTTTCTTAGTGTGCTGTAATTAAATTTATATTGCCCTCAATACCTGTGGGAGTGACATATAGGAGGTTATAGTATATTCCTAAAGTCATTTGTTAAAGCCGTTTCTTGGAACTTAGTAGGTAGGCTTTCTCAGGAGAGTTTGTGTCTATTTTCAAGTGTCTGCCAGCTCCATTTCTTCAGCACCCCGCTGACAATCTCCCATGGGTCAGTCAAACCTGTGACCATTCATACTGCCCTTCTCCGTATACATTCAATATCCTCTGTGATACGTATTTGGTATGCATCCAAGACTCTTCAGCAATATTCTAGTGTGTGTTGCATGAGCAATCTCCTTTGTAGACTGATTGTATTTCCATAGTATTCTACCAATGAACCAAAGTGTGCTCTCTGCTTTACCCATTGCTGTGTCATCTGAAAAAGATACAGCTAGGGCAAAAGCTCCACAGGTGCAAAGATGTGAGCTGGTGCCAATGCCATAGACTTGCCACTTGCTCTGAGGACGAAGATATCGACTTCGCCTCTGCCAATAGCCGGCTGAGTACATCTGCCAGTGACTGAACAACAACAGACAGAAGCCTAATCGGAAGAAAGAAGAGTAGCTCTCACCCGCTTGGTTATAGATCATCGGCCAGGGCCGATGTAGACAGGGAACATCACTTAGTGAACTCTTGGAAGTGAACAGTCAGTTGTTGTAAATTGCATTTGCTATGTACTGTAAAGTTTAACTGTGATTATTTGCACTTAGCCATTGAGGGCCTTTTTTATGTTATATTACATACAGTGTTGCAGACTCCATTATTTGATAGGTCACAAAGATAAGTAAACATGTTTAACTCATTTGTGAGACTCTGTTACTAATTTGTTGGAGTGTTGTAGAACCTTCGTTCTCTTATCCTGTTACCTGACCCTGGGGCATGGCTGTGTAACAATGGCAGGGAGAAACTGTCTTAGTGGTGTATTGCCCAGAAGCCGTTTCACAAACTCAGCCTACCACAACAGTGGCAATTTGGCCTCCACAGCAGTAGCAATGAAGCCTTTAGAAAACTGTCAATGAGGGTTTACAGAACCCATGACTGAGCCAATGAGATCATTCCATTTCATATCACTACAGAATGTTACTCCCAGGTACTTTTGAGTTCATCAATTCCAATTGCAACTCATTGATATTGCAATAGGATTCTATTTTTTTTTTTTTTTCATTTTATGAAGTGCATAATTTTAGATTTCTGGACATTTACAGCAAGTCTCCAGTCTTTGCACCATCTCGAAATCTTGTCAAGATCTGACTGAAGTGCACCTTTCTCCATACAGTACTTTATTATATATAACGGCATCATCTGCGTAAAGTCTGAGTTTACTGTTCATATTGTGTGCAAGGTCATTAATACACACGAACAGCAAGGGTCCTAACATACATCCCTAGCGCACACCTGAAGGTAGTTCTACATCCGTCAATGACTCTCCACACAAGATAACATGCTGCATCCTTCCTGTCAAGAAATCCTCAATCCATTCAGAAATTTTGGTTGACACCCCACTTAATGGTGATTTTAATAAGAGGTGTAGGTGTGGTAGTAAGTCAAATGCCTTTTGGAAATTGAGAAATATTACTTCTACCTGACTACCTTGATTCATGTCTTTCAGGATGACATGTGAGAAAAGTGTGAGTTGTGTTTCAAATGATTGCTGTTTTTGAAATATATGCTGATTGGTATGGAGGCGGTTATTCTGTTTGAGATACCTCATTATGTTTGAGCTCAGAATATATTCTGAGACTCTACAACGATTGGATGTCAAGGATAATTGCCAGTAGTACTGTGGATCACTTGTAGGTGGGTGTGACCCACGATTTCTTCAAACTACCGGGCACAGGTTTGTGTTTGAGGGATTTATGGTATATTATGATTGAAAGCTGGACTAACTCAGCTGCAAATTTTGTGCAGTGTCTGATAAGGATTTCACTGAGTGCTGGAGCTTTGTTCAATTTTAGCAATTTCAGTACTTTCTCAACACCACTGTCATTAATAACTATATTACTCATGTAACAACCTATCTTGAAGGATACACTGGAGAACAATAAACCTACATTTATGGAATTTGTGGATTTAGTAAAAGGTCTTGGCAATTTGACAGGAATTGCAATAGCAAGAAAAATGTTTCTAGAGACAATAAATTTGTTAACACCAAATAAATGTATAAATGTTATAAAGTGTATTTCTGAAAGCATTTGTCTCAATGTAGCCTTATATGGAAGCAAAATGTGGACAGTAAGCAGTATAGACAAGAAAACAGGAGGTTTTGAAATGTCATATTACAGAAGAATGATTAAGATTAGCGGTTCTGGGCTCAATTCTTGGGCCATTAATTTTCCTGATCTACATTAATGATCTACCAATCACAATTAACAACAGAGCAAAAATAGTAATGTTTGCCGACGATACAAGTTTCCTCGTAAAAGGACCCAACTCAACAATGCAGTATACAGCCATGACAGTCTCTACTCAAGTACACAAATGGTTCACTGCGAATAGCCTAACCTTAAATATTTCAAAAACCAATATGATACAGATTCTGACAAAAAATAAAAAAAATTAAAGCTCCTGAAATACATGTTAACAATCACAAAATTAATGAAACCACACATACAAAATTCCTAGGTACCCAGATAGACAGTCACCTAAGATGGAAAGAACAAATTGATCAGCTGGTCAAGAAACTTAGTTCATCGTGCTTTGCACTAAGAGCTCTCCATCAGTTAGTAGACAGAGAAATAATGCTGTTGTCATACTTTGCATATTTCCATTCTGTTCTCTCCTCTGGCATAATCTTCTGGGGAAATGCTGCAGGTGTTGAAAAAGTATTCAGAATACAAAAACGGGCAGTGAGGCTAATATGTGGGGTCCCTAATGGGACATCTTGCAGAGGTCTCTTCAAATCTCTCAGGATACTTACCATCACAGGTCAGTATACACTCCTGGAAATGGAAAAAAGAACACATTGACACCGGTGTGTCAGACCCACCATACTTGCTCCGGACACTGCGAGAGGGCTGTACAAGCAATGATCACACGCAGGGCACAGCGGACACACCAGGAACCGCGGTGTTGGCCGTCGAATGGCGCTAGCTGCGCAGCATTTGTGCACCGCCGCCGTCAGTGTCAGCCAGTTTGCCGTGGCATACGGAGCTCCATCGCAGTCTTTAACACTGGTAGCAAGCCGCGACAGCGTGGACGTGAACCGTATGTGCAGTTGACGGACTTTGAGCGAGGGCATATAGTGGGCATGCGGGAGGCCGGGTGGACGTACCGCCGAATTGCTCAACACGTGGGGCGTGAGGTCTCCACAGTACATCGATGTTGTCGCCAGTGGTCGGCGGAAGGTGCACGTGCCCGTCGACCTGGGACCGGACCGCAGCGACGCACGGATGCACGCCAAGACCGTAGGATCCTACGCAGTGCCGTAGGGGACCGCACCGCCACTTTCCAGCAAATTAGGGACACTGTTGCTCCTGGGGTATCGGCGAGGACCATTCGCAACCATCTCCATGAAGCTGGGCTACGGTCCCGCACACCGTTAGGCCGTCTTCCGCTCACGCCCCAACATCGTGCAGCCCGCCTCCAGTGGTGTCGCGACAGGCGTGAATGGAGGGACGAATGGAGACGTGTCGTCTTCAGCGATGAGAGTCGCTTCTGCCTTGGTGCCAATGATGGTCGTATGCGTGTTTGGCGCCGTGCAGGTGAGCGCCACAATCAGGACTGCATACGACCGAGGCACACAGGGCCAACACCCGGCATCATGGTGTGGGGAGCGATCGAGCATGTTTGGGACTGGATGAAGCGTCGTCTCACGCGGTCTGCACGTCCAGCACGAACGATGGTCCAACTGAGGCGCCAGGTGGAAATGGCATGGCAAGCCGTTCCACAGGACTACATCCAGCATCTCTACGATCGTCTCCATGGGAGAATAGCAGCCTGCATTGCTGCGAAAAGTGGATATACACTGTACTAGTGCCGACATTGTGCATGCTCTGTTGCCTGTGTCTATGTGCCTGTGGTTCTGTCAGTGTGATCATGTGATGTATCTGACCCCAGGAATGTGTCAATAAAGTTTCCCCTTCCTGGGACAATGAATTCACGGTGTTCTTATTTCAATTTCCAGGAGTGTATATACTCACTGATGTTATTTGTAGCCAACAACAGGGAACTGTTTCAGAAAAATTGTGACATCCACAACCATGACACAAGGCAGGTGAAAAATTTTCATCAAGGCTCTGCATCTCTCACTAAAGTACGTAGGGGAGTTACTGAGTCAGGTATAAAGGTCTTCAATAAGCTCCCCATCAATATAAAAAAGGAAATAAATAATGTACAGGTTTTCAAAAGGAAAGTAAAATTATTTCTCATCGAACTAACTTTTTATAAAATGAATGAATACTTAGAGTTATGATGTACAAGAGTGGGGGAAACTGCCTAAGAAAAGCACTCCCTTACAGATAAAGTGTGATGCTGTTACTTGTAGTTTAACTGAAATTGTGGTGATAAAATGTAAATTTACCTGTTTCATTATGAGAGAATGTGAACTCCCATGTATCCCACTCTCTTGAGCATTCACTTAAGCCTCTTCTTAAGGAATGCATTTAAAACTTGTTTTCATTCAAACCATGACCATGTAGAAAATTTACTTCCTTATATATGTCAGTAGCATAAAAATAGCCACTGCCACTTATTCTACTATTTTAAACAATCACTTAAACTGTTTTTGGCATAATGCAGGCTTTAATACTGCATGCAAGTAATTGTTATTGTAAAATAAACCAATGTCTCTGCAATGTGATATATAAATGTTAATGTACTACTGTAATTGCATCAATTTACTTGTCCTATGATACTTGTACACTAGCTGTATAATGTGTAATCAACAGGACCAAATAAATAAATAAAATAAAAAAAATCAGTCTGGAACAGCGTGACCGCTACGGTCGCAGGTTCGAATCCTGCCTCGGGCATGGATGTGTGTGATGTCCTTAGGTTAGTTAGGCTTAAGTAGTTCTAAGTTCTAGGGGACTGATGACCACAGATGTAAAGTCCCATAGTGCTCAGAGCCATTTGATTAAGATTACTCAGAATAATTAACCAGTGAAGAGGAAGTAAGCTGAATTGGAGGGGAAAGAGGTTTACAGCACAACTTGACTAAAATAAGTGATAGATTGATGGGACACATCCTGAAGCATCGAGGAATAGTTGATTTGGTATTGGAGGGAAGTGTGGGTGAAGCAAACCAAGCGCTGTATCATGTGTGAGATACAGAGGCGAGCGAGTGCGCCGGGACTTACCCCAGTGCACTGGTAGTAGCGCCACGTCACCTTAACGCATCTGCGCACAAGTATTGCACCCACAATTTAGTATGAAATTAAAAATCAAAATTTATGTTTAAAACTTTGTTAAATTATAGTTTAGTGTAATAATGTTCAAAATACCAAGTCTTGATGTTATAAACTTAATAGTTTACGGAAAAATGCCGTTTTAAGAGAAAAATCAGAGGCGCTAAATAATGACGCTAGGAAGCCAGAATTTGGTTACAAGGTGCAGTTAGAAGTAATAAATAAGTGATGCTGATTTCCAAAACCATAAAACAAAAATTAACGCCAGAATACACGTTTTTCGGAAAAATCAGAGGCGCTAAATAATGGACTTAGAAACTTGAAAGTTTATGCTTCAGTACACCCCAAAAATAATAACAGTGTGCCCACGTTAATCTAAGTCTTATAGTTTTTGAGTAATTAAATAAAAACTAATTTTGTAACTAAAATGTACCTAAGTGTTGTAGATTAAGTACTTGAAATTGTAATGATAGAGGATTTTGGTTAAACCAGATGATCAAATATATCAAATAATAGAGCTACACCAAGTTTAAGACTTGTATCACAAATAGCAACTGATGTAAGTCTTAGCAAAAGTATGGTTCAGAGGTAACAATCTACCGTTAGTTCCACTAAATAAATTCTATTAAGCAAAGTTTTCAGTCTAGAGAGTTGAAACTTTCTACGTGCTTTCAAACTGCTTATCTTTATACCAGCAAAAATTAAGAAGTTTCTGAAGTAATTGGTAACTATATTATTAAAGATTATGTGCCCGAGATACGGTCATTTGTAGACTGCCGTATGCAAATAGACAACAGATGTTTTCTCGGCAGTCTGCACCGGCACCTTATAAATACAGCCCCTGAAGCAGGAGGAAGCCCCCCCACTTTCCATCTCTACACCCACATCTCCTTGCCCAAGGCGGCTTCCATCAACTCCCCCTCCCGGATGATGACCTCTCTCCCTCCATTTATCCTTCCTATCAACTCTGATCCTCACCCCCCCCTCCTTTCCTCCGTCCTTTCCGTGGGCTCCCTCTTCCTCCCCCCCTTCCATCCTGTGTTTTCTCGCCACCTACCCTCTCCCTACCTCTTTTCTCCCCCCCCCCCCGCGTCCTTTTAGACTCCCCTCCTCTGCCTTCCCCACTCCCACTCCCAGGCACATCTGCTCGGCACCCTCCCCCCTCTCTTCTGTATCATCATCTTCAATTGGCTCCTTTCCCCCCTCCCCCTTCACTTTTCCTCTCCTTCCTCCCCCATTTTTCCCGTCATCTGACCAGTTCCCCCCCCCCCCCCCACCTGCTCTCGGGTGTGGTATGTCATATTTGGGCCATTTTTTTAGTGCAGTGTTTACGTAAGTGTTCAGTGTTGTGCGTCTTTCCACAGTGTTGCGAACAGAAATCATGCTGTCGCTGGGTGTGCAATTTATTTCTCTTGGGAACAGAAACCAGACTGTCGCAGTGTTTTTTAATTGTCTGTCTCTTATTTTTTCTGCTTCCTGTGTATTTTATTAGAATCATCCACCCTGTGTTTTTATGTTTTAAGCTCCAGTATTTTTCTGCCATTTTACCTTTAAGTCACCGATTTTATTGCCAACTGTTATTATTTTTATTATCTTCCTCTTTTTAAAACAACTTCTGTAGGCTGAAGAGCGGCGTAATAAGCTGCTGCCAGCCCGCCCCCTTTAGGGGGAATCGAAACTCAATAAAGGAAAAAAAAAAAAACAAAAAACAGGAGGAAGGTTCATTTCGCTCTCAGACACTGTGAGGTCCACGCCAGTTAAACGTCTGGTCGCGCTCTGCCTCGGATGACATCAGAGCCGAGCTGTGACAAGCGCGTATTTGGCAGTGAAAACTGATAGTGAACTCACGAGCACTGTACACCGTCCTGGATCATTTAGAATTCGGTAAAATAACTGTTAGTGTGCCGTCCATGTGAAATTCAATTCCGCGTGGCAAGTGGTGAATTTATTTCCACTTTTATGGCGAGCATTAATTTTTGAACATTTATTACGAGCTTTCAGTTGAGTGATGTTAGTCAGGGCGAAAAACAATCTGGTAGGAAGTTACCGTAGAGGTCGCCTCTGAACTGCTAAAGGTGCTGTTAGATTAGAATGACTTGTTTTCAATTCCACATAACGCAGTTTTAAGTGTTGTTTGTGAGAAACTTTTACTGAAGTCATAGTCCTGATGCCGCAAAGAAATGGGAAATAGACACTTTTCTTTCAGTGGGTCGGATCGGAATGTGGCCGTGAGACTGGAAACTAAGGTCAGTATGTTTCCCTTCGCTTTCTGGCTGACCATCAAATTAGTTGCCAGGCTCACGTGATTAAAGACGGCATCAAAACTTTAAACCAGTGAAGAAGAAATTTACTCGCCGCCCCACATGGAGAGAAACTGTAGAGAGAAACCGAGACTTGACTACGATAAGGAGGTTCAAGTGGATGCAGGTTGCAGGTATGTATACATATGTGAAGAGGCATTCACTGTGTCTTAAGCATGGCATACTGCATCAAACCAATCTTTGGACTGCAGACTGTGACAGCAAACTGTGCATAGTAATAACTACTGTATTAATGACAAACTATTCAGTACGTAATATCTTCTTTTATTAACTGTGTTACACTGACTATTTATCATTACTTATGAACCTTAAGAATTCATCCTTAACACAAAATGCTAATTACCTCAGTCATATTGCACTAATGAGGTCCTTCTCGTACTTCCTTATAACTTAATATTCTAAATGAATGACTTTAAAAGCTTTTGGCTTGGCAGTAAAGCAATGCCTTGCAGTGTTAATAAATATTTAATGAATAAATTAAAATTTTTGTCATATTTCACTTGTCACATTCTCCTGGTTTCGCATAGTAGCTGCTTTCTCTTTTCTTTTTTCCCCCCTTAAGAGTTTGGTTTTAATCTTCTGCCAAGAACACAATGACTTCCATGAGACCCAATATATCTGAATGTACAAAATTGAAGAAAGGCATAGCAAGGAAAAGACTTCACTGTTTCCCTGAATATTTAACATCTCTTGCTCATTTTTTCATTTCTGTTGGAAACTTATTGAAGATAGATGCTGTAGAATATTACACTCGTTTCTTGAAAATATGAAGGAGCTTTTATCCAAATGCAAATAATTTATTTGTCTAGTGTTTATTGCAGTTCTTTTCAAAAGTGTTCATATTAGTATCTAAAAATCATACAAAGAAGTATGTGTGTCAGGATGGGTATTATGTTTGAACAAAAGCCTACCAAAAGTCATCTTTCAGCTCTTTCCTGTGCTGAGAATATCCTTTGTGAATAGAAGGGGATACCCCAGAATAATATAACATAGAACATAATAAAATGAAAATTAAAAATGTAAACTATGTTTTGCATTTCAGAGTTTGAGATTGAAGAGATGATATGATAACGGAAGTAGCAGTACTCATATTGTGTATAAGAACTAAAATGTAAAAGTTCAAACAAAGTTGTCCGTCTATGTTCAGCCACAGAAATTTAAAATGTCATGTCTGTTTTTTTCTCAATTTCTTTTTGATAAAAAATGTTTCTTAAGCAAGAGTCCCTTGTAAGAAACCGTATGCACTGTGTTTTGGTGCAGTTAACCAACAACCTATTTTTCCCCACAAGCCACATATTGATCTTATTAGTTAGTTACTTCTTCAATAGATCAAATTCAAGATAAATGTTATGATATGAATATGTCAACAGCACAAACACAGAACAGTTATACACAAATTTATAAAAAGGAAGAACCAATATTTATTGGCTACATGTGGGCTATTTACAGGTATATTAATATGACAGAAAACCATTCTGGTATGATTTTTTTCTTTGGGTAGACAAGATTTGTTTTGATTGGACTGTGACAAAGAATCAGTGGGAGTCCATTTGAAATTACAGTCTTACAAGGATGGAAGGAGAATGTAATGGAACACAGGGCACAATCTTGGACAGCTGCTAGTTTTGTGTCTTTTAAAGTTATCAGTGTTGTTGTGAAAGGCAAAAGCAATCAAGTTGGTCCAAAAACTAATTGTTTTAATCACATTTCAAGTTAGAGTTTGTACCAGTTTTATTTGTTGGAAGGACTGGAGCTTAGCAGAAATAGACAGCATTCATACCTAGCATCTCTGGTGAGAACTAAAATGGGAATTCAGTGAGTGTCCTAGTAATCAGTATTCTTTGCCAGTTAACCTACTTGGCAAGGAACTTATTTAGAATACATTGTGTTAATGTAGGTCTCTTACAAAATCAGGTTTCCTTTCCCTATTTATCTAAAAACCTGCGCCAGAATAAACTGACTTTGATTAATATGATAAATGTTTTTTAGGTGTACAGTAGACCTATTGAATTTCTTAATGATCAGCAGATGCTATGAAAAAAAGGAAACTACCATCTTGCATGCCACATTCCTCATTTATTAGTTTTGAGACAGAAGCAGTTGGCTAGTGGATGAAGAATACACTGTGGTTACAGCAAACAGTATAACACAAATGACATAAAGATTATGAATACAATTCCAACCTTTTCACTTGATACGCATGCTTCTGGATTACATCTGCAATGAATATCAAGGCTGGGAACCCAAAATCAAGAAAAAAGTGAATCAGAGAAGTTATCCAGGCAATAACATGGAATACACTATCTGAATTAAAGTTTCTGGACATCTCTTAGTATACATTAATGTGGAAAGTGGCCATCCTTCAGATTTATGACTGTTTGAAATCTGCTGGAGATACTTTCATTCAGATGTTGGGATATCTGTAGAGGAATGGCAACCCAATATTCTTCGAGAGCTGAAACCAGAGACAGTCAATGTTCCAACTCATCCCAAAGGTGTTCCCTTAACGGTCATTGGACCAATGGGTTTTTCATATCCTTGAGTGTCTGGCACTTCTGCAGGGCTACTGACTCACAGTCACCATTTTTGTAAAAGAGCTTTACCAGCATGATCCTTCAAGGAGCCAGTCATGATGGGCGCTTTGGATGCAGACTGAGAAACAGAGCTGTGTGACACATGTCTGTTGTGGTGCATATTCTAATGCCTACAGTGCCATCTATTGGTAAAATAATTTTTTTCTGCGATGTTTTCCCCTGCATCAGCAATATGATGTTCGAGTTTGACCTCATTGTAAACAGTGGTTCTCTTTCTACAGTGTTTTAAAACTGGAACTGTAATTATGGACACCCTATATTTCAAATTTCCTGCTATTCTGTTTAAGTATAATAGAAGCTATGGACAGAAAAAAATGCTCATTTGTCAGTTTGCTGTAATTAGGTTTATTTAATGTAGTGATCATTATTCGAATTCAGGGCCATTCCCAGAGAACTCGGAAGCCATGGAGTTTCTAGTGTATGCTTCTCTTCTCAGTAAGTGCTTCTTCGGTGCAATTTGAGCAGGCGCGAAAAACAGCTCTGAGAGAGGAGTGTATTGTGATGGTAGTGCCATTCTGTAAATTGCATGTGTGCGTTTTCTGTAATACATTTATCAAGAATGACGATGTATGTGTTTAAAATTCAACTGCCCACCCACATCCATGTGTCAATACTCACTGCACTCGCAAAAATTACAACAGTTTATGAGCACTGATGGTGTGAGCGTGTTTGAGTTCAATGAAAAAAGAACACGAGGTACAAGAACTGATGAAGATGAAGTATCTTGACATTCTACCTTAGCTGACGATGAAGGAAAGAATTCAGAGTGACAGAATCATCTGTGAAGATTGATCGCCTGTGCAGCTGAAGAGCCAAAGAGACTGGTACACCTGCCTTATAACATTTAGGGCCCCCGCGAGCACGCAGAAGTGCCGCAACATGACGTGGCATGGACTCAACTAATGTCTGAAGTAGTGCTGAAGGGAACTGACACCATGAATCCTTCAGGGCTGTCCATTTGACCGTTAGAGTACGAGGGGGTGGAGATGCCAGCACATTGCAAGGCACTTGAGATATGCTCAATAATGGTCATGTCTGGGGAGTTTGGTGGCAAGCGGAAGTGTTTAAACTCAGAACAGTGTTCCTGGACCAACTCTGTAGCAATTCTGGATGTGTGGGGTATCGCATTATCCCACTGGAACTGCCCAAGTATGTCGGAATGCACAATGGACATTAATGGATGCAGGTGATCAGACAGTATGCTTACATATGTGTCACCTGCCCGAGTCATGTCTACATGCACCAGGGGTCCCATATCACTCCATCTGCACACACACCATACCATTACAGAGCCCCCACTGGCTTGAACAGTCCCCAGCTGACATGCAAGGTCCATGGATTCATGAGGTTGTCTCCATACCTGTACACATCCATCCACTCGATAGAATTTAAAACGAGACTCGTCTGATCAGGCAACATGTTTCCAGTCATCAACCGTCAAATGTCGGGGTTGAGGGGTCTAGACAAGGCGTAAAGCTCTGTGTTGTGCAGTCATCAAGGGTACACAAGTTGTCCTTCAGCTTCGAAAGCCCATATCAATGGTGTTTTTTTGGATGGTTTGCATGCTGACACTTGTTGATGGTCCAGCACTGAAATCTGAAGCAATTTGTGTAAGGGTTGCACTTCTGTCATGTTGAACGATTCTCGTCAGTTGTCATTGGTCCTGTTGTTGCAGGATCTTTTTTCAGTTACAGCGATGTTAGAAATTTGATGTTTTACGAGCTTCCTGGTATTCACGATACACTCGTGAAATGGTCTTACAGGAAAATCCCCACTTCATTGCTACTTCGGAGATGCTGTGTCCTATCGCTTGTGCGCCAACTATAACGTTCACTTTCAAACTCACTTAAATCTTGATAACCTGCCATTGTAACAGTAGTAACCGATCTAACAAGTGTGCCAGACACTTGTTGTCTTATATAGGCACTGCCGACTGCAGCGTCGTATTCTAGCTGTTTACATATCTCTGTATTTGAATATGCATGTCTGTACCAGTTTCTTTGGCGCTTCAGTGTAGATCACCTGGTCAGTTAATGTTTGTTCACTGACACAACATCGTGAGGCATGGGATGCCATAGAGCCCAGATTTGGAACAAGTTATGATCAGTTGGACACGGAGAAAAAGAAGAAAACTGAGAGGGCCTTGTCCGTCATTCTAATGCTGGTTGTAGGCTGCTGCCTAGAGAAGACTGGCACTCTAAAACTAGCGAAGGAAGCATGGGAGAAGCTGTAAAAAATACGCTGCAACAATGGCCTACTTAATACTATATCCAAGATGAGGAACTTGGTAAATATGAAGAAAGAAGGTGACACGACTGTTGACGACCATATAACGAAGATCCTGGCTGCCAGTAGGGTGCTTTACTTTGATGAGAAAACAGATGCAGGCTTCATGCTTGTAGGACTGCCTCTGGAGAAGTATGAAGGCCTCATTAGAAGCTTAGAAAGAGACGAAGCCACACTGATCATAGACCTTGTCATCAACAGACTACAATTAGAGGAGAAGTGTCCAGAACCAGATTCAAAGTCCACTAAGAGCCAAGAAGAAGCCAAAGCACATGCAGCACAAGGTGGCGGGCATAAACAACACAGATTTTGTTGGAGCCACTACCAACATCATAAACAAAATCAAGAAGGTGAGAAGAACACAGCCAGCAGAAATACACTATGTTTCTCCTATGGCAAAGCAGATCACACTGCCAAGGAGTGCCTACATTTTTGTGGAAAACAAGAAGGGGGTGCACCAAGCAAGCAGAATGTTCCAAAGAAATTAGCATAAAGGGCAAGTGGGTGCAAGCTCAACACTGCTAAAAGTTGTCCAAACAGTGAAAACAGAGAATATGATGAAATTATGGCCATGGCTGTGACCAGAGGTGGAGGAGGTGCCGATGGAAACTGGCTTCAGAAGCATCAAATCATATGACTAGTCACCAAGGGATACTACAGGAATTAGAGATGGGTAACTTTAGAGAAGTGAAAGTAGCTGATGAGAAAGTTGCTAAAGCTACTGGTAAGGTAAGTGTTGTCATGAAAGCAGAAAAGTCATGTGGGTGGTGTAAATTGATCCAACTAGCGGAAGTACTTCTGGTAAAAGAATTGGATGGGAACTTGCTGTCTGTTAAACAACCGGGCAAGAAAGGACTTTGCGTTTGGTGCAAAAACAGTGATCTTAATGTGTCTGTTGGTTAGGAGGAAATATTGAGAGGAAGATCATCAGGCAGTGATGTCTATTTAGTACACTGTGAATATGACAAAGTGAATAATAATACAGTGGTGCTCCACAGCGACAAAACACATCAGCTACTGGAAAATGAAGCAACAGCCAGATACGCAGAAATTTTGTGGCGCCAAAGACTTGGAGACAGAGAAGCTTTAAGCAGAGTATGTGGAGTCACCCTACGTACAAAGAAAAATGTGCAGTGTGTGTGTGCAACCAAGCCAGACTACTATTGAAAATGTTTTAGAACTGGTACATAGTGATGTGGGCTATATTAGACAGACCTCCTTTGGTGGAGCACATTACTATGCTATTTACCTGGATGATCACTCAAGATATTCAGTAGTGAAGTGCTCAAGCACAAAAGTGATGTGCAGAGTGTGAGACAGGGAGAAAACCTCAATGTTTCCAATCGGTCAATGGGACTGAGTACATCAACAGCAAATTTGAACAGTTCAAGAAAGAGGGCATATTACACCAGGACAGCACAGTTTACTCTCCGCTGTCCAACGGAAAATCAGAGTGCCTGAATCAAACACTTTTATCCATTGTGGGGTGTCTACTATTCCAAGATGGTTTCCCCAAGCACTTTTCGGGAGAAGCTCTGAAGTTGACCTGCTACATCCGAAATAGATGCCCAACAAGATCCCTTGTCAGGAAAATCCCGTATGAAGTCTGGAAGCAGAAAGAACTTATTAAAAAGGCTTGAAAACACTCGAAGTGTTACCTTGGAGTAGAAGCAGGATCAAAAGGTTATTGTCTGTGGACCCTTGGAAAAGGAAAAATCCTTTTGAGATGAGATGCCATCAATTATGAGAGATTATTCCCTCTGAAGGCTACAGCAGACAAAGAACTGTGTCTTCCAGGGAAAGGAATCACATAGCAGATGGCAACAGCTGATCCAAACAGCAGTGAGGTGTCAGTAGACGATGCTAATACAGTGCGGTTGAGCTTTCTTGATCTATCAACTGATGGCGACAACGCACCACCAAGGAGTGCAGAAGCTGTTAGAGACGATGCAGTTGAGCTAACAGCTGTTTGAGGAGATGTGAGCCAATCCAGGGTTGGAGAACACGGATACAGTGCTGAAGGCAGTGTAGTTACCAGCAGTTAAGATAGTGAAGTGTGAGGAGTATGAACCCAGGTTGGAAAGTGAAATTTCTAATGCATATAGTGAAGTAGGGTTATGGTGGTCTTCATGTCTGGTAAAGCCAAAAAAGTGTGATTCGTGTATCTTTGCATGTTTTTTTGCTACCATATATCAAGTGAATTCAATTTACAGGGACAAATGGTGTACAGCCATGGAGTCGGAGATGAGTAGCTCGTGGCAACTTGTTGACAGATCAAATGCTGATTGTGTTGTAGGAAGTAAGTGGATGTTTACTATAAAGCGAAACAGAGAAGGTGAGATTACTAAATTTAAAGCAACGTTAGTAGCTCGGGGCTATAGCGAGATATTTGGAGTAGATTACTGGGAAAGCTACAGCCCTGTAATGAGACAAAGTAGCTTGAGGATTCTGATAGCAATCATAAACTTAGGGTATGGAAAATCAAACATGTTGATGTAGAAACTGCTTATCTTAACAGCCGTATAAGTGGTGCCGTTTTCATGGAGCAACCTAAACTGTTTAGTGTGGGGAACAAAGTGTGTTTATTGACTAAGAGTTTTATGGGCTTAACCAAGCAGATAAGGATTGGAATAATTTTTTCTGCTATGCGATGAAAATTTTAGGTTTGGAACAATGTCAAAAGGATGAATTCAAGGAAGTTTTGATATTTCACATTAGCATTAAAGAAATGGATGAGATGATTTTTTTGGGATTTAAGATTGAGCAGTCTCAAGGGAAAGTGAAACTAAACCAAACTAGTTAAATTCTGCAGACACTGAGAGAGAAAGTTTAAAATGCATGACTGCAGTGGTGTAGCTACACCATGCAATGAAACCATTTTGCTGAAGATGAGGATGACAAGCCATTTGACCGTACTCGACCTGATGTTCCGTTTATTTCAGGAAGGTTGAGTCAGTTCACATCTAAACAAAGTGTTTCTCATTGGTCCAGAGTAAAAATGATGTTACATTACCTGCAGCAAACTAAAGATTTGAGCTTATCTTTCAATGCCAGTTGTTCTGATCCTAGTGGAGTCAGTTATGTTGACTGGTTAAATGACCCAGCTGATAGTAAATGTGCAATAGGATACACAGTTTTGCTAGGTGGAACAGCAATCAGCTGGAAGAGTAAAAGGCAATCCATAATAACCACCTCCACAGTAGGAGCTGAGTACGTTGCAATTGTTCGACACATGTAAGAAGGTAGAATGGTTTGTAGATTTTTTAAACTAGATCAAGTGTTCCGAATTTGTTAGGCCAGCCCTGCAGGTCAATGCTGCCAACACAGGTGCCATTGAGATTACCAAGAAAAAGGGTATATCAGAAAGAACCAAACATTTCAGATATGCTGTCATGAAGTCAGGCAGATGGTCTTGGATGGTTCTCTTAAGTTTAAGTATGTGTCAACTGATAACAACGCTGCAATCATTTTAGCTAAAGGTCTTAGCGGTATTAAAACTGAGAAATTCAGAGACATGTTAGGATTTAAATAAATATTATTTCATGTTGGATTACCTGCATGTTAAATTTTGTCTCATTTGTGTTCTTATGCTTAATAATGTATTTTTGCACTGTGAAACTGATATGGTAAGTTATTCTCTTATGATGTCCACCAATGGGAAATGTTGTAATTGGGTTTACTGAATGCGGTGACCATCATTCGAATTCAGCGCCGTTTCCAGACCACTAGGAAGCCATGGGTTTCTAGTGTTTGTGATTCTTTGGTACAGTTCGAGTACGGCGCGAAAACTGAGAGAAGAGTGTAGTGTGACAGTAGTTCTATTCTGCATGTTGTTTGTGTGTATTTTCTGTAATAAATTTATCAAGAATGACGATGTATATGTCTTAATTCAACCACTCACCCATATCCATGTGTCAATACTGGCTGCATACATAAAAATCACAATACAGTTCAAACCAAGTGAAAATCTTTCTCCATTTCAGACTCAGTGGTGATTCAGCCTCATCGGCTCCTGTTATTTATTTTACGGCTTGCAAATGTTTCCTTATGCTGCATCCACTTGTAAAGCCAGATTCTTCTGTATCCTGATTAAAATCAAATACTTTTCTTGCACGGTTAGTGATAAGTTTATTGTAGCGGAGATTGTTGAACCTTGGAACACTTTTCAGACTTTTCGCCCATAGCAATCCCTGTAATAGAACTTTAATATATTTTCTTATTTTACTTTGAAACGATAGCATTCACTTTAGGTGTGTTGCAGTCTTTTTCTGAAATTGCAAATATTACCCCCGAAAATTAATCGTTTCCAAATGTGAAAAACTATTCCGATGTACGACTTAGTCATGTAGCTAGGAACAAATATTCTATTGAAATTTGAAATTATTGCAATCGGGAAAATTTTGTCAACAGTGAATTTAACATTCTGCGTGTTACATTGTTACTCTACAGCACACCAATAATCAGTAAGTGAAACGAAATTAAGCAGAAGTATTAAAAAATACCGGTGACATGTTAAAACATTTTGAAGCAGCAGCTATTGTTAACTAACACAAATTTCCATTTTTGAGGCGGGGAAAATTGTAAAGACATTAAAGAAACTCAGTTAATTTACAATTATCACAGGTTCCATAATAAAGAGACCTTTCGTTTCAGGATACAAGGTGGTGCACGACTGACAAAGTTTGGCTTATCCGTACGTATATTTTTTTAACTACTTTTAAAAATGTACAGAATTTTATTCACCATAAAAATCTGTAACTGAAGAATTAACAAAATCCTCAAAATAACTTCAATATAGCTATTACCCAGCACTTAAATATGAAGTACTGGTAATAGTTACCACGCTGCCCAAAAAAAAAGAACCTCATTTCTCAGAACAATGAAAACAGTGGAAAACGGCAGAAACTGCTTCAGGCGGTCCGTAGTGTGCATTTATTTTTGTGATTCTAAAATCAGTCACTAGACGGAAACATAGACAAGGGAACATCATGTGCTCCAAACACTCCTCTAGGTACAACGCTCTCCCCATTTTGTACTTTATGGAAAGGAGAGTAATGGATACATTTTTAATGCATCGTCTGACCCCTGGCGTTCCTGCTTAGGAGAACTGTCATCCTCTGCAGACATTCTGTAAACAGTCTAAGTTCCTATTACATTTCTTTCCCTCCAGCTCTAACCGTTTCTCTTGAGCTACCATCGTCTAGTGGCGCTTTTAATTTATTCACACCTCGCGTACACCACCTAGAATTACTACCGCAAGTCTCTACTAATTAACTAGGTGGATTTCTGATTATTCTCTTGAACTATACAAACGTGCAAAGAAATCTTGAAATAAGGCCTACTTGGATACTTTTCTCTATAACACAGACAAGGTATGTTGTTACCATTTTGGGGGCACATAGTGACAATCTTGTAAAAATAAAAGACTTTTTGAGCATCTGTCTGGGCTTTGTAAGTTTATTTGACGAATTAATATGTAACGTATTCCAGTCATCTAACATTTACTAGGTAATAAGTCGAAACTGGTAATGATACCTCTTGTATGATCTGAGGCTGAAATGTGCAACAAAAACTCTCTCTGTCGTTAATTGCTATAGGCCTACGATGAGCCATTTTGAGTAATAAATTGTGATGTCTAAATGACAAAACTTTCTGTATTTGTTTTCTCTTACTGTTTACAGTCGTTTCTCTTAGCAATTTTCATTGTACGTTCTCATATCCTCTGGAAAATGTTTCTGAATAGTTTTGTTTAATTCAGTTTTTATGTTATTTTCCTATTATCGTTTTCATGAAATTCTCACATTCTCTTCACAACTGCCTTGTTCCAGTCGAGATGTTCTATTCTCTTGCTTTCTTCTTACCGGTAACATCTGTAGTTCATGTTATGATTTATTCTGTAACTTTAATTTGAACATACATATAGAAACAGTTAAGGAACATGCTGCGCGGTTATTGCACCACTGAATAGCTGGCTTTACATATCCTTGGCTTATGAAATGATGACGAACGGCACAAAACTTCCGTCATTATCTCCCAGAATAAAGACACATCGATTTACTTACATAAATTTTTCACAGTGGAGTCATACTAATATGTTTATTAAACTTCTGATTAACACTTACAGTGATCCTACATTAAACAAAGCTAATTTTCATTGTTAAAAATTCTTGTAAAATTTCGTTCCTAGGAACGTAAGAGGTAGTAAATTAAAAGAATCCGTATATATTTTAACGGACATATACATAAAAATAATACACCATAACGCCAACGTAATCAGTAACATATATCTACATTTGTTATACGCCTCATGAATGCTTTTATTAAGAATGCATATAGACAGACGCTCTCTCCATACATAAATTATTAATGCCACAATTAATGTTAAATTCGCAATTTTGACATCCCATAAATATTTCTCAGCAAATGAATACACAAACCACCAGTTTAGTTTAAAAGCACTGCCTCTTGTTATTTTGCTAGTTTTTTCCATGTTAACATTGTAAATTCTCCTTCCAGTAGATATATTTATCATTCATAGAATGTTGTTGTAAGGCACTGCAGGTACAAAGAAGCTATTTTGTCATTATACTGTATGTAACAGCTAACGAGTGAAACACAATATCTGTGAGTGTCGTTTGTGAGACATGAATGATGCCTTCTAGTTGGTACCCCGTGGCTTAATCGTCTTGGTAGCAGGAGGCGGAATCTTAGTGAAACCGGCAGCATCAAAAACAGGCAGCATATCCCTCACTCTCTGTCCTGATGCTGCCAGATCAAGCAACCTGAAAAAAGATTTTAGAAACAAATGGGTTATATATTGGAAATAATTATACGTTTACAGTTTATTTCTACATGTGGTTAATAATAATTCGATACAGATGCTAACAGAATGAAATGTACTGGTTATTTCTGGCGAGGAATCTCGATTCCGAGATTGAACTCGACAATGTAGCCATAGAGCAGTGTTTCCAAAGCAGCAACATAATTTTCTATAAAAAGAAAATTAGAATCTTTGGTCCCTTGCTAGTACAAGAGATTGGTATGCAGATAGTTCGCAGTTCAGTTCTTTGCCTAAAGCATCACTAAGTGGCAATGTTGCTGGGACATGTCAACACATAGCTTTCCCTATGGTTAATGTCAGCTTTCGCTACTTCACTTCCGCGTAGCTCATCAGTTGTCTCGCGTTGCTGACTAGCTCCCATTTAAAAACTCCCATCGGGAATAATACTGGGGATTTAAACATTTTTGTGCGTTGAACATTCTGAGGGTCACGAGAAGTTTGATTTTTGTTTCAATGTATTTCGAGTTCAGTGGTGCTTTAGATGAGTATGTAGAGCTATTTAAAGTCATTATAGTCCGCGACAGTGTTTATGGCCTCTGGCCCAAGGATGCGCAGTAGACAGCTGCACAGATGCCCAATCAGTGCTCAGTCTGTATCTACATTCCATACTGTGTAAATTTCTGTCATATTTCAGCATTCTGTTGTGTTCTATGACTGACTGATTTCTGTGGTATTCTTTGTGTTCTGTGAGTTTTCTAATAACGGCTGAAACACCTAGAAGGCTCCAAGTGCTTCAAAAACAGGTTCAAAATGGTTCAAATGGCTCTGAGCACTATGGGACTTAAATCCTGTGGTCATCAGTCCCCTAGAACTTAGAACTAATTAAACCTAACTAACCTAAGGACATCACACACATCCATGCCCGAGGCAGGATTTGAACCTGCGACCGCAAAGGTCACTTCGGCCGGCCACAAACAGGCAAGGGGCCTTATTGTTAAAGTGAACTCGTTCTTCAAACGTTAGGCTGATTCAAGTGAGCTGGTCTCTGAGGTTGGCAAGGTGCTTGAACGTAACGTAATTGCAGTCCATGCACTTTCAGCCTAGTTGGCAATGCAGCATTCCTTGTGTGCTGCACGGCCAGAGGCCATTAACGCTGTCGCCGACTATAGTCGCCTTGTCCAAAGGAAGCCACTAATCTATACCATGGATGTGGAACGTTAAGACACAATTATGGCTTTGTTCTGTGTATTAGAAAGAGCCATTATGTTATATGAAGCCACAATGGAATTAAATGTGATAGCAGCAAACAGAAGTGAAAATCTGCCAGCATGTGAAGAGAGGGTTGGTGACCCATCCAATATAGAAGTCACAATAGTTGAGTACAATGAGGTCAGCAAGGTCAGAAACTGTGAAGTTGAAAGTGGCTTCACCACGTGTTATAATCTTTATGGTTGACTCCTGAAGAAATTAACTCAGAGATGACGTGCATTATATACGTTAAAACACTTTATAACAGAGAAAGCCGATTTGAATCATCTGGGGAGTATTTTCCGCTCTCCCGACCCAGTGGAAGCAAATGAAAACGTGTATACAAAAGCTCAAGAACTCATCACTGACATACAAGAGGTCATGAAGGATGAAATACAAGTCATAAGACAAACTGGCTGGATTCACAAGTACCATGGACAGAGAGTCTCCAAAGACTGTGATCAGAAAGCAGAAGGGCAAGAACATACTACCAGAATGGCCGCACTGCGGAAGAAAGCGCTTGCATTCTGGGCAAATACAGAAACTATAAAGGCGTCACCAGATGCCGATACGGAGGGGCTTAAGCAGCAGTTTAAAGACCACCTGCAGGAGGCAAGAATAGAGAGCTGGAACCGATTGATGGCACAAACCTACATCTTGACCTATGGAGTACACCGTATATAATCGTCGGTCAAAAGATAAACTCACTGACAATTATCAACTCTAAAACGAGCAGACGGCAGCTTAACAGGAAAGTGGTGACAATCTGCACAATTACTGATGGACGCTCTCTTCCCAGAGAACACTGCAGAGGAAGAATTTGCTAAACACAGAGAACTGGGAACTCAGCCCAATCTCGCCACTTTCATGAATGAATGTGGGAAGTTCAAATTTTGACGGGAAAATAAGTCAACTGGACTACCAGTACTAACCTAACCCACCGCTCCACTCCCCCCCCCCCGTCTCTCCCATCTGGAAATTGGTGGGAAAAGGACTCAGTCTGTGCTGGGCTGCTGGATAGGATGGACATAAGTCTTTATTCTGTATGCATTGTTTATTTAAACAATTTCAGTTGTCATATGTAGTAACTCCATCCAGTGTGTTAACCATGAGGTCCAGAGTCCAACTGACCTAGTTCACAACACAGCCACCAGAGCGCTCCGTCGCCCCTCCCCTCTCCCCTCCCATGAGGTAATCCCATATGACGGTCTGGGGAAAAATGGCGGGAAAAGGACACAGTCTGTGTCTAGATGCTGACAAGGGGAGGCCGCCAATTGTGAAATTCAGATTCGATTCATACTGCGCATAATAAAAGCTCATGGCCAGAGGTGTAATGTGGCAAAGCACCAAGATGCACTTCTCAGCCGTTGTTGAGAAAATCGACATTCAACTGCCGCTGCGCTGCCGTTGCGGTGAAATACTCTCTACGATTAACAAATTTCGACGGCGTCGTGGCGCAGCGGTAAACGCTCGGGTTCGTAATCCGAAGGTCGCCGGATCGAATCCCGCACTATGCAACTTTTTTTTATTATTTGTTTTTTTGTAATTCAAATGTATACACACACACACACACACACATTATATACAATTCCCGGCAATCAGTTGCTACAATTATGCATGTAATAAGTTCTTGAAAGAAGACGTAGAAACGATATTCCGAAACGATTACGTATATTGTAAGTCAAACGTTCGAATTAGAATAGAGACCCCACGAACACAAATTTTCTGTGGCAGGTACGAAATATAAAAACTCCGTTACTCGCTCGCTGCACTTGAAGGACAGATGTTGAATGGGGCGAAACGAGCCGCCGCATAACAGCGTAGTTGCCTGCTAACTTCGAAAGAAGGTAGATGCGGTCCCTAGCGCAACTTATAACATCGTCGAAAATCAGTGCGTGGAGCTTTGGTACATCCTGTTAAACAAACGGAAAAATGGAGACGGCACAATTGGAGAGCGATCCGGGCCCTTCGCATGAAAGTAATATGATCGAAGAAGATTCTATACACAGTGAAGTGGCGAAACAACTATTGAAAGATGCGTTGGTGTATTTTGAAAGCCTCCTTCGTAACAGTAATCGCATCGCAGCAGAACCGTCATCATCAATCAACGAAGAAGCCATGGTAATTGGGAAAGAAATGTTCCAGAATACGCTGCAAATGCTCGCCGAAAAAACCCTCGTTCATGATGAGGAACTGATAGACATTAATGAAATCGACGATAATAATGCCTACGAAGTCGTTGAAACGGGTCCCATTGCCAAAGAATCATCAGACGAATACGAGCCGGACGAGAAGAAAAAAAAAGGGTACGATTATATTTCTCTGGACTACAAAATTAGAGCTGTAAATCTGGCCAAAGAACATCCAGGCTGGAATCTCAAAACTCTACAAAAAAAGGGGTGCTCTCGTTTGACAAATATGGGCTATTTATCCAGGTGGGAAGAGCAAATCAAACGTGGCGGTAGCAAATTTGATATATATTGTACCATCGATTCATGGGTGCATGATCGCTTCGTAGAAGCTCGACAAAACTTCCAGCAAGTTACTACCAGAAACCTGCAGCAGTGGACCTTGGGCACTGCAAGTCAGTTCCCAGATTTCAACTTCAAAGCTTCAAAAACATGGGTCACCGAATTTAAAAAGAAGCATGGTATTCGGCAACGGAAAATCACAAAATTTGTTTCCCGGAAAGAGACGGCTACCCAAGACGAAATTTTGGCCGCAGCGGACACATTTCGGATCCAGACGCGAACGTTGATAACTAACTTCGACAAAGATTTCGTAATTAATACTGATC
The DNA here is from genome assembly GCF_023864275.1 of Schistocerca cancellata. Taxonomy (NCBI): domain Eukaryota; kingdom Metazoa; phylum Arthropoda; class Insecta; order Orthoptera; family Acrididae; genus Schistocerca; species Schistocerca cancellata. The sequence continues at coordinate 662,671,235 of NC_064629.1, forward strand.
AAACAGGTACGTAAAGAGCTGTTCACAAATGTCATATGACATGATGATAGAATATGATAATCTGATATATGATTGACAACACAGATTTCGTATATTTCTTATATAAACTATATTTTTATATTTTGTTTGTCAGGGTGCCAGTACCAGTCCACGTTCAACAGAACTCTCGCCGAAAAAGGGTCAAAGGCTGTCCTGGTAACCCGACACGACATGAACAAGGTGACGCATTCGTATACGGCACAATATTCAATCACGATGTCTGGACGAGTCTTGCCTCTTGTTTTCGTATGCCTCCAAGAGTCCACAGGTACGTTTGGACCCAGAGTACAGAAGACAGTCGACGAGTACGCCAAGAAGTATACCAACGTTGTTATTACATCCTCCAAATCCGGTAAACTAACAACGGGTTTGTTCATGGACTTCTTGCGTAATGCTTTGCAACCATACGTACAAAAGAAAGAGTTTCTCCTTCTGATCGACTCTTGGAGTGGGCAAACGAACTCGGCGTTATACGATGAGACGTTCCAGGACGATAAGAAGTTACCAACGTGCACTATAAAAGTAATTCCTCCAAAGTGCACTCCTCTCGTCCAACCGTGTGACGTTTATTTTTACCGGCAGGTAAAAAATTTGATCAAGCGCCTTCAAAATTGTGCTTTTTTAATCGAGCGAAACCGTGACATCAACTCCAGAGACGATTGTATAATAATCCAATCCATCGTCCACCACCAATTGTCTTCTCCGATTTTTGCCGATATGATACGATACGCGTGGTATGCATCAAACCTGAATTTTTCAGAATGTCAATCAGGTGTGTTTCCCAACAGGTAATTTAAAAAACAATTGTTCTTGTAAAAACGCATCGTTTATCAGATGTGCTCGATGTCGTGCTGTTTTCTGTTTTCCATGTTTCTATGATAACTATCACTCTGGTTTGTGCGATACTCCAGCTACTTCTGGTCACTAATTGTTCATGATGTGCGAGTGTATACCGAACTTTTCAATAAATTGTATCCACTTGAATATTATTTGTGATATTGTGTTTCATTTCAAGTATTATTTTTCCACGACAAACGACTTTCAACAACTTATTATATGCATAATTGTTGCAACTGATTGCCGGGAATTATATATAATGTGTGTGTGTATACATTTGAATTACAAAAAAACAAATAGTAAAAAAAAGTTCGATGATGCGGGATTCGATCCTGCGACCTTCGGATTACAAACCCGAGCGTTTACCGCTGCGCCACGACGCTGTTGAAAATTATTAATCGTAGAGAGTATTTCACCGAGCGGCAGCGCAGCGACAGTTAAATGTCGATTTTCTCAACAATGGCTGAGAAGTGCATCTTGGTGCTTTGCCACATTACACCTCTGGCCATGAGCTTTTGTTATGCGCAGTATGAATCGAATCTGAATTTCACAATTGGCGGCCTCCCCTTGTGAGTGGGAGGACAGACATAATTGTTTACTGTTCAATAAATGAGATGTGTCTTCTACAGAAGGTGGAGTATATAAGCTGTAACCATGTATCTGAGGACTGTGTAGATATTTGCTGAAGACGAATATGTTTCATGAAATAATGAAAATGCAGCAGGATGGGGCCAAGTTACACTTCGCAGCTTATGCTGATAAATACATGTGCTACAACTCTAGATCATTCGATAAAAGTCCAGTCAGACTTCTGACTGTCACTACACAAAGAAAGAGAGAGAGAGTTTTGCAGATGATGTGAGAATATTGAAACAATTACACTTTTTATTCTGAGGAATACTACCACTGCCACACTTGAACACAGACTCGAAAATGATAGCAACACACTTGTGAAACCATCCCTGAGACACTTCGCACGCTTTTGTGGCAAATATCCTTGTCTCTGAGCATGGGCTGCTTCAGGAGTTACTAAATCCAATTGAATGCGTCTCTAAATACACTTTCAAAGAGATCGCTGCACAGTAGTTTGCATCAATTTTGTGGTGTACACTGTTACACTCGAATATGGACTGAAAAAACATCGCTGCACATTTGTGAAACCTCCCACGACACTTCACACGCTTTTGTGGGAAACAGGTCCCGAATCTGATATCAGCTGCAATATCTGATTGTACACGCCTAAACAATGATATTTGGAAATAAAAAACAATCTGTAACTCTAAATAGGACCCTCGCCACTTTTCAAGGCTTAGCTGTATTTGAAGCCACTGCTGGAGAGAGAAAAATTTCTGAATCCTACAGCTGCTGTGGTGTTCATAACTTTTTCAGAAACAGGGAGTGGGCTTAGTTTTATATTTGCTGCTGCTGGAGTCAGGCACATTATTTTCCTCATTTCTCGTAGCACATATTGGTGTCTAAGCACAGACAGGAAAATCAGAACAATTCGAAAGCTGTCCTGCAGATGAGAAAAATGGCTGGATTTTTCGTTGAATTTTCGGTGTCCTACAGCTGCCAGTCTGGAGATGCTCTGAAGCCACAATGGCCAATGAGGGACAGAGATGGATGGTCGGCTTGGATGTGTCTCTGAGACTCAAACAAAGAAAACATCACAGAACTTTCCATAGATACCTTTTCCCCTTCTTGTTCGAACCAGTCTGTCGAGGCTCCTATGCCCCACACAAAGGTTGTCTTGTGAATGGAGCATTCTGATTGCCTCTTACTGAATTTATCTGTTAAACTGCTGCTGCTGCCAGTGTGGTAACATTGTTCGCCATTTTCTGCAGATGAGACTTTCAGTGGCAAAACTATTTTGTACAGATAGCAAAAAGATATACATCAGTCACATTGCAGTGACAGCAAAAATGATCTAGAAATCATGATATACGGATATTATCGTCGAAGATACTTCCTCACTACACAGCTCTGCTCCTGTCGAGGAGAGCTTGAATTTTTCAACGTGAAACCAATCTCCATCCGGGCTGTCACCACATACCACATCGATGTAGTAAACACAATTCCTATCCTGCACCATACAAAATCATCAGTTCTGCATCCTGCATATAGATATCGATCACCAGACTCTTATACATATACTGCACAAATCGTAAGATCCCAAAAAACATAAGAGAATGCACTGTAAATAGTCCTCACGGTACTAAATATTTCCCGTGTGATCAGACGGTCATGCACCATGCCCAGCGGTTATGAGTCAACTGCCCCACACACGCTGCCTCACCACGTGATCAGAGCACCCTCAGCGGTCCGCAGTCAAACTCCGAACTGGTGCAGAAAGGCTAGGCTGGTCTTCCCCCCCCCCCCCCGCCCCTCCCCGCACAAAGGCATTACTGTTTCTGCCCTCAACCCCTGCATGCTTGCTGGCCTGTTGCCATGCTTTCTACACCCATCTCCAGACCTGGGATTACAAGAACATAAGCATTTTCACATGGTTCGCCAGAATATTGTACCATTTATGCGATAGTTCTCGATATCAACCACATAGCAGTATGCTACCGATTACTTGCACAGTGTAATTCCAAAGACAAAGAGTGGAAATCATTTCTCTGGAAACCCAAAACTTTAGCGAGCTGCAGTGAGGTGGAACATGCTGCAAATCACTGACTAACTACAAAATTATCTCGTCTGCAAGGGTCTGAACATGAAAACTCGAAAATAGAGGCAACTGGTAGTTTCACTCATATTTTTTTTAGTGAATACCGATGTCAATAATATAACATTTATTTTTCTATATAGATTTTCAATTCCCCCCAAAGGGGGCAGGCTGGCAGCAGCTTAGTACAGACTTTTTAAAAAACGGAAGAAGAAAAGAAACAAGAAAAACAGGAGATAAAACGGTGACTTAAAGTGTAAAATGGCGGAAAAATGCAGAAAGTTAAAACAGAAAGCAAAGGGATTGGCAATGTTAATAAAATACACAGGAATCAGACAAGTAACACAGTAGACACACAATTAAAAAAACATGGCGACAGTCTGGTTTCTGTTCGCAAGAGATAAAAAATCACACCCAGCGACAGTATGACGGCCATTTGCAACACTTCCCAAAAGACAACACGGAACACTCACTGTAAAACACTCACTGTAAAACACTGCACGAAAATGGCGGCACAAAGATGACACTCCCAAGCCAAAGGCAGATGGGGGGGGGGACATGGAGGAGGGGAAAAACGAAAGGGGGGGGGACCAAAGAGGGAGAGGACTCATAAGGGGGGGACAGGGGCAGGGCAGACACGAGAGGGAATGAGAAAAGGCAGAGGAGGGAAATGCAAAAGGACTTGGGGGAGAGAAGAGGACAGAGAGAGGGGAGGTGGGGAAAAAAGAGGATGGAAGGGGGGGAGAGGGAGCCTGGGAAAAGGACAGAGGAAAGGAGGGGGAGTGAGGATCAGAGTTGATAGGAGGGATAAATGGAGGGAGAGAGGGCATCATCCGGGAGGGGGAGTTGATGGAAGCCACCTTGGGAAAGGAGATGAAGGGTGTAGAGACGGAGGGTAGGGGGGACACAACAGTGAAGACATGGCAGGGGGCGGGGATGGGAGAGGAGAGGAGCAACCAGGGGGTGGGGGGATCAGGGCGACGGGAGGTGTAGAGGATGTGGATATGTTCGAGGAATAGGAGCAGATGGGGGAAAGGAATGAGGTCATAGATGATCCGCGTGGGGGACGGGGGGCGTATACGGAAGGCGAGGGAGAACGCATGACGCTCAAGGATCTGGAGGGACTTATAGAATTTGGGGGCGGGAAAGATAACCAGGTGGGACTGGCATAACAGAGGATGGGACAGATTAAGGATTTGTAGGTGTGGAGGATGGTAGAGGGGTGCAACCCTCATGTCCGGCCAGAGAGTAGTTTGAGGAGTCGGAGGTGGTTGTGGGCTTTGGATTGGATGGAGCGGAGATGAGGGATCCAGGTGAGGTGACGGTCAATGGTGAGGCCAAGGTAGGTGAGGGTGGGGGTGAGGTGGACAGGACGGGCGCAGACGGTAAGGGAGAAATCCAGGAGTCGGAAGGAGCGAGTGGTACGACCTACGATGATTGCCTGTGTCTCGGAAGGATTGATTTTCAGGAGCCACCGGTTACACCATGCAGCAAAAAGGTCAAGGTGATTCTGGAGAAGGCGTTGGGACCGTTGCAGGGTAGGAGCGAGGGCGAGGAATGCGGTGTCATCGGCATATTGCAAGAGAGGTACTGGAGGAGGGGGTAATATAACAAATTCCAAATGAGCCATATACTTTAGAAATTCATCACCATCTAGGAGCACATAACACACACAACAATCGATCTTCTCTCATGCAAATAAAGATGGGGAAAAAAAATAGAAGCAATCAACCAGACAATTTACAAGGGAGGGAATAACTGTCCAACGCAAACACATGTCCACATAGAATCTTCTCAAATTTCTACGGAGAACACACGTGAACATGAAAGCTGCCCAACACATACTGACAAGGGAACCTCCCCCTGTACCCCCCTCAGATTTAGTTATAAGCTGGCACAGTGGATAGGCCTTGAAAAACTGAACACAGATCAATCGAGAAAACAGGAAGAAGTTGAGTGGAACTATGAAAAAAATTAGTAAAATACACAAACTGAGTAGTCCATGTGGAAGATAAGCAACATCAAGGGGCATGTGAGCTCAGGAGCGCCGTGGTCCTGTGGTTAGCGTGAGTAGCTGCGGAGTGAGAGGTCCTTGGTTCAAGTCTTCCCTCGAGTGAAAAGTTTTCTTTCTTTATTTTCGCAAAGTTATGATCTGTCCGTTCGTTCATTCACGTCTCTGTTCACTGTAGTAAGTTTAGTGTCTGTGTTTTGCGACCGCACCGCAAAACCGTGCGATTTGTAGACGAAAGAACGTGCCTCTCCAATGGGAACCGAAAACGTTTGATCGCAAGGTCGTAGGTCAACCGATTCCTCCACAGGAAAACACATCTGACATATTCTAAACGACACTGGTGACGGCATGTGCGTCACATGACAGGAATATGTTGTCGACCCACCTAACTTGTACACTTAGCGAATGGGTAAAAAAATTCTTCTACCTTGCCCGATTTAGGTTTTCTTGTGGATGTGATAATCACTCCCAAAAAAGTGATGAAAACATAAGAGTTTGTCACATAAACTGAAAATAAACAATTAAACTTTTCACTCGAGGGAAGACTTGAACCTAGAACCTCTCGTTCCGTAGCTACTCACGCTAGCCACGGGACCACGACCCTCCTTGACTCCGAGTGTCCTTGATGTTGCCTATCTTGGGGTGGACTACTCAGTTTGTATATTTTACTAATTTTTTTCATAGTTCCACACAACTTCTTCCTGTTTTCTCGATTGATCTGTGTTCAGTTTTTCAAGGCCTATCCACTGTGCCAACTTATAACTAAATCTGAGGGGGGTGCGATGGGGAGGTTCCCTTGTGAGTATTAGTTCACTTTTCAGCCACCCAGAGGGCAACGCGGTTAGGTTAGCTACGTTCCTATACCCCAGTCTCACTTTCTATTTCCGACGGCTCCTGCCGTAGGCAGGAAATTTCAGTTGTTCGGGCCACAGGCAACCGTCACAATGCGCTTTCTCACCCGAGACAGAATCGTCCTAGAAAGCCAGCCACATATATTTTATCACTTTCCTTACAATTAAATATTACAATTGCAGCCTCAGTCTGATGACATTCGACATTGAGCGAAGTATCATAAATACTCCCTCCTGACGATGGTGGCTCTGGAGATATCAAAATCTGCAGCATTGTTATGACTGGACATAATTTTCCATGTAAAAAATCTTTCATTTTCTTTACAGCTATCACAATTTTCCACGTCAAATCCATACCTTCCCTTACTAGAGGACAAAGCCATTTTCTCTACACATGTCGGAACACACACATACTGTATAAGCCCACTGATCACAGTGAATCTACCCACATATCTCCTACTAAGAATAATATTTCTCCAATAACTGAATAGTGGTGACGCCAAACAATATTGAGCGAAAATCCGCGATGTATGGATATGTCTCGCCGGCCAGAGTGGCCATGCGGTTCTAGGCGCTACAGTCTGGAACCGAGCGACCGCTACGGTCGCAGGTTCGACTCCTGTCTCGGGCATGGATGTGTGTGATGTTCTTAGGTTAGTTAGGTTTAATTAGTTCTAAGTTCTAGGCGACTGATGACCTCAGAAGTTAAGTCGCATAGTGCTCAGAGCCTTTTGAACCATGGATATGTCTCATTGGTTTTTCTTGCGAGTGGTACCAGTGTATCTTAGGAAGAATGAAGTAATCGTGCTACAAGCGACCAGCTATTAAAAAACACTTTCGCAACGGCTATATAGCTATCAAAAGCGGTCTTGATTCTACCCGTGCACACAGATATCCATATTAAAAACTATACAAACTTTACAAATCGAGATATGGTATTGCTTCCGAGTGAAGTGGTTTTCCATACAAATACCGCAACATTGAATATAGATGGTGATCGCTGAGGTGTGTATTAATGGAGGTAGGACGTCAAACGGGCCGACTTGGAGCAGGCGAGGCACCACAGGTCATTTTAATTTCCACTGTCTATACTTTTACAAATAAATTCCTAAAACTTTGTCAGCATGACCAAGAAGGATTCAGGATTCACACTCATAACAGCGAAAGTTCAAAAACATAACAAAATAATTTTTTTACATGTTTAATTTCACCATTTTTCACTTACAATTCTGCATTTGTTGCTATAGGTACACTTCTCTTCATAAGAAAGAGAGACTCGTCGATGAATTTTGCACAGCACACAAACCATATTTACAGGTGAATGAAACTCTAGAATTTATTTAATTTACGCAAAAATGAATGAGGTGTTACATTTTAAGCTTCATGTTTAGAAAAAACTCAAATTTAAAGTTAATTATCTCAATTTTTTCTACAGTTTTAAATAGATTTGGAATATTCTAGACTTTCATAGACCTGTAAGTATGGTTTGTACGCTGTGCAAAATTCATCGAAGAATCTCTCTTACTTACCAAGTGTATCTATAGCAACAAATGCTGCTAATACTAAGTGAAAAAAATGATGAAATTTCACATGAAAAAAATTTATTTTGTTATGTTTTTGAACTTCCACTGCTATGGGTGTGAATGCTGCATCCTTCCTGGTCATGCTGACAGAGTTTAATGAATTTATTTGTAAAAGTATAGACAGTGGAAATTAAAATGTCCTGTGGTGCCTCTCCTGCCCCAAGTCGGCCCGTTTGACGTCATAACAGAGCTTAAGTGCGGGTGACATCGCCTACGGTGTAAGCTCATAATAAAATCACCGAATTTAGAAAGTTATTCGGCTAAGGAACATGGTATGAAGCCGGTATTTGCAATTCTCTCACGACGCCCCTAGATATTTCTCCAGTATTTGTAACACATTCTATCTAGATGCCATGTCAGAGGTTCTGCAATTTATCCACTGGGTTATAGGGCAGGGACTATGATGGTTGATTGAGAAATATCGCATACAGCAGATGGTGTGCTATGCGATGAATCACTTTAAGAAAATGCAACGCCAAATTGAGATTGTGAGAAACGTATACTGGTCGTTCAGATCTATAGTGTTACGCTTTCCAGTAGAAATTCTGTCTACAGTTTGGAATCAGCTCTTTCCATTCAACCACATACCTGCGTTTGATCCTACGGAGATGTCTTTTAATGATTACAGTCACAAATGAATCATATTTGTGGCACTCTCATATCGCGAAACGAGTCACCTTTTTCAAACCTTTCTGCTACAGTAAAACTCCTACATGGTTTTTGAGACAAAGTCCCTACACATCTTCTATCTGTTCCTCAGTCTCTCCTCACCATTCCTGCAGCTCTGTGTATGTCATCGATCGAATTTAAATCGGAACTGAGCAAGAGCTGGAGAGTGCCATATCTACCACCTTCTGCAATCCGTGCACAAACAGGGTGAGCTGAGTTAATGCGACAGGACCATGTTTTTGACCACTTGGTGGATATTGGAACATGCTGCCATAGCTCCGCCAACTGTGTACAATGTGTAAGGCCAATGCAAAGCCGGCCGGAGTGGCCGAGCGGTTCTAGGAGCTACACTCTGGAACCGCGCGACCGCTGCGGTCGCAGGTTCGTATCCTGCCTCGGGCATGGATGTGTGTGATGTCCTTAGGTTAGTTAGGTTTAATTAATTTTAAGTTCTAGGCGACTGATGACCTCAGAAGTTAAGTCCCATAGTGCTCAGAGCCATTTGAACCATTTTTGAAGCCAATGCAAAACGAAGCTTTCTCCTGCAATACGAGGGAGCAGTAGAAGCGGACAGTAGGGGAACTGAGAGAAGTACGAGGATTATGCTGCTGCAGTGCGGTGTGTCTCCAAACTACATACAGGTACTGCAGTCCGGAGCAGATCTGCATCCCTCAGGGTGCATTAATGTGTGTCACAAAAAATTGTACCATCCAACAGAGAATAAAAAAAAAAATATAAAATTACAAACTATAAAAGAACCCCCCGTTGACATCATCCAGTAGAGAACTCGATAATATTTCTATCGCATCCCTGTCTCCCATATATTATCGAAAACAAATACCGTCTGCATGCTGGCATTGAGCATATGCTGTGGCCCCCATTAAATATTCAGGTATCAGGTATTGATAAACTCAATCGCCTGTACAGACTAGTGTAAAGTATCATTGCCTGTACTGTACGAGGACCATATCCCCCAGACTATCAGTCACAAGACAGGGGCCCTGTGTTGTTGTCTGATACATGTTTTATTCTGCTGTAACATGTCCAAGCAGCTTATGACATAGCTTTGTGCACCACCATACTTTTGTTTTCTTCAACACGACTTTGAGGTATGTGTCAGGTTCAAAACTGATATGAACACGCTTTGATCTGCTGGCTCTGACTGAAAGATGGACATTGCACGGTGTAAATTGGGCAGTTGCTCCCACAACACACACCCAGGATGATTTTAAATAAAAGACACTCACAACATAAGGAAACTGGAAGAGCTTTGCCGCATTGTGGAGCGTTTCAAAAACAGCTTTCCAACGGTGAATAACGACGTCTAAATTTAAACTCATCTTTCACAGTGACGGGATATCTGATGGTTCAGTGTTCCGTTTCAATTGATTCCTCATATTGCAGTCACATACGTGATCACTGTTTCGGTGACTGCCATCCCCGGAAGGTGTTGCCCCTCCACCAAGACTCTTTCTCCATCTCAAACAAGCGATGTCAGTCAATCATTATGTGGTAATCAACAGCATACCACTGGACAGATGGGATGGAAAAGACACCGTCGATGTACTGTAATAAGCATCAAACTTGATAGTGCGATCAATTTTAGGAATTATACCAGTTTTTCCATAATTTCAACACTGACCAATGACGCAGCAGCATGCTTCCCAATTTCTGTATCATTGCTAAACCACCCCTCCACCACTTCGCGAGTACCGTATACTGGATTGCGAATGTAGATGGATGACTGTGGAGTACGTTAATTCACTGTTAATTCTAGAGGATATACACCAAAATAACCAGACAGCGATCTACATATTTCTAGCACTTCGGTCGTCATGTGTAATTTACTGTTATGATTTCCCATTTTCCCTATGTGGTTGGGAGTCACAGACCATTCTCGCATTATTCGGATAAAGCTAGAGAGTGAAAGATCTCCTCGCATTATCTTTGACCAACACTACCTGCAATACCGTCACCGACTAAATTTGCAGCTGACCAGAAGTAGACCGCTACATTCCATGACTCATGAAGGAACACAGGGAACCAAGCCCATAACTGTTGTTCTGCACCAATTTTACCCATGGAACCCATCCAAGTGCACTAAATCTCTCTAGATGCGCGCATGTCGAGTAGGTTAGCACCCCTTATCGGTGCATAATAGATACGAAAGTGTTGTCATGATATAAAAGACGGTTAAGAAGAAGAAAACGTGTGGTTTTATGCGTGATGGAGCTCCAGACAGACGGAGTTTGAAGCATTTTACATACATCAGCCGCGCTTTCAGTCCTAAAATATGGTTCTAGCGTCCGGGGTCAGTACCAAGAAGGTATTGGTAAGAGAGAGAAATGATCGTAGAACATAACCAAATGCACTCCTAAGGCTACATGGTTCTGTACATACAACACGCTATAATGTTAAAGCCAGGTGGTTTCCGACCTATTACTCGTGTGGAATGTAACGCTGTCAATATTCCAATGTAAGAAATATACAGGGTGATTATAATTAGAGTTAAACTTTCAAACCACTGTAGAAATAACGCCGCTGGTCAGAATGACGTCAAATTGCAACGTAATACTATCGGAGAAGGGGGAAACGTATGAGAGAAGAAAAATAAATAGTTACAAAACGTAGCAATAGATGGCGCTGTAAGCATCATAATTTAATAGTGGTCGACTACAAATGACAAATGAATCATACAACAATGGCTAAGGAGTACGTTTGACGTTAAACAAACTGTACTACTCAGTGTACATGGGTGTATAGGTGTGATACGTTTAGTTATGTAAGCCCATCCACCATTTTAAATAAGGAGATAATTCAGAGGCTTCCTTTACCAGGATACAGGTTGGCTGGCAGCTTTTCTAGGATCTCTTTGCGGTGTGGTGGAGTAGCCATGTATGTGAAAAACGGCATCCCATTTGAGTCAATTGATGTTTCAAAGTACTGCACTGAAAAGGTGTTTGAATGTTGTGCAGGTGTGGTTAAATTTAATGGAGCTAAACTTGTAACTGTTGTTATTTATAGATCCCCAGACTCCGATTTCACAACATTTTTGCTAAAGCTAGAGGAGGTTCTTGGTTCACTTTATAGGAAATACAAAAAGTTAGTTATATGTGGTGACTTCAACATTAATTGGATAACTGATTGTGCAAGGAAAAGGATGCTGGTAGACCTCCTTAATTCATATAATCTTATGCAAACCGTATTCTTTCCAACGAGAGTGCAAGGGAACAGTAGAACAACCACAGACAACATTTTTGTTCATTCCTCATTACTAGAAGGGCATTCTGTTAGCAATAAGGTGAATGGACTTTCAGATCATGATGCACAAATTTTAACTCTGAAAGATTTTTGTGCTGAAACACATGTTAAATATAGTTATCAACTGTTTAGGAAAGCTGATCCAGTTGCTGTAGAGACCTTTGTAAACCTTATCAAGGAACAAGAGTGGCAATATGTTTATAGCGCTGATACAGCAGATGATAAATATAATGCTTTTCTCAAGACTTTTCTCGTGCTCTTTGAAAGTTGCTTTCCGTTAGAACGTTCAAATCGGGTACTAGCACAAACAGGCAGCCCGGGTGGCTGACTAGAGGGATAAGAATATCTTGTAGAACAAAGTGGCAATTATATCAAAACGTTAGAAACAGGCAAAATCTAAATGCAGCAGCCCATTGGAAACAGTATTGAAAGGTGCTTAAAAATGTTATTAGGAAGGCAAAAAGTATGTGGTATGCAGACAGAATAGCTAAGTCTCAGGATAAAATTAAAACCATATGGTCAGTCGTAAAGGAAGTGGCTGGTCTGCAGAGACAGGTCGAAGATAATCAGTGCGTAGTGGGAATGTCCGTGTTACTGATAAGTCGCATATATGTACAGTATTTAATAATCACTTTCTGAATATAGCAAGTGAACTAAATAGAAACCTAGTCCCCACAGGGAATTATATAGCGCTCTTAGAAAAAAGTGTTCCGAGACTGTTACCTGAAATGCTCCTCCATGATACTAACAAGAGGGAGATTGAGTTAATAATCAAATCACTAAAGACCAAGAACTCTGATGGATATGACGGGGTATCTAGCAGAATACTGAAGTATTGTTCTATCTATGTTAGCCCAGTACTTAGCCATATCTGTAACTTTTCCTTTAGGAGTGGTCGGTTTCCTGGCCGATTAAAGTACTCGGTAGTGAAGCCCCTTTATAAAAAGGGAGACAGGGATAATGTTGACAATTTTAGACCTATTTCTATGCCATCGGTGTTTGATAAAGTTATCGAGAAGGTTGTATATACAAGGTTACTGGAGCATTTAAATTCACATAATTTGCTGTCAAATGTACAGTTTGGTTTTAGAAATGGTTTAACAACTGAAAATGCTATATTCACTTTTCTCTGTGAGGTTTTGGACGGATTAAATAAAAGGTTACGAACGCTAGGTGTTTTCTTTGATTTAGCGAAGGCTTTTGACTATGTTGACCACAAAATATTACTGCAGAAGTTGGACCATTATGGAGTAAGGGGAGTAGCTTACAATTGGTTCGCCTCTTACTTTAAGAACAGAAAGCAGAAGGTAATTCGCCGCAATATTGAGAGTGGTAGTGATGCTCAGACCCAATGGGGCACTGTTAAGGGGGCGTTCCCCAAGGATCGGTGCTGGGGCCACTGCTGTTTCTTATTTATATAAATGATATGCCTTCTAGTATTACAGGTGATTCAAAAATATTTCTGTTTGCTGATGACACCAGCTTGGTAGTGAAGGATCTTGTGTGTAATATTGAAACAGTATCAAATAATGTAGTTCATGAAATAAGTTCGTGGCTTGTGGAAAATAATTTGATGCTAAATCACACTAAGACTCAGTTTTTACAGTTTCTAACTGTAACTTTTTGATCAGACAGAATGGGCATATTATAAGCGAGACGGAACAGTTCAAGTTCCTAGGCGTTCAGATAGATAGTAAGCTGTTGTGGAAAGCCCATGTCCAGGATCTTGTTCAGAAACTAAATGGTGCTTTATTTACCATTAGAACAGCATCTGAAATAAGTGACAGTTCAACACGAAAAGTAGTCTACTTCGCATATTTTCATTCGCTTATGTCGTATGGTATTATTTTTTGGGGTAATTCTTTTGATTCAAAAAGGGTATTTTTGGCTCAGAAACGGGCTGTTCGAGCTATATGTGGTGTAAGTTCGAGAACCTCTTGTCGACACCTACTCAATAGTCTGGGAATTTTGACATTGCGCTCACAGTATATATTTTCTTTAATGTCGTTTGTTGTTAGCAATATTAGCCTATTCCCAAGAGTTAGCAGCTTTCACTCAGTTAATACTAGGCAGAAATCAAATCTGCATGTGGAATGCACTTCCTTGATTCTTGTGCAGAAAGGAGTGCAGTATTCTGCTGCATCCATTTTCAATAAGCTACCACAAGAACTCAAAAACTTAGCAGTAGCCCAAACTCTTTTAAGTCTAAACTGAAGAGGTTCCTCATGGCTCACTCCTTCTATTCTGTCTAAGAGCTCCTGGAAGAGCTGAAAAATTAAGCAAATTCCAGTGTTACATTGTTGATTTTCTTTATTTAAACTTACGTCTTGTCGCCTGAATATGTTTTTTATATTTCATTTTATCTGTTTCTACTATCGTGTTATAATTTTATGTATTGACTCGTTGCATGACGATGGAGACTTCTCCTTAATTTGGTCCCACGGAACAATAAATAAATAAATAAATAAACAGAAAGGTCATACACTCCTGGAAATTGAAATAAGAACACCGTGAATTCATTGTCCCAGGAAGGGGAAACTTTATTGACACATTCCTGGGGTCAGATACATCACATGATCACACTGACAGAACCACAGGCACATAGACACAGGCAACAGAGCATGCACAATGTCGGCACTAGTACAGTGTATATCCACTTTTCGCAGCAATGCAGGCTGCTATTCTCCCATGGAGACGATCGTAGAGATGCTGGATGTAGTCCTGTGGAACGGCTTGCCATGCCATTTCCACCTGGCGCCTCAGTTGGACCAGCGTTCGTGCTGGACGTGCAGACCGCGTGAGACGACGCTTCATCCAGTCCCAAACATGCTCAATGGGGGACAGATCCGGAGATCTTGCTGGCCAGGGTAGTTGACTTACACCTTCTAGAGCACGTTGGGTGGCACGGGATACATGCGGACGTGCATTGTCCTGTTGGAACAGCAAGTTCCCTTGCCGGTCTAGGAATGGTAGAACGATGGGTTCGATGACGGTTTGGATGTACCGTGCACTATTCAGTGTCCCCTCGACGATCACCAGTGGTGTACGGCCAGTGTAGGAGATCGCTCCCCACACCATGATGCCGGGTGTTGGCCCTGTGTGCCTCGGTCGTATGCAGTCCTGATTGTGGCGCTCACCTGCACGGCGCCAAACACGCATACGACCATCATTGGCACCAAGGCAGAAGCGACTCTCATCGCTGAAGACGACACGTCTCCATTCGTCCCTCCATTCACGCCTGTCGCGACACCACTGGAGGCGGGCTGCACGATGTTGGGGCGTGAGCGGAAGACGGCCTAACGGTGTGCGGGACCGTAGCCCAGCTTCATGGAGACGGTTGCGAATGGTCCTCGCCGATACCCCAGGAGCAACAGTGTCCCTAATTTGCTGGGAAGTGGCGGTGCGGTCCCCTACGGCACTGCGTAGGATCCTACGGTCTTGGCGTGCATCCGTGCGTCGCTGCGGTCCGGTCCCAGGTCGACGGGCACGTGCACCTTCCGCCGACCACTGGCGACAACATCGATGTACTGTGGAGACCTCACGCCCCACGTGTTGAGCAATTCGGCGGTACGTCCACCCGGCCTCCTGCATGCCCACTATACGCCCTCGCTCAAAGTCCGTCAACTGCACATACGGTTCACGTCCACGCTGTCGCGGCATGCTACCAGTGTTAAAGACTGCGATGGAGCTCCGTATGCCACGGCAAACTGGCTGACACTGACGGCGGCGGTGCACAAATGCTGCGCAGCTAGCGCCATTCGACGGCCAACACCGCGGTTCCTGGTGTGTCCGCTGTGCCGTGCGTGTGATCATTGCTTGTACAGCCCTCTCGCAGTGTCCGGAGCAAGTATGGTGGGTCTGACACACCGGTGTCAATGTGTTCTTTTTTCCATTTCCAGGAGTGTATAATATCGGATGGGAAATTTCAGTTTTTAATGGTCCTGAGGCCAAAAACCACATAAAAAGCATCAATAACATCGGTTTTCAATTGCCCTGAGGCCAAAAAACCGCATTGAAAGCATCAATCAAAATCAAATCGGATTATTAATTTCCGTGTGACTGGTGCAAAACATGTCCAATGTCCACCGTTTTCTGCAATAACCTGATATCGAGAAACCGCATGTTCCACAACTGATCGAAGTGTTTCCGGGGTCACTTGCAGAATGTGTTGCGCAATGCGTGTCTTCAATGCAGCTATGTTTGCAATCGGAACGCTGAACACATCTTTCAGATAGCTCCGCAGCCAGATGTCACACGGATTAAATGGTTCAAATGGCTCTATGCACTATGGGACTTAACATCTGAGGTCATCAGTCCCCTGGACTTGGGACTACTTAAACCTAACTAACCTAAGGACATCACACACATCCATGCCCGAGGAAGGATTCGAACCTGCGACCGTAGTAGCAGCGCGGTTCCGGACTGAAGCGCCTAGAATCGCTCGGCCACAGCGGCCGGCCACACGGATTAAGATCAGGTGATTGGAATGGGCAAGCTGTAGCGAAATGGCGGCTGATAATTCTAGCATTTCCGAAATGACGCTACAGTAGCTGCTTAACTGGATTTGCAATGTGCGGAGGTGCGCCATCTTGCATGAAAATGATCCCAACCACACATCGACGCTCTTGAGAGCTGGAATGACGCGGCGGCGCAAAAGACACTCATAGCACGTACCAGTGATGGTGCAGGTAACAGGAACGGAAGCACTTGTCTTTTCGAAGAAATCTGGCCCTATGGTAAATGATATTGTAAACTCACATCACACAGTGACCTTTTTATGATGAAGTGGTATTGGTTGATTTGCTTGTGGATTTTCCGTTGCCCATATTCGACAACTCTGTGTATTGACATATCCTGTCCGATGGAAGTGGGCTTCGTTTGTCCACAAAATCTTCCACGGCCAATCATTGTCCACTTTCATACGAGCAAGAAATTCTGAAGCAAAGGTCTCTCTTGCTGGCAGGTCAACAGGAAGCAACTCGTACGTATGGGTAATTTTGAATGGATAACAAAGAAGGCTATTTCTTAGGATTTTAAGCACCATATATCCAATGATTGGGCAAATCTCTGCGCATTACACGTCTGCACACCACCACTCGTCTCCTCCCGCATTGCTGTGCCCACGACTTCCACTGCCGTCGAATCAATTCGTTTCCTCTCTCTACCAGGTTGCACACCTAAGGAACCCATCTTTTCGAATTTCCGAATCATTTTCTCCAGACCCACGGCAGTCATCAGACCAACGCCTTTTTTCAAACCCCTCAGTGTCCGGTACTTCTGCAAAGCGACGTGTGCACAGTCATCATTCTTGTAATACAGCCTTGCAAGCAGAGCGCGATCATGCATTGAGACAATCATGACGAACTTCGCAGGTGCGAATGGAGAAAAAACCGTGTACCCAGAGTTTTTATACCAAATTGAATGGGTTGTGCGCATGACAGGTGCTTTCCTTTACGTATTCTGAGACACACAGCGCCACCTATTGATCAATTTTCACACTATTTTTTTCTTCTGCCATACCTTTTCCCCCCTTCTCTGATAATATTCCGTTGCCATTTGACGACATTCTGACGAGTGGTGTTATTTCTGCAGCGTTTTGAAAGTTTAACTTTAATTACAACCACCCTGTATTTCCAGCGCATGTCATGCATTCATTCCTTCCTGCAAGTTTCCCTACGATAAACTATGGTGACAAACTGTAAAGTGGTAAAACTAGTTCCTTAAAACATAGAGTGTATGTGATACATGCATCCATGATGATCACCCCTTCCCTGACGCCCTTAGTAAGGCCAATCACTTTGCCTCCTACCTGTCCGATGTATTTTCCATCCCCGATGATCCCCAGTTTGATTACTCCCTCTTCCCGGATATCCGCGATCGAACTGACACTTCTGTCCCTCCCCTCGCTCCTGGTTTCCAGTACTTGGACAACATTGCCCACGCGGAACTCAATACTCCCATCACTACACAGGATCTCATTGCTACACTTCGCACAAAACGCAACACCGCTCCTGGTAACGATCGTGTCACCTACCGTCACCTTCGTGAAGCTCCTGTCTCTTTTCTCTCCACCCTGGCCAGGCTCTACAGTGTAGTCCTGTCCACCGGTTACTACCCCGACCTGTGGAAAACCTCCCGTATCCTCATGTTCCTTAAACCTGGCAAACCGCCGTCCGCCGTCTCCTCCTACCGTCCCATCAGCCTTACCTCGGTCTTCAGCAAGGTCCTGGAATCTATCCTCACCCGACGCATCCACCAGCATCTCCGCCAACACCGCCTCCTTCCCGTTACCCAGTGTGGCTTTCGGCCGTCCTTCTCTTCCAACGATCTTCTCCTTCACCTCACTCATCTCCTTTCCGAACAGCTAAATTCCCGTCGCTCCGCAATCTTCCTCTCCCTTGACCTCGAACGCGCTTAAGACCGCGTATGGCATTCCGGTCTCCTCTTCAAGCTCCAAACCTTCGCCCTTCCCATTAACTACGTTCGTCTGATCGGTTCCTTTCTCTCCCGCCGTCCTTCCTATGTCACGATACATAACACAGATTCCTACACCTTTTTCCCCTCCGCCGGTGTGCCCCAAGGTTCCGTCCTCTCCCCCCTTCTGTACCTTTTGTACACGGCGGACATGCCGCCGCCGTCGCCCCCCCGTCCACCTTCTCCAGTTTGCCGATGACACCGCCTTCCTTGCCCTTGCCCCCACCCTGCAACGCTCCCAACGCTTTCTCCAATCCCATCTTGACTGGTTCACTGCTTGGTGCAACCAGTGGTTGCTCAAGGTCAATCCCTCCAAAACCCAGGCGATCATTGTAGGCAAAACCACCCCCTCCTTCCGCCTCCTTGATTTCTATCTCACCGTCTATGGCCGTCCTATCGCCCTCACTCCCACCCTTAAGTACCTTGGCGTCACCCTCGACCGTCGCCTCTCCTGGACTCCCCATCTCCAGACAATCCAAGCCAAGGCACGTTCCCGACTCCGTCTCCTCAAGCTCCTTTCCGGCCACACGTGGGGTCTGGACCCCTCCACAATCCTCCACACCTATAAATCCCTCATCCGCCCTATCCTTTGTTACGCCCATCCAGCCTGGATATCCGCCCCCCCTCCCTTTTATAAATCCCTCCAAATCCTTGAACGCCATGCTCTCCGCCTAGCCTATCGCATCCATCTCCCCTCCCCCACGCGGATCCTGTACGATCTCATCCCCTTCCCCCACCTCCTCCTTTTCCTTGAAAGGATACGGATCCTGTACACCTCCCGTAAACTTGATCCTCCTCACTCGCTCGTATCCCCGATCCTCTCCCGTCCCCGCCCGCTGCCGCGCCTGTATTCCCACGTCCCACCCGGTCTCCATCTCTCCACCCTCCTTACCCTCTCCCAAGGTGGCTTCCGCCAGCTCCCCCTCCCTGATGATGTCCTCGTCCCCTCCATCTAGCCCTCCTATCAACTTTGACCCTGCCCCACCCCCCACTTCCGGTGTCCTTTCCTTTCGGCACCCTCCCTCCCTTCTCTTCTCTTCCCTTCTCTTTCCTTTTCCCCCATCCCCTCCCTCCACCCCTCTTCCCCCGGGCTTCCCCTCCTCCTTCCTCCCTCCCCGCTATCTCCCCTGCCCGTGGCATCTCTGCTCTCCCCTCTCGCTCTCCCACTCCCCTTCCTCCTCCTCCTCTCTTGGCAGGTCCCCGGACTCGCACACGCATAATGAACATTTGCGCGCCGGAGATCATCGCCTTCTGTGTCTCATGTGTGTGACGTCGTTTAGTGTTTTTAGTGTCCGCCGTCCCGCTACTACTTTCACTTGTGCCGTCGGATTCATCAGTGTTCTGTGCGCCGTGTCAACGTGTTTTCAGTGTTGTTATCGTCACGTGTGAACGACTCCGTGTTTTTTGTGTCTCTGTGACCTCTCTCTTTTGTCCGTCACTATGTTCATTATCATTCTCTGTTCTTATACTATTGTCAACACTATGGCTGAAGAGCGGCGTAGTGTGCCGCTGCCAGCCTACCTGATTTGTACAGGTATTCAAATAACAATAAAGTAAAAAAAAAAGATACTTGCACAATATAGCTCTCTAGAGATGTATAGCACCCACTGTTCACATCAAATCACAGTTCAGAAATTATAATATGTTCGGATCAGTCCTATAAAATGATCGTTAGTAATGGAGAAAGCCTCTTCAAGGAAACAGACAAACGCATAGCAGCAGTCATGTTGCCACTAACTCCATAAACAGGACATCTGTCAAGCAGATGTATACATAGGGACTGCAGTACCTTACAAACAACTGTCACTAACTTAGAATCACCGTAGTTATAAAACTGAAGACTCGATTTTATGCCCAAGATGTGGCAGGGGAATGGAGTACGTAGAATTAAATCTTTGTCTAGAGGAGGAGCTGAAACAGGATTGACATGTTTCATCGTCATCATCATCACACATGCATTGGAAGTCGTCTGCTGACAATAGCTACTCAGTTATTGGAGAAATATTATTCTTAGTAGTGTAGGTGTTGGTAGATTCACTGTGATCAGTGGGCTTATACAGTATGTCTGTGTTCCGACATGTGCAGAGAAAATGACTTTGTCCTCTAGTAAGGGAAGATACGGATTTGACGTGGAAACTTGTGATAGCCGTAAGGAGAATGAAAGATTTATTACATCGAAAATTATGTCCAGTCATAAGAATGCTACAAATTTTGATATTTCCAGAGCCACCATCGTCAGGAGGGAATATTTCCAATATTTCTCTCATTGTCGAATGTCGTCAGACTGAGGTTGTAATCATAATATGTAATTATAAGTATAGTGACAAAATATATGTGACTGGTTTCCTAGGACGATCCTGCTTGGGGTGAGCGAGTGCGCATTGCGGCGGTATCCTGTGTCCGGAACGATTGACTTTTCTGGTCTATGGCGGGAGCCGTCCGAACGAGAGAGAGTGGCTGGTGTACAGGATTGTAGCTAACATAACCGTGTCGCCCTCTGTGAGGCTTAATGTCAAACTAATACTCAGTATGTGCTGGGCAGCCTCCATGATCATGCGCGTTTTCAGTAGAAATTTGAAAAGATTCATTATGGATGCATATCTGCATTGGATAATTATTCACTCTCACGTAATTTTTTTTTGGAAATTTGTGCTAAGGTCTTATGGGAGCAAACTACTGAGGTCATCAGTCCTTAAGCTTACGCACTACTTAATCTAATTTAAACTAACTTACGCTAAGGACAGCAAATACACACCCATGCCCGAGGGAGGACTCGAACTTGCGATGGGGGACCGCTCAGGCCGTGCAAGGCGCCCTAGACCGCGCGGCTACCCCGCGCGGCCATGTAAATTGTCTGGTTGACTCCTTCTACGGCCGGCCGTTGTGGCCGAGCGGTTCTAGGCGCTTCAGTCTGGAAACGCGCGACCGCTACGGTCGCAGTTTCGAATCCTGCCTCGGGCATGGGTGTGTGTGATGTCCTTAGGTTAGTTAGGTTGAAGTAGTTCTAAGTTCTAGGGGACTGATGACCTCAGATCTTAAGTCCCATAGTGCTCACAGCCATTTGAACCATTTGAACTGCTTCTACGTATTTACCGTCTTTATTTGGCTGAGAGAACATCGATTGTGGTGTGTGTTATGTGCACCGAGATGGTGATGACTTTGTAAATTAGAAGGATGGTTTGAAATCTGTTATATCATTGACATCGTTTTTAGTTAGTGGTTTGCAGCATGTACCGCCTCGCTTAAGTTTCGGGTTTCCAAAGAAATAAATTCCACTCTTTATTTTCGCAATTATAGTATGCAAGCGATCGGTAGTATACTGCTATGTGCTTGATATCGAGAACTATCGCATAAACTGTATGATATTCTAACAAACCATGTGGAAATACTTATGTTCTTGTAATCCCAGAGTCTGGAGATGGGTGTAGAAAGCATGGCAGCAGGCAAGCAAGTCGGAGCCAGAAACAGTAACGCCTTTGTGCCTTGTGGGGAACCAGCTCAACCTTTGTACACCAGTTCAAAGAGAGAGTCTGCAGTCCGCTGAGTGCACTGTGATCGACCGTCGAGGCAGCGTGTGCGGGGGCGGTTTCTTGTGACCGTTGGCCGAGAGGGATGACCGTCCGACCTCTTGGGAAATATCTAGTGATGCGAGAACTTTATACGGTGCATGCATTTATGTTTTTGTCTGTCTGCGCGGTATATACACGAGTGTCTGGTAGTCGATACCTATATGCAGGATGCAGAAGTGATGGCCGGCCGCGGTGGCCGTGTGGTTCT
Organism: Schistocerca cancellata; assembly: GCF_023864275.1. Classification (NCBI taxonomy): domain Eukaryota; kingdom Metazoa; phylum Arthropoda; class Insecta; order Orthoptera; family Acrididae; genus Schistocerca; species Schistocerca cancellata. The sequence goes on from NC_064629.1 coordinate 662,693,405, forward strand.
AGGCGCTCCATTCCGGAGCCGCGCTGCTGCTACGGTCGCAGGTTCGAATCCTGCCTCGGGCATGGGTGTGTGTGATGTCCTTAGGTTAGTTAGGTTTAAGTAGTTCTAAGTTCTAGGGGACTAATGACCACAGCAGTTGAGTCCCATAGTGCTCAGAACCAACCAGAAGTGATGATTTTGTATGGTTCAGAATAGGAATTGTGTTTACTACATCGATATGGTATTTGGTGACATAGCCCAGTTGAAGATCGGTTTCACGCTGAAAAATTCAAGCTTCCCTCTATAGTAGCAGAGCAGTGTAACAGAGATAGTGTGTTTGGGGATAGTGTCCATGTTTCATGATCTGTAGACCACTTTTGCAGGGTTTATCTGTCAGTGCAATATGACTGATGTATGTTTTATTGCGACTTGTACAAAATAGTTTTGCCACTGAAAGTCTCATCTGCAGAAAATGGCGGACAATGCTCCCACACTGGCAGCAGCAGCAGTTTGGCAGATAAATTCGGTAAGAGCCAATCAGAATGCTCCATTCACAGGACATCCTTTGTGCGGGGCATAGGAGCCTCGACGGACTGGTTCGAAAAAGAAGGGGAAAGGTATCTACGAAAAGTTCTGTGATGTCTGAGAGTAACGTGATGTCTTCTTTGTTCGAGTCTCAGAGACATGTCCAAGCAGACCATCCATCTCTGGCAGGATGTTGTCTCTCACTGGCCGTTGTAGCTTCAGAATACTCCAGACCAACAGCTGTAGGACTCCAAAAATTCCAGCCATTTTTCTCGTCTGTGGGACAGAATTGTTCTGATTTTACTGTCTGTGCTTAGACACCAGCGTGCGCTTCAAGAAGTGAGAAAAATAACGTGCTTGAGTTCAGCAGCAGCAAATATAAAACTAAGTCCACACACCAGTTCAGAAAAAGTTATGAACACCACAGCAGCTATAACATTCAGAAATTTTCTCTCTCTGGCAATGGCTTCAAACAAACAAATAAGACTCGAAAAGTGGCGAGGGTCCTGTTTAGAGATACAGAGATATTTATTTCGACTTCCAGATATTATCGTTTCGGCGTATAAAATCAGATATTGCAGCTGATATCGGATTCGGGATCTGTTTCCCAAAAAAGCGTGTGATGTCTCTCAGGGAGGTTTCACAAGCAACGGGTATGGTAGTACACACTGCAAAACTGAAGCAAACGTCTGTGCAGCGATCTTTTAGAAGGTGCATTTGTAAACTGGATTTAGTAACTCCTGAAGCAGCCCGTGCTCAAAGACAAGGATATTTTCCACAAAAGCGCGCGAAGCTTCTCAGGTATGGTTTCCCATAAGTGTGTCGTCATCTTTTTAGAGTAAAAAGAAAAAGAATAATTTGTGTAAGAATGAATACACGCAGCGTTTACAGTACAGGTAACAGGCTACGATGTAATATAAAATAAATAAAATACATGTCATGTACAGACGAGATGATGACAAGAAAGCCCGCCGGTGTGGCCGTGCGGTTCTAGGCGCTACAGTCTGGAACCGAGCGACCGCTACGGTCGCAGGTTCGAATCCTGCCTCGGGCATGGATGTGTGTGATGTCCTTAGGTTAGTTAGGTTTAATTAGTTCTAAGTTCTAGGCGACTGATGACCTCAGAAGTTAAGTCGCATAGTGCTCAGAGCCATTTGAACCATGTGATGACAAGAAAAATAAGTTAGCGCCTCACTTTAGTAGTTAGTGACAGTAGCATGCACATCAGCATTTGAATTACACACCTATTATATTGACACTGCGACAATAAAACATTTACTTACTAGGAACAGTAGCATACATGAAATGAAACCCTTAATGTGAGTTCTCTTTAACGAATATATTTCCAGTTACTGCAGGAAAGATCCAACAAAAATTCCCAGAAAGAGATTTAGTTACTCTAAATAGTTGTAAAGCAAGTGCAATGCTATTATTACTCACCACACTATATTAAATCACGAAAACGGTACAAATATTTCAAAAATGTCTTAAAGCTTAAAAGAATTGTCAGTTTCTGTATTTAAAAAATGTCCGGGTAGCATACAAGTACCGTTAAGTAAGAGTTAACGTAGAATTGTTGAGTTAAAGACACCGTCAGTTGCTTCTCAAATCGACAATATTTCTGAATTTTATTCGTCAATGCTCCTCGCATTCGTCACTGAAGACTGATCAGATACTCGGCAATCCGTTTCGTGTCACAGCTGATAAACAAAAATATTTTCCTAGCTTTCTTTGTGTGGTTTTTACATCTGTCGTCATTGATGATATGAAATGAAATGATCGTATGGCATTGTTTGCCGGGAGGCCCCATGCGGGGAAGTTCGGCCGCCGTATTGCAAGTCCTTTTTAGTTGACGCCACTTCGGCGACTTGCGAGTCAATGATGATGAAATAATGATGATGAAAGACACACAACACCCAGTCATCACGAGGCAGAGAAAAATCCCTGACCCCGCCGGGAATCGAACCCGGGACCCCGTGAGCACGAAGCGAGAACGCTACCGCAAGACCACGAGCTGCGGACATTGATGATATAACAGCTATTACCTCCTCTGTGGTGACTGCATTGGAAAGTTAGGGTCTGTTAATTACTAGGAGACCCAAGACACTGCCCCTATGAGTCATCTCTCTAACTAACTGTTCATGATATTTTTAAGAAACGATGTTCGTAACAATCTCACACGAATTCCTGCCCCTGTTGTGAGTTATAATTTTGTGTTCTGCGGTTCTATAGGCAGGAAGTTGAAGTCTATCCCTAATACTATAGCATGATCAGAGAATTTGCTAGCGGTACTCTCTGAGATTTCTCTGGACTGCTCGTTTTACGTAACAGTAGCGTCCTAGCTTAGGAGACAGGAAGGTGCATCACACCCCGGATAGAATTCGCGCTGGTGCACCGTTCAGCCCGAATACGGGTTTTTAGGCGGTTTTCCATGCTAGTTTAGGCAAATGCTGGGAAGGTCCCAAGTCTACGACGCAGAAAATAAACAGTTAAAATGATATCACAAGTTTACACAATTCACAGACAGGTGGCGCACACCACTAACCTCCCTTAGACAGGTATTACACAATCAGATTTCTTTGACAAAAGTGGTTTGTCAAATACATTTGACGTAGTGTAATAGGGAACCTATGTCAAATATTGCCTTTTATCAAATTCATTTGATCCAATCTAGCGCCTCGCCTTAGATTTCATCAAAGAAAGTGATCGTCTTATGTTTGCCGAAAGTGGCTGGTGTGTATAAGCACATTGCGAAATCGGAGCTTATGGTGGAGATATAAATATGGAAAGGCATTTTAGAAGCTGGGATAAAATAATTTTTTTTCCTTGTTAGGTATGGAGATGGAAACACATTCTGTTTCTTCAAAGCGAATTGGTATAGTCTGCACTCTCATATTTCCAGGAAAGATGTAAGGCAACTTCATTTTCAATACTCATGTTTATTTGCTCATTGAAAATGAATTGCAGAAATGCTGTTGTTTGTCAAGGACAGAAAATCAGCACAGTAAGACTCATTGATGATGCAGCAGTGGCAGCTGAAAGTGAATAGAAATTGGATTTTATACCAAATGTAATGAAGCAAGTGCTAGCTGTAGATTGAGATATTTGCATATAGAAGAAAGTGTCACAAGCATACATGCTAGAGTACTAAATGCTGCAGCTGGGAAAGAGAAACATGATAGGTACGGGCAAGGCATAGAAGCAAGACAAGGCCAAAAGGTCTCAAAATGCTCAAGAACGTAAAAATCGTGCCTAGTTTTGAATGTACTAAAATGAGTCTGAAATCCGTAAAGAAATTCGCAAAACGATCTACAATCGGCATAAGCACCAGAAAGTACTTGGCAAGTAGGAGGATATACTTGTAATCAGTTCCTTTTGAACTTAAACTCATCAGATCACAATTCATTTGTCCTGTTAAAAGATTGTCGATGATACGACTGCAAGTCGGTTATTGTGAATTGTATACATTACACTGCACTTAGGTTTTATTATTATATCTTAACGTTAGCGGAAGGTGGGATATTAGTTTAATTACTTTTCGTTTTCGTACTGGAAAAGCCACTGCCCTGTTTAGCGCCTGGGAACTATGAAACTAACAGTTGTAAAAATAGCAATTATCAATTTCTTTGTCAAAGAAATTTGATAGTGTACAACCGACTTTGTGTAACTGACGAATGCGGCGACACGAAGGGTATCCTTAAAAAAAATTGACAAATCTTGAGTAGAAGGAACCTCGTAATAGACAGAATTAACGCTAAGAAGAAGAAGATTCTCCTTATTTAAGGAGCGTTCTGCCGTTACAGCTCTCGAGACAGCTGATCTATAGAAACATCCGGCTGTTACGTGTGTGAGCATTTGCAGTAAATACTGGAGGTGTATAACACACAGGAATAAATTGCATCTACTGTTGACTACAGATTTATCTGTAGATACTGTACTGCCTTTTGAATTTCTTTTACATAAGAAGAATCTATTAGACGACTCCTGTGAGGGACGCCTGCCGGCCGCTGTGTCCAAGCGGTTCTCGGCGCTTCAGTCCGGAACCACGTGACTGCTACGGTCGCAGGTTCGAATCCTGCCTCGGGCATGGATTTGTGTCATGTCCTTACGTTAGTTAGGTTTAAGTCGTTCTAAGTTCTAGGGGACTGATGACCTCAGGTGTTAAGTCCCATAGTGCTCAGAGCCATTTGAACCATTTTTGAGGGATACCTGTCACGTTTATTGTTTGCTTCTTTATCTTACTCACAAAGGCTCCCAAAGTTTCTAGGGGCTGCTTTAACTTGTTCCTGTAAACATAGTTCACTCCATCAAGTATTGCAATTACTGATTTTTTGATGCGCTACATTTCTTTAAAATTTCGTGCATACGACCACCAGGTTTTCATTCCCTGCTGGTGACGTAAAGTTACGATCTGGAACACCAGGCTTCGTACCCACTAAATGTTGGCGCGAATTAATTGTTAGCACATTTTTTTGCTTTTGTAGTTCACTGAAAATAAGCGTCCACTTGAAGATATTTTACTGAACAAATCACCATGAAAATATTCTGTTGTCCCATGACGTACCACCCCTGCCGATTTACTGTCTAAAATAAGACATTAATATTTATTGTGAAATAGAGACAGTTTTCTTGTTATACGTGTGTTTGTTCTTGTATTTCGTTTTTGCAGTACAGTTTAATTTAATGGAATCATAGAAATGCTTGTTATTAATAAAGTTACCCATGAAAGGCATTCAGCCAGAATCTGTGAATGATTCTGCACGCACATACTCTGATTACTTTTTGTTACGCCTTCAAACACTTGTTGACGGTTAGAACGGGCAACTGCTTAGGGTTTTATCATATCTGGCGTAGTTTTTGTTTCATTTTTAAATTTTCGCACTTGAAATGAGGAACAAATCTTACAGCACATAATTTGTAGTCTATGTCCTTAATGAGATTTTCACTCTGCAGCGGAGTGTGCGCTGATATGAAACTTCTTGGCAGTTTAAAACTGTGTGCCGGAACGAGACTCGCACTCGGGACCTTTGCCTTTCGCGGGCAAGTGCTCTACCAACTGAGCTACTCAGCGAAAGGCAAAGGTCCCGAGTTCGAGACTCGGTCCAGCACACAGTTTTAATCTGCCAGGAAGTTTCAGCCTATGTCCTGTTTGTGCAGTAATTTATTTGCGCACCTCCCTGTCCCACATGCTAGGGCGCTGCACGTTAAGCTATAAGTGCAGTTCTTGACAAAGCCACCTGTTTCTGAATGAGAACTGATATCCTAATGAACACACTATTAACCCTGCATTAATCTTCGACCGGCAACTGACGTGGAAAACCTACCTGCTAACCATCCAACAGAAAGCCCACAATAGACTAGAACAACTAAAACCACTAATCAGCCGAACATAGTGACTACAGCCCTTCACTGTCCTGCACACGTACAAAACACTAATCCGCCCCATCCTGTGCTATGCAAATGTTGCATGGATATCTGCCCCTCCCAAGTTCTATAAGTCTCTCCAGATCCTCGACCGCCATGCACCTCGCCTAGCTTTTCGCATCCGCTTACCCTCCCCCACAAAGAAACTCATTACATTCGCACCTCTCCTCACTCACACTAAACACCTCTGAACAATCTACACCATCTGCAAACTCGACTCCAACAGTCCTATCGTTTCCCCTCTACTTTCCCACTCTCGTGTGGTGCCGCGCCTTTTTCAACACATCCCACGAACCCTCCACTTACACACCTTCCACATGCTGTCCCAACGAAACTTCAACCATTTCCTCCTCCCAGATCATAAACTCCACCCCAACATTTACCCATCCTACCAGCTATAGATCCACCCCACCCATTCCACCTTATCAGGGCTTCCTCTCTTCCCTCCCCACATTTCCTTGCCCCGTTTTTTCCCTTCTGCTTTTCTTTCCCCAGCCCATTTTCCAATAAAAAAAAGTTCAAATGTGTGTGAAATCTTGTGGGACTTAACTGCTAAGGTCATCAGTCCCTAATCTTACACACTACTTAACCTAAATTATCCTAAGGACAAACACACACACACACACACACACACACACATGCCCGGGGGAGGATTCAAACCTCCGCCGGGATCAGCCGCACACTCCATAACTGCAGCTCCTTAGACCGCTCGGCTAATCCCGTGCATCGCCCCTTTTCCCAACAACTATTACTGTCACCAATTCCCCCCCTCTCCTCCACTGCCTCTTCTGCTCCAACAGCCACTCCTACACCATCGCTGCAATGTACCAATCCTCCATCCTTACACCACCACATTCCTGCCCTCTTCACTGGCCAGCCTTTTCCCCTCTCTATCCCATGGCAAGTCCTTCCAATTTCTAGTGACAGGAAAGTGGTTATTTCACATACCAGAGTTTCGGCAACATGTTTTGAATGTTTTAACTATGCGATTATCGTATTTCATTTTACCTTTTATTATTACTGTTATAGCCACCAGCGCAAAAAGTCATCCAACGTATATCTCAAAACTTCGATATTATTTTTCAGATTTAAAAAGTTTTAAATTCAGTGTATATATCTGTGCTATTTGTTTCTTGTTATTTTACGTACTTTACTTTTTTATTGCCTGTTGTCTGAAGAGTGGGTTGCTTGCACCGCTGACAGCCGCCCCCCCCCCCCCCTCCCCTATATGAGGCGAGGGTGGCATGTAATAACAATAAAGTCAAAAAATACTATTAAGTGATAAAAAGTCTTTTCTTAACAAAAGTAAGAGAGAAATAGACTGTGATGACCTTCTTCTTCTTCCTAATGTTTTCTCATGTCTCCACGTGTCTCCACGGGGTCGGCCTGTTATTTCTGATGTGGTAATGCTAGTGGTAGTGGATGACCGGCTGCCCTTCCTGACGCCAGACGTCTGTGATGACTATTGATGAAAAAAAATTATAACACTGTCACTGATTTCGCTATTTCTCTGTAAGGAGATGTGAGTTTAGTGGGATACTGGATGGAATAATGTGGCAGTTATTTCGATATGAATTGCTATGATGTATAGGACTTCAGTTCCATCCAAATCCTTTTAGTCTAAGTATTTACAGTGAAGAGAAAAAAAAAGAGATACGAATATTGTAGTAGTGATAATTTATTACGAACGGGTTCTTGGTTGATTAGATCGTCATTACGAAGATACTAATTGTTTAAGGGAATTAAACCATGAAAGTCTGCGTAGGTCATATCGCGAATTCTTAACTGGTGTTATGTGGCGAACTGTGTTGCACAGAAACATTTTTTAGTTAACCACCACATTTCCTTACTTAAGACTGAAAGTGACAGATTCACAGGAGCATCCGATGTTTCGAAACTTTCTGTCTGAGTGAAACTGTTTTCCACACACAGTTTAAATCTGCAAGATAGTTTCAATACAGTACTTATCCTACTTCACAAGAAAAAAGACAAAGTTCAAAAACTAGAGCTCTCTCAGTCTCCTGTGCGTGATGTACAAGTTGTTCACTAAAGTTATCATCAACCTCTTAGAAAACATACTAGAACTTAATCACGTAAACGAACAATATTGCTTTAGAAGTAATCTAGTGAAATGGACAATTTACAAACCATGACCGAAATTACGTCACGGAGTAATGAATTATCGCCTCATCTGTACCAGCAGCCTCAAGAAACAAGGCGATGATTCGGCCCATGTGAGGACAATGAAAAATGAATATGTCAATGCTACAGCTCCCCTTTAGGTTGCCTCTGAACAAGATAGAAATTCAGAATTGAAAGAGGAATCATCAAAACTATTCTCATAAGTCATGGAGAAAGTTTTTATATCTTAACTGTGAAAATGAAGAAGGAATACAGGTTTTAATGGAACGTACTTGAAGAATGGTCGTTTTGACGACAACGTTATGCTGTTTATTTGAACAATGAATGGAAGAATTCAGTAGGACAAGTTTGAAAGTAAGTTACAATACCGCGAAAATAATGTATAATTAACTCATAGAAAAGAAAATAGTATCAGTTAACGATGAAGTGACTGAAGCAGTGCAATTTTAGAGAATGACTTGGATGGACAGTAACTGAAAGGAAAAAAAAATAGACTGGAGTCCTTCTAGTAAATTATATAGAATTTTTAAAAGCAAGCGTTTAATGTGGTTGAAACGGAAAGTTTAGAAACAGTTCATATTGCCAGTTTTTACTTACAGCAGTGAGAAAGGTACTTTGAATGCGAAAACCGTACAAAAACTGAGGCTTACTCAGCAAACGATGGAGAAAAGTATGTCGGGAATTGCTATTTGAGAGAAGAAACTTAACTAATGCATAAGGGAGAACAGATTGGAGAGCAAGAAGTAAATGTAACTAATGAAACAGAAGTGGAATGAGGGGCACATGTAAATATATAGGTGAATGGTAGGTGGACCAAGGAAGTTATTTGTTGGATTCCAGGAGGTCATAAAAGACAGGGACTACGGTTAACTGAAGGTGGTAGATGACATTAGAGGACATGAAGGAACAGTACGGCTGCAAATGTTTGCAAACGAAGCTATAATTATGGCATTAATCTGGAGTGCCTCAGGGACAGGAACTGAAAATTATCTGAACCAGCCCCCAGACGAGAATGAATTATGAGGGTTGGAACTTAAATACTGGCAACTATTTATTCCCAACCGATACAAAAGAGTTACATGTTTGCACCTGTTACTGTCCTACAAAGTAGTCACCAGCGTTGTGAAGAACCCGTTGCCAGAACCCGTTGCCAGCGATGTGGAAGGTATAGTCTACCTTTAGCAGAGCCTGTTCTGTTGATGGTGCGAATGGAGCGATCTAAAGTTATAGTGATTCTCGTGTACGACTGTGATGGTGTTATCCTAACGCATTACGTTCTTCCACGGCAGACCGTCAATGCGCAGCATTACTGTTCGTTTTTGGAGCATCACCTGCGACCAGCTTTGCGAAAGAAGCGGCGACACTTTCTGCGCAACCCACCCATCATTTTGCACGACAATGCGCGGGCGCATACAGCGCAAACTGTGGCTGCTCTGTTCGGTCGATGGGACTGGGAAATACTGTACCGTCCACCACACTCACCAGACTTAAGTCCTTGTGACTTTGATTTGATTCCGAAGATGAAGGAACCACTTCGTGGCATTCGCTTCAGAACAGTTCCAGAGATTCGACAGGCAGTAGACTGCTCCATCCGCACCATCAACAGAACAGCCTCTGCTAACGGTATACTACACCTTCCACATCGCTGGCAACGGGTTCTTCACAACGCTGGTGACTACTTTGAAGGACAGTAACAAGTGCAAACATGTAACTCTTTTGTATCGGTTGTGAATAAATAGTTGCCACTATTTAAGTTCTAACCCTTGTATCCACTGCCATAGCTCTATGGTATTATTTCTCATCGTTATTTGTTTCCGTCTTTGTCGCTGATAGCTTACTGCTTCTAATTCTCAACGGATATATTTGTACTGCACAAAAAGAAACGTTCAAAATAAATGAAAAGGAATCGTTTTTGAGAAAAGGTTCGTTTCCAGCACCGTTCATCAACAGTACATGTTTCCCGGTCACGGCAACATCCCAAAAGCAGCCGTTTATGTTGTGGTGTAAACGTCAGCCTACACATGAGACGGTAATTCAGTAGTTCAGCTCTGGTAGTCTCCGACCAATGGAGCAGGAAGATAGAATGTTGCAGGGAGTCCATTACTTGTTCTCGAAAGGCAGGCGCGGATGTGAAGGAGTTACGATGTGCTTGATGCACAGCACGGTGATCCTCCCTTGTGGAGGTCAGACGTGGTCGATCGAAACCTTAACGACGAGTGTGCCTGCGTTCACGTTCTCATGCAGTCCAACATCAGGCCACTGTTACATCTGAAAGTCCCACAATTATGGACATTGCACGCGGCAAATGGAGACCCAAACTCAGTCCCCTTTCTAACCCGTCAGGTGCAGGTAACGCTGCCCTGAAAAGAATGAACATTTCGCAGAAGGAAACAAGGTTAAAAATGGCTCTGAGTAGTATGGGACTTAACATCTGAGGTCATCAGTCCCATAGAACTTAGAACTACTTAAACCTAACTAATCTAAGGACATCACACACATCCATGCCCGAGGCAGGATTCGAACCAGCGACCGTAGCGGTCGTGCGGTTCCAGACTGAAGCGCCTAGAACCGCTCGGCCACACTGGCCACCAGGAAACAAGGAAGTTGTGCATTTCGGGAAATACTAGTAATTGAATTACCCTGCCTTGGAGCACTCTGTGACGCCTTCAGAAGTTACACGTGGTGTTTAAGGGAGAGCTGTGCACATGATGGACAAAACACGAGGTATTTAAGGGAGTGCTGTGCACAGGATGAACAAGAGAGGAAAGTTCACCATCAGAATTTCGGAATCACATGCATGATCATTTGATCTCCTATGTTTAAGGGAGAGCTGTGCACATGATGGACAAAATACGAGGTATTTAAGGGAGAGTTGTGCACAGGATGAACAGAAGACGAAATTTCACTATCAGAATATCGGCATCACATGCATGATCATTTGATCTCCTATGTTTAAAGGTTATTGTGCTTCTTATGTGTTACCATGTCAAAAATCAACAGTATAAGTCCCTGTGGTACGTAAGAGACAGAAATTTGATGGTAGGGGCAAATACAAACAAGCTGGTCGATTTCTGGTTTGAAGAGCGGTATTAAAACCTGAAATAGCATTCTTGAATTGTTTTTGTTCCAGATGAATGGAACTCGGCACATGTAGTATTGTTAGTCCTTTATGTTTTCTTGATTGCAAATACAAGTTCAGATGTAGCATTTCTTTGTTACGTCTTTATTACTCTTTCGCCATTTGACAGTACATAATTCACGTACTCCTAGTGAATGAGTTGCAACGCTGGTCAGTTTATAGATTTGTATTTTTTCATTTTTTTCTTTAATTTTCCGGTTCTACTGAAAAAAACGTGTGTGTGAAATCTTATGGGACTAAATTGCTAAGGCCATCAGTCCCTAAGCTTACACACTACTTAACTGAAATTATCCTAAGGACAAACACACAAACCCATGCCCGAGAGAGGACTTGAACCTCCGCCAGGACCAGCCACACAATACATGACTGCAGCGCCTTAGACCGCTCGGCTAACCCCACGCGGCAGTTCTACTGATTTACACAATTTTAATGTAATTGACTTTACTATTGAGAGACTCTGCAGACCAGTGCATACTAATCAGTGTCTTACTGTTTCTTTATGGGTTAAACATAATGAACTGTGGGTGGTCTGATATGAAATTTATTGAATTTGCCCTCATGTGGCCTGCACATGCTTCATGAAATTATAACTGTACACCAGTCATTAGTCTGAGTTTAGGATACCATAACGATGTTCCTTGTGACTGCAGAGTATTCCATTGTAGAGCTATCTGCAGGTAGAGAGTTGGAAAAAAACGGTTAACAACTGTTCGTGGTAAATATGGAGCAACAGTGTGAGACTTGACAGGTATTATCAACGGAATCAACTCTTATGGATAATACAGAGCAAAAGATTGGTCGTAAAAGTGAATGTTGATGGAAAAGATTTTACAAACGTTGCAGTACACCAGCATCACCAAACATGTGAAAAAGGCAAACAACGGCATTCAGTGTCTATTGGGAATTTTTGATATTTTGTGAAGCAAGTGTAGCAAAATATTTGAATCCGTACCTTGTTATTATAAGATCTCAAAATGTCGTTTACTCTTAAGCTCCTTCTCTCGTATCTTAAGACTCCATACTCAAGTTAAATGATGAGAAATTCATCGTCATGAGCAGCTTAGTAGCCAAGGCCAGCAATGTGCCTTCAAGCCTTCAAAATAGGAGGTAGGTGGCTTGTATGGAGCCTTCTTATAAAGGCAGCCATATGGTTGCCTTAGCTGTATGCAGACTGTAATAAAACGATATCGGTGAACCTCGAGGAATTGTAGCGGGTGTTTTGAGAATCAGATTAAGGATAGGAAATCCGTGTCCGCAAACGCCATCAGTTGTAGGGGCCATAGTCTGACGCTGGCCCAAGCATCAAGGAACTGTAGCGGGCGTTTTGAGAATCAAATTAAGGATAGAAAATCCATACCTGGAAACGCCATCAGTTGTAGGAGCCGTAGTCTGATGCTAGCCCAAGCCTCTCGGTGTTTACGTTAGTACGCCATAGCAGTGCCTGTCTGTTAAGAAGTACGATGAAATGTTCCATCGAACATGCAAGCATGCTAGAGAAATGTAGCATCGTACTTCTTAATAACACAGACACTGCTATTTCGTATTAATTTGCACTAGACTCTCAATAAAATAAATCCTCCCTGGACAGGAATATACGCAACGTACAGGTTATGACACATGGACGACGACGTATGGAAGTTTGGGTCTGGCCGTGATTCGTGCACGGATGGCCGAAGCAGTTAAGGCGTCCGCTCGTGTAAAGCGGGAAATCCGGGTGCGAGTCCCGGTCCGACACAAATTTCCACTGTCGACATTCCAATGTACAGAAGAAGGCAGTTCATATTCGAAACTGCGAATACATTTTCTGTGTTTATGTTAAGTTGTATGCTTTATAGTTTTGGTGCGATAGAGGTAGACATGTTTGAAGTCATGTAACACTCTAACTGTTGTCAAGCTCATTCTGTGATGTTCCGTTTGTTCCGTCGGCGTTCAAACTCACGTTTAATAATTAAATCTTTGCTTGTTCCAAGTTCCAGCAACAAAGAGAATATTTCCTCCCGGCTTTGTGAAGGCTTGGAATACCAATCCCTACAAGCATTACTGGCCATTTACTAAAAAATGACAAGGTAATTCACAAATATTTGGTAAGATTTATTTCAGCTGACAATATTAAAACCTAACCACAGATCTATAAAGAAGGTATAATCACAAGTTTCAGTGATTGAATAAAAAATTCATCCGTCAGTTTCTTCTGGATAGGTACCACACCCTCGATGAATTTGAAGAACGCTCTCTTTTATTCAGAATTACAAAAAAGTGTATCTCAAGTGTAAACCGTTTTCTAGCTTTCTGTAAAGAAAAGTTTTACTTATTATTTCTTTGTCTACAAATTAAGAACATATTCTTGCTAATAGTTTAGGAACATTGTTTGGTTCTTTCGGAGTGATATGTTCATTTATGTTTTCAAAAAATCAGTTTCTTTTAATTAAGGAAGGTAAAGTTCCGCATTATGGCCCTAGAGAGGCCAATCGAGCCCGACCAACCGCCGTTCCGTTCTCTGCCAATGACGTCATCGGATCAGCACACACCATGTCCCAGTCGTTGTGTTTCTTGACGTTGGAACCGCCACTAATCGGTGGAGTAACTCCTCACTTGACCTCACGAAGCTGAGTGCACTCCGTAACAGACCTCCCACCAAGTAAAAATCCCTTGCAGTACTGCACGGCAGGTCCCCGCATGGCAGTCAGCCTCAAAGACCAATCAGCTACGGAGGCGGAGTGTTTGTAATCGTTGAGAGCTAAATAGTGTAATGGTTCGTGACAAAATTGAGTATTCACGCTGAAGGAGGAAAAATTATAACTTCGCTGTCGAACGGATAGCCTAGCGACAGGCGTTGGTCCCTCTAACTTCGGCGCTCTGCAGCGTTCTTGGATGGCGTGTTTGGACATGGTTTCCTATCCTCAATTTGTTCCTCCAAGCACCCTATAAACTACTCGAGGTATGTCCGTGTGTGTTGCTACAATCTGCATGTTTTAGGATTTCATGGCCGAACCCTGTTGCCATGAACGGGTGTTGATGACAGGAATAAGAGGGTGGAGAGGGGGGGGGGGGGGAGGGAAAGAGAGAGACACCTACCGGCTATGGAGATATACAATGTAGCGTTTTCATGACGGCATAGTTCCTTTGATATACCTTCTAGGCATCCAGCTATATGCCTGTCCTACTTCGCGCTGTGGTTCATGAGATTCCTAACTCGAACCATGGAAAATTGTTCGATATGACTCAGCCAGTTGCCACATGTAGTGAGAAACCAACACCAGCTATACCGGCACGTTGAGCTGTGAGAGTTCGTTTCTTCTAAGCGACAATAGGAACTAGAATGAGATTTTCACTCTGCAGCGGAGTGTGCGCTGATATGAAACTTCCTGGCAGATTAAAACTGTGTGCCCGCGAAAGGCAAAGGTCCCGAGTTCGAGTCTCTGTCCGGCACACAGTTTGACAATAGGAACTGATGACCAGATATGCCAGCGTTCATAAGTACTCTAGTTTACTGAGTATCAGATGACCGCACAGTTGAAAGTTTCTGAAGCAAACGCAACTTCGGTGACGTACATGGTTCTACTTCGTGCATATCTGTTATAGGGAACAGCAGCGGCTTACAAAAAGCAAATTAGTGTTAGCATAGGCCATACAAGCGAAGAAGCCGGCGTGCGAGACTTGCCTGGAGGCGGCGCCGGGCCTGCGCGACGTGGGCCGCATGGCGGCGCCGGGCACGGCGGCCTCGGTGGGGAAGAACGTGGCGCCGTAGAAGTCCAGCCCGTTCTGCAGCAGCACCGTCGACTCGTCCAGCGACGCCAGCGTCACGCGGATCAGCGGCGGCGGCCCGCCGGACGCCGCCTTCTCGCCTGAAATAGCGCACTGCAATCAGGACCTGCGTACCGCCACGGCTCTCAGCCACTCGCACAGAGTGTGCAAACAGCAGCGCAACCTTATACACTATCTGATCGGAAGTAATACGGAACTGACCACTAAATGCCACGAGAGGTGGACCCGGAGGTATTAAAGGTGGTGGGAAGTAGTGTGTCGTCAGTAGAGAAGCAATAACAGCAGAATGAGTGACTTCGAATGTGGAGTAGTCATTGGATGTCACATGAGTAAGGGGAATTTCAACCATGTTGCTGTTATTGGTTGTTGCTGATGTGATTGTGAAGTGGAAACGCGAAGGAACAACCACAGCTAAATCGTGACCAGGCAGGCCTCTTGTACTGACAGACACGCACCGTCATGATTTCCGTAAATCCCTGCAGGCAAATGCCGGGATGGATCCAGAATGAGATTTTCACTCTGCAGCGGAGTGTGCGTTGATGTGAAACTTCCTGGCAGACTAAAACTGTGGGCCGGGATGGATCTTTTGAAAGGGTCTGGCCGACAT
Organism: Schistocerca cancellata; assembly: GCF_023864275.1. Lineage (NCBI taxonomy): Eukaryota > Metazoa > Arthropoda > Insecta > Orthoptera > Acrididae > Schistocerca > Schistocerca cancellata. Next base: position 662,708,986 of record NC_064629.1, read on the forward strand.
CTACATCTACATCTACATCTATACTCCGCGAGCCACCTTACGGTGTGTGGCGGAGGGTACTTATTGTACCACTATCTGATCCCCCCTTCCCTGTTCCATTCACGAATTGTGCGTGGGAAGAACGACTGCTTGTAAGTCTCCGTATTTGCTCTAATTTCTCGGATCTTTTCGTTGTGATCATTACGCGAGATATATGTGGGCGGAAGTAATATGTTGCCCATCTCTTCCCGGAATGTGATCTCTCGTAATTTCGATAATAAACCTCTCCGTATTGCGTAACGCCTTTCTTGAAGTGTCCGCCACTGGAGCTTGTTCAGCATCTCCGTAACGCTCTCGCGATGACTAAATGTCCCCATGACGAATCGCGCTGCTTTTCGCTGGATCATGTCTATCTCTTCTATTAATCCAACCTGGTAAGGGTCCCATACTGATGAGCAATACTCAAGAATCGGACGAACAAGCATTTTGTAAGCTACTTCTTTCGTCGATGAGTCACATTTTCTTAGAATTCTTCCTATGAATCTCAACCTGGCGCCTGCTTTTCCCACTATTTGTTTTATGTGATCATTCCACTTCAGATCGCTCCGGATAGTAACTCCTAAATATTTTACGGTCGTTACCGCTTCCAATGATTTACCACCTATGGCATAATCGTACTGGAATGGATTTCTGCCCCTATGTATGCGCATTATATTACATTTATCTACGTTTAGGGAAAGCTGCCAGCTGTCGCACCATGCATTAATCCTCTGCAGGTCTTCCTGGAGTACGTACGAGTCTTCTGATGTTGCTACTTTCTTGTAGACAACCGTGTCATCTGCAAATAGCCTCACGGAGCTACTGATGTTGTCAACTAAGTCATTTATGTATATTGTAAACAATAAAGGTCCTATCACGCTTCCTTGCGGTACTCCCGAAATTACCTCTACATCTGCAGATTTTGAACCGTTAAGAATGACATGTTGTGTTCTTTCTTCTAGGAAATCCTGAATCCAATCACAAACCTGGTCCGATATTCCGTAAGCTCGTATTTTTTTCACTAAACGTAAGTGCGGAACCGTATCAAATGCCTTCCTGAAGTCCAGGAATACGGCATCAATCTGCTCGCCAGTGTCTACGGCACTGTGAATTTCTTGGGCAAATAGGGCGAGCTGAGTTTCACATGATCTCTGTTTGCGGAATCCATGTTGGTTATGATGAAGGAGATTTGTATTATCTAAGAACGTCATAATACGAGAACACAAAACATGTTCCATTATTCTACAACAGATTGACGTAAGCGAAATAGGCCTATAATTATTCGCATCTGATTTATGACCCTTCTTGAAAATGGGAACGACCTGCGCTTTCTTCCAGTCGCTAGGTACTTTACGTTCTTCCAGCGATCTACGATAAATTGCTGATAGAAAGGGGGCAAGTTCTTTAGCATAATCACTGTAGAATCTTAAGGGTATCTCGTCTGGTCCGGATGCTTTTCCGCTACTAAGTGATAGCAGTTGTTTTTCAATTCCGATATCGTTTATTTCAATATTTTCCATTTTGGCGTCCGTGCGACGGCTGAAGTCAGGGACCGTATTACGATTTTCCGCAGTGAAACAGTTTCGGAACACTGAATTCAGTATTTCTGCCTTTCTTCGGTCGTCCTCTGTTTCGGTGCCATCGTGGTCAACGAGTGACTGAATAGGGGATTTAGATCCGCTTACCGATTTTACATATGACCAAAACTTTTTAGGGTTCTTGTTTAGATTGTTTGCCAATGTTTTATGTTCGAATTCGTTGAATGCTTCTCTCATTGCTCTCTTTACGCTCTTTTTCGCTTCGTTCAGCTTTTCCTTATCAGCTATGATTCGACTACTCTTAAACCTATGATGAAGCTTTCTTTGTTTCCGTAGTACCTTTCGTACATGATTGTTATACCACGGTGGATCTTTCCCCTCGCTTTGGACCTTAGTCGGTACGAACTTATCTAAGGCGTACTGGACGATGTTTCTGAATTTTTTCCATTTTTGTTCCACATCCACTTCCTCAGAAATGAACGTTTGATGGTGGTCACTCAGATATTCTGCGATTTGTGCCCTATCACTCTTGTTAAGCAAATATATTTTCCTTCCTTTCTTGGCATTTCTTATTACACTTGTAGTCATTGATGCAACCACTGACTTATGATCACTGATACCCTCTTCTACATTCACGGAGTCGAAAAGTTCCGGTCTATTTGTTGCTATGAGGTCTAAAACGTTAGCTTCACGAGTTGGTTCTCTAACTATCTGCTCGAAGTAATTCTCGGACAAGGCAGTCAGGATAATGTCACAAGAGTCTCTGTCCCTGGCTCCAGTTCTGATTGTGTGACTATCCCATTCTATACCTGGTACATTGAAGTCTCCCCCTATAACAATAGTATGATCACGAAACTTCTTCACGACGTTCTGCAGGTTCTCTCTGAGGCGCTCAACTACTACGGTTGCTGATGCAGGTGGTCTATAGAAGCATCCGACTATCATATCTGACCCACCTTTGATACTTAGCTTAACCCAGATTATTTCACATTCGCATTCGCTAATAACTTCACTGGATATTATTGAATTCTTTACTGCTATAAATACTCCTCCACCATTGGCGTTTATCCTATCCTTGGGGTATATATTCCATTCTGTGTCTAGGATTTCGTTACTGTTCACTTCCGGTTTTAACCAACTTTCCGTTCCTAATACTATATGCGCACTATTTCCTTCAATAAGAGATACTAATTCAGGAACCTTGCCCTGGATACTCCTGCAGTTTACCAATATTACGTTAACTTTTCCTGTTTTTGGTCTCTGAGGACGGACGTTCTTTATCAACGATGATAATGTCCTCTCTGGTAAGCCGTCAGGTATTTTATCGTTTCGCCCAAGGGGGGATCCCTCTAACCTAAAAAACCCCCGTGTGCACGCCACACGTACTCTGCTACCCTAGTAGCTGCTTCCGGTGTGTAGTGCACGCCTGACCTGTCTAGTGGGGCCCTACAGTTCTCCAACCAATAACGGAGGTCGATGAATTTGCAACCATTATAGTCGCAGAGTCGTCTGAGCCTCTGGTTTAGACCCTCCACACGGCTCCAAACCAGAGGACCGCGATCGACTCTGGGCACTATGCTGCAGATATTAAGCTCAGCTTGCACTCCGCGTGCGATGCTGGTTGTCTTCACCAAATCAGCCAGCCGCCGGAAGGAACCAAGGATGGCCTCAGAACCCAAGCGGCAGGCGTCATTCGTTCCGACATGTGCTACTATCTGCAGCCGGTCACACCCAGTGCGTTCAATAGCTGCCGGAAGGGCCTCCTCCACATTACGGACGAGACCCCCCGGCAAGCACACCGAGTGCACACTGGCATTCTTCCCCGACCTACCCGCTATTTTCCTGAGGGGCTCCATAACCCGCCTAACGTTGGAGCTCCCTATAACTAATAGGCCCGCCCTCTGTGACTGTCGGGACCTTGCCGGAGAATCGGCCACTGGCCCAACAGGCGAGGCATCCTGTGGTGGCTCGGAAACGATGTCATCACCACTAGGAAGCACCCCGTACCTGTTGGAAAGGGGTAAGGCAGCTGCCACGCGGCCAGATCCCACCTTCGCCTTTCGGCCAGGCACGCGCGAGCCCACCACTGTCCGCCATTCACCCTGCAGTGATGGCTGACCGGTAAGATGCTCACTGCCGGAAGACGCAGCGACATCAGGGGTTCCATGTGATTCCAAGGCCACCGAAGTAGGCATAGGTCTCACCACAGTTGCCCCAACGCCACTACGAGCCGACGCCTGCGCCTCGAGCTCGATGAGCCTAACAGACAAAGCCTCCACCTGCCCCCGAAGAGTGGCCAATTCTCCTTGCGTCCGCTCACAACAACCACAGTCCCTACACATGACTACGTTTACCCTACCCTATACGGTGACAAATTCCCAAGATAATCTTCTAATGAGCTACTCTGATAATCAAGAAACACTCACTGAAATACGAGACGCGAAAACTACGCTAGGTTTTCCCAGAAAAACTATTTAAAAGCTAAGCGCAGCAAATAAGTACAAAAACGCTTTATACAAACAGTACTCGCTGCTGCTGGTCCTCTCGCTCTGGCTGTCATAAGACAACTGCTGATTCAAGTGACTAGTGGCTAACGGCCGCGAAACAAACAAAAGACGGTTTTAGGGCGCTTTCTGTTCTAAACGATCAAGAAAACACTAAGAAATCTAACACGAAAACTACGTAAAGTTTTATCAAGAACTGTTAGTTACTATGCAGAGCAGATAAACACAAATAGAATCCCTTCCTTAGTGGAAGGTCGTAAACAGAATGCAAAATAAACGCTTTATACAAACAGTACTCGCTGCTGCTGGTCCTCTCGCTCTGGCTGTCACAAGACAACTGCTGATTCAAGTGACTAGTGGCTAACGGCCGCGAAACAAACAAAAGACGGTTTTAGGGCGCTTTCTGTTCTAAACGATCAAGAAAACACTAAGAAATCTAACACGAAAACTACGTAAAGTTTTATCAAGAACTGTTAGTTACTATGCAGAGCAGATAAACACAAATAGAATCCCTTCCTTAGTGGAAGGTCGTAAACAAAATGCAAAATAAACGCTTTATACAAACAATGAGCTCGCTGTTTGGTCCCCTCCCCTAAATCAACCAACCATCCAACCAACCATGGATCGTCGAACATTGCGGAGGGGGTTTGTAAGAAATCGCATGAAAGCAGTGGAAAGAATCACTCGTGTGTTCGAAAGTGCTACCAGCAGTCCAACTATCATAGCGACAGTGCGTAGTGAGTTAGAAAGAATTGGGTACAACGGTCGAGCAGCTCCCCGTAAACCACACATTTCTGTAGTCATTGCTAAGAGACACTTGAGGCAATGTTAAGGGCGACACCAGTGGACAGTGGAAGGCTAAACCAGTGATTTTGAATGATGAACCACGCCATACCCCGTGACAATCTGATGGAACGCTTTGGGTCTGGCCAATGCCTGGAAAGTTATAAGCTATCATGTGTTTTTGTTGTGGCCTTCAGTCCTGAGAGTGGTTTGATGCAGCTCTCCATGCTACTCTATCCTGTGCAAGCTTCTTCATCTCCCAGTATTTACTGCAACCTACATCCTTCTGAATCTGCTTAGTGTATTCATCTCTTGGTCTCCCTCTACGATTTTTACTCTCCACGCTGCCCTCCAATGCCAAATTTGTGATCCCTTGATGCCTACCAACCGGTCCCTTCTTCTTGTCAAGTTGTACCACAAACTCCTCTTCTCCCCAATTCTATTCAATACCTCCTCATTAGTCATGTGATCTACCCATCTAATCTTCAGCATTCTTCTGTAGCACCACATTTCGAAAGCTTCTATTCTCTTCCTGTCCAAATTATTTATCGTCCATGTTTCACTTCCATACATGGCTACACTCCATACAAATACTTTCAGAAACGACTTCCTGACACTTAAATCTATACTCGATGTTAACAAATTCCTCTTCTTCAGAAACGCTTTCCTTGCCATTGCCAGTCTACATTTTATATCCTCTCTACTTCGACCATCATCAGTTATTTTGCTCCCCAAATAGCAAAACTCCTTTACTACTTTAAGTGTCTCATTTCCTAATCTAATTCCCTCAGCATCACCCGACTTAATTCGACTACATTGCATTATTCTCGTTTTGCTTTTGTTGATGATCATCTTATATCCTCCTTTCAAGCCACTGTCCATTCCGTTTAACTGCTCTTCCAAGTCCTTTGGTGTCTCTGATAGAATTACAATGTTATCGGCGAACCTCAACGTTTTTATTTCTTCTCCCTCGATTTTAATACCTACTCCAAATTTTTCTTTTGTTTCCTTTACTGCTTGCTCAATATACAGATTGAATAGCATCGGGGAGAGGCTACAACCCTGTCTCACTCCCTTCCCAACCACTGCTTCCCTTTGATGCCCCTCGACTCTTAGAATCTTTGTTTTTACAAGTATGATCGTTGTTGCGGAAATATTGGTTACGTATACTAACAGAGAGTAGCCGTTGTCATTCATTAGCTGTATCAATTGCGTCGCCATATGAAACTTCCTGTCAAACTAAAACTGTGTGCCGGATCGAGACTCGAACTCGGGACCTTTGCCTTTCGCGGGCAAGTACAAGGGCAGGAGAGCTTATGTGAATTTTGGAAAGTAGGAGACGAGGAACTGGCGGAAGTAAAGCTGTGAGGACGGGGCGTGATTCGTGCTTGTGTAGCTCAGATGGTAGAGCACTTGCCCGCGAAAGACAAAGGTCCCGTGTTCGAGTCTCGGTCCGGCACACAGTTTTAATCTGCCAGGAAGTTTCATCTCAGCGCACACTCCGCTGCAGAGTGAAAATCTCATTCTGAATTACGTCGCCACTTGGAATGCGTTCTCATAAAATTATGATTAGTATGCAATAAACAAGACCAGAACCAAGCTGCTATACGATAGATAGAATTGTGGCCAGCTGTCGACCGAAAATGCCAACATTGAAGAAGTTGATTGACGTACACGAAGTTTGTTAGACTCCTATGGCTGTGAACATTGGTAGTGCTCACACGGCGTAGAGCAAGTTTTAAAGATAAAACTGTGCAGAATTTGTGCGGTTCGTGAGATTTTACTTGAATGCAATGGAAAACGTTTGCTTTCCTCGAGTTCGTTAGTTTACCGGCGAATATGCCGCTTGAAAAGTCTCTCGGGCATGCAGCCGGACCAATTTGTCGGTTAACATCGACACCCTTCAGCATGAGACGCCTCGTGATGATGGCACGTTACGCGATCGAAAATTTGTTCAGCAACGACTTATCAATACAGCTCTAAGCCCGAGAAGACTTGGAAACCTGTATATATCTGTCAGTGACACTTGGTAATCTGTAATGTCAGATGGGGAAGTACTCGATCATTGGTTTTGGTTTGACGAAGCATGGTTCCAACTTGACGAATATGTGAATGCACAGAATTGATGTCATTTGAATACGGAAGATCAGCATCAGGTGCATGAGCCCCTGTAGGATGCAGAGGGGATGCTGCTTACAAAACTCATCTTCATACTATTTCCGAATTGCAGAGAGAAATCGAACGATGTGTTCTTGCTACTTCTCAACAGACGCCATGAATTGTGTTTATGAACAGGCAAAGTCGTATTCACTTATGTGAATTGCATAGTGGAGGCCACTTGGGACAACTTTTGCTACTGTCATTCTCCAATAAGGTTATGTTACTTTTTATACACTGTGTATTTTACGACTTGGGAGCCATAGGTTGTTCTTCATAAGTATGCCACCTCACTTCCGGCTCTTGTGGCGTACAGACGTGTTATTCAGTGAGCTCCACATGTGAGGAGTATTTCCTTACAGCGAGCGTGTGTAGCATTTAGTTTAGTCAGGTACGCTGAACGATTTGTTACACATGTTGTGGGCATGCCAGATCCGCCAGACACGGGTCAGGTTATACGGGCAGCGATAGAAGTTTGTTACCAAGTTCCCGTATAACATGTTACACAACAGTCAGCGGTAGTAATGCAACAGCAATTACAGGTTCCACAGCAGATTGTACACTGAAGCGCCAAAGAAACTGGTATAGGCGTGCGTATTCAAATACAGAGATATGTAAACAGAAAATACGACGCTGCGATCGGCAACGTCTATATAAGGCAACTAGTATCTGGCGCAGTTGTTAGATCGGTTACTGTTGCAATATGGCAGATTATCAAGATTTAAGTGAGTTTAAACGTGGTGTTACAGTCAGCCCACGAGCAATGGGTCACAGCATCTCCGAGGACTTGCTCAATTCCAGCAGGACAATGCGACACTCCACACGTCCAGAATTGCTATAGAGTGGCTCTAGGAACACTCTTCTGAGTTTAAGCACTTCCTCTGGCCACCAAACTCCCAAGACATGAACGTTATTGAGCACATGTGGGATGTCTTGCAACGAGTTGTTCAGAAGAGATCTCCACCCCCTCTTACTCTTACGGATTTATGGAGAGCTCTGCAGGATTCATGGTGTCAGTTCCCTCCAACGCTACTTCAGTCATTAGTCGAGTCCATGGCACGTCGTGTTGCGGCACTTCTGTGTGCTCGCGGTGGACTTACACGATATAAGGCAGGTGTACCAGTTTCTTTGGCTCTTCAGTGTATAACAACAATAAGAAGAAGATCTGTACCATCAAGGGTAACAAGACAACATACTGCTAGCAGCATATTACACAGCAACAACAACTGGCGCAACAGCAGCACAAACTACAATACCAGCAACACGAGCAACAGTGGTTACTACTACAAAAGCAACAACAGCACCTGCGGCCACAACATCATGTACGTTAACACAGCAGCAATTAGAACAACAGGTCAATCCAAAAAACTAACAATACTGAAAGTAGCACAACGTTACTGTCAAATCTACGTGCTACTACTTACAGTGCAATAAAATACTGGAGCATGACATAATCATACTTCTGCTGTATTGAACACAGAATCTCGTGTAGATGTTAACATGGCATAGAGAAGAGATACACATCATATTGAAAGTATCTCTGTTGCAGAATCAGTTGAAAGTGTCACCAGTCAGGTGGGGTATTCAAACCTTGTCCACTGCAAAATATGCATGTAACAAGAAGGAAGAACAAGCAGAGTAGAGAGAATCTGAGATCCTGTGCCGTGTTTGTTTAAAGGCTGGACAAAAATACTGTAAATATACTCCTCATGACTATCAGTAGGATGTATTGGTAGAGTGCCCATGTTACAAAGGATATTATAAATATTAGTGCTCCAGGCAGGAACACAGTGAAAACTGAACTGAAACCAGGCATATCAGTGATTAATGTATTGCAGTTATCAACATTTAAAGAGGAAAACCGGAATCTGTATATCCTCAATTTATGTTTCATAAACACAGGAACGTACACCATGTTGACATAACTCTAACAGCTAAAGAAATACATTCGGCACTACAGATTGAATATCCAGTCATTAGCGTCAAAAAATACGCACTGAAAGTCGATACAAATACAGAAGGAATATGCCTCTAGCGGTCTGTAAGATTTCATTTAGGTCACAAGTACTACCGAATTACGTTACAGTCTTGGGTACGAGGTCTGCAGTGGGACCAGTTATTGCTCCAGTTACATAGGGTGTTATATAAGTATTCCATTTTTGAGAAGTGGTAGTATGGACAAAAATATCCAGTAAACAGGGGCCGATTTTTATGACACTTGGTGTGGGGATAGCTTGAACGCTGAGGAAGAGCATAGGCTACTTTAGAAAGTGTGTAGTACAATATGTTTATTAATCTGAAGAAAATAACACGGAATTTGGAACAATAATTACTATTTGAAAGAAGTATTTACTCTTTGGCCTTAGAACCTTATCATATTTGTGAAAATGCGTTTGGCTTTTGATACGTTTTACGTAATACGATCCAACGTAATGAATACAATGCTTATATAATCCTCTACATATGTATTCCATACGTCCGTAGTAATATCAGTGCCAAGCTCTTAGGATTTTAGCCGCTCATCGTCTCGCGTCTGGTATAGCTTCTGTGAGGCACGTTACTTTGTATCGGCAGGTCGTGCTCATGTGGTTACCGTTGCTGACTCTTAGTTTCCGAGTCCCGGTGATGTCAGTGCTGGTCGAACGTCACATTCAGTACTTACGCTAGAACTGAACTTCGCTCACAGAGACATACCTATCTGGAACGTCAGTAAAAATAGCGATCGTGGACGGATGTTGCAGCAATGTAAGCAGGTCGTATACAGGGTGTTACAAAAAGGTACGGCCAAACTTTAAGGAAACATTCCTCACACACAAATAAAGAAAAGATGTTATGTGGACATGTGTCGAGAACGCTTAATTTCCATGTTAGAGCTCATTTTAGTTTCGTCAGTATGTACTGTACTTCCTCGATTCACCGCCATGATTTCATACGGGATACTCTACCTGTGCTGCTAGAACATGTGCCTTTACAAGTACGACACAACATGTGGTTCATGCACGATGGAGCTCCTGCACATTTCAGTCGAAGTGTTCGTACGCTTCTCAACACCAGATTCGGTGACCAGTGGATTGGTAGAGGCGGACCAATTCCATGGCCTCCACGCTCTCCTGACCTCAACCCTCTTGACTTTCATTTATGGGGGCATTTGAAAGCTCTTGTCTACGCAACCCCGGTACCAAATGTAGAGACTCTTCGTGCTCGTATTGTGGACGGCTGTGATACAATACGCCATTCTCCAGGGCTGCATCAGCGCATCAGGGATTCCATGCGACGGAGGGTGGATGCATGTATCCTCGCTAACGGAGGACATTTTGAACATTTCCTGTACAAAGTGTTTGAAGTCACGCTGGTACGTTCTTTTGCTGTGTGTTTCCATTCCATGATTAACGTGATTTGAAGAGAAGTAACAAAACGAGCTCTAACATGGAAAGCAAGCGTTTCCGGACACACGTTCACATAAAATTTTTTTTTCTTTGTGTGTGAGAAATGTTTCCTGAAAGTTTGGCCGTACCTTTTTGTAACACCCTGTATAATAACAAGCAGATTAAATTAGAAATTCTGTCGTTTCACAGTGACAGAATAATGCTTAATTTTAGAGCCCATATTTACTGGACTTTTTTCTTATTTTGCTCCATACTACCACCTTTAGAACATGGAATGCCTTTTTTAACATTTCAGGAATCGTTTACGATGTAATCGTCGTGCTCCGCAATTTGGAAGCTAAACTAGATCAGTAAATGTGGCTGACCACATTCAATAGATGTTTGTACTGAAGAAACGGCGTGTTATTTATACTGCCGCGTTCCCCATCTCACTGCAGACAATTCATGCCTAGTGTATAACCACCAACAAGGAATAAAACGCAGTGTGGCCTATGACATGACCCCCAGAGATACTGAGCAATCTATTCCATCAGACTATATACACCGAAACCTTAAATAAGTCCCCTCTGTATAGAAGTTAGATGGAATTTTCAATCTTACAACCACGGGCCTGGTAACCAGTAAGAGCATCTATACTTCAAGATCGATCGACTAATATAACGTAGCAATATTGTAACAGCAACGGCAGTCGAACCTACCAGCATGCAGTGCGCTGACCAGTACGAGGCGAATGGATTATGCATAGATGAATGAAGAACTATCCACGATGTGTCAGATAAAGTGTTTTTCTCTGTACAGAATAACTGAATATTTATTTACACAGATAATCGTAAGAAACTTTACTCTTTCTGTGGAGTTACGAACACAGTTTATTGAAGACCAATAAAATTCTCCAGGGTACGTGACCACACTGTCAATATCTAAAATTCTCCAACATTTCGGTAACTGTTGCAAATGGCAATGTGGTCAAAAACCTGTAGAATTTTACTGACAGTGACAACGACCGTGGAAGCACACGCTTACATAGATTATTTAATTATTTTCCGTAGAATTACAGCAACGAGTTACAATTTTTGAAGCAGAATATAATTTTTTCTATCATGTAGCCAATGTATTTAAAGCAAATGTGTAGAAATCAGTTTAAATCATAGGCTATTAGTTTTAGTAAGGCAGTTAGATACGTTCAAAGTTTTAGAGGAGGATTCAATATCCTATACATAACTGGCTGTGTTCAGATCGATGTTCTGGTAGCGGAATGCTCATTTAAGTGAGATGTTCAAACGAGTGCCCATTGTGCTGAATGTACAGCTCAATACACCTTCTAAACGACATGCGGAAGAGATGCAAAGTTGCTAGTGCCACGGAGCGCCAAGCTTCCTCGATACACAGTTTGAAGTCATCTGTCGTTTTAGGTTCATAAACCCGATTATTTACATATCCTCACAAAAATAAACCTACTGGTGTTAAATCGGGCGACCGTCTGGATCAATCCTGAAGACCATGGCGCCCTAAACATCTTTCGGGAAAACTGTTGTGCACTTCTTGCAAAACTTCGTGCACAGAACGACCTGGATGACCATTGTGCTGAATTCACATACGGCTTCTAAATATAGACTAATATTTCCAAAGAGATCACGTAAACTGTAGACTACAAAAGCTCGATACATGGACCAACACCTATGACGAACGACGTGATATGTCCAGCGAGGATTTTCTATGGATCAGTGGTGTATATTATGACTGTTTACAGCGCCACAATTTGTGAGCATAGAATCATCAGAGAACATAACAGTTTGTAAGGCGTCCGGAGTGAAATTATTCATGGCCCTTACGCAGAAAGGAACTCTCCTATTGCAATCATTCCCATCCAGCTCCTGTGTCAGTGGAAGGTGGTACGGACGAAAGCTGTGATCGTGTACTATTTGCTAGAAAGCTGTACTGCAGATGCCAGTGAGTGCAGCATCTTCTCGTAAGATGACATGAGGATCGTGGTGTATTGCAGCTGAAACAAAGACCTCCACATCCTCAAATTCTTCTGGTCCTTGTCTATTAGCGCCATACCTTCTCACGCTACCTTTTTCTCGAAGCCGATGTTCATTATGTGAGAACGTAATGAGTAATGGAGCTCTTCGAACAGTAACTTGTATCTTGTGGCATAAGCCATGGGTGCTTTACTAACGTCGTGCCAGCGCTTGCAGGGCATCAGCGACATGTCAACGTACTTAATGTTTATTCCAAGCCAATATGCGTGACACACCAAACCTCTTTTGTTTATGCGTTGCGACCTGCCTTAGATACGTCATTTTAAGGATACATTCTATAATCTAATCAAACGTTACCTCAAACAGGGAATCGAGAAAGGCTGTGGCACCGTGACACCGGCAACTTCGCATCTGTATGTAGTTCGTTTAGAAGGTGCATTGTGTTAAACTTCCAGGAAAATGGCACTCTTTTGAACATTTCACTTAAATGAACATTCCGCCGCCAGAATATCCATTTGAACACAATCAGTCATGTACAACATGTAGCATCCAACCCTAAAACTTTCAACGTTCTAGCTCCGCAACCAAAATTGATAGAAAACTGTTTTAAACTGACTTGTTCACAGCTATCTACATGATAGACAAAAAATAATTTTCTATTTAAAATTTATAATTAGTTGCTGTGAGTCCTTGAAAAATAACTAAATAAACTATGTTCATAGCTCCGCAGAAAGAGTAACGTTTCTTACTTTTACCCATGGAAATAAATATTCTTTTTATTTATTATTTTGTAACTTACGGAAAAACATCTTATCTGAAACACCCTGCAGAGTCCACAATATTTTCGCCTTCACGCTATCTCACATAACCCATACCCATCTCAACCTCATAATCTTCCGGTCTCAACAAGTGGGAACGTTTTCTTAATGCAAAAATTATTGATGAACATTTCCTTAGCATGCATCTGTTAAATGTGGTTAAAATTAGGATCTCCGATTTATTTTAGCAGCTCTCAAGTATTTAGACATGACGGGGAAGATGCAAAGGGAGTATCTACAATACTTCATTCACATTTGTCTTGTGATGAAAGAAAAATGGTTTACTCGAAAATTAGTAGTCTACAAACTGTAGCTGTTAGGACCAGGATAATCGACTGTATTGTCCACCGAGAACAATTATCGCAAGAAGAGACTGGTACAATTTAACTAAATAGCATAAATTATTTGTGGATATTTTAATGCTTACAGGCCCGCTTGGCGTGTGACTATCAAGACAGTTACGTAGCAGCTTTACTTAAAATTATAGATGACTTTGATTTTTATGCCTTGAATGATGGATCGCCTACACTGATACCGAAATCGGAAAAACTCTTGAAGGGTACCGAAATTCCTAGGGATGTCCAGTGGAATGTCCTCAACTAAACCAAGGGAACAGACCGCTGTGCCATACAGATTCAAACCCCTAAAGTTCACCGTCGGATCCCCTATAATCCGTAAATCAAGCAGAAAGTTAACTAAACATACTGGAAGAAATATTAAGGAATAGTGGAGGAACGGATTAAGATGCTAACCATGTCATCGTCACCAATTCGAAGCTACTAGGAATTTTTTAGTATTATCAGTGACTGAACAACTGCATCCGTTCCTACAACTAATCCAATTCACACACCCAGCGGATCAACAGCACCTTGTTGGAATAAGGATTGCGACTCTGCTATTAGGAAGCGGATAGAAGCCTTTAAAACATTAAACGAACTGCTACATCTATTCTGTGCATTATTACCATTAGTCCTACACGACAACCGTATACCAGAATACAGTTATTCGTACGAGCTAACTTCCTTGAGAAATAAGGTATTTGATTCATCCTGATTGAGAGAAAGTACAGAAGACAACCTTTTCTGTCACAAAACATGGTTGCCCAAATTACGTCTAAATCTACACAGACGCACCAAGTCCCCAGAAGGAACGGGACATGCTTTCTACAAACACTACGGGGAGGTGTGATATACCTAATGAAGTGTACAGTTGTACCACTGTAATATTACCAAATCTCATCAAACTGACAAACTTTATGAAAAATGTAACTCTTCAGACTTTCCCGGCGAGATCTTGACATGTGGAATAAGCGGGTCTACTGCCGGATGTTTCTGTCGCTGTGGCACAATATTTCGGCCACGTAACTCGTTGCCTTCTCCAGGTGCTACCTGAGACTGCCGTATGGCAGGTAGCATCTGAGGAAGGCAACGAGTTACGTGGCCGAATTATTGTACCAGAGCGACACAAACATCCGGCAGTAGACCCGATTATTCCACATGTTTATGAAAAATGTTCTTCTGTGTATGGACAAAACAAAACTCATCGATCGGGAGGAATTTGCAACAAGCTTATAACTGTATGTCATAAGGAAACACTAAGTCAGCCCATCTTCCTGACAGATGAATTGAACTCTATTTTCACTGTCTTAGACGTCATGCCACGATGTAGTCCTGAGCTGGGAGGTAACTTTGTGAGAAATAATATTCCATACACCGAACACCTAACTGCACATATGAACTTTATTCCATACACGTGGATATTAAATGTCACAGTACATATTTGTATATGGTTATGTTACAAAAAGAACAAAAAGTGTCAAAAAGTTGCCCAACTCTATGGTGTGTGTTACCTTTGTCACCACTAAAAAATCAACTCCGCAGTGTGCAGTCACGACAGTGAAGAAGAAGCCGATTTACATCGTTCACATTTACATCGCTGTGCTAAGTACCGAACACAGCAAACAAAATTATACCGCGAGTTGAACCAGCTGAAAGCCCCATTACCTACAGACGTTACTGTCCTTTTAAGTACGTAGGACCTATCACATCATCGGAAACTACCTAAAAGATTCAGACATCAGTATTATATTTTATTTGATTTTTGAATGTTTATATCGGTGCATGTAATCATGTATACACTGACAAGCCAAAACATTATGACTACTGTCCAGTGCGACCTTGGATGCCGCCTGATGGCGCGGCAGACCCGTAACGCGTTAACAATAGTATGTAAGCGGAGCAGACAAGGGCGGGGGATCATCCTAGCGAATATATGAGTTGCAAATACGGAAATCAGGGAGATAAGCGACTTTGACAAAGGGCAGGTTAATATTATGCAGAGCCTGCGAATGAGTACCTCCTAAAACGGCGAAGCCGGTCGAATGTTGCCATGCTACAGCCATGAGCAGCTACAGGAAGAGGTAGGAGGACAGTGAAAACTACCACTAGGCGCTAAATAATTGGAATGGTTGGACGTTCACGAATCTTCACAGAACGTGGGGTTGGGAGGCTTGTCTGCTCTGTAAAGTAAGATACATGGTGATCTGTGGAATCTCTGCCGAAAGTGCACAATGCTGGTGCACGCACAAGTGTTTTGGAGCACACCGTTATCGTACAATGTTGAATACGGAGATCCGCAGCAGACCATCCCTGTATGTTCACATGTTGTCCCAACGATATCGTCAGTTACGATTGCAGTGGGCACGGGACCATCGGGATTCGACCGTCGATCAATGGAAACGTGTCGGCTCTTCGGGTGAATCACATCTTTGCTACACAAGGTCGATGGTCGTCTCCACAAACGCCGTCATCGAGGTGAACCCGTTATTTACGCTAATTATGTGACGTGTGCGTAGACATCTAATGTCACATCCTTCTAAAAACCTACCAACAAACTGTCGGATCCTTGATGCGCAGAATCAGTGATTGTTTCGTTCCAAAGACGGACAAACAAGTTATTAAGCAAGTGGTCATAACGTTTTGGCTCATCAGTGTGTATATGTGTATGTAACATGTAAATTTAAAAAGTGCGTCATATGTCTACGTAAATCAAAACGTGACTCATCAACTGGTGAATACCACATAAAAGGAAAAGGGAAATAAAAACAAAGTAATAAAGAAAAAACAAACGACCTATTCCTAACAGAGGAAGCACCCGTGGTTTCCGAAAATTTTTTCCTCATAACAGCTCTCTTAATATCAATGATACTACATACGTAAGGCCGGCCGAAGTGGCCGTGCGGTCTAGGCGCTGCAGCCTGGAACCGCGAGACCGCTACGGTCGCAGGTTCGAATCCTGCCTCGGGCATGGATGTGTGTGATGTCCTTAGGTTAGTTAGGTTTAACTAGTTCTAAGTTCTAGGGGACTAATGACCTCAGAAGTTGAGTCCCATAGTGCTCAGAGCCATTTGAACCATTTGAACCATACGTAAGGCTGAAATGAGATTTTATCCATTTCTCTCCATGTGTTGACGGAATTTCGCGTGTTAACCAATTACTTCGTCTTTCACGGCCAAGTCTCTATCAATTTAGTCATCCCAGCATGTATAAGGGCCTATCAGAGGAACAAGAATGTACAATAAATATTTATAGTGAAGAACAAATATGCTAATGTACCTTCCCCAAATCCAAAGTGGAATGATCGTCATGGATACGGAATGAGTCAAGAAAGTTTTAAACATTTTTCAATTATGAGGTAATAAACACTAAATAGAAAAATCATTTTACAGCAGTTATTCACCGCTCGGGAAGCAGCGCCTTAGACCGCGCTGCTAGCCTGGTGGGCATTCGTGGAGTAGTGTAAACTTGTTCCTTTAAGTGTCCCCACAATAAAACTCTAGTGGATTACGGACCGGGGAACGTGGAGGCCAGAACATTGGACTTCCACGACTAAGCTATTTCCCTTGAAAATAGTTACGCACATTCATTCCAAAGCGTGGTGGTGCGCCGGCATGCCGCCACTCGGACGACTTACGCGTCGTTTGGATGAAGATGAGATGGCATGATTAGGACAATACAAATACCTAATCCAAGACGGGCCAAGAATCGAAGCTGAGACCATGCACTCAAGGAAGTGACGCCAACTACCTTTTTTTTAACCACCAGACCACGAGCTGCGGACTGTCTGATAAGATTCGGCAGCAATATTTTATTAGAAACAAGGTAACCTGAGTGAGATACAGGAAGGACAAACTTAGTCGTATATCGTTTTCGGATTGTTTATATTGTGAGATACATCTGCTTAGAATTTCGATGATTACAGGTAGACCACAGAAACAAAAAAATAAGTACACTCGCTTATTGCACTGTCATCCGTGGCCGTGTTATACATTGTGCAGTCACACTTGTGTGACTATCACAAGCCTGAATAGCCGTTTTCTGCAGCACAGACCGCTGCGAGACGTGTAGCAAAAGAGTCGTTGAGGTTCTGGAAGGTACCGACAGGGACGTGGAGCCTTGCCGACCACTTCAGCGCGCTAAGTTTCTGATTTAAGGCTCCATGGCGCTAACAGCCCGATCGAGGTGGTTCTACAGGTTCTCCATTGGGTTTAAGTCCGGATAGTTTGGTGGCCAGAGGAGTATGATAAACTCATCCTGGTGCTCTTCGAACCGCGCACGTACTCAGAGAGCTGTGTGACACGTTTCATTGTCCTACTGGTAGATGCCATCATGCTGAGCAAAAACAATCTGTATGTAAGGGTGAACATCATCTCCGAGGATAGACTCATACTTGTGTTGATTCATTGTGCCTCCAGAATGACGAGATCACCCAGGGAATGCCCTCCGCCGTCGCCTCTTCTGACGATTGTTGCTGGGTGTTTGCTTTCAAACGCTTCACGCCACACATGCCAACGCCCATCTGTCCGATGGAGCATAAAATGTGATTCATCTGAAAAGCCCACCTGTCGCCACTGAATGGATGTCCTGTTGCGGTATTTAAATTTGCGAAAGTATTGATGAAGACCCCATAAACCGTAGACCTTACCGACGTGTGGTGCCCTGCGTGCCTCAACGATACGGATAGCCATACCTTAGATGCAACCACGACGGAGGGGTATTTGTGGAGAGGTCAGACTAGCCTATGGTTCCATGCTGTGCTGATACTGCGAACGGCTGAAAGGAAGAATAAACTACAGACTTTATTTTTCTCCCGATGGTTTGAAACTCTACTGTATGGTTCAATGATGGTGTCATTCTCTTAGCTCAAGTGTTCCAGAGGTAAAATAATCCGCCACTCAGATCTATAAGGGGGGGGGGGGGGGGGACTACTCAGGAGGATGTCGTCATCAGGATAAACAACACTAGTATTCTATGGGTCGGTGTGTGAAATGTTAGCTCCCTTAATCGGTTAGGTAGGCTAGAGAATTTATAAAGGGAAATGGTTAAGTTCAAGCTGGATATAGTTGGAATTAGTGAAGTACGGTGGGACGAAGAACAGGACTTTTGGTCAGATTAGTACAGGATTAGCAACACAAAATCAGATATGGGTAATGCAGAAGTGTGCCTAATAATGAGGAGGAAAATAGGAATGCGGTTAAGGTGTTATGAACAGCATAGTGAACGCATTATCAATGCCAAGATGCATACGAAGCCAACACCCAACACAGAAGTACTTTTTTTTTTTTTTAAGGAAATCATGTTCGTCGTTGACTGTAGAGAATTATTTATTTCACTTCATTGTTGTCATTTCGCCCTTTTGGCCATTATCAAGTGGTACTGTAAAAGTCAGAAATATATTAAATAGAAGCACAGAGAGTACATACAGAGTAGCACAAACATTAGACAATAGTACGTTACAAAAAAATGGTGAAAAAACTTATCGCTTCCATTTTGGATCAGCGTCAAACTTCTAAAATGCTGCGGCATGTATACATGTTATCCTCAGAACAAAGGCTTTTAGCTGTAGGAATGCAGTAACATCAAACGACTGTGACGCTCTGCACATTGTAAAATGATGTAAATGATGTAAATTTAACACAAATCGCTATAAATCATTGTTCTAACGCACTGTTTACATGTGAACTGAGGCCGTTGGCGGGAAAATACATTCGCAACTCATATTATCTGACGATTACATGTATACGTGTCGGATGATTTTAAAAGTCTGGCTTGTGCTGAAGAAAAATGTAAGTGATGTGATATTTTCACCATTTTTTGTAATGTACCACCGTCTGATGGCATGTGGGATTCTGTATATACACTCTGTGCTTCATTTTTCGTATATTTTTTAGCTTTTGCAGTACCACTTAATGATAGCCCAAAGACTGAAATTGCAGTAGTGAAATGAAATAAATAATTTTCTACAGCCAACGGCAAATATGGTGTCCTTCAGAAAATTCTACGTGACTGTGAAGCCCGCCCATCAGAAGTTAAACAGTATTACAGGTATACATGCCACATAATTTCACAGATAATGAAGACATTGAAAGAATCTATGATGAGATAAAAGAAATAATTCCGGTAGTAAATGTGAGGAAAATTTAATTTTGGTGGGAGTCTGGAATTAGATAGTAGGAAAAGGTAGAGAATAAAAATAATAGGAGAATATGGTCTTGGGAAAAAGGAAGACGCCTGATACGATTTTGCACAGGGCATAATTTAATCATTGCTAACACTTAGCTTAAGAAAACTGTAAAAAGGTTGTATGCATGGAAGAGACTTGGAGACACTGAAAGGCTTCAGACTGGTTATAAGAACGTTAAGGCAATGATGCAGAAACGAGACTTTGGCCTGTAAAATATTTCCAGGGCAGATGTGGTCTCTTACGGTAATTCATTGAACTGCAGACCAAAACTGAAGAAACTGCAATAGGTAGGAAATTAAGGAGATGCGACCTCGTTAAACCGAAGGAAGTTGACGAGAGTTTCAAAGGTAACATTAGACATCGTTGGTTTGAAACAAAAAAGAAGGGGATACAGTAGAAAACAAATGGATAGCTTTGAGAGATGGAATAGGAAAGGCAGCAGAGAATGGCATAGATAAAAAGACAAGGCCCAGTGGGCATTCTTGGCTAACTCAAGAGATAATGAATCTGACCGACGTAAGGAGAAAATATAAAAATACAGCAGATGCAGGAGGTGAAAGGGAATACGGACAGAAAGTGCAAAATGGCTAAGTAGGAATTGACAGAGGAAAATGAAAAGCTGTAGAAGCGTGCATAATTGGGGAAAAGATAGATGATGTCTAGAGGAAAAGTAGAGAGACCTTTGGGGAAAGCAGAAGCAATTGTACGAACATCAAAAGCTCAGATGTCAAGCCAGTTCTGAGCAAAGACGAGAAAGCTGAAGGTTGGAAGGAATATACAGGGCGAATCACCTATAACTTACACCGAAGATATTGCAGAAACGGAAAGAGCTATTGATGTGTGGTTTTCACAGAATGGATTGGAAGCCAGGGGCTCGTATGTTCAGCCAATCAACAGATTGTAATAATACTTAGAAAGTGTATGTTTTGTAAAAACATACACTTTTTACATGTAACAATGTCTATTGACATTAACAAACTAAAATTGGGTAAATTATAGTGTCAATGGTGTTTGGTGCGGAATTCCAGTGCGATTCGTTTACGAAATATCGTACTTTGAAATGTTTCCATACTGACACTTGATTGTGCCATTCAACCTGCATAGTTGCTGGGTACAAATGTTATGTTTACTTACAGTGTGCTTGTGTGTCATTTGAGTGCACTGAGACTTGCTAGTCAGTCAGCGCGTGACAGTCCAAGCAGTAGATCGTGAGTGTATGACGGGATTTACTAATGCAGAAAAAGCCGACATGCTCATGGTGTATGGAGAATGTAGTGCGAATGTAGTTCGTTCTTGTACTTTGTATGCGGCAGGGTATCCCAAGAGATGTGAACCATCTCGGCAGTTATTTATCAGCCTCTTCAACCAGTTACGTGAAAGTGGTAGTATTACACCTATACAGCGTAACAGAAGGAAACAAGTGACGACATGAGAGTGCGAGGAAGTGGCATGAGTCAGGGCAGTGGCCTACTCATTCTCCATCAGTATAGGTTCCATCAATATGGCATCTCTCTCCATCAAGAGCTGCAGGGAACGATAACGAGAATCATGTTAATTTCTGTGCATGGACATTAAGATAGGATATTCCAGGTGTATCAAATGGTTCAAATGGCTCTGAGCACTATGGGACTTAACATCCATGGTCATCAGTCCCCTAGAACTTAGAACTACTTAAACCTAACTAACCTAAGGACGGCACACAACACCCAGCCATCACGAGGCAGAGAAAAGATGTATCATGTATCGTGTTTAGTGACGAGGCCAAATTTACTGACCATGCTCAGGTAAACCACCGAAGCATGTATTATTAGCGTGTTCAAATGGTTCAAACGGCTCTGAGCACTATACGACTTAAATTCCGACGTCATGAGTCGCCTAGAACTTAGAACTAATTAAACCTAACTAACCTAAGGACATCACACACATCCATGCCCGAGGCAGGATTCGAACCTGCGACCGTAGCGGTCGCTCGGTTCCAGACTGTAGCGCCTAGAACCGCACGGCCATTCCGGCCGGCTATTAGCGTGTTGACAATCCTCGTTGGCTTCCTCAGGTGGAACGTCAGCGTCCATGGATTGTAAAAGTGTGGTGTGATATAGTGAGACATCAGTTCATAGGCACGTGTTTCAAAGATGGAACACTGAACAGGAACAAGTAACAGTCTCATAACAGATCATCTTCCACGGATGCTAGAAGACGTTTCTCCGCAGACAAGAAGGAGCCTGAGTATCAACATGATGACTGTGCAGCCTATAATGCACGAAGTACTACAGCATGTCTTCACGAATTGTTTCTAAATCGTTGGACTGGACGTAGACAATCTATGCCTTGGCCGACCCGCTCCCCGGATTTGACGGCTTAGGTTACTTTCTGTGGGGAAAGCTGGAAGACGCTGTCTACAAGGACATATCAACTACAACCGATGATGTGCAACGACGTATTACTGCAGCCTGCTCGGACATCTCCACAAAATGCTAGCACGCGTGCAGCAGTCGTCTCATACCAGACTGGAAGTGTGTATTAGAATTCATATAACTACTGTGTGCACTTGAGTTGTTCTTTAGTGTGTGCTACCACACGTATCGTACAAGTGTCGGTGTGGGAGCTTTTCAAAATACGATATCTGGTAAACGACTAGCACTAGATTTCCGCAACAAACAGCACTGTCATTCTAATTACCCTACTATTAGTTTGTTAATGTCAATAGGCATTGTTCCATTTAAAAAAGTATGTTTGCACAAAAATAAAATTTCTAAGTATTATTACAATCTTTTGACTGGCGTCGCGGTGGATTAGCCGTGGGGTCTAAGGCGCTGCAGTCATGGACTGTGTGGCTGGTCCCGGCGGAGGTTCGAGTCCTCCCTCGGGCATGGGTGTATGTGTTTGTCCTTGGGATAATTTATGTTAAGTAGTGTGTAAGCTTAGGGACTGATGACCTTAGCAGTTAAGTCCCATAAGATTTCACACATTCTGACTGGCGAACAATACCAGCCCCTGACTGCCAACCCATTCTGTGAAAACCGCACGTCAATAGCACTTTCCGTTTCCACATTTTCAGAGCATGTTTTAGGTGATTCAACCTGCGTAGAGAATATTATAGAAGGAGAAGAAGTAGTAGGTGAAGATTAGATAGGAAATGTGATACCGGGAGAAGAATTTGAGAGATCACTAAAAGACCTAATCCTAAACAAGGTTTCAGGAGTGGGCGAAATTCCCTCAGAATTATTGAGAGCTTTGGGAGAGCCAGCCACGTCATAATTATTGCACCTGCTGTGCGAGATACAGGGGTTGGACAAAAACATGGAAACACTGCGAGAAATACATGCTTGAATATAAAAGCAGGCGGTCGGTGTGGCCGAGCGGTTCTAGGCGCTACAGTCTGGAACCGCGCGACCGCTACGGTCGCAGGTTCGAATCCTGCCTCGGGCATGGATGTGTGTGATGTCCTTACGTTAGTTAGGTTTAAGTAGTTCTAAGTTCTAGGGGACTGATGACCTGAGTTAAGTCCCATAGTGCTCAGAGGCACTTGAACCAATATAAATGCAGATGCTAGCCAAACCTGCAGATTGCGCTGTTGCATTTGACCGCGAACAGCACCTGTGCAATGTCCTCAATACGTTGCAAGTGTTAGTCGTGATCAGAACAGTGTTCTATGTAGTTGTGAGGGCATTATGTCGGAGCTAAGTGAATTCGAACGTGGGAAATTGTTCGTGCTCCTGTGGCGGATGCTTCCATAACCAAGGTAGCCGAAGTGTTTGACGTTTCAAGAGTCACCGTATCGAAGAATGATACCGCATATGGAGAAAGCGGAAAAATAACATCCACAAAGTCACAACTAGGACGAACGAAAGTGTGTGATGAGTGATGGTGACGGACGGTGATTGAAGAAAAAACTTTGTGTTCTGCCTTACGGCAGGTCTTGTTATGGGGGAAGCCTCGTCAGAGAGGTCCACCGCATTAGCGTCCACCGAGCGAGGTGGCGCAGTAGTTAGCACATCGGACTCGCATTCGGGAGGACGACGGTTCAATCCCGCGTCCGGCCATCCTGATTTAGGTTTTCCGTGATTTCCCTAAATCGCTCCAGGCAAATGCTGGGATGGTTCACTTGAAAGGGCGCGGCCGACTCCCTTCCCCGTCCTTCCCTAATCCGATGAGACCGATGACCTCGCTGTTTGGTCTTTTCCCCCAAACAACGCAACCCAACCGACATTAGCTTCTAGGGAAGTGATTCCAGTGGTGGTTTCCCGTTGCCTTCCACTGATGATGATGAAACGATAATGAGGACAACACAACACCCAGTCCCTGAGCGGAGAAAATCTCCGACCCAGCTGGGAATCGGACCCGGGCCCCTTGGCGTGGCACACCGCCGCGCTGACCACTCAGCTATCGGGGTGGACGTAATTGAAGAGGATTCTGACGAAAACTAAGTAGACGATAGCTGCAAAAGTTACTGCGGAATTTAAAGTGGCTCTCAAAAAACCCTGTCAGCACCAAAACAACATCAGAGGAGCTCCAGAACCTGGAAATAATAGGGTCACCTGTAATACCAAACCATACGTCAGAGATGAAATTGCCCGCAAAGGGAAAACGTAGTGCTGAAGCCATAAAACTTGGAATATGGAGCAATAGGAGAATGTCACGTGATCCGACGAGTCTTGTTTCACACTGTTTCCAGTGTGCTGGCCGAGTTTACGTCCCAGGAGTGAAACATGGCATGGGCTCGGTGTTGAAATGGGCAGCTCTAAGATGGTATTACATGTGCCCCATGTTTAGTCTGCAATGCATATTACTGCCAGGGAGTAGGTGACCATTTTGGATGATCAGGTCTATTACATGGTACAATATTAGTTCCCCAATGGTGATGCTGTGTTCCCAGACGACAGGACCCTTGGTAACACAGCTCGCATCCTCCATGACTGGTTTTGTGAGCACGCAGGTGAATTGTCACATCTCCCCTGGTCACCAGTCACCGTATCTCAATGTCATTGACTCTTTGTCGTCTCTTTGGTGAGAAGGATGGGTGATCGCTCTCCATCCCCATCATCGTTTTCTGAATTTGTCACTATTTAACAGGACGAATGCTATAAGTTTCCCTTGGTAACCAACAGGACTTGTACTTATCCAAACTCAGACTGGAAACTATATGGAACGCCACTGGTTTTCCTAAATCGTATTAGGCATAGTAATGTGGTATGCTTCTGGTGCTTCCATATTTTTGTCTACCTCCTGTATGTGAGTAATAATTCCAATTCTAAAGAAGACAGATGATGAAAGGTGTGAGTAATACCAAACCATCAGCTTAATACGTCATGGCTACAAAATATTGACACGAATTATTTGCAGAAGAATGGGAAAACTGACAGAAGTTGACCGTGAGGAAGGTTAGTTTGGGTTTTTGGGAAATGTTGCAGCACGCGAAGAAATATTAACCCTGCGACTTATCTTAGAAGATACACTGAAAAAAGACAAACGCGTTTATCGTATTTTTAGATTAAAAAAAAAACGCTTTTGACAGTGTGGACAGGACTACATTTTTTGAAAATTTGAAGGTATCAGGGATAAAATATAGGGGCCTAAAGGTTATTTACAACTTGTACAGCCGGCCGGGGTGGCCGAGCGGTTCTAGGCGCTACAGTCTAGAACCACGAGACCGCTACGGTCGCAGGTTCGAATCCTGCCTCGGGCATGGATGTGTGTCATGTCATTAGGTTAGTTAGGTTTAAGTAGTTCTAACTTCTAGGGGACTGATGACCTCAGAAGTTAAGTCCTATAGTGCTCAGAGCCATTTGAGCCATTTGAAACATTTGAACAACGTGTACAGAAACTAGGATGCAGCTATAAGAGTCGAAGCACATGAAAGGGAGTGAGTTAGATTTGTAGCCTATCCCCAATGTTATTCAGTAAACTTTGCAGTTTGCCGACGACATTAAAATTCTGACACAGACAGCTAAGGACTTGGAAGAGCAGTAGAACGGAACGAATGTTGTCCTGGAAAGAAGTTCTAAGATGAACATCAGCATAAGTAAAGTAAGGGTAGTGGAGTGTAGTCGAATTAAATCAGGTGATGCTGAGGGAATCAGATTAGCGAATGTAACACTAAAAGTGGTAGATTAGTTTTGTTATTTTAGCAGCAAAATTCCTGATGATGGCTGAAGTAGGGAAGGCATTAAATGAAGACCGGCAATAGCAAGAAAAGCATATCTGAAAAAGAAAAAATTGTTGACATCTAATACAAATCTAAGTGTTAGGAAGTAATTTATAAAGATATTTGTCTTGAGGGTAACTTTGTATAACAGTGAACAGTGAAATGTGGAGAACAGGCAGTTCAGACAAGAATAAGAATGTGGTACTATAGAAGAATGCTGAAGAGTAGATGGGTAGAGTGAATGACTGATGATGAGATACTGAAACGAACCGGGGAAAAAAAGGAATCTATGGCACAACCTAACTAAAAGAAGGGGTAGATTGATACGAAAAATTCTGAGGGATCAATGAACTTTCAGTTTGGTTATGGAAGGCAGTATATACAGTCCATTGACCGTGACCGGACCAAATATCTCACGAAATAAGCGTCAAACGAAAAAGCTACAAAGAACGAAACTTGTCTAGCTTGAAGGGAGAAACCAGATGGCGCTATGGTTGGCCTGCTAGATGGCGCTGCCATAGGTCAAACGGATATTAACTGCGTTTTTTTTAAAAATAGGAACCCCCATTTTTTATTACATATTCGCGTAGTACGTAAATAAATATGAATGTTTTAGTTGGACCACTTTTTTCGCTTTGTGATAGATGGCGCTGTAACAGTCACAAACATATGGCTCACAATTTTAGACAAACAGTTGGTGACAGGTAGGTTTTTTAAATTAAAATACAGAACGTAGGTGCGTTTGAACATTTTATTTCGGTTGTTACAATGTGATACATGTACCTTTGTGAACTTATCATTTCTGAGAACGCTTGCTGTTACAGCGTGATTACCTGTAAATACTACATTAATGCAATAAATGCTCAAAATGATGCCCGTCAACCTCAATGCTTTTGGCAATACGTGTGACGACATTCCTCTCAACAGCGAGTAGTTCGCCTTCCGTAATGTTCGCACATGCATTGACAATGCGCTGACGCATGTTGTCAGGCGTTGTCGGTGGATCGCGATAGCAAATATCCTTCAACGTTCCCCACAGAAAGAAATCCCGGGACGTCAGATCAGGTGACCGTGTGGTATGGTGCTTTGACGACCAATCCACCTGTCATGAAATATGCTATTCAATACCGCTTTAACCGCACGCGAGCTATGTGCCGGACATCCATCATGTTGGAAGTACATCGCCATTCTGTCATGCAGTGAAACACCTCGTAGTAACATCGGTAGAACATTACATAGGAAATCAGCATACATTGTACGATTTAGATTGCCATCGATAAAATGGGGGCCAATTATCCTTCCTCTCATAATGCCGCACCATACATTAACGAGCCAAGGGCGCTGATGTTCCACTTGTCGCAGCCATCGTTGATTTTCCGTTGCCCAATAGTGGATATTATGCTGGTTTACGTTACCACTGTTGGTGAATGACGCTTCGTCGCTAAATAGAACGCGTGCAAAAAATCTGTCATCGTCCCGTAATTTCTCTTGTGCCCAATGGCAGAACTGTACACGACGTTTAAAGTCGTCGCCATGCAATTCCTGGTGCATAGAAATATTGTACGGGTGCCTTCGATGTTGATGTAGCATTCTCGACACCGACGTTTTTGAGATTCCCGATTCTCGCGCAATTTGTCTGCTACTGATGTGCGGATTAGCCGCGACAGCAGTTAAAACACCTACTTGAGCATCATCATTTGTAGCAGGTCGTGGTTGATGTTTCACATGTGGCTGGACACTTCCTGTTTCCTTCTATAACGTAACTATCCGGCGAACGGTCCGGACACTTTGATGATGTCGTCCAGGATACCGAGCAGCATACATAGCACACGCCCTTTGGGCATTTTGATCACAGTAGCTACACATCAACACGATATCGACCTTTTCTGCAATTGGTAAAAGGTCCATTTTAACACGGGTAATGTATCACGAAGCAAATATCGTCCGCACTGGCGGAATGTTACGTGATACCACGTACTTATACGTTTGTGACTATTACAGCGCCATCCATCACAAAGCGAAAAAAGTGGTCCAACTAAAACATTCATATGTGTTTACGTACTACACGAATATGTAATAAAAATGAGAGTTCCTATTTTAAAAAACGCAGTTGATATCCGTTTGACCCATGGCAGCGCCATCTAGCGGGCCATCTGGTTTCCCCCTTCAAGCTAGACGAGTTTCGTTCTTTGTAGTTTTTTCGTTTGATGCTTATTTCGTGAGATATTTGGTCCGGTCACTATCAGTGTGTGTATGGTGAGAGGGGAGGGGGGGGCTGGATATAAAAATTGTAGAAGAAGACGAGACTTGAATACAGTAAGCAAATTCAAATGGACATAGCCTGTGGCAGTTATGCAGAGATGAAGAGGCTTGTACAGGATAGACTGGCATGGTGAACTACATCAAACCAGTCTTCAGACTGAAGACACTAACAACAGTTGCTGAAGATAGACAGAAGACATTAGGTTCGGCAACCTGATGAATGGGAGGAAGGATTACCCGAAGAAGGGAAACGTGATGCGGAAAATGTGTATGAATACTAGGATCGCATTTATAGTAATTTCACGAATTTCGTTCGTACACGCACATGTAAGCACGCTCATAGACACACACACACACACACACACACACACATACATACATACAAAGTGTCAGTTACATACATGCACTCTTGGAGTGTGTTTTCTTACCTAGGGTATGCATATTGTGTCCCACGAACATACAGAAAGAAAATTTGGATTTTCCAGCTGCAGTCTAGCTAAAATCTGTGGATTTGCAGTCAAAGAACTAAGGAATATGACAGAAGTTAAAAAAATGAAGATGTTATACTAAGCTGTTAGAATTCGAACAAGACAGCGTAGTGGAGAAAGCAGGCTCTTAGCTGTGACGAGGGACTCGTGTATAGGATTATTATTGAGAAGGACTATGAGTCCATACTGTTGAAATCCTCTTGCTACTAGCTTATAACTCGTTCTCATTAACTACACTATCTCATTAGACGCACTTCCGAAGTTTCCACTGTTAATAATAAGTCATTGTGTATAAATCGAAAAGCCTGATTGTTTCCCATGCAGGCAGTACAAATATCTCCTTCCATCGCATACTATTACATTAATAACGTTCATCTAATAAGTTGACTGTCAGCGGAATGTTAAATCGTAAACAAAAGAAAGAAACAAACGCAACTTGTGCAGCCGGATGATGCGAACAATCGAACTGGAAAAAGGACAATGGGAACTAAAGAGGTCGCCGGTGTGCATAACAGCCGTTCACGCCTGGCTGCCTGGACTGATGTGGCGCACGCGGCACAGAACGGGAGGTTCTTATTCCCATTGTGTGCCCACCGAGGCGACCTGCTTTACATTTTTCCTTCACTCATTGGTCAGACACGGGTGTGCGATATGTGACATCACTGTTCGATTTCTGCGAATGTGCTGATTGTCCAAAATGTCGACCAGTTGATCCGTTAAACGACTATAACATATGAACGCCTTATTTAGGCCACTTTGTTTTGTCTTTCAGGCAAAAGCGTCGAAAGTCTCCTGTCGGACATAGCGAGAAATCAGCGCTGAGCCCATAGTTAAGTGGCGAATGTGTCTATTAAAAATTTAATTACATAAACATTATAATAACAAAATGGATTTCGGAACTAGTACCATATCAGCTGCAATCATAAAAGAAACGTTAAAAAATAAAAAGTGTAAAATTAAATTCTTGGATGACACCTCCAAAGCTTTTGAGATAAAAAATGGTGTAAGACATGGAAATGGATTGTCCCCACTGCTGTCCATACTAGAATTGGTAATGAGGGAATGGAAGAAAAGAACAGAAGAAAAAAGACTTTAAAAATCATAATTGGGAGAAAAGGGGATTATCTGAGCACTGATCGTTTGACTTTAGCAGACGATCTTGACATATTAGCTGAATCTATAAAGGACGAAAAATCTCCTACAAGAGATAGCTTCAAAAACAATCCTATGTATATCTTTTGAAGAAAAAGTATATGACACACGCGTAGAGGCCCAGAAACGGAAACAGAGGAGGAGGAGGAGATTAGTGTTTAACGTCCCGTCGACAACGAGGTCATTAGAGACGGAGCGCAAGCTCGGGTGAGGGAAGGATGGGGAAGGAAATCGGCCGTGCCCTTTCAAAGGAACCATCCCGGCCTTTGCCTGAAGCGATTTAGGGAAATCACGGAAAACCTAAATCAGGATGGCCGGAGACGGGATTGAACCGTCGTCCTCCCGAATGCGAGTCCAGTGTGCTAACCACTGCGCCACCTCGCTCGGTAAACGGAAACAGACTATAGAAGAATAAAGAGGACTATAAAATTTAAATATCTAGGTGAAATAACACAACTGGAAGCTTTGGACAAAGAAACTAACTTAGCAAAAGCACGGAAAATGGAAGAGTCTTTTCAATCAATAAAAAAAACTTGTATAACGAGAAATCTTTATCCATAAATACAGAACTCCGGCACTCAAATATTGTTATTAGACATGAATGCCTTTATACTTCGGAATGCCTTCCGTCAAATACAGCTAAGCAACTAGGTGAAACAGAAAAGAAGAAAAGGAAAATAATCAAGAAAATCTTGGGACCAAAATATAACAATGGGAGATGGGAATAAAGAAGTAATAAAGATGTATTGAAGGATAGAAAGAATATTAGACACAGTGGGGAAGAGAAGAGTTGTATTCTAAGGACACCTAAATTAACTCAATGACACAAGAATAACAAAAAGAATTTTCAATCTTTTTGACAGAAACCCCAAAAGATCACTGACGAGGATGAAAGACGTTAGATCAGATCCGAGGAAAATGTAAATATCGGAGGAAGAAATAGAAGAAAGAGAAAATTTCAGAGCAAAAGGAAAACTTTTCAAGGGCTTCCAGGAGAAAACAAAGAAAAAGATTGATGCAATATGGACAGAAGAAAGGAGAGGAAAATATAGGGGAAGAATGAAAAACTAAAGGAAAAAAGAAGAAAAGACGTAAGTTAATTAATGTGGTAGTCAGTAGGCCAGACCAATAAAATAAGTTGATTTAATTTTACATTATGCGGGTTGTAGGGGGCAGAAATAGCAGTTTTAAAATAGCGCTGTAATTTGTATGTGGTAGAATGCATGGTGCCTCAGACAGAATAGAGTATTTCTCCTATTAATAGTTTCTCGTTTCCAAAAATGATTATTTTTATTTACTGTTAGTCCTCTAGCTCTCTACGTCCGAAGCAGTTTACAGCCGATTAAGCGCAAAACTCTGTGCCACACGGAAGTAGAGGATTGGGGCCTGAAACGGGAGAGTTTGCGAGAGTGAGCATTTTACGCTTCCATCACAAGAAATGTAGATCTATAATAAGGGAGAGTAAACCAGTGTTTGCAAAGTCATTACCGTTAAATGTGATAGAACAAAAATTTAAAAATTCGAAAAAATTGATGCAGAACTAAAATTATTCAAGAGTTTTCATTTAGTTTGGCAGTCGCAGTCCTTGTAATACAACCTATAATGGATGAAATAGTTAAATTTTCCAGGTTCATTATCAATGGCAGTATTGAAATTAGACCCAACATGTACACCAAACTATCTACACCAAACTATGTACACTAAACTATGTACACCAAACTATGTAAACCAAACTATGTACACCAAACAGAATAATGAAGACAAAGGTGAAAGAATTGTTTCGTTTGGCCATGAAAGTTAATAATCATGTTCTGCTCGAAGTAAATGACGCGAACGAGATGATACAGCCTCGAAGGACGCTGGTTCGTTTCTTCTCATACAATGAGGAAATGAGACGGAGTACAATTTCGGATAGGACACTAATGAAGGGAGTAATTGGGCATGTCCTTTTCAAGGCAACTAGCTGATCATCCGCCTTAATCGATTTAGGCAGTTCACAATGTACTTGAATCTGTGTGGTTGGACTGGGATTCGAACTCTGCTCCTCAAGAATGCAATTCCAGTGTCTTAAGCACTGGGTGACTTCATCTGGTCTCTTTCTTACAGAGTAAACGCACAAAATCTCCGTCACCCACGGCATAGTCTATTGCATCTCCCGTCTCTTCCACTCGTTTTACCCGAAATGACCTAATTATGAGCGGGACGTCAGCCAAAAGTGTTAAAAGCTACTGACGACTGGCGATCTTATTTTCCTGTATGTTTCTAAGCATACCTACCAATGAGAACATACAGTTCAAAAAAAGAAACACGCCCACGAAGGAATTATCCGAATGTGACGGGAATTGGTAGATATGATGTATAGCCGGCCGCTGTGACCGAGCGGTTCTAGGAGCTTCATCTGGAACCGCGCTGCTGCTACGGTCGCAGGTTCGAATCCTGCCTCGGGCATGGATGTGTGTGATGTCCTTAAGTTAGTTAGGTTTAAGTAGTTCTAAGTCTAGGGGACTGATGACCTCAGATGTCCCATAGCGCTTAGAGCCATTTGAACTATTTTGTGATGTATACAGGGTGTTACAAAAAGGTAGGCCGAACTTTCAGGAAACATTCCTCACACACAAATAAAGAAAAGATGTTAGAGCTCATTTTGATTTCGTCAGTATGTTCTTCCACCTACGCTCAATGGAGCACGTTATCATGATTTCATACGGGATACTCTACCTGTGCTGCTAGAACATGGGCCTTTACAAGTAGGACACAACATGTGGTTTATGCACGATGGAGCTCCTGCACATTTCAGTCAAAGTGTTGGTACGCTTCTCAACAACAGATTCGGTGGCCGATGGATTGGTAGAGGCGGACCAATTCCATGGCTTCCACGCTCTCCTGACTTCAACCCTCTTGTCTTTCATTTATGGGGGCATTTGAAAGCTCTTGTCTACGCAACCCCGGTACCAAATGTAGAGACTCTTCGTGCTCGTATTGTGGACGGCTATGATACAATACGCCATTCTCCAGGGCTGCATCAGCGCATCAGGGATTCCATGCGACGGAGGGTGGATGCATGTATCCTCGCTAACGGAGGCCTTTTTGAACATTTCCTGTAATAAAGTGTTTGACGTCACGCTGGTACGTTCTGTTGCTGTGTGTTTCCATTCCATTATTAATGTGATTTGAAGAGAAGTAATAAAACGAGCTCTAACATGGAAAGTAAGCGTTTCCGGACACATGTCCACATAAGATATTTTCTTTCCTTGTGTGTGAGGAATGTTTCCTGAAAGTTTGGCCGTACCTTTTTGTAACACCCTATATGTACAGACAAACAAATGTTTACAATTTCAGAAACACTGGATGATTTATTCAAGGGAAAGAGCTTCACAAATCGAGCAAGTCAATACCGCGCCGGTCCACCTCTGGGCCTTATGCAAGTAATTACTCATCTTGGTACTGATTATAGAGTTGTTTGATGTACTACTGAGGGGTATCGTTCCGAATTCTGTCCAGCTGGCGAGTTAGCTCGTCAAAATACCGAACTGGCTGTAGAGTCCTGCCCATAACGCCCTCAACGTTCTCAATTGGGAGAGATACGGTGACCTGGTGACCTTGCTGGGTAAGGTAGAATTTGGCAAGCAGTAGAGAAACAGTAGAAACTCTCACCGTGTGCTGGCGGGTATTATCTTGCTGCACTGCAAGCCCAGGATGGCTTGTCATGAAGGACAACAAAACAGGGCGTGGAATATTGCCGACGTACCGTTTTGCTGTAAGGTAGCCGCAAAATACAACCGAAGAGGTCTTGCAACGGAAAGAAATGGCACCCCATACCATCCCTCAGGACTGGTTTCGGGCCATATGGCAGGTGACAGTCAGGCTGGTATACCACAGCTGTCCGGGGCGTCTGCAGACACGTCTTCGCTGGTAATCGGGGCTCAGTCAGAAGCAGGACTCATCACAGAAGAGAATTCTACTCCATTCAATGAGATTCTAGGCCGACTCTGCGTCTGGAGACATTCCATACAGCGGTGGAATACCAACAGCCTTACGGCCCGAAAACCAGGAGTGATGGTGTGGGGTGCCACTTTTTTTCCTAGCAGGACCCACTTGGTTGTCATTCCCGTACGGCACAAATGCGTCGCCGATATTCTACGCCACATTCTGTTGCCCTTTATGGCAAGCCATTCCGGGCTCACATTTCAGCAAGATGATGCTCGCCCGCACACGGCGGGAGTTTCTGCTGCTTGTTGTCGGGCTTGCCAAACCTACCTTGGCCACAAAGGTCGCCGGATCTCTTCCAAACTGACAACTTCTGGAACATTATGGGCAGGACCTCCAACCTTCTCGGGATTATGGCGATCATTTGCGCCAGCTGGACAGAAATTGGCACGATATCCCTCAGGAAGACATCCAGTAACTCAGGCAGTCAGTTCCAAGCCGAATAACTGCTTGCATGAAAGCCAGAAGTGGATCATCGCATTATTCATTTGCTCAATTTGCGAAGATTTTCCTCTCGAGTAAATCTACATCTACATCTACGTGATTACTCTGCTATTCGCAATAAAGTGCCTGGCAGAGGGTTCAATGAACCACCTTCATGCTGTCTCTCTACCGTTCCACTCTCGAACGGCACGCGGGCAAAACGAGCACTTAAATTTTTCCGTGCGAGCCCTGATTTCTCTTATTTTATCGTGATGATCATTTCTCCCTATGTAGGTGGGTGCCAACAGAATGTTTTCGCAGCTGAGGAGAAAACTGGTGATTGAAATTTCATGAGAAGATCCCGTCGCAACGAAAAACGCCTTTGTTTTGATGATTGCCACTCCAATTCACGTATCATGTCTGTGGCACTATCTCCCCTATTTCACTATAATACAAAACGAGCTGCCCTTCTTTGTACTTTTTCGATGTCATCCGTCAGTCCCACCTGATGCGGATCCCACACCGCACAGCAGTACTCCAGTACAGGGCGGACAAGCGTAGTGTAAGCAGTCTCTTTGGTAGACCTGTTGCACCTTCTAAGTGTTCTATCAATGAATCGCAGTCTTTGGTTTGCTCTACCCACAATATTATCTATGTGATCGTTCCAATTTAGGTTATTTGTAATTGTAATCCCTAAGTATTTAGCTGAATTTACAGCCCTCAGATTTGTGTGACTTATCGCGTAATCGAAATTTAGCTGATTTCTTTTAGTACTCATGTGAATAACTTCGCACTTTTCTTTATTCAGGGTCAATTGCCACTTTTCGCACCATACAGATATCTTATCTAAATCATTTTGCAAGTCGTTTTGATCATCTGACGACTGTACAATGCGGTAAATGACAGCATCATCTGCAAACAATCTAAGACGGCTACTCAGATTGTCTCCTATGTCGTTAATACAGATCAGGAAGAATAGAGGGCCTATAACACTTCTTTGGGGGGCGCCGGAAATTACTTCTGTTGTACTCGATGACTTTCCGTCTATTACGACGAACTGTGACCTTTCTGACAGGAAATCACGAAACCAGTCGCACAACTGAGGCGATATTCCGTAGGCACGCAGTTTGATTAGAAGACGCTTGTGAGGAACGGTATCAAAAGCCTTTTGGAAATCTAAAAATATGGAATCAATTTGACATCCCCTGTGGATAGCACTTATTACTTCATGAGTATAAAGAGATAGTTGTGTTTCACAAGAACGATATTTTCTGAATCCGTGCTGACTATATGTCAATAAATCGTTTTCTTCGAGGTGCTTCATAATGTTCGGATACAGTATATCTTCTAAAACCCTACTGCAAATCGACGTTAGTGATATAGGCCTGTAATTCAGCGGATTACTCCCACTTCCCTTTTTGGGTATTGGTGTGACTTGAGCAATTTTCCAGTCTTTAGGTACGTATCTTTCTGTGAGCGAATGGTTGTATATAATTGTTAAATATGGAGCTATTTTATCAGCATACTCTGAGAGGAACCTGACTGGTATACAATCTGGACCGGAGGCCTTGCCTTTATTAAGTGATTTAAGCTGCTTTGTTAAACCGAGGATATCTACTTCGATGTTTCTCATCTTGGCAGTTGTTCTTGATTGGAATTTAGATATATTTACTTCGTCTTCTTTGGTGAAGGAATTTCGGAAAATCGTGTTTAATAACTCTGCTTTAGTGGCACTGTCATCAGTGACTTCACCGTTGTTATCGCGCAGTGAAGGTATTGATTGTGTCTTGCCACAATCATCCAGTTTTTCTGAAATTGCAATCATTTGTTTGTTTGTACATGTACATCATATCTAACAATTTCCGTCTCATTCGGACAGTTCCTTCGTACTGTATCGTTTATTTATTTATTTTTGTCTTAGAGTGAATTTACATCGGGTAACGAACCACTTGTTTGTTTTAAATAATTAGCAACAGCAAACAAATTTCTTACTCGAGCCCTAGGTTACTATCTAAACAAATTATAAACTTCCCGCTATTATGATATTTGTATTGTCAAATGAAACAGTTTAGACTGAAGAAAGATTATGGAAGAAATAAATTTGGTTACACGCTCTAAAATGGCAGTAAGAATGGATCTGTTTTCCCCCCTAGTAAATTTTAACATTGCATCCATAATTAATTATGATTGCGTATACTGGTGTCTGAGATAGTGTTCTGGTCATCATGTATCCAACGACTGATATGTGGAAGTATTTAGTTCAGTGGTATTATGTTAATTCTGATCTTAGATTGTTGTCCGTTACTAATCACACTGTTATAAAAGTTGAACAGCTAACTTATTATCAGCTGAAACGAATGACAGTAATGAAGATTGTTGCAGGTTGTAAATGGAGTTTCTCAAGGCTTATTAGCGCCCGTATCTTATCCTATTCTCCGCTGTACATAACCTCAACGAAACCATAATTTACACAGAAGGTGGAAAAGAGGAATACAGGTCACAGAAACTGAATGGCTTCCAACTCCAAATATGTAGAGACTATATTTCATAGAGAATGTCATCTAGAGTCAAAACAACTGAGGCGAAATGAAATTGGAAAATGGAAGGAAGGAATATTAAGTTTTAACGTCGTATCGATATCGAAGTAATTAGAGAGGGAAAAATGAAACTGAAGGTCTGTTTAAAGAAAAAAATGAAATAACTCGGCACTTGACCATCGAATAAGTTTTCGACAAAAACATCTTTTTACGCTACAATCTATTTGTTGTCCCTCACGAACACGATAAAGAATATTAGCTCCCTGTTAACATCAACGGCGAGTTACTTTCCAAATATCTGGAATTACGGGAGCAGTGTTTTAGATTCAGAATATTTTATTATGAACATAGAGGCTTTCCATAAAAAATAAAGTACATTTTATAACATGGAATTGCTACTGTATCTCCAGGAAAGACCAAAGAAACCAAAAGCAAAATACATGCCTCCGTATATCTGTAAGATTCCGTAGGTATCGCTTATTGCGAGGCTTGAATTTTATTATATTGTCGCAAAGCAGATGAGATTATACTGATACAAGTTTTGTAGTCAATTTCCGTGATTCATGATATCGTTTGTGTGGCGTGAAGTTGGAAGTACTTTATTCTGCGAAGACGTAACATGTTTGGGATGAATAAATGTTACTGCCACAAGCATACTGGCTCTTATCCAATTACCAGTTTAATTACTATTTTACTACCGACAAAAATGATGTTTAAGATTTATTTAGAGCTTCAGAGACTATATGCTATTTTTCACATCCTTCGATTCACCATATAAAAGATGACATCGTGCAAGAGTGTTCAGATATTCCCTTTAAGAAGCTGGAATATTTTAAGTGGGCAGATTAATTATGTATTAGCTTAAAAGTTGCTTATGAATCTACGATTTGCTGAAGTTTGCAGGAGGATGGAAAATTAATCTTATTATATGATTTCAGAATTACTCGTCATGGTTTCTCTGTACAAGTCTTGGTACAAAAGTCTTAAATACTGAATTTGTCGGTATTCGCTATATCGATTTTCACATAGTGACTTGTGACATTTTCATAAAAGAAGGAAGGAGAATGGACGTTTAGCCTCCCGTCGACGTAGAGGTCGTTAGAGACGTAGAAGGGGCCCCTGGAGACAGTTGGTTGCATTTTGGCTTAAAGAAGGTTTTTTTTTTCAGTAGTAGCCATAGACTTCCGAAACGAGGTGTAGGGGAGGGGGTTGGGGGGAGGGGGAGGCAGACAAGAGGAGTCACTTGCGCTTTCCTGGAATTTGAGAACTTGCACTTGTTTGATAGTAGCTTGAATTAACAGTTCTTCTGATTGCTATATAAATAATTATCATTTTTTTAATATTAAAAACTAGAACACTTTGTAATGTTCCGCAAAATTGTATTTATTTGGTCTCGAACCAGCTTTCGGCTTCTCAAGCGATCTTCAGGTGACGACTAAATGTCGCAAACAGAGATAAGCATGATATGCGGCTTACACAGATATTATTTGTACAGAACATAAAAATGACAAAGAGTTTACATAGGAAAACATTACAACAATTACATTAATTAAAAAAGGTGGTAAACAAAGTTTTTATGTGGAGATACATTTAACAGATGAGAAATTTTAAGGATTTATAGTTTAAGACTAGTATTTGTAACGAAAACTTAATTTAACGAAGGCGAAAACGGAAATGGAGTCGGATCATTTCATACTAGGCTGGTATTCTCTGTCGTGAGTTTGCTGATTTCCAGTATTTCCAGTAGGGTCATCTTTTTTATTTTCTTGACAGAATGTAAAACGCAATATTCTGCATCATATGAATCGTTTTCTGCTAAAAGATAATCAGAAAAGATCGAATCTTTCTTCGTTCATCGTCAGCCTCTCTCGTTTTGACGTATCCTAATAGACACAGCTGTGACTGGCTGACCAATATGCACTTTTTCATACTGCTTGCAAGTGATTTTATATACACTACACTGTGTCAACGGTTGCAGTTTGTCTTTACTATTGAATAAAAAGGTTGATATGTTATTGCTATTATAAAATGCAGGTCTGTAGGCGAGGGACTAAGTTTTTTGGGAGATTGTCTGAAATGTTGCCAGTATGTGGAATTATGCACCAGGCTTTGTAATTGTTTGGTGATTGCCGTTGGCCAGCGTACAGAAGTGGTATAATTTTATACATTTTTTTCGTACAGTATTATCAATCAGGGCAGAGCTTTAGCCATTGCTGGAAGCGAATTGCTTGATGGTTTGAAGTTCTGTTTGAAAGGCTGATTTGGGTAATGGAACTGATATGAGGAGGTGCACCACATAATGGAAAGATGCATGTTTGTGGCTGTATGGATGGTGGAAGATTCCAGAGACTATAGTATCTGTAGCTATATTTTTCCAGTAAATGCTAAATACATGTTGTCTTGCACTAACATCTATTTTAATATCCAAGAAAATAATAGAAGAGCCTCCCAGCTCCATTGTAAATTAAATTTTCTTATGTTGTGAGCTTAAATGCTTTAGTAATGTACCTAATTGTTAAGTGGTACTAGTCCACAATCACAGCACACCATCGACATATGTGGCTCTTTCTGTAATAAAATTTGTTCTAAATTGTCCACGAAAATTTCAGATAATTTAGGACTACGAAGTTACCCCCTAGCTAGGTCATCAGACTGACCATAATACTTGTTTTGAAAAATGGTTCAAATGGCTCTGAGCACTATGGGACTTAACATCTAAGGTCATCAGTCCCCTAGAACTTAGAACTACTTAAACCTAACTAACCTAAGGACGTCACACACATCCATGCGCGAGGCCGGATTCGAACCTGCGACCGTAGCGGTCGCGCGGTTCAAGATTGAAGCGCCTAGAACCGCTCGGCCACAACGGCCGGCACTTGTTTTGAAACTGGAAGTAATTCTGTTTCACACATATTTGAGTAGCATCTATTATGTCATGTAACTCTACAGGATTTACTTTGGATTCGTTCAAAATATCTTTTAATATGTTTGTAGAAGCATCAGTAGAAACATTTATAAATGAGCTAGTGACATTGAACGGTACTTACGATATTGCAGTGCCTATGTTATTCCAAATTACGAAGTAACGTTCCTTTGAACATGAATGCATGTCCAAAGGAACAGGCACTGCGGTGACTATAGCCGTTATTAAATACATGAAATGTATTCGCAATTGCGAATATGGACAGCCATCAGCTGTGTAACGGAATGACAACACTGAAAATTTGTATAGGACTGGGCCTCGAACCCGGATTTCCCCATTATCGTGAGAGGTCACCTTACCAATAGCCTATCCGCGCACGGCTCATGGCAATACCCGAACTTCCATATGTAGTCAATCCTGCGTCTACAACCTGTACTTGTACATCCATTACGTATATTCCAGTACAGAACGATACTAGTTTAGAACTGCGTGGTATCTGCATATCTTTAATCTTATCAACAAGAGCCATAGAATTTCTGATACCAAACTTACACTTAAAACTGGTTTTATTTTTAATGATATAATCAAGTTCGTTCGCTAGTAGGTAGCATGGAGCCGAAAAGGATGACCCTACTGGGCGTATTGGAAAACAATCTTTATGTAATTTGCGTAAGCCATATAATCTAGGAGCCATAGGATTCTTATTAACTAGCATACGGCTGTTGCTTTCAGATATAATATTTTTACGTGATTTGATGGTGGTTTTTATTTATTCATGGAAATCTGCAGCCGGATCTTTTTGCAGATATTGAAACTCGAACTATCAAGGAGCTGGTTCACTTTTGTAGCGTAATCAACTTTGTTCAAAAGAACTAAGCTGTTGGAGTTATCGCCTTTGGTAGCGATGGCATTGTTGGAGATTATTTTCTTCTTAAACTTGTTAAACGTACTGGTTTCATTGTGTGAGAGTTAGTCACTAACGCCAGCAGTAGTTTTTAAATCGTAGGCTACTAAATATTTCGTAGAAACATCGTCACCTGACGCGAGCACAAGATCTACTTTTAGCACATGGAGTATTATTTTCAGAAACTGTGCATGATGAAGCATACTTAATACCTTTATTTAATACTTTGAAATCATCCATAGTAACTGTTATATTTGGTAAGTTCATTATTCGATAAGCAAACTGTTGACTATGAAATGGTGTGGTTAACGGTTTATATTTTGTTAACTGCATCAATTTTTCTTTTCGGCTAGATTCGTTTGAAGGACAGTTGCATTTACGTCTTCAGATACACTGCAATCAAAACTGTGGAACTCGCACAGATTTGGCTGACAGTATGGGCAACAATCTGCGGTTGTTTGCTGATGATGGTGTGGTGTACGATAAGGTGTCGAAGTTGAGTGAGTGTAGGAAGGTACAAAACGACTTAGACAAAGTTTCCAGGTTGTATGATGAATGGTAGCCAGCATTAAATATGGAAAAATGTAAGTTAATGCGGATGAGCAGGAAGATTAAACCTGAAATGTTCGGATACAGTATTGCTAGTGTCCTGCTTGACACAGTCAAGTCATTTAAATACCTGGGCATAACGTTGCAAAGCGATATGAGGTGGAACGAGCATGTGAGAACTTTGGTAGGGAAGGCGAATGGTCGACTTCGGTTTATTGGGAGAAGTTTAAGAAAGAGTTGTTCACCTGTAAAGGAGACCCAAAAACCCTTGGTACAGAGAGTTGTACATAAAATCACTTGCAAGCAGTGTGAAAAAGTGCATATTGGTCAGTCAGGCAGAGATGTAGCTATTAGGCTACGTGAACATGATAGAAGCTGCCGATTATAGGAGAAAGATTTAGCTTTTGCTGATCATCTTTTACCAGGAAACCAATCATACGATGTAGAATGAGAAGTTTTACATTCTTTCAAGAAAAGCAAAAATGTGAACCTACTGGAAATACTGGAAATCAACAAATACACGAGACAGAATGCCAGCCTAGTATTAAATGATCAGACTCAATTTCCGTTTTCCCCTTCGTTAAGTTAATTTTTCGTTACAGATACTAGATTCAGACTGTAAATTTATCCTGTTTCTCATTTGTTAAATGTGACTCAACATAAAAACTTTGTTTACCCCCTTTTTTAGTTAATGGAATTATTGTAGTGTTTTCGTATGTAAACACTTTGTCATTTTTATATCTTCTGTACAAATAATACCTGTGTAAGCCGTACATCATGTTTATCTGTGTCTGTAACATTCAATTCTTACCTGAAGATGGCCTGAGAATCCGAAACCAGGTTCGTGACCAAATCAATATAATTTTGCAGAACATTAGGCAGTTTTCATTTTTAATATTATTATCATGTTCTGCTAAGCACCGGCGGAAAATTCAGTTACCGTTAGCAAATATTTTATTAGTTTTCACTCTGAGGAGGGTATATCTCTCAATCATTTTTATATTTTGAACGTTTTTAATCTCATATTTGCGATTTGGGAGTTGCCAACTTCGTGCTATTAGGTAGTCACACGAAGGCATCAGTTCCAACAATCAAAGCAAAGATATGTTTTCAATGTGATAGCCTCTTCTAGCCCATTGTGTTGTACTTTGACGAGTTATTGCGGAGCATATTCAAGAGCGTGTAGTTACGTACAGAAGTTAATTCGACTTTGTACTTTAGTTTCATAGTATTTTGCTAACCTGTTCCTTTCGAGACAAATAATCTGATAATGACCTACTAACAAGAGAAGTGCTGACGTCGAACATTAAAAACCGTAAGAAAATGTAATTACAACATAAAACGCTCATCCTAAAAACAGCTGTATGAGTAGTCCGTTTTAGGTTTTATAACTAACAGGTAGTTGGAAAAGGCTTTGGTCGGAGGAATGGACTCAGAGGTTTAATAAAACTGAATAAATCGTGAAATTATTTGTCAAATTAATATGTTTAAATCTAAATGATAATGGACTACTGGTGTTTTTCACTGTTCCTTCGAGACTTTAATTCCGAAATATTCAAGGCCTATGTTTGAAAACAGTGTACTATGAACAGCGTACGGTAAACGCCGTGTAATTCGCGGGCCAGTTGCTTGGATCGCGTGCTTTTCTAGCAACAGGGTTCTAAACAACAATACGTGAAAGAAGCGAATATTAATAAAGGACGAGGCCATAACAGAAGGAGCACAAGCTCTAACTAGCGAACGATCGGGAAGAAAAACTGGCCGCGTCCTTTTCAAAAGAACCATCCCGGCATTTGGCTTATGCAATTAAGAGAAAACATGGAAAACCTAAATCTGGTTGGTAGAAATAGGAATTTGATACACAGTTCTCTCACATGCGAGTCCAGTACTTTGTTTAACTAAACCAAACTAATGCTCTCCGACAGAGGATAAGACTAATTTATATGGTCAAACTATCTTTGACAGAAGAATAGATCTGGGTGATGATACTTCGAACGTTATAGGTTGTAGGATTTCACTCTAGGCATTGTGTACAACTACACGTCAATAATTTTACAGTTTTCTAGAAAGATTTGCCCGGGCTGTAGAAAGTGATGCTAAAGCTGATCGTAAGAAAAAAGAAGGCCGACCGTAAGATGTACCTCTGTTGCGACAAGCTACTTCCGCTCGTTGCGCTGTTACAAGCCATGTGTCGAGTGAGTTTGTTTTTAAACAGCCACGTTAACTATAATATCACAAACCATAAATCGAGAGGAGTTTCGAACACTGACATAGTCATGAACGAAAGGTGGTTTACCGACGGTTTGTGAGGTTTTATGGGCAGTTAATTCTTGCCAAGGGCCGAAATGGCATGTCGTAGTGGCAGAAGCTGAGTGTCCGCTACTCTGCTCATCCTGCAGACAACTCCGCTGTAGTCTTCCATGTTTTCGTGGTTGGACGCTACAAAACAAGCACATCAGAAACTGATGATCACGATCTGGAAAACGCAACAGAAATTTTCGCCAAATCATTGCCTGTTAAAAGAAAAACCTTAAATATTACCTATTGTTTGAAATATCATTTTAATACTGTACTTGCAAATATAAGACATTTACCTCAAACAAAGTGATTTCCACAGGAGTCGACATGCTGGCGTTTTGTGTTCAGATTAAGTTGCGTGCAGCTGCCAGTGGCAAGCGATCCATTCCAATGGTGGAAGACGGAGGACTACTAGATCACACTTATCAGAAAGATGCACTGTAGTCCTTCTGCGTACCTATAATCCGGAGAGTGTCCAACACGGAAGTAATCACAATTTCTCTTCGTAAGGTTAGTGAAGCTCTTACACAATTCTTTACGGTTCGACCAACCGCAAAAATCCGATCA
Organism: Schistocerca cancellata; assembly: GCF_023864275.1. Lineage (NCBI taxonomy): Eukaryota > Metazoa > Arthropoda > Insecta > Orthoptera > Acrididae > Schistocerca > Schistocerca cancellata. The sequence goes on from NC_064629.1 coordinate 662,752,929, forward strand.
TTTAGGCGAATTAGCTGTCATTTACACCACTGGGACAGCGCTAAGCAATGCGAAACTAAGAAACTGAACATGAGACTGATTTATTTGACAGAGGTCTGTTTGACAGAACAATAGATCTGCGGTTCTGATACTTCGAAAATTAAAGAGTTAGGCTTACTGTCAGGTGAGACTACTGTTTCACTTTTCGGTTAATATGTATCGATACCAGAGTAGCGTTCTACATCACCCACACACATATCACAACCTCCTGGACGGATAAGTAGTCATCTTGGCGTGTCTCTGAATGCAGTGTGTCTTCTAGACGTTTCTTTCACCTCTTTCAATCAATGAATTGCCTGAGATGTGTTAGTGTTCGCTTCTGTTGTGATGACTAACACTTCCGCCTGGGAATAGCATCGATTAATGTTCAGCAACGATTCTAACGGTCATTTGTAACTGTGAAGTTTCTCCCGCTGTAGGTGATATTCAGGAGCGCTAACAAACCGTTCGTCAACACACGTGATAGTGGAACAATGGCTGCCAACTAATGTGGGTTCATTTATTTAACTAAATCTGTGACTTGATATATCTTGAGCTCGGCCAAAGCTTCATTGTGAAGCACCGTGTCATTCTACATTCTTTACAGTCTAAACACATAGACACGCACGTGTGATTTAGAGAACATCAACGAATGCAACGACATGCCTAATAAATACTTCAATCTAGTGACAAATTTCGCTTGGTACTCCATATATACATTGGTCATCTGTTCACCCTCTCCCACACCTGATCCATAATCGCATATGTCAGCAAAGTAACAATGACTTACACGCAGTGCAAGAGTGTCTCGACTCTTTCGATTTGTCAGAATGCTATTTTGACCTACAAAATCTCCAGTCTGACACTTATAGTTCATGTTTGGAATCAGATGAGAAGAAAACATCAGCCGACTAGAATGCCAGTTGCAACAGCAATGACGTTATCTGGCTCATCCCCTCATCAAAAGCTCCCATGACTGTATTCATTTGTACCACTGCATGGTGTCGTGTTAGAGAAACGGTAACAACGTTTTATTAATCATGTAATTCACATGAAATTATAATGCTTATACTGTCAATGAGTAGTCACTGCAAATATACAGGGTGTTACAGAAAGGTACGGCCAAACTTTCAGGAAACATTCCTCACACTCAAATAAAGAAAAGATGTTATGTGGACATGTGTCCGGAAACGCTTAATTTCCATGTTAGAGCTCATTTTAGTTTAGTCAGTATGTACTGTACTTCCTCGATTCACCGCCAGTTGGCCCAATTGAAGGAAGGTAATGTTGACTTCGGTGCTTGTGTTGGCATGCGACTCATTGCTCTACAGTACTAGCATCAAGCACATGAGAACGTAGCATCAACAGGTTAGTGTTCATCACGAACGTGGTTTTGCAGTCAATGCAATGTTTACAAACGCAGAGTTGGCAGATGCCCATTTGATGTATGGATTAGCACGGGGCAATAGCCGTGGCGCGGTACGTTTGTATCGAGACAGATTTCCAGAACGAAGGTGTCCCGACAGGAAGACGATCGAAGCAATTGATCGGCCTCTTAGGGAGCACGGAACATTCCAGCCTATGACTCGCGACTGGGGAAGACCTAGACCGACGAGGACACCTACAATGGACGAGGCAATTCTACGTGCAGTTGACGATAACCCTAATGTCAGCGTCAGAGAAGTTGCTGCTGTACAAGGTAACGGTGACCACGTCACTGTATGGAGAGTGCTACGGGAAAAACAGTTGTTTCCGTACCATGTACAGCGTGCGCAGGCACTCTCAGCAGCTGATTGGCCTCCACGGGTACACTTCTGCGAATGGTTCATCCAACAATGTGTCACTCCTCATTTCAGTGCAAATGTTCTCCTTACGGATGAGGCTTCATTCCAACGTGATCAAATTGTAAATTTTCACAATCAACATGTGTGGGCTGACGAGAATCCGCACGAAATTATGCACGTCATCAACACAGATTTTCTGTGAACGTTTGGGCAGGCATTGTTGGTGATGTCTTGATTGGGCCCCATGTTCTTCCACCTACGCTCAATGGAGCACGTTATCATGATTTCATACGGGATACTCTACCTGTGCTGCTAGAACATGTGCCTTTACAAGTACGACACAACATGTGGTTCATGCACGATGGAGCTCCTGCACATTTCAGTCGAAGTGTTCGTACTCTTCTCAACAACAGATTCGGTGACCGATGGATTGGTAGAGGTGGACCAATTCCATGGCCTCCACGCTCTCCTGACTTCAACCCTCTTGACTTTCATTTATGGGGGCATTTGAAAGCTCTTGTCTACGCAACCCCGGTACCAAATGTAGAGACTCTTCGTGCTCGTATTGTGAACGGCTGTGATACAATACGCCATTCTCCAGGGCTGCATCAGCGCACCAGGGTTTCCATGCGACGGAGGGTGGATGCATGTATCCTCGCTAACGGAGGACATTTTGAACATTTCCTGTAACAAAGTGTTTGAAGTCACGCTGGTACGTTCTGTTGCTGAGCGTTTTCATTCCATGATTAATGTGATTTGAAGAGAAGTAATAAAATGAGCTCTAACATGGAAAGTAAGCGTTTCCGGACACATGTCCACATAAGATATTTTCTTTCTTTGTGTGTCAGGCATGTTTCCTGAAAGTTTGGCCGTACCTTTTTGTAACACCCTGTATATTTCAAGGGATTATTTACTACACACATCCAAAAAAGTTTTGCATCACCCTAGTTCCCAGAACTCCTGAAGATAGACGTTGACTGTGGATACTGTATCACAGACACAGTCCCTTTGACTGTTCAGATATATCACTAAACCCGCCCAAAGATGTAAACAATCATGCATGAGCAGCGCCTATTAGACGGAGGGGTCCGACAGCAGTTCAGTTCCAGTCATTCCACCAGGAAGGAGGTACACGGGTCGTGTTGTCTGTAGTTCAACCATGCCTAGACCTCAATAGCGCGGTTCGATCGCTTTGTGCCAGGAAGGGCTCTCAACAAGAGAAGTATTCTGGCGTCTCGGAGTGAAACAAAGCGATGTTGTTCGGACATGGAGGAGATACAGAGAGACAGGAATTGTCGATGACATGGCTCGCTAAGGATGCCCATTGCAGTGAATGACCGCTACCTACGGATTATGGCTCGGAGGAACACTGACAGCAACCCCACCATGTTGAATAACGCTTTTCGTGCAGCCACAGGATGTCGTGTTACAACTCAAAGTGTGCGCAATAGGCTGCATGATGCGCAATTTCACTCCCGACGTCCATGGCGAGGTCCGTCTTTGCAACCACGACATCATGCAGCGCGGTACACATTGTCCCAACAACATGCTGAATGGACGGCTCAGGATTGGCATCCCGTTCTCTTCACCGATGAGTGTCGCATATACCTTCAACCAGCCAATCGTCGGAGACGTGTTTGGAGGCAACCCGGTCAGGCTGAACGCCTTAGACACACTGTCCAGCGAGTGAAGCAAGGTGGAGGTTCCCTGACGTTTTGGGGTGGCATTATGTGGGACCGACGTACGCCGCTGGTAGTCATGGAAGGCGCCGTAACGGATGTATGAAACGTGAATGCCATCCTGCAACCGATAGTGCAACCATGTCGGCAGCATATTGGCGAGGCATTCGCCTTCATGGACGACAATTTGCGCCCCCATCGTGCACATTTTGTGAATGACTTCCTTTAGGATAACGACATCGCTCGGATAGAGTGGCCAGCATGTTCTCCAGACATGAACCCTATCGAACATGCCTGGGATAGATGAAAAGGGCTGTTTATGGACGACGTGACCCACTAACCACTCTGAGGGATCTACGCTGAATCGCCGTTGAGGAGTGGGGCAATCTGGACGAACAGTGCCTTGATGAACTTGTGAATAGTATGCCACGACGAATACAGGCATGCATCAATGCAAGAGAACGTGGTACTGGCTATTAGAGGTACCGGTGTGTACAGCAATCTGGACCACCATCTATGGAGGTCTCGCTGTATGGTGGTTGTTGTGTATGATGCGGAACTATGGGCCTCATGGAAAAAGGTTGACCTGGCTCAGTCTCGCAATTTGACTCTTAGTCTGATCACGAGGTGTGGCCATTAATTGCACACGTTGATCATGTAGGCTGGCGTGAGGATCAATGAACTATACTTGGCGGGATGTATCTGGAACATCTTAGGTGATTAGAAAGTTAGTAGTCAGGAATACAATTAAATACTTAACTTTAATTCAGCATCTGTGGTGAACGTCGATCTTGACTTTGTACAATAATATTTACAAATGCAGTTATAGACTGAACTGCAATACTTCTTTACAATTCTGATTGCTTCACACATATAGATCAATTGTCAATGCATAAACTGTATGTGGCGCCTGAATAGGTCGTAGCCACTGACTTAGAACAAGTGAATCATTCCTATTAAAGTCGGCTGTAGCACTGGGCCCTTGCGCTAGCATGTCTCGTAAGACCAGCCGAGTGGCGGCGCTCAGTCTGCTAGGGTCGACAGTGGCGACTCGTGGGTCCGATGTGTACTGACGGACCGCGGCCGATTTGAAGCCTACACCTAGCAAGTGTGATGCTTTGTGGTGACGCCACAGTGGTACAACATGCAGTGTGTGGTTTTCATGAGCAATAAAAACGGCGGAAATGATGTTTATGTTGATCTCTATTCCAATTTTCTGTACAGGTTCCGGAACTCTCGGAACCGAGGCGATGCAAAACTTTTTTTGATGTTGTATTTCGAGCTGTTTGCGTGGCCAGCTACACGATGTTGCTTTATAATCGAGATTTCTCTTCTTCTCAACCGAGCGAGGTATCTCAGAGGAGAGACAGTGGACCCGTATTCGAGAGGGAGGAGGTTTCAATTCCCGTCCTGCCACTCAGATTTAGTATTTCCGTGATCGCTTAATCCAAGCGTCTGAACGGTTCTTTCTAAAGGGCACAACTGATTTCCTACCATCATTCCGCAATCTGAGCTTGTGCGTTTTCTATAATGGCTTCATCGTCAACGAGACATTGATTCAAAAACCTACTTCTTCCGTATTTCTCTGCGTATGTGGATATTAGGAAGTCTGGCATCCGCTAGTTGCAGGTTTACGCTGTGATTGAGGAACTGAAATCTTGTTCGGTAGTAGTAAGCTTCACCTTACGTGTGTCTATCCAGATATTGATTTTCCTTTGCTTGCCTAAATCAGTGAAAGTGAATAGTTGTACTCAGAGATGAAAGAATTTCTGTTTGTTGTGATGAATAGCGGTATCATCTAAATGTGGAAAAATGTAACTTACTGCAGATGAGTAGGAAAAACAATCCTGTAATTTTCTCAGGTGGTATTAATGGTGTGCTGTTTGACCCAATCACGCCTATTAAATGCCTAGTCGTAAGGTTGCAGAACAACATGAGATGGGACGAGCATGTGACGTCTGTTGTAGGTAGGCGAATGGTTGACTTCGGTTTATTGGGAGAATTCTAGGAAAGTGTAGTTTATAAATAAAAGAGACCGCTCTCAGAACAACTGTACGACCGTTCTTGAGTTGCGCTTAAGTGTTGGCGATTTCCACCAGGTTGGATTTAAGGAATACATCGAATCAGTTCTGAGGTGTGCTGCTAGATTTGTTACCGATAGGTTCCATCAACACGGGAGCATTCTGGAAATGCTCTGTGAACTTTAATGGGAATCCCTGCAGGGAAGAAGACGTTCTTTTCGCGAAACAATAGTGAGAATGTTTAGAGAACAGGCATTTGCGAAAGGCTGCAGAATGATTCTACTGTAGCCAACGAATAACTCGCGTAAGGACCGCGAAGACAACATGAGAGAAATCAGGGCTCATACGGAAGGAAGCATATGGACAGACATCTTCCCTACCTCCATTTTCTAGTGAAACAGTATGCACCATATTGTGGCTTGGGGGGTACGTATGCACATGTAGAATACTGGAATGGTTCCTGAATCAAAGTTACGACTGATTCTTTCTTCTTTCATTGCTCAATGAGATTTTGAGCTCAATTTGTGATGACATTGTCAGGATGTTAAGCTTTAAATTTCGTTCACGGTTCAGGTTCACTGTTGAAATGTGATATGATTAATGGGAAGATGACGTACCTTGAGCGGCGCTGGGTCCACCGTGCGGCGGTGTGGCGCTGCCCGCGGGGCTGGCTGCTCCGGCCGCCGAGCCGGAAGCGGCGCCCGCCGCCGAAGACCCCAGGGGAGTGTCCCTGGGCAGGCGTGTCACCTCCACCACGGACGTGAACTTGTACAGCGAGTGGCGCACGTCCTCCTCGGGGATGTCTTCGGGCACCTCCAGCACGAACACCGTGAACGTCTTCTGCGGCCGACAGGGGATCGGTACCTGCCACAGTATGCCAGTAACTCAGCTGCTCTACATAGTACAAGCATCTCTACACCTTTGTTACCAAGCAATATTTACATGCCGCTCAGAATGAGTCGTGAGCGACTTTTAATCCGAGGAGGTAAACACAATGACAAAATTATAAGCATCTGAACTGGCGACCCAAAACATTGTGACTACTGGCCTCCGTGAGATTCATGTCGCCTGGCAGTGTTGCCGGCACGTGACGCGGTAAAGAAAGTGTGTTAGTGGTACACATAACAAACCAAAATTATGGGATTCCTATGTTAAATATAGTATACAATACGATCGTCAGTTTACGGATAACTGATATCCTCGACAATTTTCATTCTGTGATTCTTCAACTTCTCCCGGCGTATTCCTTACTCGAACAGTCCACGGGTGTGCTGCCGGTCCATAGTGTCTAACAAGGGTCTTGGCACAGACATCTAAATACTGGGACAGTGTCGTTAGAGAGGCTATCGAAATTCGTACCAGGGACGGACTCATCAACAGAGATCGTGGCTATAACCTCAGCAAGGCATGGGAACCAGCACTGAGTCTAATTAAAAAGAGACTCAGCAGAGAAAACGAACGAGCCATCAGGGCAGACGAGGCAGTTACACCGACGCCACCACAGACGCCGATGCCAGCCTCTCAGCGACCGCCGATGTGCGGCCGCGGGCGCTGACCGCGGTGAGAACGCCTCGCGGGGGAAACGGATTTAGGACGGCCGCCCGCCCTCAGGAGCTGAGTTCGTCAGCGCACCTGACGATGGCGACATGTCTGACCGCCGAAATATTGTGCCCGTTGGACACTGTGGACCGGCAGTACACCCGTGGACTGTTCGAGCAATTTTCATTCTACACTACTGGCCATTAAAATTGCTACACCACGAAGATGACGTGCTACAGACGCGAAATTTAACCGACTGGAAGAAGATGCTGTGATATGCAGATGATTAGCTTTTCAGAACATTCACACAAGGTTGGCGCCGGTGGCGACACCTACAACGTGCTGACATGAGGAAATTTTCTAATCGATTTCTCATACACAAACAGCAGTTGACCGACTTCGCCTTGTGAAATGTTGTTGTGGTGCCTCCTGTAAGCAGGAGAAATGCGTACTATCACGTTCCCGACTTCGATAAAGGTCGGATTGTAGCCTATCCCGATTGCGATTTATCGTATCGCGACATTGCTGCTCGCGTTGGTCGAGATCCAATGACTGTTAGCAGAATATGGAGTCGGTGGGTTCAGGAGGGTAATACGGAACGCCGCGCTGGATCCCAACGGCCTCGTATCACTAGCAGTCGAGATGACAGGCATCTTATCCGCATGGCTGTAACGGATCGTGCAGCCACGTCTCGATCCCTGAGTCAACAGATGGGGACGTTTGCAAGACAACAACCATCTGCACGAACAGTTCGACGACGTTTGAAGCAGCATGGACTATCAGCTCGGAGACCATGGCTGCGGTTATCCTTGACGCTGCATCACAGACAGGAGCGCCTGCGATGGTGTACTCAACGACGAACCTGGGTCAGTTCTAGTATAATATATTTGTCCAATGAATACCCGTTTATCAACTGCATTTCTTCTTGGTGTAGCAATTTTAATGGCCAGTGGTGTAATTGCAGTTATAAAGTGTAGTGTTCATGTCTATTGGACCTACACGTTATACTAAAGCATTCACGAAAATTCTATACTTTTCCAAATTATTCCCCAACATTTTCAAACACTATTTATTTCTTTCAATATAAAAGTTTTTGGTCGTAAAAAATTAGTTACCTTATAGATTTCACTTAAAATTCTACACTTTCTCAAATTATTTCGCAACATTTTTAAACGTTATTTGTATATTACAGTGTAAAATATTTTGTCATAAAAATTAGTTATCGTATAGATTTAACTTTACATGAGTTATAACAAATGTAACATCGTTATAATACTTTTCCTAATGTATTTTATAATATATTTCATGGAAATTTATTGATCACTAAACAGGAAACTATTATCATGTTTTAAAAATACGCTTAATTTTTTGTAAATGGTTAGGTATTTTGTAAAAGCTAAATTTATGCTGTCCTTGACAAGTGGCATATTTTGAAATCCCAAAGTTTCTATTCTGCAACTTTTACAATTTTTTATTCCTTTGAATTTTGCAATAGTGAAAAAGATAAGTTTACATGCAACTGCAAATGATACAAAAACCGGATGGCACTATAATCGTTAATTTGAACAATACAGCTTCTAGAACACATTTACAAGTTCATGTTTTAATATGTAAAACTGAATACTCGCCAAACTATGTCAGTAGTTGGCAGTCAATATGTGGGTTAGTCTTTATTTCAGTGCTCCTACAGGATGTGTTTTGTCTCACGAGGCACGAGTATAAAGATCTCTTTAGTGCTAAATATCTGAATAGTTTTTTACTGTTGTGACAAGTTCAAATTTGAAATAAAACATGTGCTTGATACTGTGAAAAAGTGTCTTCTATTTATCAATAAAAACCCTGAGGCCTCAGATCATCTCCTAGCAAAAGGACGAGCACTGTATTGCGCGAGTAAAAAGCTCTCTTTACTGCTAAAACGCTGAATGGCTTATTTTTCCTGTTGTGATAAGATCAAGTGTGAAATATAATGTGTATTGATACAGTGGAAAAGTGTCTTCACTTTGTCAGTAAATAACCCGAGGCCTGAGATCATCGCCTAGCAAAACGACGAATACTGTATTAAGGACAAATAAAAATATTGGTATTTCCTTTAAAATTGTACTACACTAGCAATTTTTCATGCTAGAATAGAACGTAATTTTGGATACAAAACTGCAAGAGTTGTTTTGGAAAGATGATCATTTCAAACAGGGAGTCATTGCAACGGCGATACGGACCACAAATGGGGAAATACAATGACATAAGCGACTTCGACAAAGGACAGATTGTTATGGTCCGGTGCCTGGAAACGAGCTGTTCGACTCATCGCTCATACTGTCGTGAGAATCTGTGGAAAGAGAGAAGGATAGCGAAATCACGAGAAGGCGGCAAGGTGTTGTACAGGGTGTCCCTGCCTAATCACAGAACGTGGAGGTCGGATGCTTGGCCGCCACGTAAATGGCTCTGAGCACTATGGGACTTAACATCTGAGGTCATCAGTCCCCTAGAACTTAGAACTACTTAAACCTAACTAACCTAATTACATCACACACATCCATGCCCGAGGCAGGATTCGAACCTGCGGCCGTAGCGGTCACGCGGTTCCAGACTGTAGCGCCTAGAACCGCTCGGCCACTCTGGCCGGCCCGCCACGTAAAGCGGGATAGACTGCGATCTGTGGCAGATATGATGACAGAGTACAATGTTGGTGCAAATGCAAATGTTTCGGAGCTCACTGTTCGGCGCATATTGTGGGACATCGGGCTCCAACAACATCCTTATTTATGACTGCATTGGACTCGGAGTCATCGCGACTGAACCGTGGATCAATGGAAGCGATTACAACTGCGACTCACTGATAAGGTTGTCGCAGGATACCATGCTTTTTGTTTTGGCTTGTGAAGTGTACAGTTTTATATTTCTAAACATTTAAAGTGAGTTGCCAACATTTGCACCATTTTGAAACCTTATTAACATCTGACGGTATATCTGTATAGCTTTTTTCAGACGGTATTTCGATGTATATAACCACATCGTCTGCGAAAAGTCTGAATTTACTATAAGTATTGTCCGCAAGGTCAGTAATATACAAGCCGCGCGGGATTAGCCGAGCGGTCTAAGGCGCTGCAGTCATGGACTGTGCGGCTGGTCCCGGCGGAGGTTCGAGTCCTCCCTCGGGCATGGGTGTGTGTGTTTGTCCTTAGGGTAATTTAGGTTAAATAGTGTGTAAGCTTAGGGGCGGACGACCTTAGCAATAAAGCCCCATAAGATTTCACACACATTTGAACATTCAGTAATATACAAAATAAACAGCAAGTGTCCCAACACGCTTCTCTGAAACGCACGTAACGTTACTTTTACATCTGTCAATGACTCTACACACAAGATAACACCCTGGGTTTTCCCCACCAACAAATCCTCAATCCAGTTCAAATGGTTCAAATGGCTCTAAGCACTATGAGACTTAACATCTGAGGTCATCAGTCCCCTAGACTTAGAACTACTTAAACCTAACTAACCTGAGGACATCACACACACCCATGCCCGAGGCAGGATTCGAACCTGCGACCGTAGCAGCAGTGCGGTTCCGGACTGAAGCGCTTAGAACCGCTCGGCCATAGAGGCCGGCCTCAATCCAATCACAAATTTCACTTGATACCCCATATAAACACACATTCTATAGTAAGCGTGTTCTTGGTACTGAGTCGAATATCCTTTAAAAGTCAAGCACTGCATCTATCTGACTGCTTTGATTCATGGCTTTAAGGATATAATGTGAGAAAACAACGATCTGGGTGTGACATGATCGATGATTTCGGAATCCGTGCTGGTTGGTTGACAGGAGATCATTCAGTTCGAGATACCACATTACATTAGAGCTCAGAACATGTCCTAAGAAATATGCAGCAAATAAATGTCAAGGATACTGGACGGTAGTTTCGTGGATCACTTCTGGTGCCATCTTGTAGACAGGTATGGTCTTTCTTCCAACCACTGGACATAGTTTATTGTTTGAGGAATTTTCTCTATATTACGTTTAAAAGGGGTGTTCACTCAGCCCCATATTCGGTACAGAATGTGACTGGGGTTCCGTCAGGCTTTGGGGCGTTGTGCAATTTTAGCTACTTAAGCTATTGGGTTGGGTTGATTTGGGGGAAGAGACCAAACTGCGAGGTCATCGGTCTCATCGGATTAGGGAAGGATGGAGAAGGAAGTCGGCCGTGCCCTTTCAAAGGAACGATCCCGGCATTTGCCTGAAGCGATTCAGGGAAATCACGGAAAACCTAAATCAGGATGGCCAGACACGGGATTGAACCGTCATCCTCCCGAATGCGAGTCCAGTGTGCTAACCACTGCACCACCTCGCTCGGTCTTCAGCTGTTCCTCAACTGCATTGTTTCACTCATCTTTGCACTGGTACGACAACAGAATCACTCCTTGGTTTTCCTTTTTGAAGGAACACTTCAAAACGGAGTTCGACATTTCTGCTTTTGGTTTGCTACCCTCAGTTCCAGCTTCTGTCTCGTCCATGAGTGTCTGGACATAACTTCGGTGCCACTGACACCCTTAACATATGGTCAGAATTTCTTGGGGATTTTTGAAAGATATTTCGATAATGTTGTGCTACAGTAGTTGTTGAATACTTCATAGATGCCCTCTTGACAGCTAAACGCTTGTCATTTAACACGTCTCTATCTATAGCCCTATGCTTTGTTTTATGTATTTTGCGCAGTAGTAACTGTTTCTTTAGAAGTTTATTTACGATGATTGTATACCATGGAGGGTCCCTCCCATCACGAAATTTTCTGCTAGGTACATATCTCTCCAGAGCATGGACAATTATTCTTATAATCTTGAGCCATAGTTCCTCTACGTGCTCTTGCGTGAGCTTACAATTTCATGTTTCTCGTTGAGATATGACACTACGCCTCTTTATCTAGTTTACTGAACTTATAAAACTTTCTACTTGTCTTATTGTTAGTTAGCCTCTGTACTTTGCTAACCATTGTTGCTACAACTAGTTCATGGACACTGAAACCACTTTCAGTGTGGACGATGTTTTGAAGAGGATGGTAGTAAATTTACACTGAACACCATATTAAGTAGATAATCACAATGTTTTGTCTCATCGGTGTATGTGTCCGGAAGGGATAAACTGTACGTGTATCTTACAGCCCTTATCAGATAAAAGAAAATGTAGAGAACAAAGCACATTACTGTTTCATCATACAACTAATTCCTAAACGACAACACCGACTCGTTTGTTGCTCATAATGTAAAAGTGTTGTTTGCTGCTCAGAAGATACAGATTTTCCCTCTGGACTGGCTGTTGGACTAAAAACCTGTCGACAAAATACGTGTTCCATACTGTACTAATGACATCTACGTCTACATCTACATCCATACTCCGCAAGCCACCTGACGGTGTGTGGCGGAGGGTACCTTCAGTACCTCTATCGGTTCTCCCTTCTATTCCAGTCTCGTATTGTTCGTGGAAAGAAGGATTGTCGGTATGCCTCTGTGTGGGCTCTAATCTCTCTGATTTTATCCTCATGGTCTCTTCGCGAGATATACGTAGGAGGGAGCAATATACTGCTTGACTCTTCGGTGAAGGTATGTTCTCGAAACTTTGACAAAAGCCCGTACCGAGCTACTGAGCGTCTCTCCTGCAGAGTCTTCCACTGGAGTTTATCTATCATCTCCGTAACGCTTTCGCGATTACTAAATGATCCTGTAACGAAGCGCGCTGCTCTCCGTTGGATCTTCTCTATGTCTTGTATCAACCCTATCTGGTACGGATCCCACACTGCTGAGCAGTATTCAAGCAGTGGGCGAACAAGCGTACTGTAACCTACTTGAGGACTCTAATCGAAATTCTAAATTATGTGGCAAGTAAGCCTCAGAAGCATTTCAATCTTTATCTCTGGTTTCAGAGAGAGCACAAATATATTAAAAACTGTATTAAAAATTAATACGCACTGAGGTAACAAAAATCATGGGATAGTGAATTCCACATATACAGATGGTGGTAGTATCGCGTACACAAGGTATGTACAAAAGGGCGGTGCAATGGCGGAGCTGTCCTTTGTACTCAAATGATTCACGTGAAATGGTGTATGCCGTGATTATGGTCACACGACGGAAATTAACAGACTCGGAAACGGTTGGAGCTAGACGCATGGGATATCACATTTCGGGAATGGTGAGGGAATTCAATATTTCGAGATCCACAGTGTCAAGAAGGCGCTGAGAATACGAGATTGCAGGCAACCCAGTGGCCGACGGCCTTCACTTAAAGAGAGTAGCGGTGTTTGCTGAAGTTGTCAGTGCTAACAGACAAGCAACACTGCGTGAAATATTGCCAGAAGTCAATGTGGAACTTTCTGCACAGCCTCTCCTGGAGTTGTGACCATATCGGTTGGTCGCTAGACGACTGGAAAATTGAGGCCTGCTCAGGTGACTCCCGATTTCAATTGGTAAGAGCTGATTGTAGGATTCCAGTGTGACGCAGACCCTACGCAGTCCTGCACCCAAGTTGTCAACAAGGCACTGTGAAAAATGGTTCAGATGGCTCTGAGCACTATGGGACTTAACATCTGAAGTCATGAGTCGCCTAGAACTTAGAACTACTTAAACCTAGCTAACCTAACGACATCACACACATCCATGCCCGAGGCACGATTCGAACCTGCGACCGTAGCGATCGCGTGGTTCCATACTGAAGCGACTAGAGCCGCTCGGCCACCAGTGGCCGGCGTACTATGAAAGTTGATGGTGGCCCCATATTGGTGTGGCTGTGTTTACATGGAATGGGCTGGGTCCTCTGGTCCAACTGAACCGGTCGTTGACTGCAAATGTTTACGTTCGGCTACTTGGAGACTGTTGGCAGCCATTCGCGGACTAGGGTTCCCAAACACATCACCGAGCCACAATTGTTTGCGATTGGTTTGAAGAACATTCCGCATAGTTCGAGCGAATGGTTTGGCCACCCAGACCGTCCGATGCGAATCCCAGCGAGTATTTATGGAACCTAATCGAGAGGTCAGTTCGTGCACAAAATCCTGCAGCGGCAACACTTTCGCAACTATGGACAGCTATAGATGCAGCATGGCTCAGTATTTCTGCAGGGGACTGAGAGGTATCTCATGGCTTTTGTCACCACGGTGTGCTATCCAGTGGAGAAAACCCGCAACAGGTTTTTTATTGACCTCGTCCAATAAAGATAGACGGCTGGAAGGCAGGGGATGCTTACAGCAAACACACAACTGGGTGCTCACAAGTGAAAGACATACGTGGATATAGAAAAAGAGGTGAAGCAAACGTTAGCTAGAAATCAGGTAGCTGACAGAGAGGTGGCGTGAACTGGAACCGTAAATTAGGGAACACACCATTTGGTTGGGGGTTAGAGCATGATTAAAACTTTCCAAAAACCTGAAGGTGCCGGAGGAACTGACGTAGGTTTCTCATTACGTATGTAACATCACTGAGATGTCTGAGTTACAAAGCATATAATATGAACGAAGGACTAGGTACGTAGCAGTTGTTACACAATTTCTATGTTTGCAGGCATAGTGTCATCCTTAAGATATTTAAAAACGTAAAATATGAATTACCAATTTTAGTGTATAATGCAAGGCAATGAATACTGTACCAACAGTGGTTTAAGAAACGCTACAGAAATATATATGCATTCGAAATAAGAGAAAATAACAATATATATTCTGTAGGAGAGTGGATTCGAACAACATGTCGACAGAAAACAGAAAGACCTTGACAAATGTAAGGAACTGGCTGAGGTGTCTTCCGCTCGTTTAAACGTCAGCCGTGTGTATCTCAGCACTTATTCACGTGATATACTTGAGACGAGTTTTCTGTCTGATGGCTCTCACCTAACTCATGGAGCTCTTTGTCGAAATAACTGCCTTAACAATTTTGTATTACGCCTCTACGGGGATCAGATTGGCAGATTGCACCGGCGCCTTGACCAACGACGGAAGAGGAAGGCACGATTGATGTTCTCTCTCGCCTTTCCATCATGGTGCCGGGATGAAGATGCTACATCGAAGTTCTTGAAATATGAGCGCCTATTTACCACCGCCCAACCACATCGTATCTAAGACAGAATGAAACGAGCTTTTCTTCGTGAGCGAATTCGTACAACATTGAGATACTTGGCAAGAACGGATGTGGAACTTTTAGACATTTTCTATCAGTTAAGTTGCAGAATGCATCAAGACGACTGGGACAAGATCGACAGCATCACTCAACAGGAGCATGCAGAACTAACTCGAACGCTGCACTGAGCGACAGTAGAAAAAGTTTGCAAGATTCCGGAAGCAGGTTGACAAGGCGATTCCTAACATGTTACTCACAGTGGTCAACCGCACTGAACGAAAATTGACCAAAGAGGATGAGTCTGTCCTTCAAAAACGAGGGAATTTCGTCATCGTCTCGAAATCTATACCAATGGAGGACACCATTGCTAATACCGAAGCGGCAATTCGGGCCCTTCCTTGCGAAAGATCAGAGGTAATACGCACTGAAACAGCCACGATACTGCGCTGAACAAAACCACCAGCTTGCAGCCTGAAGAAAGAAGAAGTACAAACTATAAAGAGTCTTAACGCCGACAAGACTATATTGGTACTGCCTGCCGATAAGGGAAATATCGACCGTCATAATGAAGACCGAATATTATGAGCAGAAGATCCGGACCTATCAGATCCGACGACGTACCGAAAACCAAGCACAGGTCACAGCTTATCATACGGAACACGAATCGGTTAATCAGGGCGCCTTCTCTACTGGCGGGCATACAGAGGAACATGCGCAACACAGAAGCCCTACCACCTCGGCTGTATAGATTACCAAAGATCCATAAGAATAATGTTCCACTAAGATCGATTGATAGAGCTCCTGGCCTACCGCCGTATAAACTGGAAAACACTTGGCCTCTGTGCTCCAGACGCACGTGGGAAGACTGACACGTACGTTAAGGACTCAGGACATTCCATTGAGAAGTTAAAGAAACTTAAGTTTGCACCAAGACATCGTGTTCAACTTCGATGTTCTTTCTTTGTTTACAAAAATGCCACTCACTGACTCACTGGATCACATCGGTTTCGTTTTCCCGCAAGACATCACCAAGATCTTTCATGCATGTCTCACCATGAGCTATTTCACGTGGGATGGAAACTTCTACGAACAGCTGGAAGGCGTCGTCATGGGTAGTCGTCTTAGTCCAGTGGTGGCCAACTTTCTCGTGGAACATTTCTATGCACAAGCACAAGCAACTTGGCACCTTGTAAACCTAAGGTGTGGTACGGATACGTCAATGATACCATCGTTGTGTGGAGCCATGGTGAGGAACAGCTCGGTGACTTCCTAACACATAAACAGCCTCCATGCCAACATAAAATTTACCAAGGAAGTAGAAAAGGACAAACAACTACCATTTCTAGATGTCACAAGGGATAGTGAAAACCTGGGACACTGCTTGTATCCAAAACCGACACACTCGGACCGATATCTGCAAAAACTGTCAAATCACCACTAGTGCCAAACAAGAGGCATGCTTAATACGCTCGTAAAGCGAGCAAGACGAATATGTGAGCCGCAGCACCTTAGACGCGAAATGAGACACCTGGGAAGTGTTCTGAGGAGCATTGGGTAGTCAACAAGTTATATTAGAGGTATAACAAAGTCAAACACTCGGCGAAGTGACACATCGGAAAAAGAATTGTTGGGTACGTCCATTCTGCCATACATTCCCAGAGTGACGGACGAATAGGCTGTATATTGCGCAAACACGGCGTGAAGACTATTTACAAACAGACAAATAAGATCAAAGAGTGTCTCAAATCGGCAAAGGAGAAAAGGGAGCCACTTGCAATGTCGGGAATATACCGCATACCAAGCACAAGCGGAAAAGTTTATATTGGAATGACTGGATGATCAGTCAACACCAGGATCACAGAACATAAGTGACATTGCAGATTGGGGCAGGTAGAGAAATTGGCCGTAGTAGAGTACGCGCTGTGTGAGGCCGATCAGATAGTAAAATTCGCCGACACGAAAGTTCTGGCTGTAGAGAAGAGCCATCACACCCGCTTGTTCAGAGAAGCTCTAGAAATACATAAACAGGAGCATATCTTGAACAAGAAAGAAGAAGGCCTCGAGGTAAACGGATCATGGATTCCCGTGTTGCAGCGAACGACAGTTGCAGGTAACAATAAGAGAATCGCACCGGAACTGACCGCGGAGAAGCCCTTGGACGTTGGCGCGCCAGGTACATATAGAATGCGGCCGCGAGCTCGGCTACAGTCCATCACCAGCAATGGAGGCTGAAGCTCTCACAATGCCAGCCACTTGTGCTGGCGAAACGTCAGAAAAATCATCAGACAAACGTCGACCGAAGAACGCGAGACAGAAGCCAGCAGGCAGTTTCTCAGCTGCCACTTTGTTTAGCAGCTCTGGCCATTTCTACGGCATCCTTACAGGCATCAGCGTTCCAGACTATTTGTACTCTTTTGTTTACTTCTTTTAGTGATTATTTAGGTTTTGTCTTCAACAAAACTGGTCACCAAACTCATCAACTGAGTCTATGACTTACTTGTTCATTTGCATAAACATCCTTCTGATGTGCAATTATACATTACTCTAATCTGATTATAATCGAATATTAGACCTCTTTTCAGCGTTGGTCTATCAAGTTCTTCTGTTCATCGTACAAGTTTGTTCTCCTGTACACTCCAGGAAATAAGTACAGTATTACCAGAAAAGACCCCAAATACCTTCTTCGTTTTTCTGGGTTAAGAATCTGAAAACTTCCTCTAAGACTACTGAGAATAATTCTGTTGACACGGAATCTTCTTGACTGACTCTTCTTTCAATTCTGAATTTATACTATCGTCATGACGTGTGATGGGAGCTGAAACAATGTGTATATCCTTCAGTACTCTAGGATGTCAATACTTTAATCAGTGTCTGTATTTCTGCTTAAACACTTGATGTATGCAAACATCTCATAAAGTTTTGGAATGCTGATGCTAATTTCTCTCTGCTGTTTGTTACTGTGCCATTTTCGATTTGAGCTCATGGAATGTCAAGTCTGCCCAACATAAATTTCTGTTTTGTCTTCTTCATATTGCAAAAAAATGGTTCAAATGGCTCTGAGCACTATGGGACTCAACATCTTAGGTCATAAGTCCCCTAGAACTTAGAACTACTTAAACCTAACTAACCTAAGGACATCACACACACCCATGCCCGAGGCAGGATTCGAACCTGCGACCGTAGCAGTCCCGCGGTTCCGGACTGCAGCGCCAGAACCGCTAGACCACCGCGGCCGGCTTTCATATTGCAGTGTTTTACAATAGTTTACCTTATCATATTTTCATTTTCTCTTCTCGCGTAGTTATTTCGAAGTTGATTTATTTAATTCAAGGCAGTCTGCCATGTTGCTGTTATAGTTTACTTGAATCTTTCGCCTTCTGTTTAATAGTTGTATAGTTACAGCTGAGATTTCTCATTATTTTTCTGTTTTCGTAGATACGTCTTTTGCTCATACCAGAAATTCTTTTGTTAAGTAATTTTCCCTGTCGCGCAAGTCGATATGATCTTCATTTTCTAAAATGCTAAACTTTTAATTCATGTATCTGGTATACATCTACATTCTCAAATAAATTCACATACTCAGTATTTCTATTTTCCTTCATGATGAGTCTTTCTTTCTAACTTCGTATGAGTTTTTACTCAGCGTCCCAAGGGTTTATGATCACCTGAAATTTTGCAGTAGGTTAGAATAGGCATTTCTTGTACAATTTATCATCGTGTGAGACAATACAGTCAGTTTCATTTTTAGTATCATTTGGACTTCGCCGATCCATATATTTTATCTTTTTTCCTGGAAGAATGTGTGGAGGGTAAACATATTGCTCTTCTGAAAAAAATCTCCTAACATATACCTCGCTCGCCCGCAGCTCGTGGTCGTGCGGTAGCGTTCTCGCTTCCCGCGCCCGGCTTCCCGGGTTCGATTCCCGGCGGGGTCAGGGATTTTCTCTGCCTCGTGATGACTGGGTGTTGTGTGATGTCCTTAGGTTAGTTAGGTTTAAGTAGTTCTAGGGGACTGATGACCATAGATGTTAAGTCCCATAGTGCTCAGAGGCATTTGAACCATATCTCGTTCATTTTTGATGCCATATGCAAAGTTTATCACATTAAAATCCCTTATTATCCACTATTAGTGAGACTTTCTGTGACATTAAAGTTTCTGTTGATCTACTTCGATGTCTTCTACCTCATCATCCGAATTTAGGATCGTTACTGAGTAGCTTTGAAAGTTTTCCATGCAATATCTTTTGAGTTAAAAAAAACAATTTTTACTTTTCTGTGTAAAATTTATTCAGTATGTGTACTATTGTTTTTTAATTTTCTTATTTACAAAACCAAAATTTTCTTTCTTCCCGGCTCCCTTGTACAAAATTTATGTCCGGATTTCAATCTTTGTTTCTGCCACACTAGTAGTAACCTTGCATTAACAACTTTGGTCTTATTTAATTCTTTTTCCAACTCAATTAACCTATCTTCGGATCTTGGAGTTGTACAGTTTATTGCTCCAAAATGAAAATCGGTAGAAGCTGTCGGAGTTCAAGGGCTCCTGTTATTATATGTTTACCCAAGCTTCAAACGGCAAGGAGAGCGATCAGAAAGAAATGGGTGTGTCCCATCGCCTCAAGCCAATGCAGAGTTCCTTAGTCCACTACTTCCAATATGTATATTGCATACCAATAAATGTAGTTTCGTACTGCATATGGGGTAGTACAGCTATCTACAAAAAATATACCACCACAGTATGTTGTGCTAGAGTACGTCATGTCACATTTTGTGCAATGTCAGTGCCTAACTGCCACCACATGGTAGGACATAATTACACAGGGACATTTCTCTTTTTTTGAGTCTAGATATCACTCCCAGACATATGTTACCTATGTTTGTGAACTCACTGAAAGCTCTTGCCAGCAAATAAGACAACAAGATAGCAAAATAATTGTTTAAATAGAAATAAATTTTTAATATAACACATTTTTAAATCGGACTAAAAAGTACAAAATAATTTCTCCTAGCTCGATACAAATTCCGAATTCAATGGAAATATTTCTGGAAATTTGTGATTGTGAATTTTTAGTAGCTATGAAAATACTTGTGAAATTTATAACGAAGAACGTGAGGCGTATGCAACAGATGATAGTTAGAAGGTGAACTATTGACCCATTAATTATGTATTGCATGTGCCCTACGTTGTTAGCTATAAATCTTACAAATTTTTTCATAGCTATTAAAAATTTACAGTCTCAGCTTTCAAAACTATCTGTATGGGATTAAGAATGTGTATGTGGCTAGGAGAAATTATTTTATACTTTTTAGTCCAATTTAAAACGTATTATGTTAAAATTTTATTTTTGTTTAAATAAGTACTTTCTGATTTTTAGTCTTGAGTGTGTGAAATTTTTCAATCACTTTCGAATATCTTGATGAGATTAGAACAGACGTGGTAAATTTCATGTTTATTTCAGTTTCTCTTCACCTGAGTCAACTTATATGTTGTTTCGCCTTACGAATACCTTGCGAAAAGACCATGAGGGCATAAATTAGAGAGATTTGTGCTTACATGGAGGCTAACCAGCAACCATTCGAAACTGGAACAGGAAAAGAGGGAAATGGCAGTGGCACACAAAGTGCCCTCCGCCACTCTCCAGACAAGAAAGCGAGTTAATTATATATCACCATCCAGTTCTCAGTTATGTCGAAAGTTTCAAGTCTCTAGCTCATCAGGAACAGACAGCAGTAAATAAAGTACCGTATCCTCCGCGACAAACCACACAAGAAGGTGAGTTAATATTGAATTGATATAAGAACATAGGCTTTCGCAGCCGGTGTCATAGTGATTAAAATTCTTCTGGGTATTATGTCGCGTCATTGCTAAAACTAACAACAATAATAAACTAAAACCGACGTTTCGGCGGAATTGCAACGGCCTTCCTCAGGGCACTACTGGTTTTGCATGGAGATAGGTGCTTCTATTTATTACAGACTATCGATGGTCTGTAATAAATAGAAGCACCTATCCCCATGCAAAACCAGTCGTGCCCTGAGGAAGGCCGTTGCAATTCGGCCGAAACGTCGGTTTTAGTTTATTATTGTTGTTAGTTGTAGCAATGACGCGACATAATACCCAGAAGAATTTTAATCACTATAATATTGAATTGTCATCTAGATCTAAGCTATGTAGAAAGTTTCAAGACTCTAGCTTATCGGGAAGTTACTTGAACGTCAACTGCAAAATTAGTACCAAACAGACCGACACACAGACAAGAGAGGTAGATAACAGAAACATAGTAAAATGAGTCATGTATATACCAAATTTGGTTGAAATTTCTCCAGGCATCTCTGAGCTACGCTTTTATATCACCCTTTTCACCCCTACCCTCAGCCGTTGGGGTGGTAGAGTGGTCGTATTTTTTTCCAAACTGCAAGTGATACGTGTGTCCAGTTCGATATAAATCATTTCAGGTGTTACAGAGATGCACCTGTAAATCGAGTAAATTGTCGCAGACTACTTTCCGCAGCAAGTAATTTACGCACAACGCGTCTGCAGGGGCTACGACGCAATCTGCTATGCACAGCCATCGTGCAGGAAATGGACAGGCGATGCTCCGTGTTATGCCTCTTTGTCACCCCGTTTTCACGCCCACCCCTCCTCTCTTGTAGGTAGATGGTACTTACCCCCACACTAGTGCACTGTTATTCAATTCTGCGCTTTGTTTAAAATATCAAATCTCTAGCTCATCGGGACGTTAGTTTAAAATAAACTGCAAAATTTGTACTGAACAGACAGGCAAGAAATCGTTCTAATGAAAACGTGTTAAAAATTGGCCCTTCCGAAATGGAATAATTGCTAAGTGCCATGACAACAATCAACAGTGCTTTCTTCGAATCCATAACTGGCTTCACAGTCACATGTGGGCACATCAGCTGTCTTATATGAAACAGGACTGCTCTTAGATGGGGACAGAGCAATCTGTTCCTGAGGTTGTCTGGAAGATGCCTTAATACACCTGCCGAATCTCTCTGTGTGAATACTTGGATTATACCCCGCTGACTTAACCATTAGATTCACGTTCGCGTCAGATGCGCTACAGATGGGAATCAGCAAAAGGTGTGGAGCATCACTGAGTCAGACATAAGAGTAGAACTGCCGGTTTAAAAACCTGCCAGTGGATGTAAAGAAAACGGCTTGCTGGAAATTCGTTAACGTACGAAAAGTGCATTTATTATTGTCAGTCATAGATCGATGAAGAATGGTCCATGTCAAACTCATTAGAGGTATGCACACTACTTGGCAGGACATAGTCTGAAACCTATACATTTAGAAAGACTGAAGTTCCACAAAAGAGTAGTTTTCTCCTATGCAGAAGCTTAATTGCTTGGTATATATTCCTGAGCCGTATACTGTAAAGTAGTGGACGACAAACGCAAATTACACGCCACCACAACCCCAGAGGAAATTAATAACTCTGTAGATACTGCTCGTCAATAAAACTGCAGTGCTAGAATCTACAGAAAATAAAGAAATTTTATCTGTTGTGCGTTTGCAGTATAGTAGGGAGATCACACGATCAATTTTTTAGGTAATTTGAGAATATACAGGGTGCGAAATTTAGTACGCAGAGCTGTCATCTCTGTCAGCAGTTGGGGCACTAACACGACTTGGTATCGAGTCCAATAGAGCTTGGGTGCCATATAAGGGCGAGTCATTCCATGGTGCTTTTGTTTTACGCGAGTTTTTACCAATCGTACGGGATGGCGAGTGGTGGCGTGCCAATATCTCGGTAACCAACGAACAAATGTATTCACTGGGTGAGAGATTCGGAGAACGTTCGCGCCAGGGCAACAGTCGAACACCTTCTGCTTCGAGGTTGGTCGTAAAAGAACGGGCCACATATGGTCTTGCGTTATCTCGTTGAAAGGTAACGCCACGGAGACCTCGAAACTGAGCACAACCATCGGACTTGAAGGCCAGAAATCTAAAGTCCGTTGTCCAGAGTAATGGCTATGCAAATCAGACATGGTCGTATTGTGTAATCGGTAGCATTCCAAACCATCACGCCAGATGCTGGTCAAATACGACGATGATGAATACAATCTTAAAATGTTCGTTCTGCTTGGAACCACTACACACGGATACAACAACCGAACCGAAACTCAGTCGAAAAAACGACATGGTGCCACTGCTATGTCCAGCGTTGTTGTTAAGCGAACCACTACCAGTGCGCTTCTCCTTGCTGCTACTACAAGGGAAGATGGAACAATGACTGCCGTGATTGCTCCAGACGTCGTAGCACTGCCCATGTGGATACCTATCTTCTTGCAGAAAAGTTCGATTTTCGATTCAAAGCACCTGAAGTGCGATCCTGCACGACTGAGCGAACAATATCGCTGTCTTCTCGGGTGCTAGTCGCGTGGTGCCGATGAGTTCATGCATGACGTTTGGCAAGGCTGTCCTCAATCCATCGATTGCAAATTCAAATGACAGCCGTGGTATACCAAGCGACGCGGGCAGCAATACCGGGAAACGTTTCACTGTGGTCTCGATAGGCCACGATTCTGCTGCCGTCAGTTTCACATTGGTGCTGGCTGTTAGACGTTTCTCCTGCTTAAACATGGCATAAAACAATATTGTCACAAACGAACAACATTCAAATTCGATTTGTGAACGAAAAATCCTCTGCGTAATCTTTCCTTAAATACAGATTTTAGATGGCGTTACTCCTACCTACTTTGTGCGGTGGTACTGAAATGCTGATAATTTGCATATCCAAGCAAGTAGTACACTTCATGACAATTTAAGGTATGCTGCATACCGCCTTCATGGTGCTACAGTTTTAATGGCCAGCAGTTAGTAATTACAAAAATTATTCAGCGGATACAGGAATAACCAGATATGATGACCTCTATAGGTGTTGTGAATTATACGAGTGACGGTGGTACTAGTAAAATGAATAATGAGTGCAGTAAGAACAGTTAAACATCAAGAGTTAAACATCAAGCACGCAACGAATGAAACTGAAACAGCCATCGCTCATCGGCAGAAGACCAATGACATACAATGTGGTTAAAAATACACAGAATAAACAGACCCTGTATGAACTTGTTGTACATAGTCTAATGTAATTTGTATATTTTTGAAATCCGAACATATTCTATGATAAGTGAATCTCTTGCATCGCTTGTCAATTTATCTCTAGATAAATACGTACATAAATGCTAAGTGTTGGTTAGTTAGTCGGTATCTAACGACATCGATCTTGAAGGACGTCGAGCTTCAACTCTCTTTCCTCCATAACCCTTTGAGTACCAGTGGTTTCTGTCTGAAATCATGATTTTATTGACTTTTTTGTTTTTGTTTTTGATGTACCAGTGTCTTTCGCATGATACCACAGGTGCTATAGCTAGACAGAGACTTCTAGTGGTACACTTGGGTACTTCAACGAATGCACTACATTGTAACAATCACTTGTAGCGTTCAAGACAACAGTCGGCGCAGAGATCGTGCTACGTGATTGTAGGAGGTTGTGACATGCTGCTTTTCTATTGTGGCCGTATTGAGGCGATAACTGACAGACAAAGGAAGTATATGTTATTGTAATAAATTTAAGTTTGTACTACCACTTTCATGAGTATTATAGAAATGAAACCACTGGGGCAATATGTAGTTTTGACACATAATTTTCTAAATTTTACTTCAATTTCTGTTTGTTATTTTGTACTATAATTTGTTTTAGGCGTTATGAGTTCATGGAAGTTTCAAGATGTGGGATTTTGCCCAGGAAAAATGCGAATTTGCTTTAAATACATAACATGAAATGATGGACGGTTGAGAACTATATGTCCCAGTGGTTCCGAAGTGAAACCACCTTCTTGAAAGAATTGATTGTTTACTTTTTGCCAATTTCTTCTGACATTCGTCTCTTACTATGATAACAGAGTTTAATTATGTGAAACATTTTAAGATTGTATATTTTTTATTTTGCTGGGACTCAAAGGGTTGGTATGTTACAGCACCGAACTTTTAATGTCAACAGAGTAACGACCGGACCTGTAGACGCTACCAAGGTGTAGAATTTTAAGGAAAGCCTACGGGACGTGCAGGACGTTAAATTATATATATTCCTAAGCTGACATCGGCCAGTGGATAGAAGCCGTATTACATTAATTTGTTTTTCAAGTTTCCTATCTCCTTTCACGATTCTTTCTCAGGTCAACACATACCGAAAAAAATCAGCTCCGGTCCCAGAATATTTCCGTCTAGTGAAACTTATGGGAGAGCACAGAGTGGAACATATATTGGTGCTGATACCTTAACAGGCTCCCTTTCCGTGAGCAGTCAGCTGAATTTCTTCGTAAAGCACCAGATTGTTTAATAAATTATAAACAGAAGAAATATTAGCCTTATGGTAACGCTAACGTAACAGATGTCTTGTATAATTTTCTCCCTGACAATTACATAACTTCTAAGTGTTCGGCTGTTTCTGAAACTCTTCTTGATATTTAAAATGTATACTCATCTGGTCATATTTCCTATTCTCATCTCTGTTGTTGGTAACGAATGTACGTTAAGAGCTGGTCGACTGAATCTACCGACACCGGAAGTCGGTGTGTGACACTGCATGTTCGCAAATAGAGGTAAAACAAAACATAACAATATTTATTTTGCATCTTTAGTATTTTTTGGGATGTTAATTGCGGTGACACTCAGATCTATAGCGTGGCTCGAGGTCTTGGTTGAGTCAGAAGTTAACAATTTGGTTGTGAGCTGAAGAAGCCAGCGAGTGTGATGTCACGAGAATGACAGTAATACTCTAGTTATTATGGCGCTTACGTAACGAATATTGGACTTCTATAAATGTTTTATGTCTGCTGTTTTGGTGACGCCATCGATCAAAGCAGATGTGTGATACTTTCACGGTAAATATTTTCTTAAAAACTTAAAATTGTAGGCTGAAGTCAGCAGTTTATGAGCTGTAGGTAGAAAGTCACTGGTGAGTCAGTGAGTGAGAAAGGAAAGCAACACGATTAATATTTATTACAGCCCAATTTTTAACTAATGTATTTTGTATCTGTTTCATGTGGAAGAAACAAAGTTGCGTTTTACGTCTTCTTTACCAGTACTAGTACTTATCAACCAAGTTTTACGATGAGCACCGTACTAATAACATCAGTTTTCATCCTCTACTAAAATTGTTCGCACTAAAAAAGATAAATCTCTCATCAACTGGATGTGTGGTTTGAACGTTAGGGCGTTTAACTAGACACGATTCTGTTGGAGTTTGCGGGCCTCTGCTTTCCACAAATTTGAGGACCGACTCGAAAAAAATGGTTCAAATGGCTCTGAGCACAATGGGACTTAACTACTGTGGTCATCAGTCCCCTAGAACTTAGAACTACTTAAACCTAACTAACCTAAGGACATCACACACATCCATGCCCGAGGCAGGATTCGAACCTGCGACCGTAGCAGTCGCGCGGTTCCGGACTGCGCGCCTAGAACCGCTAGACCAACTCGGCCGGCGGACCGACTCGTCTCACCATCTCATTTACCGAGTAAGGGAAGAGAAGGTTACAATGATGACTTATTTTTCACACAAACAAAGCACTGCAGAAGTGAAAGACACAGTAAGTACCTGAAAAGAAGCTCTATGATGGAGATGGAATCGACTTTCGAATCTTTAGTTTTATAAGCTAACAGTTCAACACAAATTCTTTCATGCGTAAACGGGACATTTACTTCTATGATCCCAGTCCACACACAACTTTTTCAAGTTTTCATTACTCAGAAAACTTAACTATTGGCAAGTTGGACACAAATGGTTCAAATGGCTCGAAGCACTATGGGACTTAACATCTGAGGTCATCAGTCCCCTAGACTTAAAACTACTTAAACCTAACTAACCGAAGGACATCACACACATTCATGCCCGAGGTAGGATTCGAACCTGCGACCGTAGCAGCAGCGCGTTTCCAGACTGAAGCGCCTAGAACCGCTCGGCCACAGATGCCGGCAGTTGGACACAGATATCTTGCATTTCCTAAGGTACGTGCCAGAGGGCGTTTGTTTTCAATTACGCCTTCAATGGTAAACTCATTTTACAGATACAGCTACGTCTATCATTTTTCTATTTTAGTGGAAGTTATTTGTTCTGTAGGCAGGTAATCACATTTGCCATTTACTTAGCAAATGATCGGAGATAACAAATAAGAATGAAGGTGAATTTTATATTGCTCCTCGGGTGTTCTCAATTCATCTTACGTCTCTAGAGTGCATGATACACTAATCGTTGGTCTATAATTTTGAAATCAGAGAAAAGACATAAATTTTACAGAAATTATTTCATCGTACTGGATGTTGGACAAGCAATACCGTTATACGAGGAGAAATTAATTGCTACTGACTTTCGGTATTCCGTTTTTCGTCGGTACGCAGCTTTCTTGCCGGTTCACTCGGCCTGAGTCTTGAATCGCTAAAGGCTAGTGTTCTCTGTGAAACAACCTGGCGGCAGGAAGCGCTACCACCGAAAGAGGCGAGTCGCTGGCGTAACTGCCTCAATTATCTGTGCCGCTCCCTGACTGTCCGGCTGTCACGAGATAATTTGATAATTGGGCACACTGGCGGAACAGATATTTCACTTTCTTTTTGTTGTTTGACTCACAGCTCCTGCACTGTATACAGGTCTTCGAACTGCTGTTTCAGTTTGTCACGTCCTCTGCCGAACGTGGGTGGTTATGTCAGTCGGTTTAATTTCTTGGTGTGGCCATTTCAGACTATGGTGCAGAGGACAAGTGTAGATACTCAACTTTGTGGACTTTCTATTTCTGGAGACATAATGCAGCAATCTAATTTTCATCCCATAGTGTATTTACGAACAGCAATTTACGGAGAACACACCATCCTCAATGTTGATGAGTCTTCTCGAATAAAGAACTTATAAAATTTCAGTCACATTATTTTGTACCAATCTATTTTTGTGTACCTTACTTTTTGCGCTACTGGAACCTTGTGGAGAATTTCTCGTTTCTAGTTCCACTAGGCTCCACTGAAATTTCACTAAGCTAATCTTGGTAATTCATGCAACATAATTCCATGAAATACTACTGAAGATCTATTGGATAGTTGTAGCAACAGCAGAAACTGTAAAATTATTCCGCAATATTGGAACTGTGCCATACGCGCACGGCTCAATTAACTATTGCATGTTATAGCACTGAGTCAAATATGAAGGAGATGCTTTGTCAAGTTGCCACTGAAGTGTTGTAGCAGGACATTTGCCAGATCTACCTCAAGACAAATAACGCACCAGTGAAACGCTTAATATGAATACAAGTGAGGTTTAGTGATTCATTCACTTCCTTTGAAGGTTTCATCGAGCGAAGATCAGCAATGGTAAGACACTGAATTAACATTCTGGGGAATGGCAGTTTAAATTCTTATCTAGCAATTTAGATTCAGTTTATCCGTATTTTTCATTAATTAATTAAGGCAAATACCAGACTGGTTTATTTGAGAAGGATACGGCTGACTCCCCTTCCTATCTTCCCCAGTTCGCTTCCAATGAATCGTAGTCTATGAGACGTTAAACCTCAATCTTCCTTCCCTTGGCTTAGTTTTGAGATTTTTGCAAGTATGCTAATTCAGTTCATACAAATTTTGGGACTAAGGCTACAACTATATCCTTTCTGAACTCTGAAGGGCTTCAGACAAGACTATGATACTTCAACGGAATAAGAATGTGATAGACCAGCTTCGTCAATCGCTCCCTTACCTTTGTCTTCTGCTGTGCCACCTGGCTGCTAAGATAGGGAATGCCAGCTTCGTTCATAATAAATAGTGTGGTATTCAACTATTTGCTCACATTTGGAGGTCACGCACATTATAAATATGTGTCTATGTTAGTACCTAGCCTGTCCTATTGCTGTGAATAGGACTAAAGTGAAGACGAGAGAAAACACACGTTCCTTTTGTATTTTGTCTACGTCTGTTTCATGTTAAGATACTCTCGAAACCCAAAAGATTATCATCTCCTTTCCTCCTTTTTAGAGTGAAAGAAAAGGAAAGGGTGTGGGGGGTTAATCAAGCGTGCAGCGAGGAAGGGCACAATTAAGATTTTCCTTCATCGCTGCAACGTTATTTTCTCTGCGTGTCAAAGCCCTAGGGCAGGACTTAATGCTCGCTTTCACCAATAGTAGAGTCACTTCGCAGTACAGACCTTCTCATGAACGTATTACGTACTCGCTATCTTATAGATCAAATTTAATTGATGCTAGTATTTAGGGCTAGCAAACCTAATGAAACTTCCTGCTGCGATAAGAACGACTACAGTAAACTGGTCCAGCACGCGCGTAGGGAAGAGGCGACATGATTTAGAATTTTACTCCAGCGTGAAAATAACAGCTATCCTACCGCGTCTTCCAACCCTCCACAACTTTTCCACAAGCTCCAAACTAGAAAAATAAGTTAAAATTACACTTGTATGATTCAGAAATGCATTGTTATCTAAACTGTAGTTAACGAGTATGTTGTGTACCAAAATGGAGCTCCGTTACGAGGGCGCTTACAACACTATAATACGTAAGAAGACCCTACCGTATCCAAGTTAAAGAAAGCAGACACAGACTGCAAGCACACGCAACGCAGGATGGGTTGTAACTTTAGTTCTTTTATGTACTTATCTAGAGAAAGATGAAAACTTGTAGCTAGATACATTTTGTAATATGCGTAGAGTTAACAATTTTTGTAGCAGGGAAGCCATAAATCTGATTTCCAATTAGTAAATTGAGAGTGTCTCTAACAAACAGCTAAGGAGTCAGTTATGAATAACTCAGATATAAATGTGTGCTACTCTAGGAAATATAACGCCGACCTGAATGGCAATATTCTAGGTTTTAACTCCGCAAAATTCGTATAATCAGTCTTTTGTCTACAGAACCTTGCCAACGTGCACTAGTTATAGCTGATTTAGCGAAGGATAAAAGAAAGAAGATTATGTTTTAACGTCCCAATGTCTAGCAGCGTTCTTTTCAAAGGAACCATCCTGACATTTCCTTTAAGTGTTTAAGAAAACTACTGAAAAACAAAATGTGGATGACCGGACTGGTTTTTGAACTCCACTCATCCCAAACTCAGATCCAGTGACTTAGCCGCTGCCTCACGTTGCTCCCTCATTCATGTTTGAAACATCATTAACATGCTGCATTTTAGTTTCAAGTGTCAAAGGAGCCCTATACAGTAACGCATCATGGATGTTGTTTGCTGCTAAGAACTAAGTATCTATTCTCTAAGTTTCTCCTCTTTTTATGAACCAAGCTACATGTAGACATATTGTGCCCGTAGAGTTCTGGGAGATTTCTGCAATTCGACTCTTAGAAACTTGATCTACTATTACGTACATCATTACGGTATTAGTGGCTACATCATCAGAGTGTGATTACTTGAAGTAAGTCGTAGATGTAAAAACGGCAAGTAATCTTCATCGTTAAAGTATTTGAATGCTGCTGATATTTCCGATAACTCAGATGTCTAAGAAGGAAGCCAGTAAACAGAAACATAAACTTGCGATGGAATACGTAAGTTCACAAACAGAGTCGGACCTACATAACTGTAGATGAACACATCGCTCACAGTCGCAAATTTTAATCGCATGGCTTGATATTGGAACAATGGGATATAAAGGATGACATACCACTTTGCATCCATTGTGAGTTAAACGAAGTCAGCGGCCGGAGATGCCAGATGTGTAGCGTAGCGCAGCATCACAAACCGCGACGTTTAGCGTCGCTTGACATCTGGGTCATTAGAAGTGAGATATTTGTATTGGAATCTAGCAAGCATTATAACAGAAACCAACCCTTCATCTGAGAAGAAAAACAGCGTAACATTAACCAATGAGACATAAAACCTCGAAGATAAGTTAGCACCAATCGTGAAGTAACTCGAATTTTTATATTATTCAATGTTATACTTACGAATGTAAATTCTCCTATTTATAAGTGCTAAATAATTGTAGTATAATAATGACACGTTCAGCAAAAGAAATTCCCCTCAAGTTGAGTGAAACGCAATAACACACCCGCTAACTAGTCTCGTACATCAAATTGTGTATGCCTCTGTAGTAGCATTGTGGTATGGAAAGGCGCCGAGTGACTTGAATATGATGTAGCATTGGAAATAACAAAAGTAATCCGGCATTGCTGCCGGGGTAAAATCGAGGGGTACATTCAGTCTCTTACTTGGAAAGGGTCTTTCTTCGCTCACTTGAACAGCTTTCCTTCATGAAGTTTCACCTGTGTGTTAGTCTAACTGTTAAGTGTTGGTTATTGTTAATTATTCCTGTTGTATAGGATTCAGTTCGAAATGCTGATGATAGTGGGGGAAGAAGGAAGGAAGATTAGGGTTTGACATACTATTTACGTCGAGTTCATTAGATACGTAGTGCAGACTCGGACTGGAGTAAATCGGCCTCAATTGGCCCTAAACGACCCGGGAAACCTAAATCTAAATGACCCGACGGGTATTTTAACTGCGTTCTTCCTGGATGATGACGGTGAAGGGGGATGGTGAAACCCAGTAATAACACATAAAGTACGCAGTCACAGAACTTAACTTGCAGTCACATTTAATAGTGCACATAGCATCACTATATGTCTGTAAAACACTGCAGAGTGATATACTGAAATTGCCGAGACCACGGTACATGAAACAATATTGTAACAATTAACAACTGCAAGTTTTAGGGAAAGCTTTCAAGAGGTAGACTGGGATGAGGTGTACAGCGAAACTGATTCTAATTTAAAATTTAACCTGCTTCATTATACCTTTGTGAGTATATTTAAAAATAGTTTCCCTAAGAAACCAGTGAAATATAATTGTAAGAAACCATCTGTGTAAACTGCAAAGGAAAATGTATCTTATAGCTAGAAGGACTAATGATCCAGAAACAAACAACATAAAAACTACTGCGCTGTATTAAGAAAAGCTATTAAAAAGTCCAGAAGTATGTGCATTATGTCGGAGATTAGCACTGCTGATAGTAATACTAAAACAGTTTAGAGTATTTTTAAAAGGGAATCAGGGCAATCGAGAGCATAGGAAGACTGTATTTCTATCAAATTCTGTGAAAAGTTTGTTAACAAAAAGTCAGACGTAGAAAACGTTTTTTATAACAATTTTTTAAGTGCTGTAGAGAAAATAGGATCCAGTTATTCATTAGAAAATGCAAGGCGGTATATGGAGAGGCCAGACCAACGGAATTTGATAAAAGTGAAATTCAACCCACCTCTCCCACTGAAATTAGGAAAATAATAAATTCACCAAAAAGTAAAAGCTCGCATGCAACTGATGGCATTTCCAACAGAGTTCTAAAAGCTTGTTCCCTACAGACAATAGGATTCTCAGCCACATATGTACTAGCTCACTGAAACAGGGCATTTTTTCAGACAGACTGAAATATGCTATTGTCAAACCATTGCATAAAAAAGGGGATACGTCTGATGCTAGCAACTACTACCCAGTCTCACTCCTGACAGCTTTATCCAAAATTCTTGAAAAAGTAATGCATTCAAGAGGAGCATCACATATTTGTAAAAATGAAGTACTAACAAACTGTTAGTTTAATTGTCAGAAAGGCTTTTCAACAGAAAATGCTATATATTCTTTCATTGATCAAGTATTAAATGCTTTGAATAACAGTTGGAATATTTTGTGATCTATCAAAAGCTTTTTACTTTGTGAATCATGAAATTCTTCTAAATGAGCTTAATTATTGTGAAAATTAACAGTATACATAGTCTGCAAAAATCAGCAGAGTCCTCTAACTGGGGAGATATCAAGAATGGTGTCCGACAGGGTTCAGTCTTGGGTCCCTTGTTGCTCCTAATATAAATGCCTTGCCGCTCTGTATTCATGAAGATGCAACGGTAGTTATTTTTGCTGATGATACAAGTATAGCAATCACACCAAACAAACAAGAATCAGCTGAGGTAATTGTAAATAACGTCTTTTGGAAAGTCATTAAGTGGTTCTCTACAAATGGAGTCTTGCTAAATTCTGAGGAAACACATTACATACAATTCTGTACAGTAAATGGCATAACACCAGTGATACATAAACATTTTGAACAGAAGTCTGTTGCTAAGGCAGAATATTCAAAATTTCTGAGTGTGTGCATTGATGAGAAATGGAATTGGACGAAACACATTGATGATCTGCTGAATCGATTAGGTTCAGCTACTTATGCTAATAGGATTATTGTAAATTTTGGTGATAAACATGACAGTAAATTATTTTACTACGCCTATTTTCATTCACTGTTTTCATATGGCATCACATTTTGGGCTAATTCATCATTAAGAGGAAAAGTATTAATTGCAGAAAAGCGTGTAATCAGAATCTCAAGATCACCTTGCAGGCATTTATTTAAGGAACTTAGGATATTCACAGTAGCTTTGCAATACATATATCCACTTATGAAATTTTTTATTACTACCCCAATTCCAACTCAGAAATAATAGTGAAGTGCATAGCTAGAACACTAGAAGAAAGGATGAGCTTCACTATTCTGGGTTAAATCTGACTTTGGTGCAGAAAGGGGTGAATTATGTTGCCACAAAAATCTTAGGCAATTTAGCAAATGTTATTAAATGTCTGACAGATAGCCAGCGAACATTTAAAAATAAATTAAAAGAATTTCTGAATGATAACTCATTCTACTCAATAGATGAATTTTTATATATTAAGTAGTAAATGTAAAAAAAATTAATTATATTGTGTAAAGAAAAAGTTAAACACGTTCCACATCATTACGAAATATCGAATTCATGATCTATGGGGTTGGGTTGGGGTTGGGTTGTTTGGGGGAGGATGGGGAAGGAAGTCGGCCGTGCCCTTTCACAGAAACCGTCGTCCTCCCGAATGCGAGTCCTGTGTGCTAACCACTGCGCCACCTCGCTCGGTCATGATCTGTGAAACACATATTAATGTGATGTAAACGTGTTGATAAGGAAGTGAATGCTGTGTAATGAGACGTCTTTAGAGGAAGGAACGAGGTTATCAAACGTGATCAGAGCAAATATTGGAATGAATGCAGTTATACTCGATTTACTGCAGTGTATAAGAAAATAAATCGATCCTAATCGTCTATAGATTGAATTTGCAGATTATCAAGATTTTGACAGAAGTATTTCTGATGGAAGATGAAGTGGAAAAATAAGAAACAATTAAACAATCGATAACCCAGGTGTAAAGTTTACGATGAATGAGAATGCCATATTAGATACCAGCGATGAAATGGGAAGGTTGACAGAAGCCTTTTACACATAATTTCTAGTATAGAAAGACATGGTGGAAATACCGGCACCAGGCACAAACGACAAACTGAACAAGCTTATTAAGAGGTAAATCTGTGGAATGTATATTGGCTGTGGTAACAAGCATATCTGAAGAGTAAAGTAAAAAAGGTTTTTTTTAGCCTACGGCAGAACACATCGCCTTATTAAATAGATATAAAAGTATGGTAATAATGAAAAATATAAAACACAGAGTGGATATATTTAACATATACGGTACAATAGTTTATAATGATAAACTTACTATCTCAATCCTGTCATCAATATTCGGGACTGGTATCAGAAAGTCTCTAGCGTTATTTGGACACAATGTTAAAGTACAGTACTCCACTATGAGTTGGATAATTTGGAGTGTGTCGCCGCATCTGTAAAATGGTCGAGCACCTATTTCTTCACTTGAAATGAAAATCACTGCATACTTCATGTTTCGTGCCGATATTGTTTGCTATTTTCCACGTAGGTCAGGGCAATCTTTTTCTATTCCTGGTGTACAGTCCGAACCATAATTGCTCCATGTACAACGTAAATCAAACCATTCGTCAAGAAATTCTGCAACCCGTTTTATTGGTGTTTGGATTTTAATCTGTCAGACACATTATCTGGGATATAATCACGAATGGGAAGGTCGGGGTTGTTCAGTATCTTCTTACACTTACGCAACATAACTTCCAGCCTTCTGAGTTCTGGTGGAGAGATACGGCTTAATGTTGGGAGCCAGTAAGTTCGCAGAGTTTTTAGACAGCCTGTGATTGTACGCACTGTTGTACTGGGTTGCTTGGCCAGCTTATTGATATGGCTACTGTTTAGCAACACAAGTGCGCGGTATTGACGTTTTGCGGAGTAACTACGATGTTTTCTCTGATAAGCTGGAGGAGTTAAGGAATTTGAACGTCAGCTGGATACTGAGTCTCTACTACCTTCTTTATTTGAGCCTCATTTTGAACCTATAGCAAAGAGAGAGTCTGTGAAGGCAAAAATGGGAGAAGTGATAAATAGGCGAGACATAAAACACTGTAAGAGTGCATAAAACAAACCTTGCCTTGTACTAGATAATAAAAGATCAGGGAAGTCGTCCAGTTATCGTTGCCAGGACCCTGATACCGTCGTTATTTTTCCTACTACATGTGTTCCTTAGCGCAGACTATTTCAAATCTTTCTTCACTTTGACATACGATGTTACTTTTCAGATCACCACGGTAGCATGAACTCCGAAAACACTACGTAACCACTGTTACTTTGAGCTTCCCACATAATGACATACTGTAATTTCCCATCATTTTTGTGTGACTATGAGGTTGTTTTGTGTCCATTGGTTTCGAATAAATAACTCTCCTTTATTGACCTCCTTATTTCAGGTAGTATTACACTTAATTACACGTCCTAAAATTTTTTGTTACGATATCTAGTAGCTGGAACATGACGCTAGTCGTAATATTGGTATATAATAACAATGGACGCCCTAGTACTCTTTGGCAAGCCCGTTATTGTGCCCTTCAAGGGTTCTCTCCGGGTGATGTGTGGTACTGCGAGGCTCTTGTTCGAAGAGGAAATAATCGGTAAATTATTTGATACTAACGATTGTGAAGTTTGACGAAACGTTTTCTTTCTCTTTTGGTGTACTTCCATCGTCTCGTCTGCTTTTAGCTTTCATCGCAACGCTGGCCACGTTTTGACAGGTTTAGGGCAGGAATCAGTCAGGTTCTTAGATGAGTCATCTCCATATTCTCCTTTAATGACAAAAAAAATTTCAATCCATTTTCAATTCTACAGGTAGCGCAGTGGTTAAGGCACTAAGCCCATATTCGAAAGGATCGAGGATCGAATCCTCACCAAATCAGTTGTATTCTGGATTTACATGGTTGTTCTAACTAGTCGGAAGTTATAACTAAGAAGGTTCATTCCAGACTGAAACGTAGTAAAACCTAAGTGTTCTGCATATAATGACGTTCACATCGACGGCAGTACGTCGAACTATAACATTAAGTTTTAGATCATCTCAAATGCTTCGATTCTCTTCTGTTCCGCTTTTCCTATAGTCCATCTTTCACAGTACTGAGCTTCAAACGTACATTCTTAGAAACTGCTTCCTCAAATTAAAGTCTATATTCGATACTAGAAGATTTCTCTTGGCGTGGAATGTTCTTTTTGCCAGTGCTAGTCTGCTTGTTATGTCTTCCTTGCTCCGTCCGTCATGGATTATTTTGGTGTTTATGTAGCAGAATTCCTTAATTTCATCGACTTCGTGATCACCAATTTGGATGTTAAGTTTCTTCCTATTCTCATTTCTGCTACTTCTCATTAGTTTCGTCTTTCTTCGGTTTACTCTCAGTCCATATTCTGTACTCTTTGGATCGTTCATTCCATTCCAGTGATTGTGTAATTCTTTTTCACTTTCACTGAGGATAGCAATGCCATCAGCGAATCGCATCGTTGATACCCTTTCACCTTGAATTTTAATTCCACACTCTTGAACCTTTCTTTTATTTCCGTCGTTGCTTCTTCGATGTATAGATAGAATAGTAGGGGCGAAAGACTACGTCCCTGTCTTACACCCTTTTTAATCAGAGCACTTTGTTCTTGGTCTTCCACTCTTATTGATGCCTCTTGGTGGTTGTAGGCATTGTATGTCACCTGTCTTTCGCTATAGCTAACCCTAATTTTTCACATTAATTTTAACATCTTGCACGATTTTATATTGTGGAACGCTTTTTCCATGTCGGCAAATCGCATGAACGTGTGTCTATTTTTCTTCAGTCTCCCTTCCATTGTCTATGGCAACGTCAGAACTGCCTCTCCGATGCCTTTAACTTTCCTAAAGCCAAACTGGTCGTCATCTAACAGGTCCTCAGTTTTCCTTTCCATTCTTCTGTATATTATTCTCATCACTGACTTGGATGCATGGGTTATTAAGATGATGATTCTTGGACTTGTCGGTTCTTGCAATCTTTGGAACTGTTTGGACGACGTTTTCCTTAAGATCTGGTGGTATATCGCCAGTCTCCTACATTCTACAGACCAACGTGAATAGTCGCTTGGTTGCCACTTCCCCCAATGATTTTAGAAATTCCAAAGGAATGTTATCTACCCCTTGTACCTTATTTGATCTTAAGTCTTCCAAAGCTCTCTTAGAGACCTTGAATGTACTCTTTCTGCCTATCTGCTCTCTCCCCTGCGTTTAGTAGTGGAATCCCCATTGCACTCTTAATGATATCTCCTTGCTTTTAATTTCATAGAAAGTTGTTTTAACTTTCTGTACACTGAGTCAGCCATTCCGACAATCATTTCTTTTTCGATTTCTTCACATTTTTCATGCAGCCATTTCGCTTTAGCTTTCCTGCATTTCCACTTTATCATTCCTAAGTGCCTTATATTTCTGTATTCCTGTATTTCCCGCAATGTTTTTGCACTTCCTTGATCAACAGAAATATTTCTTCTGCTACCCATGGGCTCTTCGCAGTTACCTTCCTTGTACCTATGTTTTTCTTTCCGACTTCTGTGATTGCCCATTTTACTGATGTCAATTTCTCTTCAACTGAACAGTGTACTCAGCTGTTCATTATCGCAGTATCTATAGCCTCAAAGAACTTCAAGCGCATCTCCTCATTCCTTCGTATTTCCATATCTCACTTCTTTGCTCACTGAGTCTTCCTGAATAGTCCCTTAAGCTTCACCCTACTTTTCATAATTACTAAATTGTGATCTTAGTCTATATCTCCTCCTGGGTACGGCTTACAACCCAATATCTGATTTCGGAATCTCCGCGTAGCCATGATGTAAGCTAATTGAAATATTCCCGTACCTCCCGGCCTTTTCCAAGTATACCAACTCTTAGAATTCTTGAACAGAGTATTCGCTGTTACTACATGAACTTTATTATAGAACTCAATTAGTCTTTCACCTCTCTCATTCCTACTACCAAGCCTATATTATTCCGTAATCCTTTCTTCTACTCCTTCACCTACAACCACATTCCAATCCCCCTTGACTACTAGATTTTTATCTTTCTTTGCATACTGAATTACACGTTTAACATCCTCATATACTTTCTCTGTATGTTCATCTTCTGCTTGCGACGTCGGCAAGTATACCTAAACTATTGTCGTTGGTGTTGGTTTGCTGTCGATTCTGATGATAACAACCAGATCACTGAACTCTTCACAGTGACTCATTCTCCGCCGTACTTTTCTATTCATAACGAATCCTACTTCCGTTATATTATTTTCTGCCGCTGTTGATATTACCCTATACTCATCCAACCTGAAATCTTTGCCTTCTTTCCATTTCACTTCACTGACGCTCACTATATCTAGATTGAACATTAGCACTTCCCTTTTAAGATTTTCTAGCTTCTCTACCACGTACAGACTTCTGAAATTCCACGCCCCGGCTCCTAGAACGTTTATTCAATCTTTTTCTCATGGTCACCTCCCCCTTGGCAGTCACCTCCCGGAGATCCGAATGGGGGACTCGTCCTGAATCTTTTGGCAATGGAGATATCATCACGACACCTTATCAGTAGCAGGCCACATGTCCTGTGAATAAGCATTATGTGTTTTTAATGCAGTGGTTTCATTTCCTTCTGCATTCTCACGCTGTTGATCGCTGCTGATTCTTCCGCCTTTTAGGGGAAGTTTCCCATCCCTACGGCAAGAAGGTTCCTTGAACGTCTGTACGATACTACACTCGCTTTGATAAGGCCGTTGGTAGAATAAACGTGAATTTGGCCGCGGAATAGCCTTAGAAGTCAACAAAAGGTGAAATTCGTGAACGTGGACATCTCATCAACAAAGGTTATTGAAGTATAGGCATTTCAATTCTATATCTCTAAATAAATACACCCACTTCTATTTTTTTTGTCATCAGTCTACTGACTGGTTTGATGCGGCGCGCCACGAATTCCTTTCCTGTGCTAACCTCTTCATCTCAGAGTAGCACTTGCAACCTACGTCCTCAATTATTTGCTTGACGTATTCCAATCTCTGTCTTCCTCTACAGTTTTTGCCCTCTACAGCTCCCTCTAGTACCATGGAAGTCATTCCCTCATGTCTTAGCAGATGTCCTATCATCCTGTCCCTTCTCCTTATCAGTGTTTTCCACATATTCCTTTCCTCTCCGATTCCGCGTAGAACCTCCTCATTCCTTACCTTATCAGTCCACTTAATTTTCAACATTCGTCTATAGCACCACTTCTATTATTAAATAATATTTCTAACAGCTCTTAGTTCTTTACCTGAATGGTGCAGAAACGTATCAAAACGTCCTATAGAAAATATTCGGATTTCAATGCTTCAGACACGCAGCCTTGACGCCTGGCCTCTATGCAACCATGACAACTTTCTAGCAGGTAGACTGCGTTCTGTTCGTCTCGCAGTACTGCGCGGCAATGATGTTTCACAACACAGTGGAACAGTCTGTGCCCGGCGATAAACTTTCTCTGAGTGGCAGATTATGTCAAGCGATTTTCTAATTTTTACAAATAGTGGCAGATTTTATTCCTAATATAATATGTCGCTCTATTCACTAATCGCACGATTTCTGTTTTTCGCAACGTGATGGGTCCTCAGGGCACGCGCCATCATATCTGCAGGGGAAATGACTTGTGTTCGTTGTAAACGACAGATACCGCACAGAAATCACATCCGTTACCTTACAGTTATTTTGTATCATGGTTTTAGCACAAGTAAATGAATAG
Organism: Schistocerca cancellata; assembly: GCF_023864275.1. Classification (NCBI taxonomy): domain Eukaryota; kingdom Metazoa; phylum Arthropoda; class Insecta; order Orthoptera; family Acrididae; genus Schistocerca; species Schistocerca cancellata. The sequence continues at coordinate 662,793,097 of NC_064629.1, forward strand.
AGTGGCACAAAACTTTATACATACGATAGAAGATCGCACACTGTGTACATTGAAAAAATGGAACTGATGGTTGGGAATTAATTCTAAGCAACTGCTGAAACTTTCCACTGTTAGTCTCAATGCATGCACTACAACGGTGCATAAAATGTTGGTCCACTGAAACGGTCCTGTAGCCAGCTTTCATTAGTCCGGTAGCCCATTTTCACTAGTATTTCTCTTTCCTTCCTTGTTTCTCTTTTCCCATTATTATCATAGTGGTGTGATTGAATGAATGTGGTTGTGTGTCACGTTGCTAGACGGTGGCGTAGTCTGCTGCAGAAAGTCTGCAATAGTCGTACAGATTCAGCAGCAGTGGTACAGAATAGCCAACTCTCGTAGTGGTCAAGTCGGCAAAGAGGTTTTCGTAGTTGTGAGAAATCCACCTGCGTTAGGCTGGTGGCGGAAATGGCATCTTTGGGTTTTCCGGGCCACGCGGAGCGTGGAAGAGGCTAGAGAAGCGCGAGGCAGTCTGCCGCCGGTACGGGAAGCGTCCACAGCTGTGCTCCAGTCGAAGAAGGGTGAGTTAAACTGACCGCGTGGCGCGTTGTTACTTGGCGAGAGGAGAGCTGTTAGCTTTTGGTCTCGCTTTTCAACTCTGAAAGATTGCTTTGCCTTGTCGCAGCAAGAAATGCAAAACTTTGGCAGGTTTTTCTTTTAGCAAATTTCTGTAGCAGACTTGGGTCCGCCGGAAGAGCGCCACACAAAGTTGTCGATAAGAAGTGAGCACTCGCTTCTGTATGAATGCCTGTTTGCCTTCAGCTGTGCATGCATAAGCTTTCACCTTTCTAAATATTTAGAGCTTTGCCTTCTCGTAAATTTTCCTTGCTTTATGTGTCTTCCGTCCGTGGGGAGCCAACCACGTGGTAGAACGTTATAGTTGTTGGGCTACCGGCATCACTAACTGTCCGATCGCATGTTTGTTTTAGATAATGTTAACATGATTGTGTGATGTGATATTGTTGGAATTTGGGCACGATACCTAGAAATTGTGTCTCCACAAACCACGTGTTATCAGGAATCGTGTACATGCCACACATCCTTATCTTAGGAATAAATGATTTCATCTACAATTTTCTCTTGTGTTCCGAGATTACGTTTTTGCACCTAAGCCACTCACCTCGTAACTTTCCCGTTAGCACATCCAATGCGTTTCCTTACGCACAGGTCCAGTGATTAGTCTCCCCTTGTATTTTATAACAAATGCTTTAGATTAAGTCTTATTTTCAGGTGTGTTGCTGGGAGCTGATCTTCTGCACAGTGTTCTTGCATGTGCTATTTTATTTTAAATGTTTGATGGTCGTGAACAGTGCACGGGGAACACTATTAATTACATCGTATCCCCTATGAGCGACATCACAACGTATGCATTTTTGTGAGTTTTTGGTCTGTGATCAAATTAATTTATTTTCCGACTCGACCAAATCTTTGATTAGTTGTATGGTTAGAGTCGGTGGCGACCCTACACTTCTCACGTTAATTTCATAAGCAATAAGTATTTCCATTCCCAATAATAAGGAATAACCCGTAGTAACAGGTTAGTTACACCACTCTTTCAAATATTAATGCTGCCAGCTGCCAGTGAGGTAGGATCCAACCAGCTAGGTCCTCTTCAATCTCTGCTGTGGTTTCATTCACCACCCGTGTCTTGCAACCCCTTAGGAAATAGAATCCAAAGGAGGTACAACCTCAGATCCAATGATAGCGCTAGCTATGGAAATGGACCTCCCCTTCCAGTCGAACGATGAGGACTACTGTTATTCAAGGACTTACGGACATTGATATCAATGTCGAATGATGCGCTGACGAATTGAAACCATATCTTCGTGTGCACAAGAGGGACAATCTCCTACACCTGCGGTAGCATGTTCCGAACGAACACCAGAGAACGTGAACTATTCAACAGGGATGGCAACGAATAAGATTCTGTTAGCTAATTTTGAACAATTCAGCACACAAAATGACTGGGCACTGTTGATGTTCGTCTGATATGCGCTTATGAACGAGTGGAGTAGTCACTGATCACACTGTAAATGATAAAATTATAAACAGCCGACCAGTTGCAATGGATAAAGAAATTCTTTACCTGGGTTTCGACAAATATAAATTTGTCTTCTTCAGAAGGTAACCTAAGGACAATGAACATCATAGCTTACATTAGAAAAGTATGAATCTTATAAGCCAAGAATAAATTTTAAGACAAGTTAGAGAACTCTTGCATTACAGAAGTATGATAACGACGACTGGTACTTACAATTTTACATTAGTAAGGACTAATGTACCATCGTCGTTCTTACAATTGTCGGCATAGACCCATGTGTCAAAAATAAAATATAGCCCTAGAATTAGGGTTTGTCACGTTATTATAAAATAGCTCATGGATCTTGCAGAGCTCACAACTGACTGAGTGTAATCGGCGAGCGTAGTTACTCTGAAAGCAGGGCAGGTGGCGCTCGTGCCGAGAAACATGTGCCAATTGGCGTACAAAGCAACGTGTAAATCAAAGAAGGAATTAAAATATTGACATTATAAATGGTTATTGTGGCGGTGGAGAACACCATCATGGCAGAATGAGCTCCCATCTGTCGACCATAAAAATTATGCGAAGTTCCGTATTGACTGAAATAACTTAAGTCTGGGTTTGCATTTCACTGTTTATGATTAGGGCGTTGCTCCTACACCACGGCTCTTCGCACTCGGCATATTGTATACTTCATAGTGTATAGTGTACATTTCATAGTGTATATTTCACGCAAATTGTTGGGAGCTCATTGACGAATCTTCTCACATACGATCCAGCACAATATCATCAAATCCTACAGTGCGTAAATTTGTTTGTCGAGAACCTTACGGCTTGGATGTCGCGGTTTCTCGTAAGCTTGTGTTAAAAACAATTAAGTTCTTTCACCTATGATGTCTCCCGTTGCGAAACCTTCCTCTGTATATTCATTCTACTTTCCTTGCTCTAAAGCCTACTTCAGCATAAATTAAATGCATATTACCCCGTGCTTGCGTCGAATGACGATCCATCCTTGACAAACAATCATGAACTGCCAACAGTAGTGAGCTCCAAGCAAGAGTCATCGTGTACGACTACGTAGCGTTTTTCTAAATAGCGTCACCAACGCCAATGCGGCGGGTAGTTGTTTATTATGAAATAATGGTTCAAATGTCTCTGAGCACTATGGGACTTAACATCTATGGTCATCAGTCCCCTAGAACTTAGAACTACTTAAACCTAAGTAACCTAAGGACATCACACAACACCTATTTATTACGAAATAGAAACAATATACAAACGCATGCGTTACACGTATTACTCATTCAAGACCTCGCAAAGTCTGATATTTTCACTTCCGACAGTTGGTTGCTCATCCCAAAACACTCAGTTTACGGTCTTATACCACCTGTTTAGTTTCAATCTTAAAGCTTTACGATTATCCTGTTACTGAAAGACTTGCACAGTTCAGAGTTGTCAAAGAATCTCTTCCTGTAGTGACAAACTACTGACACGTGCAGCTAACAATTACTGCACCAAGAAGTAGGAATTGGAAGTTATTTTGTTACAAAACTTCTCTTTAACTCGGTTTCATTTGTTAAAGAAAGTGTGTTAGCGTCATTTATTCACAACAGCTTTGAATGCCTAGAAGAATTTTATTATTGTGTTCTCGAATGACATCGTATTAGCGTTCTCATGATGCAGCGCATTTCTGTCACCTCTCTGCTAAAAGATGAAACTAAACCAGCTTTTATCAAATTTTAAAGTGGGGTCGGCTAAACAGTATTACCCTCTGTACTCAGTCTTTTGAAAGGGAAGTTAAGAAACGCTGTACGCAACAAACTACGCTGATTCGTTGTGCGACTGGGCTACCAAATGAAAACTGGAAGATGCAGTGCAGAGAATCAATGTCTAATTTGTTTCAGTGATCCGATTAGAGAAAATTTTAAACAAGAAATTACTGCTGCTGAGTTACAGAGTGACTCATTATGGATTTCAGGGTACAACGTACTTATGCCTTCGAACGAGTATAACTGAGACGAAGCTGGGAAAACTCGCACACAGGGTGACCTTGGCATCAAGGAATTGCTATGGTTATGGCAAGAAATCCTTATACCAAGCATTTAATCTTAATTGACCGCGTCTGGCTACGATCCGTATTTGTACTGCTACCCATTAGTGGTAGTGAAGAAGATCATTCTTTCAATTAAACAGTGACAGAATCATATTTGGTCCAATTAACATTTACGTTCAATAACATACACACAGGGATGAGTGCGCTCACCATTCACTCGTTACCAGTGTGCTCCAGGATATGTACCTTTTTGTATGTGTGCTACTGATCGACGACTAACTTGATAAGTGATGAACGTTAGCCATTGAACATCAAACAGATTTTGAATATTACATGAAACGTAGGTGAAAAACCTCAGTGATCTCCTGTCAATACTCTGGCAGTTTGACAAGCTGGGACTTACAGTTCAAATTATACGGCTTAGATACCTGTTTATACACTGGCAGCTAACAAAATAATCCTGAAGGAAGGAAAACTGTGATCTACGGCTCCGCCGATGTTGGTGTTATTACTGGCCGAAGAAAAGTTCAGCCTGGCCAAGGATGAGGCAAGGCGGAATTGATCAGCATTGAAGGTTTTATGTTAAATGTGTCTAAGGAATTTTCTAACGAGCCAGGAATCTCAGTTTCATAACCTTGAGCACAACAGTATGAAGTAACAGTAACCTCACTTTCCTGTAGCTTCGCAATTTCCCTCAGGAGGCTGGATGAACTTGGTTTAAGACTTTCCGCTAAGGAAAAGTAATTGATGGTAGCGCAGACGCAACATGAGTTCTGAAGTTTTACGTTCACAGTGCATTTTACAGGACGTCGTCTGCTGAGTTATAACCCAGCATAACGTTTCCTAATCTTATCTTCGGGAAATACTTGTGGCGGAGGTCGATACTTAGCCGAGAACGAACTGTTTCTCTTTGAAGGCAGAAGGTTTCGTTTAGTAGTTTCAGACTTCCTTTTGTAAAGCCTTTTTGCGTTTGTTTTTGTGTGAACCCGTTAGATACTTTCTATTGTTTCTTCGGCAGACAAGATTGATCAAGAGGTGACTTCTGTACGGAAACTTTCAATGAGGAGTACGGTATGATTAGATATCAACCATGCTTTGTAAACCGAATCCATTCGAACATGTCATAGTGCAAAATTTACAATTTTAATGTATCATTACTCGTGGATTCATTTCTGCAAACTTCGTAGAAGCTTCCATGAATACGTTCCAAGTCTAGTACACTTTATATAAGCGATATATGGAAGAATAATAAACTCAGACCTCAAATTCTTCCGCCGACTAACTTAATTCAAGAGTGCACTGTTTCTTCTATCTTTGGTTTCAGGATATAATTGTGTGTTCATCAGAGGTAGAACGGTTAAAACTATATCTCTGCTTTCATCAGATTTCAAGGCTGTTGTTATTGGGCTAGTTGGTCAGTATCCGTGTGAGAGCCGCTTGGCTATTTCTCGCCGGGATTCAAACCAGATATCTACTGACCGAGCGTCAACGCACAAAACAAAGAAATAATCTCTTCACCGATGAACTGTATTTGAAAAGGTTTTCCAGTCTACGTCATATTAGCGTTAGTGGAAACAGCGCCATCGAAGTGAGGTAAGCATTACGATGATGATTTGGCCACAGGCAGACAGAGCGAATGCCGACTTGAAAATCATTATCGGAATCTGGAATACTGTGAAATAGCCAGGTACTTCGTACTAATGCATACGGCAAAATAAATTGCTGACAGTGAATTCAGTGGACTCCATAGGAGGACTTGATATACAGGTGTTAGCTTCCAAAGCATCGACAATACCCTAAAATATAGTCGGAAAGGTAATGGAAACGACCTGTTTTGTTGCGAAAGCAGTGAGTTACATTTACTTCAGTCACGTGGAAATAACATTAAAGTAAATTAAAATTTCGATTGGAAACAAATTTCAAACGTGCAAGAGGCCTATGCCATATATATGAGCAGACCATAGCTAATAGCCACTAGAAGATCGAAAAGCAACGCCGTTAGCTGGTGGATAGTACACTACTGGCCATTAAAATTGCTACACCAAGAAGAAATGCAGATGATAAACGGGTATTCATTGGACAAATATATTATACTAGAACTGACATGTGGTTACATTTTCACGCAATTCTGGTGCATAGATCCTGAGAAATCAGTACCCAGAAAAACCACCTCTGGCCGTAATAACGGCCTTGATACGCCTGGGCAATAAGTGAAACAGAGCTTGGATGACGTGTACAGGTACAGCTGCCCATGCAGCTTCAACACGATACCACAGGTAATCAAGAGTAGTGACTGGCGTATTGTGACGAGCCAGTTGCTCGGCCACCATTGACCAGACGTTTTCAATTGGTGAGATATCTGGAGAATGTGCTGGCCAGGGCAGCAGTCGAACATTTTCTGTATCCAGAAAAGCCCGTACACGACCTGCAACATGCGGTCGTGCAGTATCCTGCTGAAATGTAGGGTTTCGCAGGGATCGAATTAAGGGTAGAGCCACGGGTCGTAAAACATCTGAAATGTAACGCCCACTGTTCAAAGTGCCGTCAATGCGAATAAGAGGTGACCGAGACGTGAACCAATGGCACCCCATACCATTACGCCGGGTGATACGCCAGTATGGCGATGACAAATACACGCTTCCAATGTGCGTTCACCGTGATGTCGACAAACACGGATGCGACCATCATGATGCTGTTAATATAACCTGGATTCGTCCGAAAAAATGACGTTTTGCCGTTCGTGCACCGAGGTTCGTCGTTGAGTACACCATCGTAGGCGCTCCTGTCTGTGATGCAGCGTCAAGGGTAACCGCAGCCACGGTCTCCGAGCTGATGGCCCATGCGCTGCAACCGTCGTCGAACTGTTCGTGCAGATCGTTGTTGTCTTGCAAATGTGCCGATCTGTTGACTCAGGGATCGAGACGTAGCTGCACGATCCGTTACAGCCATGCGGATAAGATGCCTGTCATCTCGACTACTAGTGATACGGGGCCGTTGGGATCCAGCACGGCGTTCCGTATTACCCTCCTGAACCCACCGATTCCATATTCTGCTAACAGTCATTGGATCTCGACCAACGCGAGCAGTAATGTCGCGATACGATAAATCGCAATCGCGATAGGCTACAATCCGACCTTTATCAAAGTCGGAAACGTGATGGTACGCATTTCTCCTCCTTACACGAGGCATCACAACGTTTTACCAGGCAACGCCGGTCAACTGCTGTTTGTGTATGAGAATTCAATAAAAATGTTCAAATGTGTGTGAAATCTTATGGGATTTAACTGCTAAAGTCATCAGTCCCTAAGTTTACAGACTACTTTACCTAAATTATCCTAAGGACAAACACACACACCCATGCCCGAGGGAGGACTCGAACCTCCGCCGGGACCAGCCGCACTATGAGAAATCGGTTGGAAACTTTCCTCATATCAGCACGTTGTAGGTGTCGCCACCGGCGCCAACCTTGTGTGAATGCTCTGAAAAGCTAATCATTTGCATATCTCAGCATCTTCTTCCTGCCGGTTAAATTTCGAGTCTGTAGCACGTCATCTTCGTGGTGTAGCAATTTTAATGGCTAGTAGTATATATACAATTATCTTCGTAAGTACACTCCTGGAAATGGAAAAAAGAACACATTGACACCGGTGTGTCACACCCACCATACTTGCTCCGGACACTGCGAGAGGGCTGTACAAGCAATGATCACACGCACGGCACAGCGGACACACCAGGAACCGCGGTGTTGGCCGTCGAATGGCGCTAGCTGCGCAGCATTTGTGCACCGCCGCCGTCAGTGTCAGCCAGTTTGCCGTGGCATACGGAGCTCCATCGCAGTCTTTAACACTGGTAGCATGCCGCGACAGCGTGGACGTGAACCGTATGTGCAGTTGACGGACTTTGAGCGAGGGCGTATAGTGGGCATGCGGGAGGCCGGGTGGACGTACCGCCGAATTGCTCAACACGTGGGGCGTGAGGTCTCCACAGTACATCGATGTGTTCGCCAGTGGTCGGCGGAAAGTGCACGTGCCCGTCGACCTGGGACCGGACCGCAGCGACGCGCGGATGCACGCCAAGACCGTAGGATCCTACGCAGTGCCGTAGGGGACCGCACCGCCACTTCCCAGCAAATTAGTGACACTGTTGCTCCTGGGGTATCGGCGAGGAACATTCGCAACCGTCTCCATGAAGCTGGGCTACGGTCCCGCACACCGTTAGGCCGTCTTCCGCTCACGCCCCAACATCGTGCAGCCCGCCTCCAGTGGTGTCGCGACAGGCGTGAATGGAGGGACGAATGGAGACGTGTCGTCTTCAGCGATGAGAGTCGCTTCTGCCTTGGTACCAATGATGGTCGTATGCGTGTTTGGCGCCGTGCAGGTGAGCGCCACAATCAGGACTGCATACGACCGAGGCACACAGGGCCAACACCCGGCATCATGGTGTGGGGAGCGATCTCCTACACTGGCCGTACACCACTGGTGATCGTCGAGGGGACACTGAATAGTGCACGGTACATCCAAACCGTCATCGAACCCATCGTTCTACCATTCCTAGACCGGCAAGGGAACTTGCTGTTCCAACAGGACAATGCACGTCCGCATGTATCCCGTGCCACCCAACGTGCTCTAGAAGGTGTAAGTCAACTACCCTGGCCAGCAAGATCTCCGGATCTGTCCCCCATTGAGCATGTTTGGGACTGGATGAAGCGTCGTCTCACGCGGTCTGCACGTCCAGCACGAACGCTGGTCCAACTGAGGCGCCAGGCGGAAATGGCATGGCAAGCCGTTCCACAGGACTACATCCAGCATCTCTACGATCGTCTCCATGGGAGAATAGCAGCCTGCATTGCTGCGAAAGGTGGATATACACTGTACTAGTGCCGACATTGTGCATGCTCTGTTGCCTGTGTCTATGTGCCTGTGGTTCTGTCAGTGTGATCATGTGATGTATCTGACCCCAGGAATGTGTCAATAAAGTTTCCCCTTCCTGGGACAATGAATTCACGGTGTTCTTATTTCAATTTCCAGGAGTGTATTTTCGATATCGACATAAAAAAACTTTGCATTATTGAGACACTGTGTGGACTAAACTGTCACCGGAAAACACAGAAATATGTGCCATATATGGCACGTCAGCGTAAGATCGCAGCTAAATTCCTTTCCATTCTTCTCCATTATGACTTCGTGTTACGGACGCCTTATTGACGATGGGAATTTAAACCCTAATTTTCTTTCCATCCTTCTTTCACTCGCTGGAAGCTTCAGTGCATGGAAATAAAGCAATTTCAGACAAAACTTTATTTAACATTTTAGTCTTATTTTGATGCAAGGATTACACCCACGAAATGTGTACAGTTACTTTTGAATCACCCTGTAAATTATCTTGCTTAAGCGCTCCTCGAACCAGCGCAGCACCAGCTCTGGTTAGAGACGACGTATCAGTGTCTGTTTTGTCCACACCCTTAGCTGAGTGGCCAGCGCGTCTGAGTGTCATGCAACGTGCCCTCGTTCGTTTTCCTGCCGGGTCGGAGATTTTATCCACTCGGAAGCTGGCTGTTGTGTCGTCCTCTTCATCATTCAATCATCATCGACACGCGAGTCGTCCAGTGTGGCGTCAGCTCCCGGCCATCAATCCCATACGATCATTTCATTATTCATTATTCACCGGACCGTGTGTCGTCGGCTTTGATAGGTTGCACTGCTTGCTCGGCTACCTAATGATGCATTCCCACCTGGCTAGACGAATGTGGTGTCGTGCCCAACGTAAGTACACATAGAAGCACTGAAGTAGTGCTAAGTTCGCGTACAAGTCGCAATTAAACCCATATGTTCATGCGAGGAACCCCTGGCGCACACTTAAACTCAGCCAATATTGTGGAAAGAGAACGCCATTGCGGCGTTAGTATTCTCGTCAAAGGTGGGTCGTGTTAGTATCACTACATCTGTTTTTTCTAGGATGCTGTAAACGTTGATGTCTGTAGGTATGACAGCCTGCGAAGGGATGCGTCCCTTTTCCGTTGCTTTTACACAGTTGTTTTACAATCGATGGCTGATAATGTCTGACCACCCAGAGCTGGTCTAGTGAACGAGCGTTTCAGACAAGTGAACATCACGTGTCTAGAGTGACCAGTTCGTTTCCTGGATTTGCATGTGAACTTAGAGGGCGTAAGAATGTAGCCCTATCACCATCACCATGGATGATTAACGACCTCCAATGGATGCTTATCAAGCAATAGAAGATTTTCCCAAAAACTTGATGGATGGCCTGAACCGTTGCATGTGGACCCGTTGTGCATCCCGTATACCCACGCAACGACATACACAGAAGCGCCAAGGAAAGTGGTATAGGCATGCGTATTCAAATACGGCAACGCTTAAATAAAGCAACAAGTGCCTGGCGCAGTTATTAGATCGGCTACAATGGCTGGTTATCACAATTAAAGTGAGTTTGAACGTAGTGTCATAGTTGGGGCACGAGCGATGTGCCACGACAGCTCCGACGTACTGATGAAGTGGGGATTTTCCCGCACGACCATTTCACGAGTGTACCGTGAATATCAGGAATACGGCAAACCATCAAATCTCAGACATCGCTAAGGCTGGAAAAAGATCCTGCAATGACGGTACCAACGACGACTGAAGAGAATCGTTCAACATGACAGAAGTGCATCCCTTCCGCAAACTGCTGCAAATCTCAATGCTGGGCCATCAACAAGTGTCAGCCTGCGAACCCTTCAACTAAACGTCATCGATATGGGCTTTCCGAGCCGGAGGCCCATTCGTGTACCCTTGATGATTGCACGACACAAAGCTTTACGCCTCGCCTCGGCCCGCCAACACCGACATTGGACTGTTTACGACTGGAAACATGTTGCCTGATCGGACGAGTCTCATTTCAAATTGTATCGATGGAATGGACGTGTACGGGTATGAAGACAACGCCATGAATCCATAGACCCTGCATGTCAGCAGGGGACTTTTCAAGCTGTAATGGTGTGGGGCTTGTGAAGTTGGAGTGATATGGGACTCCTGATACGTCTATATACGACTCTGATTGTTGATACGTACATAGGCATCCTGTCTAATCACTTGCATCCATTCATGTCCATTGTACAGTCCGAAGGACTTGGACAATTCCGGCAGGACAATGCGACACCCCACACGTCCAGAATTGCCATAGAGTGGCTCCAGGAACACTCTTCTGAGTTTAACACTTCCGCTGCCCACCAAAATCCCCAGACATGAACGTTGTTGAGTATATCTGGGATGCCTTACAACGTGCTGTTCAGAAGAGATCTCCACCATTTCGTACTCTTACGGATCTATGGATAGCCCTGCTGGATTCATGGTATCAATTCCCTCCAGCACTATTTCAGACATTAGTCGAGTCCATGCCATGACGTGTTGTGGCACTTCTGCGTGCTCGCAGGGACCCTACACGATATTAGGCAGGTGTACCAATTTCTTTGGCTCTTCAATGAAATATCACACAGTGACGCTGAGCATTATATCAGTGTATTTAATGAGAATGAGCTGCATAACCTACATAATGTTTGTATAGTCGTCTAGTGATTGCATACAGTGATGTGTCACAACACGGTAAAGTCATAGGATTGTCTTCCCACAAAAGATACAGCAAATAAACGATACAATGTACTTAAGACTTCAAACTTTAGAATTCAAATGAAAGATTAAGGACAAAGTTCACATGCACCAGTGAATCCACACTGTCACTGTAGCTAAGTTTGCTTCATACCACATAATATAAATAAAATAATACGCGCTGACAGAACGAAATCAGTGTAAAGGATACATGAGGTTTTGAGAGCCCCATGCAGTTTCTGACAAAGTACAGCAGCTCAACGTGGAAACCCTTCAGCAAGTGAACAGAGACGCATGGCTACTTAATGAGCTTTACTGTATCCAAGACTGCCAACAGTTACAAGATGATTTTCGCATGGAGGGCTGGTTATAGCTAGATTCTACTCTCTGTATGTCCCATAAGTGTTTCGATTTCTTCGTATGACGCAACAACTGGGGTTAAAACATTCTTCCAAATTTCCTAGAATGCCCATACCCAAGTCTGGAGCTGACGTCTTCAAGGCAGGTGTATCGAGTGTGCTTACTCAGTAGTTTCAAGACGATACCAGTTTTAACGAATGGTAGTAGGATACAGTGAAATACTGAGGAAGTGTCCCTCTTCTCTACTCAGCGTAGTGTATCAAGTGTTTATCGACGCTGTTTGCATGACTAGCTAGTGCAATGTAGTGTTTTTGTGAAGTTTTCACGTGGATGGTTGTGGAAATAAAAGTCTGCATCCGTAGCTGAGTGGTCAGCACAGCTGACTGCAATGCGGGCGGATCTGAGTTCTGATCCAGGTACTACCAGTGAGTTTACCTTCGTGAGAAGACTGGTACAGGGTGCACTTAGTCGACTGAAGAACTACTCGACCGATTAGCAGCGGTTTCTGGGTCTAGAAACCTGACAACAGCCGAGAGAGCAGTGTGCTGACCACATGTTACTCCACACCGCAACTGATGACGCCACTGGTAGAAGGTAACACGGCGCTCGTTCAACACCGATTGACTTAACTTGGGCCAGAACGTAGACTTTACCTTTATCGACATAAAACGAACGAAGTGGCTCTGTATCCACAGGGCCATTACGCAGTCTACTCTTTTCGAATCAAGAACTTATATACTATTGACCGATCACCTTCAACAGCGACACAAGTCCTTAATCCATGATACAGTATTGTGGGGTTTAGAATTTTACGCAGAACACTGCTGAAAGAGCTGATGAGTGGGAACTTCACGTTATCACATAGCCTTTACTTGTAGTGTAAATACTGATTATGAACTTCTGTAGCACCAGTATGGGGAAAGTGAGTGAGCCAGTGTAGGAAAGAAGGGCTCCCAAATCGCTCTGAGCACTATGGGACTTAACATCTATGGTCATCAGTCCCCTAGAACTTAAAACTACTTAAACCTAACTAACCTAAGGACATCACACAACACCCAGTCATCACGAGGCAGAGAAAATCCCTGACCCCGCCTGGAATCGAACCCGGGAACCCGGGCGTGGGAAGCGAGAACGCTACCGCACGACCACGAGCTGCGGACAGAAGGGCTCCCACAGGAAATGTAAATAATATTAAGGGTTAACGCCTCGTTGTCCGTTAGATCATTACAGATGGAACACATGTTTGGACTCAGATAGAAAAGGAAATTTGCCGTGTCCTTACTTAAGAAAATACCATGGAGTTCCATTTAAGTGATTTAGGGAACAAGTGAATAACTAAATCTGGATGGCTGGCTTGGATCTGAAACTCGATTTTCTCGAATTCGAATGTAGCGCCTTAACTACTATCACGTTAGAAGAGCTCCTGTGGAGATACGTTAACATCAGATGTCTGGGAGACAGTCAAACGCAGATTTCCCACTTTAAATTACTGTTGCCATAGGAATGAGATATCAGGAAGATCTAAGGGAAACTTAACGTTCATTCTCTGTTCGTGAGACTGGAAAAATGAAATATAACGTATAAGGGTAGACTGAATCATGTAGATCAGTGTTTTCCAACCTTATTGAATACGCGAGCCCTTTCCAAGTAACAATATTCTGGTGACCCCCAGAACCATAATAAAAGTATGTCAGCGATTTCAAAGGCAACGAATTTAATTTTCTTTATATTGATACTATACTGATCGAGAAATCAAGTGCAATGTGAAAAGAGATCGCAGTGCTCTGCGGGCAGAGATATAATTATATTCTTTGCCATGGTAGAGGTGTGGGGGTGAGAACGGGTCAGCGGGTCATAGTCGCGCGTTTTCGGTCACTACAATTAGATGTCCGAAAACGCCAACAAGTACGGGGACGTGATTACTATCTTCGCGCTTCGCTCTGAGCGAGCATAAAATGGACAAGTTTCTTAAAAGATCTATGCAACCCTCCATGTCTGGTACAAGTAGCAGCGGCGGAAGCGAATCAAAATCGAAAAAAATTTGACTTTATGACGACAGTTATCTTGACACTGCTTTCTCCTGCTATCGCGACCCCTGAGCAAACGCTTTGCGACCCCCCAGGGGGTCGCGACCCACGAGTTGAAAAACACTGGTGTAGATCCACGATACATTAATAAAATATTCTCGGGTTCAAGTGGTCAACTGCCCACTAGCTTTCAACAGAGAGCTCCTCTGGCATTGTCAAGTGGTTGACTGTTGTCTGAATGCTGCTGCCGCACTTATTATAGCAGCGCCGCCGTCAGTGAGGTCACTGGTGCCAGTCCCGCGCCATATATGGCAAGGTTTTGGTGGCGTGACCACCGCGCCCGCTTCACCGAGAATATTTTATTAATGGATATTACCGCAAAAGCCTGATTCGTACATCCATGATACATGTTTGTATGGTTCAAATGGAAGCAGTTTCTTCAAAAGACAGGCGGTCGCATTACAGCGCTGCTCAGAGACATGCCATGAACACGAATATTACTGCTAGAGTGCTCACTGCATTTACAAAAATCTAATAGTCCTAACTGAGTGGAATAATACATGGGATTAGAATTTTTACTTTCTGCCTATGGCTAGCCCCAATTGAGAATTACGAGTATCTACACCCACACGACATATACCCAGCCGCTTCATGACTTACGCCCAGGCACAGTTTTGTTAGATTTCAAGGAACAAGTTAGTTCCTGGTTATAAGTGTGGATAAAATGCAAGCAACGTCACAGGAGACTGATGCTTCTAATTCGATTAATAATAATAAGTGTTATCGAATGCTATTCGGTGACCCTTCCAAAGTCTGGACAGTAGTGCTTATTTCAGTAACTGAACTAGTCCTTGCCTGTTTCACTGGGTTGGGGCAATTGATTACACAGTGGCAAACATGCAGAAAGACCAAACGACTGAGCAGATCGTCAACGGCGTAAATTTACTGAGCTGGAAGAAATAATTACTGGCATCATGATAATGATTCTATGTACTGAAAATGCGGAAACAGTTGTGTGCATCCACTATGGTTAAACATCATATTGTAAGAAAAAATAATGCAAGTTACACACTGATTATGGCTCATATCAGAGCTTTTATTTTACTCATTTCAGTTGAGATAGTTAGGCATCGTTAGTGAGAAATAAACTACAATTTGAATGTTCCACGTTTTGTGAAACAAAACTGAGTGTGAATTGGCCTCTAACGCTCTTTTGTCATCTGTTAATAATTGCTGAGAATAAAAATCATGAAGGAGTAACGAGATACGGTTCCTTGGAGTTAAATGTTAACAATAAGAATGATTATAAAAAGTTATGATACAGCGATCGTTATACTTTAGTTTGCCTTAAAGCCATAAATGATCATCATACGGCATCATGTTTCATTTATGAAACATTCATGCATGTCTTGTGTAAAAAGAAAGAAAAATGTTTTGTTCATGGTAACCTGATTTGGGAACAGAAGGCACATAACGAAATTCGTTTTGAAAAGCAATAACTTAAGATTGCAAATTTTCATGATAATGTCTAATTGTGCTCGACATTGTGCTGAGATAAAACGAAATTCAACGACTTTTTCCGCTCTCGTTAATGCCGTCATTTATGTTGCGAAAACCCATGTCAGAAATTGTACTTTTGAACACCTGTTACACCAACGAAAAGGGGTCAAAGGAAGAAAACAAAAAGGTCGAGGGGAAAAAATTCTCAGTCGCTAAGACACTAGATTCGAATTCGGGGCTAGCGGTGGGCAAATTATAATCTGCATACTGATTTAGAATCCCAATGGTTTCCTTGGATCACCAAAGACAAATGCAACAAAGATTCCATCAAAAATACCATAGCACGTTCCAGAAATCACACCTGCGTTATTGCGCTACAGGCCCGTTCCTAACGAGTCCAATGCTTACAAGGATAAAGTTATCATATACGTTCTTTTTTTTTAAACTTGTAATTCATCGTAAAGAAACAATCAAAATTTCAAACTGCAAGCTCTGGTAGAACCACCCTAGATTTGCATTTAAACGTGGAAACTTCCAAAAACTACCGAAATCAAAAGAATAATTGCAGATGGAGAAAAGCGGGGGAATTGCTTACCTTCTTGTAGAAGCGCGCGCCCGTCACCTTGTGGAAGCCCTTCTTGTAGACAGCCTGGTAATCCTCCGGCTCGGAGAATTTGAAGAGGATGCCGGTGGCGGTCTTGGTGAGAGAGAAGAGGCCCTTGAAGTTCATCTTCTCGCAGATGCTGCTGGCCTTTTCGATGCTGAGCTCGTGGCTGGGGGTGAGCAGGAAGGCGCCCTTGGCCAGGAAGTGCTCCGAGTCGGACAGCTCGGAGTCGGAGGCGTCGCGGTCGGAGGCGGCCAGGTCGGCGGCCCAGTGGTGGTGGCGGCCGCGGCCGGCGCCCGCGCGCCCGCCGCCCACGCCGCCCCCGCCGGCTCCGGCGCCGCCGTCGTCGTGCCGGCCGTCCGCGCCGTCCGCTCCCGCTGCTGACATGGTCGCTCCTGCGGCCGCGCCGCTCGCGCCCCCCTTTATGCGGCGCGCGCCCATTGTGTGCAGATGCGCAGATGGCGCTGCTCGCTGCCCGCGACGGGCCGACGCCCACGCCCGACGCCCGACGCCCACGCTCGCTAATCGCTTCAGCCGCCTCCCCCTTTCCCTATCTCTGGAGGACGGCCCTAATCCGTTTCTCTTGAAACTCCGTGAGTCGAAAAATATTGGCAGCGAATACCTGCCCTTCGTCAGTCTCCTGGATGGCTTGATGCGGCCTGCCCCGGCTGCTTCTCTTGTGCCAATCTCTTCACCTCAGGGTAGTACTTACACTAGCAGTCCTCAATCATTCGTTGACTATACATGGTGTCCAAGAAGGAACGGTCGATATTCAGGAATACGACAGGAAGGATTATTCAAAGCAAAAAGTTCTAATAAACATGGACGCTAAAATGCATACCATAACAGCTATGAACAGTACTTCATCTCTGGTTCTGTGAAACAAATCTCTTCTATTGCAAGCTCTTTGTTTTGCATATTTTGGGAGGAGGTATTATTGACCAAAACAAGAAAAATTGTCCAGTAAACATGGGCTCTAAAATACATACCTTAAGAGCTATGACCACTTGTCCACTAGAAGAGGTGAGTTTTACAGTAGCAAAGATGAACAAGTGCTCGTAGCTCTTAAGGTATGCACTTTAGAGGCCATGTTTACTAGACCTTTTTTCTTGTTTTGGTCCATTTCACCACATCTCATAAATGGAAAGAAAGGAGCTTTCAGTGGAAGAGATTTGTTTCACAGTACCGAAGATACTGAAGTGCTCATATCTCTTTAAAAAATGGTTCTGAGCACTATGGGACTTAACTTCTGAGGTCATTAGTCCTCTAGAACCTAGAACTACTGAAACCTAAGTAACGTAAGGACATCACACACATCTATGCCCGAGGCAGGACTCGAACCTGCGACTGTAGCGGTCACGCGGTTCCAGAATGTAGCGCCTAGAACCGTTCGGCCACCCCGGTCGGCCATAGCTCTTAAGATATGTATTCTAGATCCTCAGTTTAAGAGACTTTCTAGCTTCAAATAATCGTTCCTGTCATATCCCTGAGTATTGACCATTGCTCCTGGGATGTCCTTAATTCCAGTCTCCTCTTTCTCTACAATGTCTGCCTTGTGATAGTGCCTACTGTGACCGTCTTCTACTTACTTGTTGGAACCGAATTTTGAAATAGTACCCAGCGAAATCAGACAGCCTCACTTATTCGGTGCTCCGTAGCAGTAAACACGTAGCATAGGTATCCATCACAGAAGACCTCGTGGTGGGTGCCATGTTAGCGAATGTCTGACTCACGCACATATAGAACTAGTGAGAGGCTTCGAAAATCGAGTACGGCGTATACTGTTCGTGAACCGTAAATGATCTACGTCATTCGCGCATTCAAAAGACAACCGCCGGCCGCCATCTGCGTAACAAAACAAGATGCTACGGCCTGCAGGGTAGGTAACTCGCCATCATTCTGCGAACCATGGATGAAGGGCAACAGGCAGACTCCATTTTCCTAGACACAGTGCACCACTTCAGTCTATTAACGAAGGTCCGAGCATATGGAATTGATTCCCAGATATGTGAGTCGTTGTCAGGTCTATTAACACACAGTCAACACGGATTTAGAAAACATCGTTCTTGTGAAACACAACTAACAGTTTACACACACGAAGTGCTGAGCGCTATTGACAAGGGATTTCAATTTGATTCCGTATTTCTAGATTTCCGGAAGGCTCTTGACACTGTACCGCACAAGTGGCTTGTAGTGAAACTTCGTGCTTATGGAATATCGACTCAGTTATGTGCCTGGATTCGTGATTTCCTGTCAGAGAGGTCGCAGTTCGTAGCAATTGACGGAAAGTCATCAAGTAAAACGGAAGTGATTTCTGGCTTCCCCAAGATAGTGTTATGGGCCCTCTGCTGTTCCTTATATACATAAAGGATTTAGGAGACAACCTGAGCAGACGTGTTAGGTTGTTTGAAGATGATGCTGTCGTTTATCGTCTAGTAAAGTCATCAGAAGATCAAATCAAATTGCAAAACGCTTTAGAACAGATATCTGTATGATGTGAAAATTGGCAGTTGACCCTAAATAATGAAAAGTGTGAGGTCATTCACATGAGTGCTAGAAGGAAACCTTTAAACTTCGGTTACACGATAAATCAGTCAAATCTGAAGCCCGTAAATTGAAATGAATATCTAAGAATTACAATTGCGAACAACTTAAATTGGAAAGAAAACATAGAAAATGTTGTGGGGAAGGCAACCAAAGACTGCATTTTGTTGATAATACACATAAAAAATGTAACATATCAACTAAAGAGACTGCCCACACTACGCTTGTCGGTCCGCTTTTGGAGTACTCCTGCTCGGTCTGGGATCCTTTACCAGTTAGGATTAACGGAGTAGATAGCGAAAGTTCAAAGACAAGCAGTACGTTTTGTATTATCACGAAACAGGGAGAGAGTGTCACTGCCATAATAAAGAATTTGGGGCGAACATCTTTAAAACAAAGGCTTTTTTCGTTGCGGCAGAATCTTCTCACGAAATTTCAATCACCATCTTTCTCCGCCGAATGTGAAAATATTTTGCTGACACCGATCTACATAGGGAGAAACAATCATCATAATAAAATAAGGGAAATCAGAGCTCGCAAAGAAAGATGTAGGTTCAGGTAGAGCACTTGCCTGCCAAAGGCAAATGTCCCGAGTTCGAGTCTCGGTCCGGCACACAGTTTTAATCTGTCAGGAAGTTTCAAAGATGTAGGTGTTCGATTTTTCCGCACGCTGTTCGAGATTGAAATAATAAATAATTATTGTGAAGGTGGTTCGATGAAACCTCTCCCAGGCACTGAAGTATGATTTTCAGAGTATCCATGTAGATGTAGATGAATGTGTTTTAATGCAAATAAGTAGGAGAAACAACCCTGTAACGTTTGAATACAATACTGGTGGTATGTTTTTTGACACAGTTACGTCGATTAAAGATCTAAGCGTAACGTTGCATAGCGATATGAAATGTACTGCCGGACCAAGATTCATTCCGGTCCTGCACAGAACTTCAATTTTCAGCACTGATGTCAGTCAACGCCCGCTCGCTGTCAATGTCTGTAATTCCTTGTGTGTTTTAATTTATAATAGCTGTTGGATCAAAATGGTGTCTGTTCTTTCGGAAATGTCCGAAATAACAGACACCATATATATGTACATAATTAAGGCGAGACGGCCAATGATCTCTTCAATGCAGATGGACACCTGGCTCGAACACTTACGAGAGTCGGCAAAATGCCGCGAGTAATCAGGATAATGAGCAAGGGGTACTACATTAGTAGTGTGTGGATAAGTTGAGAATCTGGGTCTGACGGCAGGCGTGCTAGGTTAGTCCGTGCAGTTGCAACGACATCTGTGTCCGGATGACTCCGTGGTCAGAGCATCTGCCTAGTAAGCACGAGACCCGGGTTCGAATTCCTGTCTGGCACAAGTTTTCAGCTTTCCCCACTGATTTCAATCAATTCCTGCTCGAGTCACTGTCTGTAACTCCTTTGTGTCTCAAGTGGGAATCCCCGGAGGGAAGACCACGTTCATTTCACGAAACACTATTGAGAAAATTTGGACAATCAGTATTTGCTACTAATCTACTGCCTCCAACGAGCATTTCACATAAGTACCGCGAAGAAAGGATAAGAGATATTAGAGCTCATACGGAAGCATGCAGACAGTCGCTTTTCCCACGCTCCATTTGCGAATCACATTGAATTTTCACACTAGTAGTTTATAAAATTACATTTCACTGTTGCAATTCATTTTATATTGGACATACGGGACGTACCTTTGAAACAATATTTATGGGAACACACACATACTATGGGTAGACGGTTCTTACATAAGACAGCTTTTTCTGATCACTGAAAGAATAGGAAACACAGCATAACGGACATAGCAAATAACTTGAAGATTTTGCACACCACGCCCAAAAGTAGACACCTCAACATTTTGGAGGAATGATAAATTTTTGGTAGTAAGAAATAGTATCCTGATCGTGTTCGTAAGGAGCAAAATGTCTTCAACCAAAACTTTTATTTCTAAATCTTTGAAGAACTTATTTCCTGACATTTGAATTCCTAATGAGAAGTTTTATCGTGCACGGTCGAATACTTGCAGAAATCAACAGTGCCTCCATCATATACAGAGCTTTGTGGAAACACGGCACATGGGGTTGCGTGCTGCTTCCTACAGGAATGTGCGCTACCTTGAACTGCATAACAAGAACTGTAGCCAACAGAAAGTACTTTCTAAGGGGGAAAAAACCGACGCACCACGAAGGAGTAACCCGAATGGGACGGAAATCCGTGGATGTGATATAAACGTACAGACAAACAAATGATTACAATTTCAGAAAAAATTGGATGATTTATTCAGGAGAAAGAGCTTTACAAATTCAGCAAGCCAGTAACGTGTTGGTCCACTTCTGGTCTTTATGCACGCAGTTATTCGACTTGGCATTGATTGATAGAGTTGTTGAATGTCCACCTGAGGGATATCGTGCGAAATTCTGTCCAATAGGCTTGTTTGATCCTCGAAATCCCGAACTGTTTGGACGGCCCTGACCATAATAATCCAAACATTCTCAATTGGGGAGAGATCCGGCGATCTTGCTGACCACGGTAAGGTTTGGCAATAGAAACTCTTGCCATGTGCGAATGGGCATTATGTTTCTGAAATGTAAGCCCCGGACGGCTTGCCGTCAAGGGCAACAGAACGGGGAGTAAAAGATCATCGACGTACCGCTGTGCTGAAAGGGCGCTGCGGCTGACAACTGAAGGGGTCTTGCTGTGAAAACAAATGGCCACCCCAGATCATCACTCACGATCATCGGGCCATATGGCGGGCGGCAGTCAGGTTGGTATCCCATTGTTGTCTGGGGCGTCTCCAGACACGTCTTCTGCCTGGAATCTCATTGACTGGAGTACAGTTGTCTTCAGTGATGAGTCCCGCTTCGAACTGAGGCCCGATGATCACGCATAGCAGTTTTGATTCGTGTTATTTTTGCGTCTAGCGACTTTTTGCACTGCAGCAGAATGAGAGGTATATTGTGCTTTTGTTATACCTTCTATCATTTGTTTTAATCTCTTACTGTAGTAGCTAATAAAGTAGTTTCTTTTACTGTTATTGTAGATTCTGAAGACGGCTGTTGCATAGCCGAAATAACATTGTAGAAATAAAATTGTGATCATTGACAAGCACTATAAAACAATTTAGATGTGCAAAAGGTGTGTTTGTGTCTGTGTGTGTATGTGTGTATATGTGTTCAAATGGTTCAAATGGCTCTGAGCACTATGGGACTTAACATCTATGGTCATCAGTCCCCTAGAACTTAGAACTACTTAAACCTAACTAACCTGTCTTTGACAACCTCTTCCTTCACTACAGTGTTTTCTGGTGTCACTCTTCAGTGTATCTTCTCTTGTCAGAGGTCGTCTGCGATGGAAGTGATGACAGTTTCAGAGTACACATATTACAGAAACAAACATTATTGAACATACTGCAATTTAGTTCTCCGAATGACTTCGATGTGTTTTGTGGTTTCGTTATTCATGGAATGCATAAGAAATTTCTGTTTCATTGAAATGTATATTCGTTAATGAAGCGCCTCCCTCCCCTCTTCTCTGTCTTTCTTTCCCATATTTCGAATATTCATTGTCCTGTTAAGGATTCTGTTTGAGAGTCTCTTGTAGAACAATCGCAGTTAAATTACAGTGTGTCAAGATAATTTGCTACTGGTGTTTATTACTGACATAAATATGAGGTCGAGGAAGTATACAAACACGCCTCCGTAACTGAGCGGTCTGTTTGTCTGACTGCTAAATGAAATAATTGTATTTATTCCCCAGACTTGTTTCTCGCTGGGAAGACTAGATTGGTGTCAGTTAACCCCCGCGGGACAGCTAAGGAACTTCTTGAAGGAGTAGTGGTTTTTATTTGGAAAGTCGGTCTTAATGGTCAGCAGAGCGCTATACTGTGCATCCCACGTCCCTGCACGGCCGCAGCCCAACAACTGGATTTTGTATGAGGTTTGATTCAACTGGTAATAGGTAAAGATAACGCATGTTCTCAGTCCCACTTGACTAAATGACGTTAGAGATCATATTCCAATGATTAATGATGCTGTAATACGAGAAATGTTATGGCGTACCAAAATTAGGAACCTGAAAATGACAATGTTTTCCTGCTAGACCGAGGCCACCTGCGGAAAGTCAGAAGAAACCAAAATTGAGCTCGGAGTGTACACAACAGAAATAAGCGACTGAATGATGACTCAGTTGCCACAGAAGCGTACGTATGAATCAAGGAAGTGACTGAGGATACCACCTTGTTCATTTTTCTGGTGATTATTCCGGTATTGTTGGGTTCGCATGGGTAAGTGGGATTCGACACTTGTTACACAAATCATAAGTCCATCCTGACACAAATCATTACAGTCTAAGGGAAGGGACGTCCCCAAGTCACGAGTAGTACCCATGCGAAATATTTTCGAGTTTGCGTAATCTCCTTCCTGAAATCCCTGTTTTGGCATCTTGAACCATGGATGTAAAGTTAGGAGTATTAGGAATGCTGTTTATATTTGTCAGAGCTTTTTCTTGAGCAAATATAGTTTTTATGATCTCAAAAAATAACTGTAAAGATTTTTTCCAGGTATAGAAATGGGAAACAGAGTCGGAATAGTTTCTTTAAGGGAATATGACGGTACAATTAATAAGTTCAAATGACTTAAAATGTTATTCATAATGGAATTTGTAAAATAATTCTTTATGGCAATTAGAATGTCCAGGAAAGTAGTAAACAAACTAATTAAGTTAGCACTATGATTATTAAAGAAAGAGCCTGGCAGATTAAGTCCGATGGGATCACAGATCGCTCTCTCATCAAAAACTTCGTATTTACGTTGCTCCTCCATAAATCAATGCGTCATGTTTCTGGTGCCTGTGGCCATGTTAAATTCTGGTAGCAACGACTATTGTTTGAGTAACTCTCTCCTTATGAATGCGCGATCAACATTCAAATCGCCGGATGCTTATTAGCTGCCGGAGAACAGACGTTAATATTCTAGTAATTTCCACTGCTGCTCTCAGTTATTTCTGTGCTTGCAGATTCAGCGTCCTATTCTTAACGAGTTGTTTTTAAGTGTTGTCATCGTGGCCCACTACCCTCTCTATTGTTGGCTGCAGCCACTCATTGATCTACTGAATTGAATTGGACAAATACGGAGCTATAATTACTCAGTTTATTTCGTGCATGAATACGTAAATGCTGTCTTCCTTCGTTCATTCACACCGCCAAAGCCTTCATTACATTTTGAACCGATTTTTTAATGTGTTTTGCGCCCATCGTTACATACATGGCCTGTTATGAAACTGCTGTAAGAGCTGAAATGAAGAGTTGAAGCTGCGCTGACAGCACGTTAAAACTGTTACACACAGATCCACAAGTCGTTACGGTGTATTGCTATTTGAGATATGTCTGTTTTTCTCTCCCTGCCAGAAGCTGAAACAGCTTAACAAAATCTTCCCTTAAGCGTTTTGGTCGATAGTTTGAAAGTTTCGTATATTATCATGTCGAATTCATCGCCGTATGCAATTCTGTTTTGAAAGCCATCCTTAAAGCTTCGTAATACTCATCAAGAACAATCGCACGTCTTTCCCAAGTGTTCCTGATAATCTAATTAACGATCGCCCAGTCCTCATCGGATACCAGTTCCTAGCCGTTACTGTCCTCTTCTGAGAATCAGAACTGGCAAGATGCCCCGACCAGCAATGTTTTTATGGATTTTTCAACACACTATATGGCAGTTACTTTAGATTACTTTCATGTTTTTCAGGCGCTATGTTTGGGACGCCTAACAGTATCTTTCTGTCTATTTTTCTTTGTCATATTTGGGATTAACTGATTTGTTTCTACAGCAGCGCCGATGTTTTTCGTGTAGGCAAGAAAACAACCGGAGCAGAAGAGTTAAATTTTACATTATAATGTGGATTATTCAGAAGAATAAAGCTAATGCTCGCGTATTTTTCGGCATTTTGGACCTTCTACCGACTCCTTTAACTTATCTGTCAAGGTGCCAAACTGAACAGTATTGCCTTGTAGGAAATACAAAGTATATAATGTAGAAGTAGATAATGTCTATTTTTACGGTATGTTGATGATTTTTACTTTTGGGCCGTCTTATTACAACTGAATGGAACACTATTTTCGTGCCTCAGGCGTTTCGCCTTTATTCTATGCAAGTCATCTTCAGTGTCCTGGAATATGTACGTATTTTTACTATTTAGTTCACATTTTGGGACAATGTATATACAGTTTATAAACAGTTACGTTGGTTGGCTTTTCTATGGCGAAGTAATATTTTAGATTCAGCTTACTGTATATGTGCCGTGGACGATGTTCTACATGTTGTGTTTTTGTTCATATATATATATATATATATATATACCACAAAACAGTTTCTTTGGTTCTTCAGTATAAACAGGGTGTTACAAAAAGGTAACGCCAAACTTTAATTTCCATGTTAGAGCTCATTTTAGTTTCGCCAGTATATACTGTACTTCCTCTATTCACCGCCAGTTGGCCCAATTGAAGGAAGGTCATTTTGACTTCGGTGCTTGTGTTGACATGCGACTCATTGCTCTACACTACTAGCATCAAGCACATCATTACGTAGCATCAACAGGCTAGTGTTCATCACGAACGTGGTTTTGCAGTCAGTGCAATGTTCACAAATGCGGAGTTGGCAGGTGCCCATTAGATGTATGGATTAGCACGGGGCAATAGCCGTGGCACGGTACGTTTGTATCGATACAGATTTCCAGAACTAAGGTGTCCCGACTGGAAGACGTTCGAAGCAATTGATCGGCGTCTTAGGGAGTACGGAACATTCCAGCCTATGACTCGCGACTGGGGAAGACCTAGAACGTCGAGGACACCTGCAATGGACGAGGCAATTCTTCGTGCAGTTGACGATAACCCTAATGTCAGCGTCAGAGAAATTACTGCTGTACAAGGTAATGTTGACCACGTCACTGTATGGAGAGTGCTACGGGAGAACCAGTTGTTTCCGTACCATGTACAGCGCGTGCAGGCACTATCAGCAGCTGATTGGCCTCCACGGGAACACTTCTGCAAATGGTTCATCCAACAATGTGTCAATCCTCATTTCAGTGCAAATGTTCTCTTTACGGATGAGGCTTCATTTCAACGTGATCAATTTGTAAATTTTCACAATCAACATGTGTAGGCTGACGAGAATCCGCACGCAATTGTGCAATCACGTCATCAACACAGATTTTCTGTGAACGTTTGGACAGGCATTGTTGGTGATGTCATGATTGGGCCCCATGTTCTTCCACCTACGCTCAATGGAGCACGTTATCATGATTTCATACGGGATACTCTTCCTGTGCTGCTAGAACATGTGTGGGATCCGTACCAGATCGGGTTGACGGAGGAGATAGAGAAGATCCAAAGAAGAGCGGCGCGTTTCGTCACAGGGTTATTTGGTAACCGTGATAGCGTTACGGAGATGTTTAACAAACTCAAGTGGCAGACTCTGCAAGAGAGGCGCTCTGCATCGCGGTGTAGCTTGCTCGCCAGGTTTCGAGAGGGTGCATTTCTGGATGAGGTATCGAATATATTGCTTCCCCCTACTTATACCTCCCGAGCAGATCACGAATGTAAAATTAGAGAGATTAGAGCGCACACGGAGGCTTTCAGACAGTCGTTCTTCCCGCGAACCATACGCGACTGGAACAGGAAATGGAGGTAATGACAGTGGCACGTCAAGTGCCCTCCGCCACACACCGTTGGGTGGCTTGCGGAGTATAAATGTAGATGTAGATGTACGATACAACATGTGGTTCATGCACGATGGAGCTCCTGCACATTTCAGACGAAGTGTTCGTACGCTTCTCAACAACAGATTCGGTGACTGATGGATTGGTAGACGCGGACCAATTCCATGGCCTCCACGCTCTTGTCTACGCAACCCCGGTACCAAATGTAGAGACTCTTCGTGCTCGTATTGTGGGCGGCTGTGATACGATACGCCATTCTCCAGGGCTGCATCAGCGCATCAGGGATTCCATGCGACGGAGGGTGGACGCATGTATCCTCGCTAACGGAGGTCATTTTGAACATTTCCTGTAACAAAGTGTTTGAAGGCACGCTGGTACGTTCTGTTGCTGTGTGTTTCCATTCCATGATTAATGTGATTTGAAGAGAAGTAATAAAATGAGCTCTAACATGGAAAGTAAGCGTTTCCGGACACATGTCTACATAACATGTTTTCTTTCTTTGTGTGTGAGGAATGTTTCCTGAAAGTTTTTCCGTACCTTTTTGTAACAGGGTGCTATAGTATACGCCTAGATTCCTAACTTAATGCTGGTTCTTGAAACTTTCTAAATAGGGTTTGCAGGATAATTGACGTCTATCTTCAAGAGTCTACCAGTTCAGGAAATTCAGCATTTCCATGATGCTTTCCCGTGGTTCCAACAAATTTGTGACTCGTTATACCCTCATTTTCTATACTGTACGTCCGGTATCCCTTGTTAGTTCTACCTGGTACGGGTCTCACACTCTTGAGCAATATTTTGGGATTTTTCGCACGAGTGTTTTGTAAGCAATCTTCTTTGTAGGCTGACTGCATCTTCTCATTACCTTACTAATTAACAGAACTCTGCCTTCTACTTCACCTACGATGGAATCATTCGATTTCATATCCTCATAAATCGTTATTCCCAGGTATTTGTATGAGCTCGTTGATTCTAAAGGTGTCTCATTGCTATTACAGTTACAAGACGCCACGGTGTTTGCGTTTTGTGAAGCGGACAATTTTACACTTCTGAAGATTTCAAGCAAGTGGACAATCTTTGAATCACTTTGAAATCTTATCAAGGCCTGACCTGACATTATTAAGTTTTTATCGTATAGTATTTCATTATAGATAACTCCATCAGCTGCAAAAAGTCTGAGGTTAGGAGGTCCGCGGCAGCTCACACCGGCCGGACTCGCGCCGTGTAGGTCGCCCCAGACTCTCGCAGGTGTGCTCAGGTCATTAATATACGACACGAGGGTAACGGTTACAATGTACTTCCCTGGAGCACTTGTGTAGTTACCACTACACCTGTTGACGACTTTCCATCAACGATAATGTCCTGTGTTTTCCCTACGAAGAAATCCTTAATACAATCACCCGTTTCGTTTGATACCCCATTTGATCGTATTCTGTTTAATAAACATTGTCGTAGTACTCAGCCAAAAGTTCTTCAGAAGTCAATAAATACTGCATCCACCCGTTTTCCTTGATTTATGGTTTTCAGGATGACATGTAACAAGAGCACGAGTTGGATTTCGCATGAGATTACGTAATCTGTGCTGGTTGCCATGGAGAAGGTCGTTCTGTTCGCGAAATCCGTTTCTGTTTCAGCACATAACGTGTTCTAAGTTCCTAAACGGATGGATGTCAATAATCCTGGACGGTAGTTGTGTGGGTCACGTTTGATACCCTTCTTAGGTCCAACATGCGCTTTCTTCCAGACACTGGGCATTTGTTTGTTCGAGGCACCTACAGCACCGGAGAGTGTTGCACCTAGAGGGTAGTGTACTTACTAAGGCATGATGTTTTTTAATTGGCACGTCAGTCTAGTGGCATAGTTTCAAATTACATGAAAGAATCCGCACTAGAGACCGCCATAAGCAATTTCCGTCATTTTCTGTAGCTTTTGTTGTTGTTAGACATGAGGTTGTGATTTGTGCCGCATTTGTAAATATTTTGCGTTCTACACATTTAAGTGCAGGATAATATGGCACAGAAATTTATGGTGTGTAAAATTCTGTATGTTTTCAGAAATTTTATATAGGTACCGAATGAACAGTTAAGCCATACATGAACCGTCTTGTATCTTGCAACAGAAGAAGGTCTTTTGCCATGGAACATATGATGCTCGCAAATGAACTGAATTGCTTTAGTGCGTTAATAATTTTACCTGTCTCAAAAATGGAAATTGGTTTTAGTTTCCAATAGCTTTTATTTCAGAACGTATTTAATTTGTAACTGGTTTTTGATAATACTTGTGCTTAATTTGATTTCACTTACTGATTATTGGTGTGTAGAAGAGCAATAATGTAATAATGGCGGAAAAAATTGCAATACCCTCAAGGACTGTGTTTGGGGCTACCAAGGTATAATACATGCATACTGAGGGGCTGTAGTGTTAGTGATTTATATGTCAGGTCATTGGCGATCAGGCAGCGCTCTGGTGGCCTGTCTGTGCGTCCTTCGTTTTGACTCAACTGTGCTGAGTTGAGAGATGGACAGTGTGTGCAGCATTCACTCTAGGATACAAATATGCCCTGCTGACGAGTACTTAATCCTGTAGATTAACTTCAGCCGTTTGAACAAAAGTCGCGTTGTTGGCCAGTGGTAAGCTGCATGGACATGTCAACGGATAGCTGCAAGTGTTGGACACAATGTATTGCTAGTGTGTCGCTGCTTTCAGCAATGCTCTGTGGAACAGTCGCACACCAGTAGACCTGGTTCAAGACGTCTACATAATACAGACGCACATCAAGATCGACGCATTGTGAGAACAGCTGTTGCCGATCGAACATCATCCAAGGGAGCTATTTGATGTGTCACCAAGGACCATTAGGAAATGTCTGCTTGCAGCAAGACTAAGATCCAATGTGCCTCTGGCCAGTCTACCATTGACAACACGAGACCACCAATGAAAGAGTTGATTAGAAAATGGAATGGCGCTCTGCTGTCTTCGATGATGAGAGCACGTTCCGTCTGTTTGCGAATGATGTGCGAACACGTGTATGGCGTAGACTTAGCGAGCGGCCTATACCAGAGAGCATTCGCCCACGAAACACACGCCTCATGGGGTTGGGGACCATCAGTTACAACTCGTGGTCACATTTTGTGTTTCTCCTGTGTAAAGTAACCAGTGTCCGCTACGCTGCACAAGTTGTTATTCCCATTGCTACTGCCATTTCTTCGACAGTGTGACACGACAGCTATTTGTTGCCATTTGGAGAGAGAAGTTTCATCGCGGGTTGCGCATAGCGCATGCGTACTGCGGCCGGTGAGGCCGGCGGAGGAGGACGGCGGCGACCGAGCGGTCAGCAGCAGATCGCTCCACCTGGACCTGTCAGTTCCAAGCGGCTAACGGTTATGTGACGTCACGTGGGTTTACTCCGTTCCAGCGCACGGCTTCAGGACACTGCTTTATCCACGTTTGCATTGATTACACGTAAACGCAAATTAGTACGACAAAGTACGACAGGGCAAATGAAAGAGGAGTTTGGAACGAATCAGTTGAAATGGTGCTACGGTTTATACGAATTTTACATCGAAAGATATTAAATAAACAAATCTGCAGCACGTGCAGTTTACTAAATAATTTATAACTTTTGGAAACAGTGCAGGTACAGAGTAGAGCGGGTGCTCATTTTAAACGTCTCGTCGAAACGCAACGACTGACATCCTTGTATAATTCGGTGTGGAACACAGTAGGGACTTGCGTTTTTCACACGCTGTGTCCTTTGGTGATTGTTTTTGCAAGCAAATGGGTCTTTGCTGCAAAATCGTAGCTGTGGGACTCTTGTTTCCATTCGAGTGCCGCCACACTTAGCCGCTGAAGCGCTACTGTGGGACTCTGTTTATTTTTGAGCATTTACAACTGTGTTTTGGAACACCAGTGGGACTTAGTTTCTTATACGGTGAGGTTGGAATCTAATTATTTTCATCACGTTTAGGTGACTGATTCTGAACCAGTGCCACTGGACTTTCACTGTGTTTAAACCAGTCAGGACTCTGAATATCTTGTGGGGTTCCGATACTTAGGAATTCGCGCTAGTGTCAAGTGAACTTTAGATCATCGGGATTAGGCCACGTTTTAGCGAACTGGTCGATTTGTTAAATATCTATCGATGTTCTTCAGCATTCAACCACTTTTATTAAAATTTATAGCGTGTTCACTATCGCTGTTGGGGGGCTCGAGCAATAATTAAAGCGGCACGCAACTCTTTGGAAGATACCACCGGTGAACTGTATTCAGTTATGAATAAAGGCTTGTGAATTTTAAGGAACTTAACACATGCATTCGATTTGTCATCTGACTTCAGCCTCCTAGACTGTACCCTGGTTAACATCGAGAGTATTTTATTTATGCAATTTAACAGGTGTTGAGAGTACGTGTCTGGCGGTAGAAAGGGTAGGATATCTTCCCCGACTTGGATGACGAGAACCAGCGAGCAGAAGCATTTTCAGACCCATTCCCATTCCACCGACCGCCGCAACAGGAAATAGATGCGCTTTTTCGGCAGGACAGTGCACGTCCACATATGGCTGCTGCAATGCAACATGCTTGTCGTCGTTTGTAACATCTACTCTGGCCAGCAAGATCACCAGACCTCTCGCCAATTGGACACGTATGGGACATGGTGGAGCGGGAACATACTCCTTCTCCAAAGCCTGCAAGGACAATTGCAGACCTGCAACAAAAGGTACAAGATGCTTAGGACACTATCACAGAAGGCCGTCCGACACCTCTACGATCGTCTGCATGCATGAATACATGTCTGTGTTGCCGCCCGAGGAGCGAATACCGTTTATTAATGCGACTATTTAGGCACTCTTTAATGTGACATGCGTGTTTCACATGGTATGAATTTGTTGCCATAACCTCCTATAATGGTGAACTACCTACCCCATCACATTTCAATAAAATGGCCTTGTCCTTGAGGAAGTTGCGCTTTTTTTCCATTGTGTGCAGTATTGTCAAGATTTTTCTCGATTGCGATGCCTTTAATTTTGAAAACGATGTTTATTCCTAGGAACATAATTGTATTATACCGTGGAACATTTTTTCAAATTTGTGTAGATGTCACTGCCAAATGCAGGGGAGTGTTGCTCGAGGATGGAAACAGTCAGGATGCGCCGTATTAAAACTCATCCAAGTTTCCCAAGTGATTTATTATTTACAGCTACAGTGCCACCATTCCTTTCGGTCTGCGTCACCTGGTCCCGCAATGCTGTGGACACCACTTCGCTGTCTGTGAAATGGCTTGGCGTTGAATGGCTGCCTCAGTGACCCGTACAGCGCCCTGCTGTGTGTCGGCCTTGTATGGCCACGGAGTTGTGACGACGTCAGGATGCACCGGCAGTCAAGTCAGCGGTCTCCATCCCTGCCGCCTCAGCGCTGCCCCCTGGGAGCTGCAAGATGGCCCGCGGCGTGCTTCCTCGCCGGCGTGGCTAAGATCGTGGCAACAAGTGCCCGCGATCCGGTGTCGGAATCTGCGGCCCTCGGTTTGGGATGCCTCCGGCATGTGTTGGAAGCCAACATGAGTGCCCACAGTGGCGAGTCGTGGCATGGCCCGCTGCTGGCTGGTTGTGGACCCCACGTTGGCCTCAGAGGGTCGAACCAGCGACCTGCCACAGACTGGAACGCTGGCGCCCCATCTGCTGCTACGTGTAGCTGGTGGTGTGACACGCCCCGCCATCCAGGAGAGCTGTTACACTTGAATGCCTTGTTAGTGAACCGGCGCCTATTTATACGCGCCTCTGCACCTCTGTCTTGCTAACGCGCCGCTCCGAGTCATGTACCCATAACACCTGGCTTGTGCCAGTGGTCCCCTTCTGCCTGTAACTTGCGCCACGCAGACCGCTGCGTTTACTTTTTTCAGTGGGTCTACGGCTCTGTGGCCTCCATTCTACTTCGCAACCGCTGGTAGTGTAACTTATGTCAACAGGCCCATGCCTGGCTGCAAATTGTGCCCTCAGGAATATTGCACTGAAACTAACATTTTCCCATCTTAACTGGTGGTGCCCCAACATTGGGAAAACCCTTATTTTTCCAAAGTAATTTTTGTAATTTCAGAGAAAGACTGCGGCACATAAAAAGTGAATGCCATCGTTTAAAAAGGCAGTAAGAAAACATATTAAACTTTATTAAATTTCGATTAGAGGGTTGGCTAGAAGTCAAAGTCTGAAAAGTATCCCAAGGTACAGCACTCTCCCTTATATTACAGATCAGAGACTGGCCAACTCAATCGCAAATGCAACATAAAATCCGACAGGGACTACATAGGGCCTTCAGGCCATGTTCATTTTCAGAAATTTCAGCTGGTTCTTAGTGCCACTGATACTAATATCTACATGATTCAGACAGATTAATGTGACCATCACTTGTGTTCGACGTCAAATGTGCAATAAACACTCACAAACGGCAGGTGGCAGCACTAGCAGTGGAGGGTATATAAAACGTGTCGGGGAATGCGGAAAACAGCGCAGTCGTTCTCGTAACGTGGACACGGTCAATTTCTCTGACGTTCAAAAGGGCGTTATCACTGGCTTTCGGATCAAGGGGGGAAGTATTTCTGAAACGTCTAAGTTTGTAAACTGTTCACTGTTCGCGAGTTGCTGTTGTTAAAGTACAGCGTGGATGGAAAAATGGCGCTATCCATAAGCGGCACCAGGGCAGCTGTGGTGCACCGTGGTCCATACATGACAGGGATAAACGGCAGCTGCGGAGATGTGTACTGGCGAATAGACATGCAGCAATTAAACAACTGACCGCCCAGATGAATCAAGGGACTAACAGCAATGTCTCCTTAACGACCATTCAGCGAATGTTGTTGCGTATGGGCCTCTGCAGCAGGCACCTGGTTCGTGCACCCATGCTGACTGCTGTTCATCGGTGACAAAGGCTGGAATTTGCGCCCCAATACCGCAAATAGATGTCCACTGAGTGGCGACAGATGATCTTTTCAGATGCATGACGTTTTATGTCCGCTGGAGTGTACGGCGTGAAATTCTGAAAGCGAACACCCTGCAATAATCGTCGGAAGGGTCTAGGCCAGAGAGGGAGCGTTATGGTCTGAGGAATATTTTCATGGCATTCTCTGTGTGATATCGTCATTCTGGAAGGCACAATGGTTCAACACAATTATGCATCTGTCCATAGGGACAATGCTCACCCCTACAGGCCGTTTGTATTTCCTCAGCACTACGGTATCTACCAGCAGGACAATGCAACGTGTCACACAGTGTACGTGAGTGGTTCGGAGGGCTTCAGGATGAGTTTATCGTTTCCTCCTTGCAGCCAAACTCCTCAATCGAGAACCTGCGGCACCACCTCGATCGCGCTTTACCCTCCGTGGATCCTCAACCTGGCCACGACACCGAAGTCGGCATAGCTCCACATCCCTGTCGGTACTTTCCATAACCTCACTGACTCTTGTTCGGCACGCCTCGCAGCGGTCCGCACTGCAAAAGGTGGCTATTCAGGCTTTTGACACATGGTCACATCAGTGTGACTGGACAACTTCACGAGGACATTAGGTTCGAATAAGGGTACCGTTTTTTATGGAACAAAATGTGCTCTAGAGGCGTTGTCAGTGCGGCAGGACTGCGCGTCGTGTAGCTGAGACCCCTTGGAGACGAGTCCGTATCCGGTGGCGGTCGTATTGAATGGGCGCGGCAGCGACCGCAGCGGCAGCGGCGCGCTCTAGAAACGGCAGGAAGCCGCGCCCGCAGCCGCAGCCGCAGCCGCAACCACGCCGCACCCAGCCGTGCCTCAACAAGAAACGCCGCTCCGGCTTCATCTCGCCACCTGCCCACAGCTCGTCAGGCGCCTTAGTGTGCATGCGAACAGTTAGTTATTTGAAACTTCCTGGCAGATCGAAACTGTGTGCCGGACCGAGACTTGAACTCGAGACTATTGCCTTCGGCGGGCAAGTGCGAGGTTCGCAGGAGAGCTTCTATGAAGTTTGGAAGGTAGGAGACGAGGCACTGGCGGAATTAAAGCTCTGAGGACGGGGCGTGAGTAGTGCTTGGGTAGCTCAGTCGTAGAGCACTTGCCCGCGAAAGGCAAAGGTCCCGAGTTCGAGTCTCGGTCCGGCACACAGTTTTGATCTGCCAGGAAGTTTCATATCAGCGCACACTCCGCTGTAGAGTGCAAATTTCATTCTAGTTAGTTATTTGTTCCATAGACCATATTCACGACAAACGTTATGATGGAACGTGTCAACATAACAAACATATTACACATATATACAGTCGAAACCGGTTGTGACGATGTCGAAGGGACTGACAGTTTACTGTCGTTATAGCTGACAGTCGCACAAACCGGGTCTTTGCTTTGTTTTTTGATAAAAAAAATGGTTCAAATGGCTCTGAGCACTATGGGACTTAACATCTGAGATCATCAGTCCCTAGAACTTAGAACTACTTAAACCTAACTAACCTAAGGACATCACACACATCTATGCCCGAGGCAGGATTCGAACCTGCAACCGTAGTAGTCGCGCGGCTCCGGTCTGGAGCGCCTAGAACCCCTCGGCCACTGCGTCCTACTTTTGATAAAAATTTGTAGCTGTGGATTTTAGGCTACCATACGGATAACACTTAGAAAAATAACAGAAATACAGTACACCTACAGTATTTACAGTACAGTATTGATGGAGAGGGACTGAAGAAGAATTTCTCTTATGTTCATGCAGTTCGTGCTGCAATCAAATGCCAGCAAAATGTAAAAACCTTTAACAATTGAAGAAAGAAGTAGCAACAACGTAAATTGATCAATAACGTCGAACACGGTCTTGGACAATGAATGAGATAAAACGTTGAGAATGTTTAAAACTTACTGTAAGTGTTGTATAGTATAATAGACATTAATGACACAACTTCGTTACAGTTGCTGTATTACAAAAGTTAATCAACAGTAGCAAAATGAAAAGATAATAAATTATACGAACGCCTACACTTTCTCGAACATTTCTCTTTAAAATTTTGTACAAATGTGATGTACTTTACCTGACACACTGGAAATATCTAGCTTATATAACCTCAAAACGTCGTAACGAATACGCTAGTATCCCACTTCTATACGTTGAAAAAAAATAACACATATTGCAGTTTAATTTCCTGGTTTTCTACAGTCACAGCAAAGACGGCTTTGTTTAGTTTCTGAAGCAGTTGATTTAACTTTAAAATGCAATACAGTAACGCATACTACAGTATACTGTCCTACTTAAGGTAATCAGGTACCTTTCTTTACTTTTTGTATTTAAGATGTGCGTACGCATTTTATATTTGGCGATGCATTGGTTTTAACGACTGAGTTGAAACCAGCCATCTGCAGAAAACAAGAGTTTGAAAATAAGCGTTATTTTTTTGTTAGTAATCTCCAAATACGTAACAAACAGAGATAAACATTGGCCGTTGCAGCCGATATCTTTATCAAAAATGTAATAAAAAGTACGTCGTGATGTACGATTTGTTGCAATAAGCGATGTCGTACTGAGCGACTTTTCAGATATAGCATTTATGTAGGATTTAGACAGTTAGATTTCGCTGTTATAGTCAATACATCGTCAAAAGCGATGTCACTATAAACAGTATCGACTATATAATCTAAAAAATATAAAAACTCATTTATATGGATGCGTGCTGACGATTTACAGGTTTTTCTTCTAGAAGAATGACTAATTATTTCTATTCAAGAATTCCTCTTGAAAGTTGTCTGTCACATTTAGAAAAGTTTCGGTACTGAAATTCTTTCGCATGTTCTTCTACCGCAGACACTCTGAAAAGTTGTACCCTGTACCCAGATCTTGATATCTGGAAGCATGTCTTTCACTCGATCAGTAGGAGCGTTGAGTTAGCACTTCCGCAAGGTGGCTGCAGCTACCATTGGAAAATGCGCATGGTTCTTAGAGAACGTTGTGTTTGAATGGACAAAGCAGAGATTAGTTAGGTGGTAGGACTTTGCATGGGCAGGCGTGATAAAATGTTTCGTAGTTAAGTGTAGGATTTAAGTGGACTGAAGTTAAAGTCTGTTGTTCACTCGTATATAGCGTGGTATAAATATGTGGCAATTTTCTAGTTAGTATTACAAGGCTTGGAGTGGTGATATTTCCAGTATTTTCATAACTTTAGAAAGTGCTTTCTATGTTGACATATTACGTTCGTGGCTTTGTAAGGTGGGTGACTCTCGCAGCATTGTTCAGAATCGAGTTTCCGTTAATCCATCCAAAAATTCGAGCATTTGAACTTGTCATATCCTCCTTTAATAGCTTCCTTCACCATTTTCAGATGCATATAGATTGTCCTTTGTTCAGTTATTTAATTTGTAGTGATTCTTTGTACCGCTCGTTACATACACATATGTTGTATGCTTTGAATGAAACCCCATTTTTTCTACTGAAAGGTTCTAAACGTTATTCGTGATCTCTTTCCATTAGTTTCAAAATCTGATGTTTTTTCGGTGGAATTGCACTTTGTAATCAGTATCTAGCTATTCCACATGATATTCATTCTGCCTGCAGAAAAGATAGCAATTTTCCTGAACACGTCTTTCAATAAACACAGTGAGCAATACAATGCAACTATTTTCTTTGCATGAACTCTCAGAACAGAAGGTAAGTTTACAGTTGGAGACTGCAGAAGGTGCTGTCAGCTCATCACTGCTCAAAACCATGAATGCCTTTTGTTTCTTTATATTCAGATTTTTAGAAACGGAAAGCTACTATACAGAGCAAACACGCCCGCTGCACGTAACTTGACTGAGTTACTTACACGTTGTAAATGTTAGATTGTGTACTATCAGAACTTAGCTTGTTGAAGAC
Organism: Schistocerca cancellata; assembly: GCF_023864275.1. NCBI lineage: Eukaryota > Metazoa > Arthropoda > Insecta > Orthoptera > Acrididae > Schistocerca > Schistocerca cancellata. The sequence continues at coordinate 662,830,407 of NC_064629.1, forward strand.
AGTTAAATGTCTATTAGCGTCCACTATTATTACCTTGCACATTAGCAGATTACCTCTGCTCTTCATTAATGATTTTCCTCTATGACCTTTGCTGTCAGATAGCTTTATCATATTATTCGTTGATGTAAACTTTATATATAGAGGGCATTTCAGTACTTGGAACGCCGGCCGCGGTGGCCGTGCGGTTCTAGGCGCTCCAGTCCGGAGCCGCGCTGCTGCTGCGGTCGCAGGTTCGAATCCTGCCTCGAGCATGGGTGTGTGTGATGTCCTTAGGTTAGTTAGGTTTAAGTAGTTCTAAGTTCTAGGGGACTGATGACCACAGCAGTTGAGTCCCATAGTGCTCAGAGCCATTTGAATCAGTACTTGGAATACTTCAGGATACCTATTTGCTTGCAATCCGACAAAAGCAAATGATAAGGGCTAACTTACACTCTATGGTATAAAAGGATTTATTAAGGAGAAACATCTTTAATTTACATTAATAAGGATGTCCCACGTATTACTGTTGCTAGTAATTTGAGGGCTGTGCGGTATCGGGACAGGATTCTTCAGCGTTTTGTCCAGCGCTACAGTTATCATTTCGACATAGAGTTGGTCCTTCAAGACAATAATTCTCGAGAACCTTGCATCCACTTCTTGAATAGCTTCCTCCAGGAGGCAGAAACCAACTGAACGGAATGGCGAACGTATTTGCTGACATCGCTCTGACTAAGTATGCTTTGGACAGTAGAACTTGCTGTGCGTCGTCACAGGAACGCTCCTCACACGCTGTTATCACCTCAGGAGGGTCGCCGTCTGACAACTGGACTGAACTGGACTGAACTGGACAGCAGCATCCCACCCACTTTGAGGGCAGGAGGATCCAAGCACGTTACACTGTACGGGTGGAGCGTCATGGAACGGAATGTTATCCAGCAGCAGAATTTGACTTCATAGATGTTCAGCTCCGAATAGACTGTCTTTTTGTCGGTGATTGTTTTGCTTTTATTTCGCAAGGCTTTTTCTTTTATTTCCTGGTGGTGGCATCAGACAGAGCATCCAAACAACCATCTCTCCCTAACATTGCCAAGACCCTTATAACAATGCCGACCCCATAGAGAAACGGGAAAATGGCAAAGAACAAGATGAAGAAAAGGATTCCTTCGTACCCTGTTACCCTCGATTCTAAACCCAACCACCTTCTCAGATATGCAGGTAGTGAAAACCTTTTCTTGAGAAATTTATATTTAGAGCGAGCTCTCAATGCAGATGGTTTGCCATTGACTGTATCCGGCTTATGTGGTGACATACTGCTTCAGCCATGGCACGCTTCCGGTCAGTGATCAGAATACGTGAAACTGTATGCTACAGATGGCTGTTAACGCCTGTGTTCTTATAGATGAGTAAATGTGGAGATTGTTTCCAAAAGGTACCAAATCCAACTGGACAGATTTTTGTGCAGAACAGAAAAATTCCCTACAGCCACAATAGTTCTCGTATGCAAACCATAATTGATATACACTTCGTCTGGAACTCACTCAAATATTGTTTAGAAAAATTTAAGGTATTCTTCATTAGTAGTGTACAGTTAATACGAATTTAATTTTGGGTTTGGTACTTTCTGTCATAAAAATTATTTTAAAAGTGTAAAAATTATACTTCATGAACAAATAACACTCCTCTCGCAAAATAAATTCGATATCTTACGTGTGGTTATTTCTGTAGGCAAGTATTTTCTTAATGGTGACTTTCTTCTGCCCCAGTGATGTTCTCTGCATTTAAAAACTGTTATGTGAGCTATAATTTCAGCCTGTAGTTTCTTCATATCTTCATAAAGCCTTGTACCACCTCTTTTCCCAGAAACTGCTGCCCCACTATTCATTTTCTCATCAGCTGCAAGCTCAACCTTCCTTCTCCCAGCATTAAAAATTCTGAGGAATGTAAATCTACTAACAGGGATCTTCCCCTGAAGAGCAGCTTGTATCTTGTAGCTTATAGTTTTCTTTTTACTTGGACATTTTTCGTTACCTCGTAGGCATAGTACTTTTCAAAAGTTATCATTATATTTAGACGTGATTTGAGGTCTTGCACTTGCAGGAGCATTATGTTTTTTGTGTTTCAAAACAATCAACTTCCACATATTTACAGATATTTTACGTTTCCTTGGCTTTTCTGTAGATTCAGGGACACTGACATGTTCATTGAATGTATCAGGGTTCATTTTAAGAATTCACCATAAGCAAAACAGAAAATACAAGAATATTACATGAAATAACACAATAACAAACTTAAATTGACTGACTGCGTTGGTGACGTCACGAAACTCAGATAGATCACTGCAAGAGGATTTGGTACTTCTTGCTATGAAAGTTCAAAGGGATTTGGTATGTCTTGGTGTAAAATGCTGGATTTGACTACCTTTGTATAAGAGATTTGGTACTTTACTTGTTAGATCGAGGAACCTATTAGAAGGAGCTGCCAGCTCTGTCATTTTTTGAATTTTTTGGATTTGGAACCTTCTGGACACAAGCTCCATATATGGAGTTAAAAGAAGGATGAAACCCGGCGGAAATGTTACCCGCTTCTTAGAGCGTTGGAGAGAGGATTTAATTTAGCAAAATGTATAGGATACAACTGTGAGCTGCCACGTCCCATATCCTTGCTGGCCTAACTTTGTACAATATGAACAAATTCCTTATCACTAACACTCCAACCGATTAGTGGTCTTTGCCGCAGTGATGACTGTCGAATTTTCTCGTACTAAGAAATATCCTGAGCAGGAAAGAAGGCAAAATCTAGCTACATTCGAAGAAAGGATAGGAATCTGTTTTGTGATTATTGGCACTGAAATACATTCCTCTAAGAAGCTCTATCTGAAGACAAAATTTCACTTGTCAAGCAATATTGTTGTTTTCATCGTTTTCTTTAGAATCTCTTGCAAGTGATACAGAGTGCCACGTTATTTTCTTTGACAGTCAAAGATTTCCTCAAATTCGTAGGACAATTCTTGTAACTATGTCTTAATGAATTACACAATGACCGTATCCTAGAGCTGATATGTCATTTGCCACGTGTTCCAAAGATAAATAAGTCTGAGAAGTAGAATGTCATTGCGACTAGTGGAAAAAGTCTATGAAGGCCAAAATTTCCATTACAAGATGGCTAGTGTGTGTTTAAGCATGGAAACTGTAAGTGTGCGTGCTAATAATATGTCTTTCCGAATCGTTTATTCCAGCTGAATCATGGAACGTACCTGCGAGAAAAGAGATGAAAACGTGTAACGATGTTCTCTTTTATGTGTGGTACTTCGTATTTTATAGTGGGGACGATGACATTCCAAAAACGCGATGAGCTGAAGCGGTAAGTAGATTCTCTAAGTACAGTTCATTCTAAGCAGTTTCTGCTCTTATTACCATTGAATCTTGAAAGTTAATAATTAATTGAACAGAAGTGGGGAAAAGCCGAGGCAAGGGAGTTAAAAAGGAAGACTGATGAAGCTCAATACTGCTCAGATTTAGAATTTTTACAAAATTTTGTACAGATCAGTCTAGAATCGAGGTCACTAGCTGTTTGCGGAGGCTGCTCTATACATAATGTATGGGATGTTTACCGTTGCCCAACCTCAAACACATCTCGCCGTGCAATCGGCACTCACGGACAATTAACGATGTAGGTGCAGCCGCGTGGGTAGCCTGACTTCGAATAACTAGTATTCTCAAGCGACTGTAAAGGCACACCCAAGGAAGTGTACGTCTTATTAGTGAGACATCCACTCTTGACTGAGAAGTAGTATTCTTGTCAATTTTGAGTATTAGAACGAAGTGACTTTCCGCGAACATGAAATAAAAACAGTTTACACGAGTGAAACATTTGTAATAGTTACTCGTTGTTTTATTTTTTTATTTCTCTTATGACTGTACCCCGTAATCGCCCATAAGCTCCTTCTTATGACTATCCTATGGTAGACAGGAAAGTCATTAGACACTAGCGAAACTTGCAAAATGTATTGACGGGAGACAATATCATCGTCTGTTCAGCTAATGGTGGATGTTTGTAGAGTTACTGTGGCTGCTGGATAGTTCGAAACGGAGAGTGGAATGAACATCGTTTAATACGATGATTATGTAATACTGGGTAAAAGTAATTACAACCACATCGTCTCGGGGATTGTATCTTCAGATATGTTCCGAACACAGGATTTTGGCGAAAGTAATTTCTTACTTTTTACACTCCTTGTCCCCTTCTTCTTTGCAATAAACACATATTTTTAACATTCCAGCATGCTTTGTGAGTACCGAAAAAGTTCCAATGAAGTGGATTACCATCCTGAACCTCTTCGGTTTGTGTGGTAGATTTCTTGGCTAGTTTCTAGAGCAGATTGGCAATAGCAACAGAATAAACACTCTCAGAAGCCTCACTCTATATTCTGTAAACACAAAGATATTTAAAGGTTTTCAGAAATTACTGCAACCAGTCGCCTTTTATGTAGATGTATTTTATTTAACCATGACCGGTTTCGAGCTGCCTAGCAACTCATCATCAGATGGTATATACATTTAGTGCTTTTTTGTACCCATTGTGTGGGTGGTTGAGTATCTGTGGCTAAACAGAAACGAGAACAAATAATCGCTACATGTGGTACAGTAACACGAAATATTTACAGAATAATTTATGTTTAACGTATAAGAGCAAATAATCACTACATGTGGTACATTTACATGAGATATTTACAGTTTAATTTACGTTTTGAGGTGTTACTTACAGATAAATCTTTCTGCAGGTATATATATCTCTTTTAGGACGTATTTTTGAAACCATTGTGTCTTGTTTTTCACAATTACACAAGTTAAAACTTTCACTAGATGTATATTACTTTTATAAGGCACTGTTGGAAACATATATCTTGTTTTTCGTAAACATCGCTGAACACACTTAGCCACAGATACGAATACAGGATTTACACATTATAAACAAGCCAAAGATTGCAATATAACTACAGTATCAAAGATTTCAAGTTGACCAGAGGCATTATTAGTCATCGCACACACTGACAAGAGATTTGTCTTTATTACATAGAAAATAAATGTAAATTAGCTTAAACTATTAAAATATTTATTTATAAATTAACTGTGCAATTTTAACAGGTATATTAAACTAAATTTTTTTTTACATAATATTTCAGTTACATTTAAGATTATTGGTATTGAGAGTATTATGACAGCTAATTTCTTGCTCCTTCCATTGGCTGATCTTGGCATATGATGTCAGGGATGAGAGATTGATGGTTAACTTAAAATAATAAGTAATGCTGGTACTTGAAAGGGTGTGGAAAAGGAGTTGGCGGTGGGGGGGGGGGTGTATAGGAAAAAGGAGAGGGGGGGGGGCATTTTGTTTCTGAATGACTGTTTAGTTTATTAAGTTCAAAGAATCCTTAAAATTCTGAAAGAAGGAGTTATTCGCCAATTCTGTCTGCTCATTTAAAATGGTATGTGGGGAATTATGTTTGTGGGTGAAAATCTCTAATTGTTCGAGAAGATCCATCTTGAATCCCTTGTCTACAGTGTGTAGGATTTGAAGGTTAGTTTTAATGTCTGTTATGGAATGTTTATTATCTGCTAGATGGGTAGCAAAAGTGGATCTATTTAAGTTGTTTAGGCGAAGTGCATCAGTGTGCTCTTTGTATCGGATCTCAAAATTTCTACCTGTTTGCCCTATGTAGTAGCAGGAGCAGCTGTCACATCTTAATTTATATATACCAGATTTTTGGTAGGGTGTGCTGGCTATTTTGGTGTTGTGGACTATTTTGTTCTGTATTTTGTTGTTAGTGTGAAAACTTATTTTGACATTATGTGGTTTGAATAGCTTAGCAAGTTTGTATGAGATATTGCCGAGAAACGGCATACAAACGAATTTGGTTTCTTCTGCTACTGAGGTCTGGCTTGCTGGTTTTGCTTTGTTAGATATAATGTTTTTATCTAATTTTTCAATTATGCTTGGGTCATAAGCATTGTTTGATGCTATTGTTTTTAATATATTGATTTCATTAATTTTTGCAGTAGGATCAGCTTGAATCTTGTTGATACGGTTAAGTGCTGATTTGAAAAAAGCTAGTTTATGCTGATTTGGGTGGCATGATGTATTGTTTATTATGACATCTGAAGTGGTGGGTTTCCTATATATCTGAAATTTATGTTTGTTGTTGTGATGTGTTATGTTTAGGTCAAGAAAATAGATACCTTTTTGGGTTTGGTGTTCTACTGTGAACTGTATTTTGGGGTGAACATTATTAAGTTTACCAGCTAAGGCCTCAATTTCAGTGGCTGTCCCATCATATAACAACAGGGTGTCATCAACATATCGTTTATAATAAATGATTTTGTCTGTTTCTATTGGGTTTGCTTTAAAGAATTTAATTTCGAGATCATTAATGTAGATGTCAGCAAGAAGGCCAGCTAGACTACTGCCCATTGCTAGACCATCATGTTGAATATATATTTTGTTGTTGAAGGTGAAGTAATTGTGGGACAGCACTAATTCAAGTAAATCCATTAGCTCACAGATTTCCATGTCACTTAACTTTTTATGTTGTAATAAGTTATTTTTTATTATTCGAAGTGTGTCTATTATAGGTATGTTTGTGTACAGGTTGACAATATCAAGGGATGCAAAGTTAGCTGCATTGGGAATGGAAATTTCTCTGATACTGTCAATCAAATCATAGGTGTTTTTTATGGAATAATTGGTTGGGAATGTATAATATTTCTTGAGTATTTCATGCAGTTTTTATCTCATACAAACTTGCTAAGCTATTCAAACCACATAATGTCAAAATAAGTTTTCACACTAACAACAAAATACAGAACAAAATAGTCCACAACACCAAAATAGCCAGCACACCCTACCAAAAATCTGGTATATATAAATTAAGATGTGACAGCTGCTCCTGCTACTACATAGGGCAAACAGGTAGAAATTTTGAGATCCGATACAAAGAGCACACTGATGCACTTCGCCTAAACAACTTAAATAGATCCACTTTTGCTACCCATCTAGCAGATAATAAACATTCCATAACAGACATTAAAACTAACCTTCAAATCCTACACACTGTAGACAAGGGATTCAAGATGGATCTTCTCGAACAATTAGAGATTTTCACCCACAAACATAATTCCCCACATACCATTTTAAATGAGCAGACAGAATTGGCGAATAACTCCTTCTTTCAGAATTTTAAGGATTCTTTGAACTTAATAAACTAAACAGTCATTCAGAAACAAAATGCCCCCCCCCCCTCTCCTTTTTCCTATACACCCCCCCACCGCCAACTCCTTTTCCACACCCTTTCAAGTACCAGCATTACTTATTATTTTAAGTTAACCATCAATCTCTCATCCCTGACATCATATGCCAAGATCAGCCAATGGAAGGAGCAAGAAATTAGCTGTCATAATACTCTCAATACCAATAATCTTAAATGTAACTGAAATATTATGTAAAAAAAAATTTAGTTTAATATACCTGTTAAAATTGCACAGTTAATTTATAAATAAATATTTTAATAGTTTAAGCTAATTTACATTTATTTTCTATGTAATAAAGACAAATCTCTTGTCAGTGTGTGCGATGACTAATAATGCCTCTGGTCAACTTGAAATCTTTGATACTGTAGTTATATTGCAATCTTTGGCTTGTTTATAATGTGTAAATCCTGTATTCGTATCTGTGGCTAAGTGTGTTCAGCGATGTTTACGAAAAACAAGATATATGTTTCCAACAGTGCCTTATAAAAGTAATATACATCTAGTGAAAGTTTTAACTTGTGTAATTGTGAAAAACAAGACACAATGGTTTCAAAAATACGTCCTAAAAGAGATATATATACCTGCAGAAAGATTTATCTGTAAGTAACACCTCAAAACGTAAATTAAACTGTAAATATCTCATGTAAATGTACCACATGTAGTGATTATTTGCTCTTATACGTTAAACATAAATTATTCTGTAAATATTTCGTGTTACTGTACCACATGTAGCGATTATTTGTTCTCGTTTCTGTTTAGCCACAGATACTCAACCACCCACACAATGGGTACAAAAAAGCACTAAATGTATATACCATCTGATGATGAGTTGCTAGGCAGCTCGAAACCGGTCATGGTTAAATAAAATACATCTACATAAAAGGCGACTGGTTGCAGTAATTTCTGAAAACCTTTTCACACCACAGTCGCAGTGTTCCACATCCACAATGGATAAAAGTCTTACAAAGATATTTGTTACAGAAAATTCCTGAAAGATCAACATTGTATGTCAAATGAAGACTCTTGTATTCTACGGGCGCTACTACGAACTCAGCCTCATGGTCCGATTAGGTGTCGTTACTGCTGGTACCTCTCACCTACACATCCACTATCCACTCAGGTTCTCGTACGTATCTTGCTCATTCACTTTCTCCTACGCGTACAAGACCAGTTAAAGTGTATATGAGTTGATTGAGTATGGAAAAAATTGTCACGAAACACCTTTATAGCAATAGAAACACCTGAAACATATTGGGAACCTCTGGTTGTTTAAACAGTCCTTCACTGATAACCATGCTCCATGACGTCATGTACGAGGGCGTATTGAAAAGTAAAGCCTCTGAACTTAAATGAAACAAACGTTACTAACATTATACATCTTTATTCTTTATGTCTACATATTTATTTCTCAACATAGTCACCCTGGTGACGAACACATTTCTCCTAACGAGAGACCAGTTTGTTGATACCGTCACTGTAGAATGTTTGACTTTGCTGGAGTCACAACCTCACCTCTGTTTGCACCGGTTCATGACTATCAAAGTGAAGACGTCGACGATGATAGTGAATCCAGCGCATCTGTTTGTTGCAGATGTTGCAGCGCTCGTGTGTGACCTGGCATTGTTATGCTGAAGGAGAGGCTGCTCCATGTGTGAACGAACTCTTCGAATTCGAAACTCGATTACAGTACAGTGTTTCTCACGCACCGGCATAGTTACGTTACACACCGCTATGTCACACGCTACGGTTCAGAGCCCTCTAGCAACAGAGGGCAAAATAAGTAGACATGAAGAATAAAAATATAGAATGTTAATAACGCTTGTATAATTTTAAAAAAATTAAGAGTTTTCACATAAAAAATTCGGAGACATTACTTTTCACCACGCCCTCGTGGTTTGAGTCACGCTCGAATTAGACTGACAGCTCGAAACGACTACGTACCGTACGTCACAGCTACGTGTTTCCAGTGTTATACACGCAATGAGCGATTTGGTGCCCAGAAGAGGCATTAAAGTCAACCCATCGACAGTGGACGAGCAGTTTACTACAGATGTGTTATTGCGTTCCGCTGAGATATGTTGTGGACAGGGTTCGACTTATATATATATATATATATATAAAAGGCTGCTAACGGGCAAAATTGTGTACTTAACAATTTTTTCCAGTTTGTGGGGTGTCTCCTACGACTTAGAACAGACTTTAGGCCACCGATCTCTATACTCTTACCTTTCCCTTTACAAAACATTTCTGCATGTCATTTTCCGTTAAGCTGTAACGGAGCTTTTTCTTTAGGGAGAGGAAAAGCACGTTTTTAATAATCTGCTGGTCCAAAGCCACTGATTTTGATTACTCTTGGCACAGCACAAGGACACAATCAGTATGAATAAGGTCGTGTACTAACCCTCTACAACAAATAATTTCTTAGTAACGAGGGCTATCTCGTTTATTTTGTACTATCATATTACTTGTGGTAGCTACGAGTGCAACTTCAAATTTTTTATATGTCCGTAGTCAGTGTGATTCGGAGAGGGCTTTAGACAGCGCTTGCTAGATATCCCCAGTCAGGACCACGAAACAACCATGGTATACTGTTGAACTGTTCATGGAGGGTCGCAATTCTTTTTATGCACTACACTCGGTTAATTCGTACACAAACTGCTGAAGAAAGCTGAATTTTCGAGGAATATCAGAGACGAAAGTTTCTAACTATTTCTTCGCCATTATCATGCCGTCATAAAACTGGGTAGTATATCACAGCCACGAAGCTTAATCTGTCTTCACTAAATATGAGTACTGAGACACAGCTGTATATTCGCGGACTTCTGATCGCTGGACATGATTGTGATCTTATTTCAGGGGGACTACACATTTCTGTGTACTGCCTGTGTCGTTAACGTGGGGAAAAGACGTACCTGATGACGAACTTCAGGTTTGGAAACTTTTTCTGATTTAAATTTTTTTTTTTTTTTTTGGGGGGGGCTTTATTTTTGGCAGTATCGTCTTAGAATTCTCTCACTTACAATATTTTTTTTTTTTTAGAAATCATTTCCCTAGTTTGAGTCTATAAAGTTCATTTCCTACATAAAAGTCATTTCCATCATCTCACCCCAAAGTGCATGTGCGATGACGAACAAAGTCGGGTAAGATGAAAAACTAAGCCAACGATCTACTGCAAAATAAATTATGCTAATTTTTCAGCTATTCTAAATTTTTGTGATTGAGGAAACGGGGCACAAGTAAGTGGTCAGTTGGAAGGATTAAAAACTTGGATAATGCACCACTAGTATCCACCGCTGGAAACAGCTATGAACCGGAATGAGATTTTCACTCTGCAGCGGAGTGTGCGCTGATATGAAACTTCCTGGCAGATTAAAACTGTGTGCCGGACCGAGACTCGAACTCGGGAACTTTGCCTTTCGCGGGCAAGTGCTCAAGTGTGGTAGAGCACTTGCCCGCAAAAGGCAAAGATCCCGAGTTCGAGTCTCGGTCCGGCACACAGTTTTAATCTGCCAGGAAGTTTCAGCTATGAACCGAATGCAAGACTCGTGTTATAAAATCCTATACTCAAAAAACTTTTGATATACAATCATAAAACGAGTCGAAAATCTATTTTCATGGACGGCGGTGGGTTTGAATTTCATCCCAGACGATACATGTGGAAGGGGCACTTGACTGAATGTAGGACAGTTTTCTTTTGTTCACTCTAAACAATGCATAGTATCTATCATTAAAGTTTTTCGGTCTGTACTGTATCAGGGTATCTAGGTCAATGAAATCTGAATCTTCTGGCGAGACACAATTGAGTTCCAGCTTCGACGTCTTCTTTTAACATGAATCAACACTTTCGGGAACTTAATTTTGGTGCCTTTAGTTTTTCTCAACTTTCGCTGTCTGCATTTCTCGGCTTTTTCGTTTTGCTTATTTGAATTAACTGAGATACTGAGAACTTCTTTCATCGGAATGCCATCGAGACGTATCAAACATAATTTCTTCTTGGGTCTCCTAATTTTTTTCGCCTTGTGCACTCAAAAATTTCCGAGGACTAGAAGTCTTTAATGTTTCAGGTGAAGGATCAGCAGAAATTGCTCGTAAAAGCAGACTAGAAGGTGGCTCGTTTGTATAAGAATCAATAGCATAATCACATGCACAGAATTGTGTATGTACCTGATACTTCAAGTAAAACGTAATAAAAATGCCAAAAAATGTGCGCCTGCTTAGCCGGAAGGTAACGTGCTCGCCTCCCATGCAAGACGGCCCGGGTTCGATTCCCGACCGGGTTGGAGATTTACTCCGCTCGTGGACTGCGTGTTGTATTGTCCTCACCATAATTTCATCCTCATCACCGGCGCGCGCAAGTCGCCCAATGTGGCGTAGAATGAAATAAGACTTGTACTTGGCCGAACATCGCCGAATAGGGGCCTCCCGGCCAACGATGTCATATGCTCATTTCATTTCATGCCAAAAAATTAACGTTTAAAAATCTGAGGAGCTTATTAATTGGCCCAGGAAGATTAGGAATTTGTGAAATATGTTAACTGTCGTCATCTTACCCTCCGCCTAATCAGGTTTTTTATCATTCACCTTTATTTTTAGTTCAAACAGCGATTCAGTCAGCGTATAAGAGGAGGAGGAGATTAGTGTTTAACGTCCCGTCGACAACAAGGTCATTAGAGATGGAGTACAAGCTCCATAATCCATGGAAGGGTTAGGAAGCAAATCGGCCCTGCCCTTTCAAAGGAACCATCCTGTCATTTGCCTGAAACGATTTAGGGAAACCACGGAAAACCTAAATCAGGATGGCCAGAGACGGGTTCGAATCGTCGTCCTTCCGAATGCGAGTCCATTGTGCTAGCCACTGCGCCACCTCACTCGGTCAGCGTATCAGACTACGAAATTTATACATCTCTTGACGAGTTTCCGCGAATGGTCCAAATGTAAAAATTAAAGGAACTTGCTTCACAAACGCTTTCGCTTACAGAGGGCTGTCGAAAACATACATGTAATTAGCTCCTAAACACATTTTCGCTTATCGCGAACTGTAGGCGTGTTAAGATTAAATGTTTGGGCTTGACACACGTGGCCTTTCGCTAGATTACGGAAGCACAAGACTTTCGGCATGCATATTCTTCGTGGATTATCGCCGGCCGGAGTGGCCGTGCGGTTCTAGGCGCTACAGTCTGGAGCCGAGCGACCGCTACGGTCGCAGGTTCGAATCCTGCCTCGGGCTTGGATTTGTATGATGTCCTTAGGTTAGTTAGATTTAATTAGTTCTAAGTTCTAGGCGACTGATGACCTCAGAAGTTAAGTCGCATAGTGCTCAGAGCCATTTGAACCATTTGAACCGTGGATTACCAAATATGTAATCCTCTTTGTCATCCCACCCTACTTCCCCCTACTGTTACGACACAATATTGATTTATAACATATAGGGTAAATGAACCAAAGAGAGCGCAGTCCCAAAGAGAGCGCAGCTTGTGTTCCTGATAGTTGACTCAACCGATCAACTCGCCACTGACCTAGTTTGTTCAGACTGGTATCAGAAACACCTCGTAGAAGTTGTCTGAAGAAATCCTGTGTTTCCGAAGTGAAACAAGTAAAAATCACTTTTCAGCTTTTTTGATGTAGTTCTGGTACTGTGTTGCATACGTTTACACAGCCTACACGAGCAATTGCCTTTAATTCTTGATTGCATTTGGAAAGCCTGGCTTGCAAACTGATACTGCATGCTTTGCAAATGTGGCGTGTGCTGCCATCTGTTGACATCGCTTGGAATCGTTGTTTCTGTACAAAGGAGCGCGCAGATAACGTCCCCAACGAGTGTGTGCGTTCTCTTTAGGGTTGGTTGGTTGTTTTGGGGAGGGTACCAAACAGAGAGGTCATCGGTCCCATCGGATTAGGGAAGGATGGGAGAGGAAGTCGACCGTACCGTTTCAAAGAAACCATCCCGGCATTTGCATGCAGCAGTTTAGGGAAATCACGGAAAACCCAAATCAAGGTAGCCGGACGCGGGTTTGAACCGTCGTCCTTCCGATTGCGAGTCCAGTGTGCTAACCTCTGTGCCACCTCGTTCGTTCTCTCTTTCGGGTACAGCTACAAATTTGCGTTGTGAAGTCCAAAGGATAGGTTTTGATTCTGAAAGACTTCAAATTAAGTACGAAAATTGGACAGGAAGCTCATCTAAACTGAAAAGCTGGTCAACGAAGCCAGGCAACGAACTGAAAATGGAGACAGTGAACTAAAGTTGCCGCTGCTCTTGGTACGGAGGATTCTGCTTTAAGGAAAACACTGAAAGCTGTGAGTAGAGAACATAAATTTTGGCATTTCCGGAGGACTGGATCCAGTGCGTTGGGTGTGGGAGATGGTGGTACGAACAGTGCTCTTCGTTTGAGAGTGATATAACGTTCATTTGTGACATTTACTAAATGCGAACTCTCTGGGCATGTTTTGCGTACTCTTAGGCGTAGGTGAACGAAAGAGTGCGCATTTCCCGTTTTTTTTTTTTAATTAGTATTACCTCTCTGCTGCAGTAGTTTTCAGAGTATGTCGATTTTGTGTTAATAAATATAAACCTAAAATGATTTTGTTTTCCTATTGACAATAGCCCAGATATTTACGGTTATTCCTTAACTTAATGATATTGCACAGATCATATATGACAAATAGTACGGACTGTGTACTGAAATCTGACATAGAAAAGATGCGTGGAGATTCAAGTCTGGTTTTCAACTGCGGTCGGCCTGTTATTAGTTCTCCCAGGTAAGCGAGCTGTGACACGGGACGTCTGAAGTAGAAAGTCGGCCCTAGTCACCGTCGCGCTACGTTTGCGCTGTCTGGTAAAGACGCCATTTGGAAGAGGGGTGAATTGTTGCAACTTCCATCTTCATGTTTTGGCTGTAATGTCGGGCAACTCAAGAGTGAACTGGAGGGAATGGCAGATTCTCTCGGATGCAGCGACAGTGCGTAATGATTCCCTTTGGTGTTATTTCACATAACAGCATACCGTTTTACCCTCCGCTTCTCTCTCTCTCTCTCTCTCTCTCTCTCTCTCTCTCTCTCTCTTTCTCTCTCTCTCTACACGAACAACAACATAAACACTATATTGTTCCCTAACTTCCTTTTTGCAATCACCCACACCAGTAGTTGCGCTTAAATCACTAAACTTATACTTCGCGATGGAAATTAATAACTGCACATGAAAAAAGGAGTTCCAATTACACGGCTGCCGAGCGTTTGGGAACTACCAATCAGCTATTCTATTTGGGTTTACTCACATTACAGAAAGTATTCTGTAAAGATTATTAGTTCAGGCCGTCTTTTGCACCAACGTGCATGTAGTCGGTGTCCTGCGTAGAGTCAGATACAGTACGTGACTGAACTTCACTAGATTCACGTTAAAGTAACAACACGAGGAGCGCAAAGCAGTATTAAGGTCACATTTACGTGAATATCATGTTAGATCAGCAACCATACAGTACATGAATACAACATACATTCTTCCACAGTTACTTGAATCATAATTTAATTAATACTTGGCTGGTTTCAACACCGCATGACTATTTTCGAATGGAACCTGTACAAAAGTCAGTAGATCTAAGTTTCCAGGACAATGAAAACTTAAAACACAAAAATTTAGCGGCCGTCCTCGAGAGGAGACTAATTTTGTGGTAGGTGGATATTTCAATGTATTGTGTATCTGCAAGTGTCATAGGACCATCGACGAAAATATTCTCATTTTTATCTCACTGGGCGATCGTCGAACAGATGGAGGATATATGTGTGGGACTATTAGTTATTTTAAAGCTTTCGAGTAATTGGTAGCCCATTGCTAATCGAGTTGGTGTGAGCTTCACGGGAACATATATCATCTTGTTGCGTTACAAACACCTTCATAACATTACGGCGCTGTTCTCCTCTAAAACCCAGTTCTTTCTCTTTATCGCCATTTGGTGTCCTATGCACCTTCAACGATCGCAACTCGGGCGAGTCAACTTCCCTTCATCATCCACTTTTACCGAAAATTCCTGCTTCCTTATCCCCCATAAAATTTCATCAGAACACACTCAGAAGATGCATAACCAATTTCTACTGTTCCTGCAATTAGGATTACCTCAGGCTACTGGTTCTACCCATTGATTTTCTTCAATCTCCTTGGATCTTACAGCAGTCCCTTCTGTGAGTGTATCGCTGGCCTTAAGGAAAATCACATTTAAGTCACTAATCACAAGTCGTAGTGAAATATATTTTTACTCTTTAGCGGAACATACCCTGCGATAAACGTTTGTGAAAAGTTAAAACTTTCTACCCGACAGGGCTTCTAACCCTATCCGCGTCATTAACGGGCAATGTACTATCAGTTGTGACATCTGAGCACCAAATCAAAGCCTTACTTTTCTACTGAGTGAGGAAAAATCAGTAGAAAACTAAACCTTCGAGTTATTCTATGAGAAGCACCCGCACAGTGCAAATGACAGCAGACTGGTCGTAAAGACAAGTATCTGGGCTGGAGAACTTAGATTTTCAAAGAAGTTCAGCATATGCGATATTTTTTAAAAACTGCTTCGTCGTTACTCAGTCTGAAGAACACCTATTCTGCAACTATTTTTTTTGTTTTGCACAAAATACAGGCGCATTATTATTTTCTAGACAGAAATTACTTTAAGCTTACCGTGCCTTTCTGCCAGTTTGTCATAAATTCCTCCGCTATTGCTGTCACTTTCAAACGATTGTCCAAATGTTCTGTCGTCTCAATACCACGGACTCAGACTCTGAAGCAGGGACGCCCTCTAATAGCTTTTGTATCTTGGATGGACCATTGTGCCTTTGAGCACCGTTTATTCTCTGGCGGCCTTCTGCCGTGAACTGTTGCGACCTACCGCCTCGATTACTATGCGCGTCTGCATCACTCATCTTTGTTCCTCTGCCACCTCAAGGTATCAGACAGTCGGCATGAACTCTTCCTTCATTTCAGTCCCAATCTGAGCGCTATACAGGGTGTTACAAAAAGGTACGGCCAAACTTTCAGGAAACATTCCTCACACACAAAGAAAGAAAATATGTTATGTGGACATGTGTCCGGAAACGCTTACTTTCCATGTTACAGCTCATTTTATTACTTCTCTTCAAATCACATTAATCATGGAATGGAAACACACAGCAACAGAACGTACCAGCGTGACTTCAAACACTTTGTTACAGGAAATGTCCTCCGTTAGCGAGAATACATGCATCCACCCTCCGTCGCATGGAATCCCTGATGCGCTGATGCAGCCCTGAGAATGGCGTATTGTATCACAGCCGTCCACAATACGAGCACGAAGAGTCTCTACATTTGGTACCGGGGTTGCGTAGACAAGAGCTTTCAAATGCCCCCATAAATGAAAGTCAAGAGGTTTGAGGTCAGGAGAGCGTGGAGGCCATGGAATTGGTCCGCCTCTACCAATCCATCGGTCACCGAATCTGTTGTTGAGAAGCGTACGAACACTTCGACTGAAATGTGCAGGAGCTCCATCGTGCATGAACCACATGTTGTGTCGTACTTGTAAAGGCACATGTTCTAGCAGCACAGGTAGAGTATGAAATCATGATAACGTGCTCCATTGAGCGTAGGTGGAAGAACATGGGGCCCAATCAAGACATCACCAACAATGCCTGCCCAAACGTTCACAGAAAATCTGTGTTGATGACGTGATTGCACAATTGCGTGTGGATTCTCGTCAGCCCACACATGTTGTTTGTGAAAATTTACAATTTGATCACATTGGAATGACGAAACTAAAATGAGCTCTGCCATGGAAATTAAGCGTTTCCGGACACATCTCCACATAACATCTTTTCTTTACTGGTGTGTGAGGAATGTTTCCTGAAAGTTTGGCCGTGCCTTTTTGTAACACCCTGTATAATCCGAGCTGAAGATGACTTCCTTACGCATACATAGGAAAAGAAATCCACTACTGTATAGCTACATTATTGATGACAAACCGCTGGAAACAGTATCTGTCGTAAAATATCTAGGGAGTAACTATCCAGAGCGATTTTAAGTGGAATGACCACATAAAACAAATAGTGGGAAAAGCAGATGCCAGACTCAGATTTATAGGAGGAATAATAGGAAATGTAACTCATCCTCGACGAAAATGGCTCATAAGGCGCTTGTTCGACCGATTCTTCAGTATTGTTCGTCTATGTGTGATACCTACCAGATAGGACTGATAGAAGAGATGGAGAAGATCCAACGAAGAGCGGCACATTTCGTCACGGGATCGTTTAGTCGGCACGAGAGCGTTTCTGAGATGCTCAGCAAACTTCATTGTCAGACGTTACAAGAGTTACAAGAGATTTGCTACTGAAATTTCAAGAGAGCACTTTCCAGGAAGAGTTGGACAACATGTTACTTCCCCCACATACGTCTCGTGTAATGGCCATGAAAAGAAAATTCAAGAAATTAGAGCCAATACAGAGGCTTATCGACAATCATTCTTCCCACGCGCTCTTCGCGAGTGGAATAGGGTTGGAGGGCTCAGTTAGTGGTACAAAAAAATACCCTCCGCCACACCCCATTGTGTGCCTTGCGGAGCATGATGTAGATGTATTCAAATTCCTTTATCTTCTCGTCCAAGTATATCCTGAGGATCACTGAGTTTGCGGCACATGCCATCTTCAACTCTCTCAAAGTTTGGATTCTACCCCAGGATTATCTGCAACCTCATCGCGGTCTGTGCTTCGATGCCTAGTATGCAGTCACGAATTTTATATTAGATTCTGCGTTTCGAGAACCTCGTCACTTTTCATAAGCAAGGGCTTGTTATAGGACCAGGACCTTACAAAGTTCTTACTACTGCGTATTGACAATAGGTTACTATTTACTGCCCAATATAGTCAAGGTTGTTTCAGTGGTTTTCACAATATTGAAGGATGACGCCCTTCGTACAAGTTATATAACATAACAGCACAGGATAGGTGGAAGATGGGGAGAGATTAATAACACTTTCCTTTATCTGTTCTGGCAGATCGCAGAAAGGGCGAGGAAGCAAAATTCGTTTCGTCTTTCAGTAGCAGTTTTGCGTAGCACTTTTGATGGTTTTTGAGTATCTAACGTTTCAGTCCTTGAAATTAAGTATATTCTCCATCCTGAGTGGTTTCATTTTCCACATCATTGAAATACTTGTTTGGTATCTCAATAATGTGCAAAGGTGGAGTCTGTTTTCTAACTTTCAAAGGCCAGTAATAATTATCCATGTCTCCAGAAACAGCTTCACATTCACATTCCAGTACCACCTGTATATTGGTAACGAAATTGCTGATTTGCGCTTAAGAGGCACGTATACACTGATGTTGTGCCTCGGAAATCGGGCTTTACTTTAGAACTGCTACTTTTCCTTCAAATGGACTAACCCTCACCACACACTTTCATAACTGTTCTGCGGAAGATACTGGTAAGTTGAAAATCTTTTTTGTGACTATAGTAGTTAGTCGCAGTCTTTCGCTGTAATGTGTTGGTGACTTGTATTGGCCAAAAAGTTCCGAGACTGGATTACCAAAAAAATAGAGAAACGTTGATATGATGGTATTAATGCGACAGGCGTTGCACATAGTCTTCTCCCACTTGAGTGCAACGCACAGAAAGTTTACAAAAACATTCGAAACTATCAGAAACGTCCGTCCGTCTGGTATGTTGTTCAACACTTCCGTCACTTCGGCTTGAAAGTCGGCTACGTCATCAAAGCGTTGGTCCTTCACGTGAATTTCTGCACTTTGGCGTTTTGCGTAGGTTGATGTTGATAACACCAAGTCTAGTTACCCGTGACAATTATCTTTTTTCTTTTTTCTTTTTTTTCTTTTTTAGAAAATAATTGTTCGCATTTTTCATTCAATCAAGTTGCGGTAGCCGCCCGCGTGTCTTTTTTTTTTCCCTGTGCTTAACAAACGTTTCACTCACTTTTCTCTTCTTGACGACATTGTGGGGAACGTCTTGAACACTTTATTTAGAGATGTTGCTCCAGTGCAGTTTGTGATATAACAACGTTGACACACTACGGTCGCACGTTCACTACTTAACACTGCCTGCTCACAACTGACTGGTCGACTGAGTGGACATCTGTCGTTTACAGTTGTTAGTTCAAGCTGCAACCGTTACGCTAACGGTGCATGTATCGGAGGAATAAAATCAGTCTCGGAACTTTTAGGACGGACGGTGTGTACTATCGCAAATCTTTGATTTTCTTCATTTTTTTTCTTTATATATTTTAATTTTCTATTGATATTCTGTAAATTATGTGGTGATTTGAGCCGTGACGGAATAAAATGGCTCACGAGGTCCCATGGAAGCTGACGAAAATACATAAATTTGTGTTGTAGACTTCTTTTGAAAACCAATTTTTTTTGTCAGCATCGCTGTGTTAACAAAATTACTGGATTACTAGTTTCGGCAGCATGTATTGTCATCGTCAGAGCCATAAAACAGGGAAGTAGTAGTTACATCATACAATACTCACATCACACGCGAGGCTCATCCAATATGCATAAAAGGTCGAGGCTTTACCATGACATGCCAGGTGTTCTATCATGAAGTATGTACGCTATATGATCAAAAGTATCCGGACACCCCCAAAAACATATGTTTTTCATATAAGGTGCAATGTGCTGCAACCTACTGGCAGGTACTCTATATTAGCGACCTCAGTAGTAGTAGCATGTGACGGAACTCACGGACTTCGAACGTGGTCAGGTGACTGAGAGTCATACATGTGCACGCGAGATTTTCACACTCCTAAACATCCCCCTAGGTCCACTGTTTCTGATGTGATAGTGAAGTGTAAACCTGAAGGGACACGTACAGAACAAAAGCGAACAGGCCGACATCGTCTGTTGAATGACAGAGACCGCCGACAGTTGAAGAGGGTCGTAATGTATAATAGGGAGACATCTATCCAGACCATCACACAGGAATTCCAAACCACAACGGGATCCACCAGATCGGGTGGGATCCGTACCAGATCGGGTTGACGGAGGAGATAGAGAAGATCCAAAGAAGAGCGGCGCGTTTCGTCACAGGGTTATTTGGTAACCGTGATAGCGTTACGGAGATGTTTAACAAACTCAAGTGGCAGACTCTGCAAGAGAGGCGCTCTGCATCGCGGTGTAGCTTGCTCGCCAGGTTTCGAGAGGGTGCATTTCTGGATGAGGTATCGAATATATTGCTTCCCCCTACTTATACCTCCCGAGGAGATCACGAATGTAAAATTAGAGAGATTAGAGCGCGCACGGAGGCTTTCAGACAGTCGTTCTTCCCGCGAACCATACGCGACTGGAACAGGAAAGGGAGGTAATGACAGTGGCACGTAAAGTGCCCTCCGCCACACACCGTTGGGTGGCTTGCGGAGTATAAATGTAGATGTAGATGTAGAAGTACTATGCCAGTTAGGCGGGAGGTAAGAAAACTTGGATTTCATGGTCGTGCGGCTGCTCATAATCCACAAATCGCGCCGGTAAATGCCAAACGACGCCTCGCTTGGTGTAAGGAGCGTAAACATTGGACGATTGAACAGTGAAAAAACGTTGTGTGGAGTGACGAATTACGATACACAATGTGACAATCCGATGGCAGGGCGAATGCCCGGTGAACGTCATCTGCCAGCGTGTGTAGTACCAACAATAAAATCCATAGGCGATGGTGTTATGGTGTGGCACTATCACAGCACAGGCCTATATCGATGTTTTAAGCACCTTCTTCCTTCCCACTGTTGAAGAGCAATTCGGGGATGGCGATTGCATCTTTCAACGCGATCGAGCACCTGTTCATAATGCAATGCCTGTGGCGGAATGATTACACGATAATAACATCCCTGTAATGGACTGGCCTGCACAGAGTTCTGACCTGAATCCGATAGAACACCTTTGCGATGTTTTGGAAAGCCGACTTCGTGCCAGGTCTTACCGATCGACATTGATACCTCTCCTCAGTGCCGCACTTCGTGAAGAATGGGCTGCCATTCCCCAAGAAACCTTCCAGCACATGGTTGCACGTATGCCTGCGAGAGTGGAAGCTGTCATCAAGGCTAAGAGTGGGCCAACACCATAGTGAATTCCAGCATTACCGATGGAGGGCGTCACGAACTTGTAAGTCATTTTCAGCCGGATGTCCGGATACTTTTGATCACATAATGCTATCTGATCAAAAGTATCTGGACATCTGCTAGTGGACATTAATGTAGAGTGTGTCCACCCTTCACCTTAATGTCGACTTCAGCTCTACTGGAGACACCTTAAATGAGGCATCTGAGTGTCAACCCATCCTTACTCAAAGTCGAAACCAGAGAAAGTAGTAATGTTGAACGCTGTGGTCTGGAGCGAAGTCGACGTTCTAACTCATCCCAAGGGTGATTAGTGAGGTTCACGTCAGGACTTTGGGCAGGCCAGTCAATTTCAGGACTGTTACTGTTCACAAACTGTTGCCTCACAGATGTTGCTTTATGGCAGGGTGCATTGTCAGGCCTAAACTATCGTCACTTCCGAACTGTTCCTCCACTACACAGCACACAACGTTGTGAAATTTGTGCATATCTTACCGCATTTAGCGTTTTGTTAAGCGCAATAAGGGGACCACGCCCTAACGAAAAGCAACCACATACTGTAACCCCACCTTCTCGTACTTCACTGTTGGCACTACACATGATGGTAGGTAACGTTCGCCAGACTCGCCAAACCCAAACAGTTACATGGGATTGCCATCGGATATAGCATGAGTCATCACTCCAAATCACTTGTTTCTAGTCAACCCAAGCGACCCTTAACATTGATTATAGAAATGTGTGTCTTGTGAGAAGCTGCTCGACTACTGTGCCTCATTTTTTTTTTTAACTCCCTACGCAGTCACTATGCCAGGTCGACTGCTGGTAGCACTTTTAAACTTACGAGTAATTTCTTACACTGATTTCTTGTAAGTTTTTACAACCACCCTCCGCTATGCTCCAATGGTCCCTGTCCGTCAATACATGAGGTCTACCTGGTCTTGGTTTAGCTGTAATTGTTCCTTCGCGTTTCCACTTCACAATCACGTCACCTAAAGTCGGCTTGAACAGCTACAGAATGCTCCCGATGGATTTGTTACTCAGCTGACATCGATTGATTAGTTCACGTTCGAAGTCACTGAGCTCTCTTGACCAACCCATTCTGCTGTTGCTGCTTCTCTGAAAAAACAACACTCCTCCTCCTTTTATACCTGCGCGTCCCCTCTCGTAAGATCTAGAAGTAAGTTCCGCAATGCATAGGGGTGTCCGGACGCTTTTGATCAGGTAATGTATCTCACTCCACGATATCGTTCTGCGCATGTTGGTGGTCGAGAGCGTTCAGGGTTCGAGGATATGCGTGACGTAGATGTTTAGCAATGTACCTACACCTTCAAGAATTAAACCTGTAGAAATTTCTTATTGAAAATATGACTGATACTGTCTTTCACACACACACTTGTAATTTGCAAAAGAGGCACATGGTTATTTTAGCAATCAGGATTGTCACATTTGAATCTATCAGAATCCACATGTGAATACTTTTGGATCCCACCAACAAAGTTTTTCCGTCAACATTTGGGCTAAAATTGTCAGTAATCATCTTCTCGATCCTGTTCAATTGCCAGTGTATTTATCTAGTGCAGCTTGGCATCATCTTCTAAGCACCACATCTGCATAAATGCCGGGAACAGTACTGCTTGCAGAACTCACCAATTTCTGGTCCCAAAATGATCAGTCTGGAACCGCGCGACCGCTACAGTCGCAGGTTTGAATCCTGCCTAGGGCATGGATGTGTGTGATGTCCTTAGGTTAGTTAGGTTTAAGTAGTTCTAGGTTCTAGGGGACTGATGACCTCAGCAGTTAAGTCCCATAGTGCTCAGAGCCATTTTAAACCCAAAATGATGGAGCCACAGCAGATTTCTTTGCTCATATGTCACAGTAGTTAATTGATAAAGCTAGGAACTAAACATCGATTGAGCGGGATCTTTTGCTTAGTCAGGGATACTCGAACTGATTTCATATTTTTCGATTTCCAGAAGTATTTTGACACAATTCCTCACAAGGGGCTTCAAGTCAAATTGCGTGCCTATGGGGTATCGTCTCAGTGATGCGACTGAGGTCGTGATTTCCTATAAGAAAGGTCACAGTTCGTAGTAATTGATGGGAAGTCATCGAGTGGAATAGAAGTGATGTTTGGGATTCCCCAAGGAAGTGTTATAGGTCTTCTGCTGTTGCTAATCTATAAAACGATTTTGGAGACATTCTGAATCATTTTTGGAACACAACCTACGACCAGGTTAGAGACAGAAGTGATGACACTTTCTGCAGTACCTGACCATCATTTTGCAGGACAATGCTCAAGCGCGTACAGTGCTAGCTGTTACTGATTTGTTTGACTGATGGGTTTGCCAAGTGCTATACCACCTACTGCACTCCCCTGACTGAAGCCCTCGTGAGTTCAACTCGATTTCTAAATTCTGAAGGAAACACTTCACGACATTCGCTTCAGAACAGCTACAAATGTGTCGGGTAATAGACCGCACCGCTCGAACTGTCAACACAACTGGCACTGCTAAGAGTATCCTACGACTTCCTCATCACTGGCAATGAGGATTATACACAATGCTAGTGATTACTTTGAAGGTCAGAAAAACTTTGAAACACGTATCTATTTTGTACGAGCTGTAAAGAAATAGTTGCCACAATTAAAGTTACAACCCTCGTACATAAACCACTCCATAAACCACGCCCAGGCATGGAGTGAAGGTAATTTATTAACTATTGTGCATTACTGCAAAATTTTTCCCCAATACTGAGAATTATTGGAGAATACCGCGTATTATTGAACAATAATTGGCTATCATGTGGTACTGCTACACGATAGAAAAATGACTGTCCACTAAAAACGCATAAATATGCGCACGCAAATACATTCTAACTCTTTCACTATACTATTAAGATAATGGGAGAGTCATTTACAGGAGTGGAGCCATAGAGAGGAAATTTCGTAACCCACGATATCGGATAATATCGGTAGCAGTTCAGTTTTAACCTGCTGGCACGGTAGCTCAGCGTGTTCGGTCAGAGAGCTGGTTCGACTCGAAAAAAAAACTGAGTGAAAGGATCAACAATGAACTTGAACGGATGTCATGTGATGTCCGCAACGACCAAACACAACGATCAACAACGAACGAAACGAAATGCAATTAAAGCATACCTTATGTTGTCCTGACAACTGAGCAGGATTGCTGTCATGTACTAAACGGGCCACAGAAACAATATCTGGAAAAAAAACCAATATCTGAAAAATGTGTCGTGGAGCAATTCACTGTTTATCCGCAGCTGTAAAGCACGTATCGTATCGACTTGTGACTGGAATACCGCCTCAGTATTGGTCCAATACGCACAGTGCCATCTACACAAGATTTCGTGAGACTCATGTCGGGAAGCGCACCTTTTCCTATTTCTGTTCTGTTCAGGTTTTGAAGCGAGTTGGCCCTCTGTGCGCCGGTCGGATTCGATCTGACGCCGATGCAACTCCCATACCAGCACCTTAACATGCACAGCAATCCTGGTGGGTCCAAATCAGAATGTCTTGGACAAAATATTCTAGGGGTGCAATGAGAGTGCCTGAAGTGTGGGTCAATTAAAGCTAATGTGAATTAGTAGGATAAAAAAAAGTCGTCAGCAAAGTGACAGGTGTTGGGTCGAGCTCCAGTCACTTCAAGGATTTTTACCTGTCGCTTATCCCTTATTTCACCTCTGGAAATGTTTGGTGACGTGGAAAATTCCGAGTTGTACCTTGTATAGGAGTCATTGTCCCCATGAAACTGGCTGGTTAAGTCAGTTCAAAGATAGGAGGTAGTTAATGGCATACCACCCCATACAAGACCGTGTCTAGTAAAGCACTGTGGTGTTCAAACCAGTCTTCGGACGGATGACAGCTGTATCTTAGAATACATAGTTAACGCTACACTACTGAACACGTTAATGACTTTGGAATAACTAGACCTTGGTATAAAACTTTATCAAATAAGACGAGCACATAAAATCAGTAGTAGGAGGAAGTAAATGGTGACTCATATTTATTGTACCAATTCTGGTAAAGTATAATGCACCTGCAAAAGAAAGAGCTGATAATTTGAACGTTATTTTATCCATGATCGATCTCGTGAAGTCCGTGGTTGTTAATGATTGTTGGTGAATAACGCAACCAGCCACAAAGACTTTTAAAACACTTTCTTTCAATATCATAATCCAGGGGTGGTCAACCTTTTTTACCTGCCGTCCACTTTTGCATCTTTGTTGCCAGTGAAATGTTGTAACTGCCCACTGCATCCATGGTAATGGTGATTTATAAAGTAGAGAAGTAAGTTTATTTTATAAAATTTATAAAGCAGAATTGCAGCATATTAAAGCATATAATAATTTCTTACCAAATTCTTTATGTAAAAATTTTATGAAAACCTAATGAATTTTTTTTGACGCCCTACCGCCTACTGCCCACAACGAAAGCAGGAACGCCCACTAGTTGGCAGGAGGGACCAGGTTGACTACCAGTGGCATCACCGGTTTGGCGCTGTCATGCCCATTTTCAGATGGCTAACGATTTTGATTACATTGATGTTTTGCTCAGCAGCATGTCGTCCATGCCTGTGCTACGCAAAGGAAAGGAGGGAGTTTTTCGTTCCGTTGACCAGGAAGTCATTAGAGGAGGAGCACAACCATGAGATAGGGAAGGAAGAGGAACTCAACAGTGCCCTTCTAAAGGGACGATCTGGATATTTGCCTTTAGCAACATAGGGAAATCATGAAAAACATAAATCTGGATGGTCGAACGGGGATTTGAACCGTTATCCTCCTGAATGAGAGTCCAATATATTAACCGCTATGCCACCTCATTCGATACACTACACAAGAACATTTAAATATTTAGCGCCACTTGTACATTCCGACGGACCTGGGTAATTCCAGCAGGACGTGTGACACCCCACACGTCCAGAATTGCTACAGAGTGTCTCCAGGAAAACTCTTCTGAGTTTCAACTCCCCAGACATGAACATTATTGAGCATATCTGGGATGCCTTGCAACGTGCTGTTCAGAAGAGATCTCCACCCCCTCGTACTCTTATGGATTTATGGACAGCCCTGCAGGATTCATGGTGTCATTTCCCTCCAGCACTACTTCAGATATTAGTCGAGTCCATGCCACGTCGTGTTGAAGCACTTCTGCATGCTCGTGGGGGCCCTGCATGATATTAGGCACATTTTGTAGTTTCTTTGGCTCTTCAGTGTATATGCACAACTGTCTTAATATCATAAAGGGCCCAGATTCGATTCCTGGGCGGGTTGGAGACTTTTTCCGCTCAGGGATTCGGTATTGTGTTGTCGTCACTTTCGTAGCATCATAATTGACATTCTAGTATTGAGATGGCTGTATGCACACATCCCAATAGCCAATAAATTAAAAAAAAAGTTGTTTCTGTAATGTCACCGCATGTTTCCAGTAACAGCCATGTGAGGCCAAGTCAATGGTATCGTTGTCAAGCAGTACCCCAACTGTCTGCGTGTAGTGTTATTCGTGTCGAACTAAGTGAAAGTTTTCTAAATGTGTGTGACTCATCTAACTGATGTGTGAGCTGGGTACCAGCCCAGTATTCACCTAGTGGGCTGTGGGAAACCGCTAAAAACCACATTGTCATCTGGGGCTGATGCACTTCCCCATCCTGGAATCGGTGCTTCAACACGCACAATGAAACGGGTGGGTTACTACACAGATTTTGAAGCAGCCTAATTAAGCATATGTGTGAACTTCAAACTAACATGAAGGATATTATGAAGTATTAGTGTGCCCCAAACCATTATTTAGAATCCACTGGAATATATGATAGTATGTATAACTGTTTCACCTCATACATAAATAAATGCAGGCACATTAGCATGTTTTCACTGTTAAAAACTTATGAAGTGGCTCTAAATATTAACACGCTGACAACCAAAACCATAATAATAATAATAATAATAATAATAATAATAATAATAATTTTATTATCATTCGGTCA
Source organism: Schistocerca cancellata (assembly GCF_023864275.1). Taxonomy (NCBI): domain Eukaryota; kingdom Metazoa; phylum Arthropoda; class Insecta; order Orthoptera; family Acrididae; genus Schistocerca; species Schistocerca cancellata. The sequence goes on from NC_064629.1 coordinate 662,857,758, forward strand.
TTACAGCAATAGACAATGTCAGGCTTATAATACAATATAACAGTTAATTCAAAAAAACAAGAGGCATGTCATTAATACTACAAAATTATATTACATTTGAAATAATCATTTATGTCATAGAATGGGTGAGCAACTAACCATTTGTACAGTTTTTGTTTCAGTGCTTGTTCAGTTCTTGAACATATTGTGGAAGCTTATTAAATAATTTGTGCTCTATCAGTTCATAGCTGTCAAGTGACTTTGACGGCCTGTGGTAAGCAGTATAAATGCATCTGCTCCTTCTCGTGTTGCAGAAATGTATAATTTCTCTACATTTTGCTTTCAGTAACTTCTTTTTTATGTGGAGTAAAACATAGTAAATATGTAGGTGTATTAGAGTCACAATTTTTTTCACAGAACAATGGTTGGCAGTGTGCTTTATATGGAGAACCAGTAATTATCCTAATGGTTTTCTTTTTTAGTATTAGGATGTCATGCACTGAACTTGAGATCCCCCATAAAATAGTACCATATGTTAGGATGCTTTGGAAAAATGCAAAGTATGATGTTCTAACATAATTTTATGGTACACAGTCCAAAAGTCGCGATAGCAAAAACCTTGAGTCTAGACAATTTACCACCAATATATTGTACATGTTGACCCCAGGACAATTTTTCATCTGTATATACCCCTAAAAACTTAACTCAACTAGGATCATCTGATGGAGGCTTGTCTTTTAGACTAAAAACCATCTGCTGCATTTTGTTATCATTTAGTAGCAAGCCATTTGCTTTAAACCAATAGTGTGCTTGCGCCATTGTCTCTGCAACAATGCTTTGAGGCTACTATAATCATGACTACAATGAAGGAAAGTTGTACCATCTGCATATAGTGTGTTATGGACTCGATGGATGATGGAAGGTCATTGATCGTTATTAGGAACATAAAAGTCTCCAGTACAGATCCCTGTGGTACACTTATTTTAACTAATTCAATGTAGGACTTTTCTTTACCTACACAAACAGCTTGCTTGCGATCCTGTAGGTATGATTTTAATAGTTAAAGGCTGTTACCTTCAGTGCCATAGTACTCGATTTTTTCTAGGAGTATTACTCCATTTTTGCTAGGAGTATTTTATGCTCTACACATTCAAAAGCCCTACTTAGATCACAAAAGGTGACTTGAGGAAATACACTATCCTCAAACACTTGATGAACGTGTTTGACTACTGAGTCTATAGCATCAACATTTGACAAGTTTTTCCTAAAACCATACTGTGATTCGCTAATTATTCCTGCATTTTCAATGTACATGGATAACTGTTGGTATACACTCCTGGAAATGGAAAAAAGAACACATTGACACCGGTGTGTCAGACCCACCATACTTGCTCCAGACACTGCGAGAGGGCTGTACAAGCAATGATCACACGCACGGCACAGCGGACACACCAGGAACCGCGGTGTTGGCTGTCGAATGGCGCTAGCTGCGCAGCATTTGTGCACCGCCGCCGTCAGTGTCAGCCAGTTTGCCGTGGCATACGGAGCTCCATCGCAGTCTTTAACACTGGTAGCATGCCGCGACAGTGTGGATGTGAACCGTATGTGCAGTTGACGGACTTTGAGCGAGGGCGTATAGTGGGCATGCGGGAGGCCGGGTGGACGTACCGCCGAATTGCTCAACACGTGGGGCGTGAGGTCTCCACAGTACATCGATGTTGTCGCCAGTGGTCAGCGGACGGTGCACGTGCCCGTCGACCTGGGACCGGACCGCAGCGACGCACGGATGCACGCCAAGACCGTAGGATCCTACGCAGTGCCGTAGGGGACCGCACTGCCACTTCCCAGCAAATTAGGGACACTGTTGCTCCTGGGGTATCGGCGAGGACCATTCGCAACCGTCTCCATGAAGCTGGGCTACGGTCCCGCACACAGTTAGGCCGTCTTCCACTCACGCCCCAACATCGTGCAGCCCGCCTCCAGTGGTGTCGCGACAGGCGTGAATGGAGGGACGAATGGAGACGTGTCGTCTTCAGCGATGAGAGTCGCTTCTGCCTTGGTGCCAATGATGGTCGTATGCGTGTTTGGCGCCGTGCAGGTGAGCGCCACAATCAGGACTGCATACGACCGAGGCACACAGGGCCAACACCTGGCATCATGGTGTGGGGAGCGATCTCCTACACTGGCCGTACACCACTGGTGATCGTCGAGGGGACACTGAATAGTGCACGGTACATCCAAACCGTCATCGAACCCATCGTTCTACCATTCCTAGACCGGCAAGGGAACTTGCTGTTCCAACAGGACAATGCACGTCCGCATGTATCCCGTGCCACCCAACGTGCTCTAGAAGGTGTAAGTCAACTACCCTGGCCAGCAAGATCTCCGGATCTGTCCCCCATTGAGCATGTTTGGGACTGGATGAAGCGTCGTCTCACGCGGTCTGCACGTCCAACACGAACGCTGTCCAACTGAGGCGCCAGGTGGAAATGGCATGGCAAGCCGTTCCACAGGACTACATCCAGCATCTCTACGATCGTCTCCATGGGAGAATAGCAGCCTGCATTGCTGCGAAAGGTGGATATACACTGTACTAGTGCCGACATTGTGCATGCTCTGTTGCCTGTGTCTATGTGCCTGTGGTTCTGTCAGTGTGATCATGTGATGTATCTGACCCCAGGAATGTGTCAATAAAGTTTCCCCTTCCTGGGACATTGAATTCACGGTGTTCTTATTTCAATTTCCAGGAGTGTATTACAAATTCAAACACTTTAGAGAGAGCTGGGACTATGGAAATTGGTCTGTAGCTTGATGGTGAGTTAATATCTCCTTTTTTATATATTGGGACTACCCTAGACACTTTTAGCTCATCAGAAAATTATCCCTCAGATATACACTTATTTATGAAGTATGTTAAAGGATACACAACACAATCTATTACTTTTTTCAGAATGTTACAAGAAATGTCATATATGTCTGCACTATCAGATGATTTCAGATGTTTAACTATTTTTAGGATGAGACTAGGTGGGACCTCAGAGTGGGTAAACATACTTGTGTTTAGTAGTGGTTTACAGACATTTTTTGAAAGAATCTCAGATGAGCTAATGACAGGTTTGGTGATAGCATTTCCTACTTCTTTTACTGATTTAATAAAGAAATATTGAATTTCTGAGGGCATATGCTGATTTTTCTATTTCTTACAACTTTAGTGACACTATTAGCTTCCATGCAGCTTTGCATTTATCCATGGGATTCTCAATACTGCTGAAGTTGTGTGCTCTTTTGGCTTCCACAATGGCTTTTTTGTACTTATTCCTACATTGAACATAGGCTGATCTGGCATGGTCAGTCTTCAGATTTTTATGTAAACTGTGCAACAATACAACTTGGTTTTTCAGATTTGTTAGTTGTGCAGTATACCATGGGTTTTGTTTGTTTATACCCTAGCCTTTGGAACCTTTGTCGATTATTTTGTATTTCTTTATCAGAATGCAGTCATTACATTGTGTCAAAAATGTTTTGAAAAACCTTTCAAATATTTGTTTTGCTGACAGATGTTTACATAGGCTATAGTTTGTGTCACCAGACCATTGGCCAAACCAGTCTCTGTTAGTAAGGGACTTACAAAACATGTCAATTTTATCATTTGTGACCAATCTAGTAATTACCATTTTTGGGACTGACTTATTAATGTTACTGTTATGAGCACAGAACTTACTTATGTAATTTAATGATACAGAACCATGATCTGAGAATGGGAATACTGTCACATCACATGATTCTTCTGTAGTACTGAAACTGACAAAGAAATTTTCAAGACATGCTTCATGTCTTGTGGGTCTATTATTGATAAAGTGCAGATTGTACTGTCTTAGAAGATTTTTGAGCTCAGTGACACTATGGTTGTCTGTTGTTACATCAAAATCTGCGTTCAAATCTCCGTCTACTACAATGTCATAATGACACCATTTTGTCTTTCTAAATACAGCTAACAGCATGTCTAGTTTTTCTAAAAATACACTAATGTTACCCTTAGATGATCTATACAAGGTTATTATCACTAAAATTCTGTTCATCTCACAAATAGTTTAGATCAAACCCATGAATGGAGTGGCCAAGTGACTGGTGAGAATACAATGCCACACCACCACTTTTATGCAGTTTTCTACAGTAATCATTTGCTATTTTACAATAAATTCTTTGTCTTCTACTCCTTGAATATTCAGGTAGCAAATTTTAAGATGAGAATTGTTATTGTCTTTAGAATTAACAGTTTGGTCAATGTATTCAGAAACATTAGCCACACAAATGTGGGCATGACAGGATGAAACTGGTTATGGCATTGAAATGAGGCACTTTATGAGTATTTGTGGTCAGTTAGTTGCATATTTCACCAACAAGTGAATAACTTTCCAGTAAGAGTAATTCATTATAATTTCCCTACTGTTCACAAGTTTCACCATGTCAGATTAAAGGAAGAGACTGGACTACTGAAGTCATCATGAGGGTATTAGGTATATGCCCAGAAACCAGTGAAAGAGAGAAGGAAGATTAGTGTTCAATGTACCATTGACAGTGATGTCAATAACTATAAAGCACAAAGCTGGGGTAGGGAAGGATGGCAAAAGATATCAGTTGTGTCCTTCTTGAAGGAACAACCATTGCATCTGCCTTATGCAATTTAGGGAAAACATAGAAACCCTAAATTTAGATTTCCACATGGAGCTTTGAACCTTGACCCTCCTAATGTGAGTACAGTGCATTATCAACACGTGAATGACTGCCAGAATGTTGTATGCTATTTACATAAATGTGCACGAATGTGACTTAACAGAAAAAATGATAATTTCCAATTTTTAGTGAGAATAATATCTAAAAATGGATTGGCACCAACCAAAGGAGAAGTTACTGATATGGTTCAAACTGCAATTACAAATAAATAAAATCATGTGATATTCTAAAGTTTTTCTGTATAGTAGACTAAAACTTGAAAACATGTGTATCTGTGTGAATAAGAGAAAAATGGCAACTCACTGATAATCACAGGCCAAGAGAAAACTAGCAGCACATTAAGAAAAGTGAGTGTAAATAAACATAACTGCCTCTCTTTCCTCATCTTGTGGCCCTATCTTGTCAGCAGTTTTTGGTGAACTCCTAGGAATTATTGTGTTGAAATTGTCTAATTAAATTGCATAGTTATATAATAAGACGCTTGAATAAAGACAGTCAGTGGAGAGAGATCAGGCTCACACTTAAGTTTTATTATTATTTTATTTATTTTTGCATGTTCCATGGATCCATACAACAATGAATTTGCCCTGCAGGTGGAACATACAAAGATTATGATTACATATGTTTACATGTACACTATCTGATAAAAAGTGTCTGGATATATATTAGTAAATATCAGTGTGGGTGTGTCCACCATTTGCCTTTATGATGGCTTGAACTCTACTGGGGACACTCTCAGTGAAGTGTCTGAATGTCTGTGAAATGTCAAGCACCGACACTAGAGAAGGTATTGATGCTGGACAGTGGGGTCTGGAGTGAAGTCAGTGTTAAAACTCATCCCAAATTTGTTCCAGTGAGTTCAGATCCAGACTCTGGACAGACCAATCCATGTCAGGAATGTTGTTATTCACCAACCATTGCCTCATAGATGCTGCTTTGTGAGCGGGTGCACTGTTATGCTGCTACAAACAGTCATCACCTCCAAACTGTTCCTCTACTATACATTCTGCTGGCAAATGTGTTCGTATCTGTCTGGATTTGAAATCCAATACAGAGCTCACACAGTAACCATGAAAAACATCTCCATATCTTAACACCACCTCCCGTGTACTTCACTGTTAACAATTCCCATGATGGAAGGTAATATTCTCCAGGTATTTTCCAAACCCAAAGCCTTCCACAGGATTGTCTCATGATATAGTGGAATTCATCATTCCAGATAACTAGTTCCCAGTCATCCACTGCCCAGCAGCATTACTCTTTACATCATTCCAAGAGTCAATTAGCACTGAAATGTGAGGCTTATAGGAAGCTGCTCAACAATTGTACTCCATTCTTTTTAACTCCCTCACACAGTAATTGTGCCAGTTGGACTGCTGGTAGCACTCTGGAACTCATTAGTAATTCCTTTCACTGATTTCATGTGATTTCTTACCTCTATCCCCCACAACACCCAGTGGCCACCATCTATCATTACATGAGGTCTCTCTGGTCTTGCTTTTGCTGTGGTTATTCCTTTGCATTTCTGATTCACAGTCACATCACCTTCAGTCTACTTCAGCACCCTTAGAAGTGTTGAAATGTTAGTGATGAATCTGTTACTTAGGTGACATCCAATGACCAATCCACTTTTGAATTCACTAATGTCTTTTGACAACCCATTCTGCTGTTACTTCTTCTCGACTGGGAACACAATACTCCCTGTATCCTTTTATATGTGCAAGACATCTGGAGGTCAGTGACACATTACACAGGGATGTACAGATACTTTTGAATCAAGTAGTGTATATTCAATTACAATTCACAACACAACAAATACAACAGTATTAAAAATAAAACAATAAATTGTTATTTGCACACATCAATAGTGGCATGCTCAGAACAGTTTAACAGACATACTTGTTTATAAGTGTAATATTTGTTTTTGTGGTGACGATACTAATGACTCCAGAGAGTACTGCACTACAATCAATAAGCCATGCTCGAAACACTCATAGCGCAGCAGCAGCTATGGGTTGGCAGTACAAACTATACTGAGGTCCACCAGGGCCACAGCTGCCAACTCATGGGCATCATGTGTGCGTATAGTGAATGGTCAATGCCTCATTAAATAGCAGAGCAGTAAGCTACAGCAGACAGTCCTCTTCAGTGCACTGAGTCATGTACAGTCTCCAGTTACCACTGAGTCTACAAGCTGCAGTGTTCATCAATCATCTCCGAGACTTAGGCTCTGTAGGCATTGTAGGCCAGATCTGGACTCTACATAGGCATCACTCAGAGGCACAGTAATATTGTAAGGGATTGTGCTGGAAATTTCACAAGAAGAAGCATCATTTAAGTGAAGTATTTCTTCATATTTTTATAAATATCATTTTATTTCTAATTGTTGGGAATCTTTCTGATTGAAGGTAACCTATGGTGTCCTCCTGCATTCCTGACAGTTTTTGATCCCAAAGCTGTATATTTACATAATGAAATTGAAATTACAACACTAGCCACAGTTGGACACTGAAATAAATCCAATGGTGCAAGTGAAAATTTGTGTCACAGCAGGACTCGAACACAGATTTACCACTTTATGTGAGCAGTCACCTTAACCACTTCAGTTATCTATGCATGCTTCATGTCCAACAAATTCCCAACCTAGCACACACTACACACATAGCACCCCTGTCCATTACCCCCATTGCTAGCAGCCTCACAATGATTCCTGTAAGAAGTCAGATCAAGAGTGCATATGAACTGAATGATATTTAAGTGCCATTAAGGTGCATATATTTATGTGTGTGGTGTCTGCTTTTTTGGACATGTCCATGAAAAAACTGAAATTATGACATACTCCGCAATTGGGCATAGAACTGAATTCCATGGCAGCAAGTGAAAATTTGTGCCAGACAAGGACTCGAGCCCAGATTTCCTGCTTTATGCTGGCAGTCAACTTAACCACTTTGGCTATCCAACCACACTTCATGTCCAACTCAAATTCCTAACTTGCCAGATACTACACATGTAATGGCCCATGACCATTACCATCATTGCTTGCAGCCTCACACTGAGTCCTGCAAGAGATTGGACAATGAGTTCATCTCAACTAAATGATCTTTAACTGGCATCAGAGTGGAAAGGTCTGAAAGAGCAGACACCACGCATATAAATGTATGAGCCCTGACAGCAATTAAAGATCATTCAGTGTAGGTGCACTCTTCACCTGACTTTTGCAAAGAATCTGTATGAGGCTACAAGCAACAAGAGTAATGAACAGGGGGAGCTACATATGTAGTGTGTGATAAGTTGGGAGTTTGGATTGGACATGAAGCATGCTCAGATAGCTGTAGTGGTTAAGGTCACTGTGGATCAAGTATGGCTTTCAAAGTAGCACTATAATCTTAAGTTGTAGGCATTTGGGAAACAGATGGTAGCTGGCAGTGTTTGTAGGCGTGCACAAGAGCACTTCACACACTTCTGAACAAGTGGTCTGATTGTTCTACTTGTTTGGAATAAGTCTGAGATCATCTGATTTAATTTTGTGATCTTCTTCTTCTTCTTCTTCTTTTGTGTGTGTGTGTGTGTGTGTGTGTGTGTGTGTGTGTGTGTGTGTGTGTTTGCCAATGCAGCTTCATTGTTGTAAAACTATAGTTAATAAAACAGAGCAACATTTATTGTGACAAGACCGCTACATTTACAGAACAACTGATAAACTACATCCTGCTCAAATATTCAGTTCATCCTTCATGACATCAGCTGTGTAGTAGCTTTTCCCCCAGTAAATCTAGGTTCACACTCAGAATGTTGTTGCCTTTTAGTCAGTTGTAAATTTTCATAGTTGTAAATTTTAGTAGTTCAAGAAAATTGCATTCCCTACAATCCATATACAATTAATGATATTGCATGGTCCACCATTCCTATCAAAAGCTTTCCCTCAGACAACTTACATCCAATGGATTTTTTACACCACTGTGCAGATAGTTTTGTGTCAGGCATGAGTGATGGTCAAAAAACTAAATTTGTTAAAAGATGTCTTGAAAGTGAAGCTCTGTCTTGGGTAAATCTAAATTTAAGTCAGTGGGAAATATACCAAAGTTAAAAAAAAAAAAAAAAAAAAAAAAAAAAAAAAAAAAAAAAAAAAAAAATTTTGGTCAGAAGCTGAACAAGGGAGAATTAAAAGTGAAATTCTGAATGGTCCAAATCATAGGAATAGGGGCTGTACCCTGAAAGAGTTTTCTAAGAACCAACTGCAGAAATTAGCACACCTTGACAGGCCATTTGATGAAATGACATTGATTGATGTACTAAAAAGGAGATTACCAGAGTGGTTGCAGTGGAATTTAGTACATGAATCTGATGATTGCCTTGAACAATTTTTATGATATGTTGACAGGCTCGATAGGGCAGTAGAAAGAAGCATGTACCATACTAATCGAAATGATAGACATCAGAATGGTAATAACTACAGAAACAGAGATAATGGTAATTTCTATCAGGGTCAAACTGATAATAGAGACAGAAATTTTGAACATCAGCAGAATATAAATAATGGGGATAACTGTGGACAATTTTATAGAAGAAATAATCATAGAGTTGGCTGTTTGGGAAATGGCAGTCTGCCTCATTGAAGGTCCACAGTTTTGGGGTGAGGAAACACAACAATTGCAGGACCCCCAATTTACACTTACATTTAGACAATAATGACAGTATTAATAATGTTGCACAGGTATCTGAAGTTGAACAGCAAGAATATCAGATTTCTCATTTATGTTTTGATCAAAAGTTTCAGAATTCTATGTTTAATTATACTGATGTAGATACTAATCACAAACCAGAATGTGAGAATAATGAGAATTTTGATATAGTGGGTACTAATGATTTCTTCTCTTGGTCAGAAAACAGTGATATTGATGTGTGTAAAACAGGTTATGACTGTAATGGATCTGAATTAGGTGGTATTTTTTATGTAGATGTGAATGAGAGCTGTGAAATAACTGAGGTTGGTAAGTCTGAGACAGGCAGCTTATTGCAAATGAATATAGGTGAGGTGTGTGACTTTGATGGTGATGAGATTTGTGTTGTTGGTGAAGTAATTTTTGAAAATGATGATGAGTATCAGGTTTTTGTGGAGTTGAAGAATAATGAAGTTTCAGAGTTATTTGTGAATACAGGTAAGGTAAGTGACACATGTGGTGATGTAAGTGAGAGTCATGGAATACCAGTCCAGCCAAAGCAGTTCTTCATTAATGCCATGCAGAGTACTGATCCAAACAGTGAAGGTGAGTTAATTGATGATAACTTAGATAAATGTGCATTAGGGAGTATGTTAGCTGTGATTAGTCAAAATTTATATCCAGATTGGTGGAATGAAGTGAAGGAAGATCTAAGTAGGAAATGTAATTTTGACAGTAATATATTTTGTGTTCCTTCTGTAATAATTGATATTAGTTATGCTATGAACCCACCCAGTGTGTTCAGTCTTTACCTTACAAGATGAGTAACCAAAGTAATGCTGTGATACCAATAAAGTTGACAAAACCCTGCAAAAACAGTGTGGATGTAGCATTTGATAAAATTGAAAGTAATCTTTTACATGAAGTGTTTTATAACAGAGATGAAGATTCAGGTTTTGAATGTCCTTACATTAAGATTAAGATCAATGACTGGGAAGGGAACTGTTTGATTGATACAGGTAGCCTGATTTGTGGTATATCTGAACAATTTAGAGACAAGATTAAACATAGTAAGAATTTTGTGGAAATGCCCATTGTAGGTGTAAAGATAAGAAGAGCTACAGGTAAACAAAACAAATTGGTAAAATCTCAGGTACTTTTAACATTTTGTATAGAAGGCAAAACCTTTGAACATGGATGCTTAGTGATCCCTAGTCTGGAAGAAAATATAATGCTCGGTATGGATTGGATAGTGAAAATTGAGGCTTATTTTGGATGGAATGCTGAAGAATTGTTTATTTTGGAACCCAAAAGTAATACTCATGTGAAAACTAATTTCTGTCTTTTAGACTGTGGGAAAAGTTGTAACTATTTGCACTGAGGATCAGGATTTTGAAAGTGTAGTAGACTCTGAAGTAAGGGAAGCCGTGACTCTTAATACAATACAAAAGGAAAAACTTAGGAATTTGTTATTATAGTTTAGAAATGTGTTTAGTGAAAAACCAGCAAAAGTGAAAGGCTATCAGTGCATACTTTACCTTAGAGATAATCAGCCTTTTTTTCTCAAGCCATATAATATCCCATTTTCAAAAAGAAAAGGTCTAGAGAAAGAAATTCAGAAAATGGAAACGTGGGGTGTAATTGAGAGAAGTAGGAGTGCTTACAATAATCCTTTAGTTATGGTAGGTAAGAGAAGTGATGGAGGGAGAATTGTATTGGACTCTTAGATATCTTAATAAATTTCTTATCAGAGAGAATGACCATCCTGAGAACATGGACAGGCTGTTACACAAATTTGATTATGTAAAGTACATGAGTAGTTTGGACATGACCTCTGGATTTCACCAGACCCACTTGAAATTAATTCTAGAAAGTATACAAGCATTTTTGTATGGAGGTAAATGTTTTCAATATTGTGTGGTGCCATTTGGAGTAAATATATCTGTAGCTGAATTCATAAGAGCTCTGGATTCTGTCTTAGGAAGTGAGTTCAAAATTAATTGTGTATGTTGATGACATTCTGGTCACAGAAAAGTCTTGGGAAAAACATTTGAATCTGTTAAGAGATGTGATTTCAAAATTAGGATCAGGAGACATGCATTTGAAAATAGGTAAGCATAACTTTGGTGTGGAAGAAGTTAAATTTTTAGGACATATCCAAAAAAGGAATTGCACCTGATAAAGAGACACTTGAAGCTATTGCTAATTTTCCTCCTCCTCAGAATAAAAACCAACTTAAATCATTTTTTGGGTTAACTGGATTTTATAGAACGTTTTGTGGCAGCCAAGCTTTGAAAGCTCCATGCTTGTGTGAACTTCTGAAGGAGAATATTGTTTTTGATGATATCAAAGGACAGTTGTGTCAAAGTCAGATATTGTTGAGGCCAGATTTGTCTCTTCCTTTTTGTATTATGACAGACTGTAGTGATGCTGGTTTGGGTGCTCATTTATTTCAGGAGGTTGAAGTTGATGGTATTATTAAACATAGATCTCTTGCATTTGCTAGTAGAGCCCAGATAGCACAGTAAGCTGGTTTCAAACTTGTTTCCAGATGTAAAGTTCAAGTATATAAGCTTGATCAAAGCTGGAATATTCAGGCCTGTTAGTTGGATTCAAGCTTGAAACAAACATCAAAGTTGGCAGAGTTCAAGCTGTATTTCAAGCTTGACTTATCAAGTTTGGCTCCAGCTGTATCTACACACATGGAATACAGCTTGATATTTACAGCTTGTTTTAAGCTATATAATTATTAATCTGTATTTTTTGAACCTAATTAATTAAATAAATATCAGAATGGAAATGGTGTGAAAAAAATTATCAAGACATGTATGTTTAAAATTTTTTATTTTCAAAGTGTTTAAAATTGTTTTATTTTAAAATTTAATTATTCTGAAGCCCCTCCAGCCCCAGCACACAGACCAGAGCAGCAAATATCGCTGACTTCTGCCAGTATAATGATCCTGTAACAGGTAAAAGAAAATGTTAGCCATACCTACTGATCAACCTAAATATAATTTATGCCCCAGATTAGCAAAATAACTTCAAACTCACTGATGTAGTAAGAATCATTAACTAGTATAAACGTCACTGAGTAAGTAGCTGCTTCTGGTGACTTCATTCCAAAGAGTGTTAAAGTAATTTGAAATAAATTTTTGTTTGAAATTTTTAAAGTAAATATGACATATGGGTAATTTTGCGATGACTTCATGAAGAAGCCACACATCACTATTTCTAACAGTTTCAGGGCCATTTAATCTGAATTTGAATTATAAAGAAACAATCACTTGAAGTCATATACACCTCATACTGTAAGCTTGTAAGGAAACTACCGTTTAGAAAAATGTAGACGTTTTATTCTACCCACAATTTTTTTTTTTGCCAGTGAAATGGAATCAAAATGAAATAAAAGATGAAATCGAAATGAATTTCAGAAATTACCAGTTCAGTGGAACTGAAATGTAAAAGAACAAAAAAAGGCGACATTTTAAAAAGGTAAAATAACATTAAGTTTTAATTTATTTGTGCCACGTACTAGAGAGCAGCTAGTTTAAAATGACCTCTTTTTGCTGAACATCTTGTAATATGTATTCTTAGCTGGTAATCCATTTCACTTTCATCCAGGCTCAATTTTTCTACATAAAAGAATATGATATTTCTTTACATTACGTAATAATATTTAACATTTCTAATATTAATGTACCACCAGAGAAAAATGCACCAACGTACTTGTAACACACTATATATCCTCTTCAGACCCGGTGTAGCAGTAAGGCAGGAGACGCCACACACTTACCAAACTATTTTCCAGTATAAAACAAACTTCACAACAGTCAACAATCATTAACGCGCGTCACAAAGGTAAAATGGCCATAAAACTAGCAGAGTCAGTGGAAGGCTTATAAACGCTTGTGGCACTTCCCGTGGACGTCTATGGAAGCTATGCTGTGCGCGCATCTGCTGTACAGCCTTCCAGGGAAATTGCAGTTTATTTCAAGCTTGGGAAAATTATTTTAATTCAAGCTAAATTTTTACAGCTTGATGTAAACTGTGTAACAGGTTGCTTTTTCAATCTTGAATTTTCAACTGAACCAAACTCAATATCCACCTTGAAATAAGCTGTGTAACAGGCTGATTTTTCAATCTTGAATTTTCAACTGAACCTAAACTCAATATACACCTTGAAATAAGCTTGAGTGCTAGCTGGGAGTATTGTAGAAACATGAAAAGACATGCACTGTTACTGAGAAACAACTTTTAGCTGTACATTGGATGTTCAACAAATTTAAAAATTATTTACTAGCTCACAAAGTCATCATCTATACTGATTAGAAAGAATTATTTTATCTTCAGGTGTGTAGGCTGTACCGTAATAGAAGTAATTATTGAGCCTTGTTTTTACAGCAGTTCAATTATGAATTCAGATACATTAAGGGCGCAGACAATATAGTTTCTGATGCTTTGTCTAGGCTACCTTTAGGAAGTGAATCATCTAACAACTTTGGAGAAGGAGAAAGGGTTTAAAATTATGTACTTGAGAGATGTAAAAGACGAAAAAGAGATCTTGAAAATTTACAAAGACATCCGTAGGTATCAAAATCATGATCAAAACTGGAAACTGGTTAAGAGCATGTTGTGTAAGAAAGGAGGAGAAAATACAGAACAGTATTATAAGGTATGCAAGAGTATTTTATTCAGAAGACATAAGATTGACTCAGAGGATTGGAAATTATGTTGGTCGGAACAATGTATTGATACTTTAATTACTTATACACAAGAGAGTTTTGGTCTTTGTAGGTCAACCAAATGCACACAAAAGAGACAGTAAAACATCTATTTCTGTAACATAGGTAGGAGAGTCAAGAAGATGGGTGCCACTTGTGACAGACGTCAAACAGTGAAGGTAAATAACCAAACAAGTAGAGGCCAAATGCAAAACATACTGCCTAATAGTAATCTTGATCTCATGTCTGTGGAAGTTTATGGACCTTTCCCTAAGTTTAAGAATGGATTTTGTTATGTTTTTGTGGTGGTTGATATATTTTCAAAGTTCATAACATTGTTTCCCCTGAAGAAAGCTACCAGTATGCAAATCACCTCTAAGTTTGAAAATACATATTTTTATCAGGTGAGTATTCCTAAAACAATTTTATCTGGTAATGGTTCTCAGTTTACATCACAAGCTTGGAAAGATTTTGTTGATCACATGAAAATAAGACATATTCTAACCTTGGTGTGCCATGCTTCAAGTAACCCTGTAGAAGGATATGTAAGAGAGAGATTGGAAGAATGTTTAGAACATATTGTAGTAAGAATCACATCAGTTGGGTAGATTATGTCAGTGATTTTGAGGATATTGTGAACAGCTTACAACATTCTTCAGCAGTTTTTCACCATTTGAAATTTTGAATTGCAGACCAGCTAACTTTTTCTGAAAATGTTGAGTTTCAGCCATATAAAATTCTGTCACCACAAGAGAGGGAAGAATGTGTTAGGGAGATGATGAAAAACAGAAGGATATGAGAAAGGAGAGACATGATGGTAAAGGTAGATTTTCTAAGTTTGAGGTAGGAGATTGTGTTGGTGAAAGCCATAGAGAAATCTAAAGTGTTGACATCCGAGATAAAGAAATTTTTTGATATTTGTATTGGACCATTCACAATTCTTGAAAAATCCACATCCTAATGCATACAGACTTGTGTATCCAGAATCTAAGAAGTTGTTCAAATTATGCAATATCGCTGAACTAAAAGCATACAGACATGATCCATAAGTATCTAATTTTTGTTTGTTTGTTCTTTTTTTCCTTGTTATGAATTTAGTATGTAAGATGATGTGCTTCTTAGAGTTCTATCTTATCCATTGATTGGATTTAAATCTATTTGTATATTCATAAAACTATATAATTGTGTTTTGTTTTTCTGGAATGTAGTATGTAAGATGTTGTGATTTTTAAAGTTCTGCCTTACCTTTTGACTGAGTTCAAACCTATGATACACTATATAAATATGTTCTGTAATGGATTTGTGCTTTAGAATTTGATACATATACGCAATGAGACTATGTGAGTAGATCCTTTTGCAATTTTGAAATAGGACAATGTTCATAATTTGTACTGCAAAAATTAGAAATAGTATCTGACCATATCTGTGTGTAATACCTTATTAGTCCATTTTTTAATTGCATTTATCTCTGTTTATTAATGTTTCATATGTGAACACTTTTTAATTTCACCTGACATAAATTTCATATACCTGACTTTGAAAAGTTACTAAGGAGAACATATCTCGTGTGATGTGAAGAAGGTATTGAACAGCATATTTAGTACACAAAACAATGTTTCAGGATTTGATGTAATTGCTAGACAGGAAGTCTAGGGAGGGAGCTGAAAGATATGGGCAAATCCACTCCCCACACTGCTGTTTGTGTATACCCTGCTGGACCAGTCAATTTGCAAGAGATAATGGGTGCTGGGTAACATACTCGAACATCTGTCAACTGGATCTGTATTGTGACTGATATTTGTGTATTGTTAGCCAAGACTGCCAAAGACAGTGCTATTCATCATAAATGTATGTTTCCTCCCCTCCCTCACCCCTTCAAGTAGGGGGATTGACTTTCCAATACATTATGTAACTTTAAATCAGTGTGTTTTTTTTATCATTTGTAAATGAATCTTCTAGGTCTTTGTGTATGTAGGTTATGGACAGTTAGCAAATAGTGTGGAAGACATTTACTAGTACGGACAATATAACAAGATGTGTACATGTCTGGTTTCATAGACTGATTTTGGTTCTCAAGCCACTGGATAGTGTCTTCCTTCAAAGCTAACTATAACTCTGTTTGCTTGTATTTATCCTGAGTATTGCAATATGGTATCTAATTGGGTCCTGAGTTCTGGACAGATTCATGTGTAGCTCTGTCCTCTGTTTTGCGTACCACTGATCATTGCGACTCTCTCTCTCTCTCTCTCTCTCTCTCTCTCTCTCTCTCTCCCTCTGTGTGTGTGTGTGTGTGTGTGTGTGTGTGTGTGTGTGTGTGTGCGAGTGTGCGCGCGCGCGCGGCGCGTGCGCGCACGTGTCAAGGAGAGCGTAAAACCTTTGATTGAGACTAGATGCTTCTTACAATTTTTCTTTGCATATGATTAAACTTATTGATATGATTATGAACTTTATTCATTCTGTTGTGTCAAAATATTTTTTGCTGGTTTGTACCTGGTGTGGTCTTGATTCATGGGTCGGTCCCCACATCGTAAACTCAGACCCTAATATTTTTCCATTATTTGGTCCTTTCATGAGTCAACATATCCTTGAATACTCTGGCTTATGTGGCTGATTGATTCTTACACATAATTGAGTATATTCTTCTGGTTTGTACCCGTCGTTGTGAGTTTTTTCGAGTCGGGTCATTCCTCATACACTTATGCTCTGAAATTTTTTCTCTTTTCTTTTGAAGATTTTGAAGGTTTGATTGTATGGATGTAAATGTACAATTTATAATTCTAGTAATTTACATTGTCTATGTATTTATTTCTATAGTTTAGTGGTGTAATGTTATAGCTTTGACCTTCTATTATTTGTCTTGCGACAGTATGTTCCACAGATCTGAAAATCTGAATACCATATCCTGATATATGTGTAGATTATGACTTGTATGGTAGATATTTTTCTTGTGTTTTCTGTAATATGTTATGTATCAAATACTTCTATACATCTATATGCAATCCTGGGCATCATTTTGTTCACTGTTTGGCAAACCTTGTAGTCTGTCACAAAATTTAGTAAACCTCTGTTTCCAAATTTTGTGAGGGGGGATATTGTAATGAGACACCCTCCTCTAACACTACCTTTTTTTTTTATAGAAATAACTGATACCATGTATACTGTTGATTCTTGTGTAGGTGAACATGCTCTGCTGTTTCACTGAAAGAATTTTCTATGATTCTGTATACTATGTATTATATTTGAGGCTAAAATGTATAAAAAGAAATTAATTTGTTACACTTTGTATGTACGGTTAAAATTATTCTTGTTTTAGAAATATTTGAAATTACAAGATTTCTGGTATACTTAAAATTCACGTTACAAGCTTTGTACAGAAAGTAAGTTCCGATTGGTCACAAAATGGACACCACAGTGAAAACCCGATGAAGCTTTGCAAGGAATGTGTTGGGTAGTGTCTCTAGTATGACCGTCGATCGCATCAAGATGCTCTTTTCAGTTGTGAGCACACTGTGGGCGAGTAAAGGTGCCTAGAACAATGATGTCTCATGCCAAGTAGGAGGGCCCGCTGAAAGGGTTTGCCTTAATGAATGCAGCCCACCTAACACAACTGCCACACACTTCCTTCTTCATGGCAGTTCTCAGCCGCACTCTGCAGGGGTAGTGAAGATGCTCCTGCAGCCTTTTTGATGGGAAGTGTTCGATCACCCACAACACAACCCTAATTGGTTCATCCTGAGTATCATCTCTGGTCACATTAAATGCTGGATATGAAGGGCACAGGCTACACACTATAGACCAGCGTAGAGAATTATCGGAAAGCACAGGTGGCTGCCTTCTACAATGATGGTGTTGGAAATTTGGTATAACGCTCTGACAAATGTCTAAGTAGGAGTAGCGACTATCTAGTGAAGTATCTGGAAAGTGTAGCTAACTTTTGCAAATAAAATATTTCTGATTTTCACTATGGTTTCCATTTAGCGACTGACTTACTTTCTGGACAAGCCTCATATTAATTGCACAGTCTAACACTAATTATTAAATTTATTTCTGGATTCATTTATAAAATAATGTTATATCTTAGTGAAGATTCTTCTTTTGTCAAGAAAATTTGTAAACTCTTTTGCTTGGTAAACTCTTTGGAATAGTGTGGGTGCCACAGAATGTAGGTAGTAGTGGGCATGTCTGTGGCGGAGGCAGACGTATTTATATGATCAACACGAACAGTGTAATTTGGAATATTGAAATTGTAAAATGGTTTGATATTTAATAATGTGACAAAGAATAAAATTCAACAAATATAAAGGCAAATTTTCATCAGTTATTTAGTCATCAGGAATCCACAACATTACATCAAATTTTCAGTTTCAAGAATGTACCCCCAGACACAAGATTTGGAGCAAACAACAAGAGAAAATGAAGATAATTAAAAAGTTTTTCTTTTGCATATCTTACACTTCTCAAAGCTTTTGAAACTAATGAAGAGACTAAGAGAAATTTAATGGTGATGTGTGGGAGAGTAAGATTACAACCCGATGTTCCTTTCTGCCCCTTGCTGGCATTTTCCTAAGGGGTACCACTATTTGCTGTATGTTTGAACTGCTGATGATTAATAGACCCCTCCCCATTTGCATTTGGCCCCCACTTGACACAAGGCAAAGCAGATTTTCCAATAGGTGAAGCGAGTCCCCCTTGCTCAGTTCCAGTTTCAGTTTCAGTGAAAAACAGCACCTCAAAGTTGCTGGTTAGGGGGAATGGTATAGCATCCTCAGTCCTCCCTGGTTCCTGTCTTCCCTGTATGGGATGCCTAGATCTGTTATTGACATGCCATTCACAGTCAGTTGGATGAGTTGTGCAGATTCCATACTTATCACAGACGATACATGATCTGTGGGAAGGACAGTAGTTGAAGTGCCTCTCCCAACATACCGATTCACAGCAGCTGCCAACTGTCTGACAGTAGTCAGGCAATTTCCAGTTGCTTATGAAAATAACTAAGTCATCCAATATTCTAGAACAGCATTTGCAAGAGGGGTGCATTGTGGCTGGTGCAATATTTTACAGGACAGTGAACAAATAACTTTAAACTAAGACTGTTGTTTATATTTAATCTGTTGAGCCAAAAATATTTCTAATTCCATTTAAGAACTGAAGCAATTAGTACACAAAGTGAGACTTCTACCTCGGCAACAGAAAACTTGTGGTAAAAATTATAGTTTCCTAAAGCTTTGTGAGGTTGTGGGGACACTGTATCAATAAACATCATTACTGGTGGTCAACTGGGATCTCACACAAAACTGTTAGTCCATTTTATGACTTTTTTGGCTACACATTCTTCCAACATGCATACTTTTTTTGTTAGTGACAGTGACAGTGTGATATACTGTATTTACATTGTGTGATTATCTATTGCCATCACCACCTATTCTTGACAGCATTACATTGCTGTCTCCAAGGACTGTGTTCGCCCATTATTTGAATATTTCCAACTATTTCACAAGTACGGTACAGCTCTTGTGTACTCACTGTGCCACACAGTTTGCACCATTGGGTAATGATACTTGTGCCACGGCTTGAGGTGTTATAGATAACACCCTGGATGCATTTCATGTGATAAAAAGTGACAGTGACACTCTTCTGGACAGCGTTATGACAGTGCGCAACACAGCCAAACAATGGAGCATAACAGACAATATACTATGTGATCTCTCAGAGGCTCCTTTTCACTCATGAATTTTGTTACTCCATACATCCATAGGTACAGCAATCCAGTGGGTTGGATTCATGATTATTCACTTTTGAAGAGGTATCAACCATGCCATGCATGAATCAAATTGCTCTGGACCTCATGCGATCAGCTGCATTGTCTCTCACGTTGTCTACTATGGATTGTGTCATGCCGTGTATGGACAATACTAGCTCAACTGTTGTTCCACTACAAACACCACCTAGCAACAGGACAGATTTCAAGCTTCCTCATTTTTGGCCAGTTGAATCAACTCCGTGGTTCACCATAGTGGATGGCATTTTTTGCTTCAATTGACATCATCAGTGATGGTATGAAATTCGTCACTCTGCTTAGGAACTAGGGGAACATGCAGATACAATAAGTAATATGATTTAAACCCCCCCCCCCGCCCCCCCCCCAGCAGAAAACAAATACATGTCTGTGAATGCTGCTCTATTCCACTGTCTCACCCACTCCCTGGAAGAAAAAATCCAGCATGCCATTTATAATGAAGTTTTAAGTGACAAGACTCCATCATAATTATGGTGTTGCCTCCACTCCCCAACTGATCTCGCCTCATGCCCAGCTGCACATTATGGACCATGTGGGTTGTGAAGCCCCATAATTCCAACTAGCCACAGTTGCCCATGATCATGAACCTTTGGACACATGTCTTAAACTTGCTGATCGAATATATTTTGTCATACAGCACAGACAGTACATAAATAACACAACAACAATGGCAGTGAGCATGACTTGCAACTACAAACACTGCACAACTGACCTTCTGCCTACCATGAGCTGAGGTCACCTCATCTGACTTCCACCAAATATGACATCATTGCGCTCAACTGGAGCATTTTCTGTGGTAGATTCAGAAAAATTTAATCTGCAGCCACATTTTGAATTAAGTCAATGAATTCTGATACCACATTGATGTTGAAATCAGTGGTAATGATATCCATATCAATTTTTCTTTGCTAAGATGTTCTAGCAATCTCTGAAAATTACATAGGAAATGCTCAGTCTTCACTTTCCCTTGAATTCTATTAATCAACATTGTAACACCACTTAGGTCCAACGAACCTAATTTAAAGTAATGATATTAAAATGAGATATTTCTCAGGGTGAATCAAAACACAGCCTCTGTAGAATCTGAAAGACTGGCAGGGAGACAATACCATGCAGAAGCTTTCTGTTGATCAATGAAGCGTGTGTCAATGAAGAGAACTGGGCATGAAGTTCAGACATGAAAAGCAAAATCTCTCTACTGTGAAGAGGCTAACTGAACATACTGAGCACAATAAATAACGTATTTGTCAAACATATTTAACATATTTGTCATCTTCATTTAAATTTCTGTCACAGTTGTATTGTTACAGAAATATCTACAGTTTCACAGACTTAATTGTTTGCACTTTAATTCCACAGCCATTCTGAGCACTATTGCTGGTTTGCTATTGAAATATCACTGTCATAAACAATATTTTGTATGCTATAATCTAATAGTGTTGTGGTAATGTTCTCCACAACATTCATGCTTCACACCCATCTGCTCAAGGAAACAATAAAAACACTACAGTGCAAGATGTGTGAGCATGTGCTAAAACATTTGTATGTAATGATGTAGTGAGCACCCTAATGCAGCATGGTTACTCTCCCAGCCATCTTGTTGCCACAGTCGGGTTTCTCTGGTCAGAAGCCTTTATCCCATGACCAACACTTCCCAAGTGACACCAAGAAAGCGACATCTCAGATGTGGTTTTCACCTATCCTTTTGTGCAAGAAGAGGTCATGCTAGAAATCTCAGAGCTCAAAAACAAAACAATCACCTGAATCAGATGGTATCCACTTGGAAACACTGAAAAAACTAGCAGTGTTGGTAACCCCATTCATAACAACATTACTGAACAATATCTTATGGCTGGGCAGGGAACTTATAGGTTGGAAAACATCCAAAGATGCCATTATTAAGAAATCAGCATACAGGGATTGTTCAGAACTACAGACCTAGCAAAAATTCAAGCGAACCTACTATGTAAGCATTTGAAAACCCACAGAGCTCACAGTGGCATGAGCCAACATCAGTTCAGCCTCAGAACTGGTAAATCCATAGATGATGCCATCAGCCATGGCCTACACATAGTTAATAACACAACACATAAATAGTGACTGACATTGGCAGGGCACAACAGTTTCCTAAACTTTTTTAAAGACTGAGTAATCAAATAGTAGATTGACAGCTGGGAAGGAATTACAAGAATTACCAAAGGCTGTCCTCAGAGGTCACTCTGGGGCTCAATCTTCACATACATAACAATCAATACCCTCCTACAACTTCTTGGTGGGAATGATAGGTCACACAGAATTGATGCCTATGCATATGACCTATTTGTAGTAGTCACTGCCGGCAATAGAAGCCAGTTAGAAGAGAAAGCCAGTGGAATACTACAAACAGTTACACAATGGTGCCACAGCAACAAACTCAGGAGAGCCAAAAACAAAACAACATATACATTACTGAAAGGATCCCTCCAATGGAATATTTCAGTTAAAATAGGGGACATAAACATCAGACAAGCAATATAACACACTATCTTTGGGTACACATAGATGAGAAATTGAATCCCCATGAACACATAAGGCAAACAACAGACAAAGCAGAAAAGAAGCTACATAAAATAATGATGCTAAATTTGAAACAGTACAGACTACCTCTATTGGTCATACAGACATATCACCACTGTGCAGTCTTCAAATCAGCACTCAGCTTCACAGCTAGCATATGGGCACACAGACTGAATCTGGTCGCCAATAAAGCATTAGTCAGGTGAGAGCAGAGAAGCCTCCTACTTAGACTATTAGGAGCCTTCGACACCACCTTAGTGGATGCACCATCTGTGGTGCTCAGAATATGTCCAATACATATCATGATCAGATACAGACCTGCAAGGTACTGGTTAAAGGTGGAGAGACTAGATAAGTACACACAATAACTCGTGTACCGATACAGACAACACATCACTTTAATTGTTGGCATTTAGATACATGGCAAGGTATGTGGGATGTAAGAAATAAGGGACGTAGACAGTATTACTTCCTCTCTGACATAAGGGAGTGATTGAGAATGAAACATATTGATCCCAGCCACAGTATGGTACATTTCTTAACTAGACATGGACCTTATCACATGTACTCAATCTGTGTGTCTTAGATAGACACCTACATGAACATGTGGAGAAGGTGGTTCCCCAGAAGACATTGTCTTCTTCTGTGGGAAATATGTGAACAATAGTCATACAGTACTGTTGTTTTGTTTTTGGCTCTCCTGAGCTTGTTGCTGTGGCACCATTGTGTAACTGTTTGTAGTATTCCACTCGCTTTTTCTTCTAACTGGCTTCTATTGCTTGCAGTGACTACTACACAGAAACAGAAGTACATATACACACAGCAATGAGCTAAGAATAATGGGCACAATTAACTGAATTAATAGATAATATTTCAAAAACACATGAAGTGTACTTGTGGAAATGACATAACGGACATGGCCTTGTGTAATGTAACAACAACCTTCAGAGGGCAGACAGCGACACCTGCTTTGACAGCAGCAGCAGTCACACTCAAGAGGATGAGAAGGAGGAAGATGATATGTAACAGTAAATAAGATACCTAGAATTATGGATCAGACATAGCATACCAAAACGCACTGACAAATTGTACATATCAGTCAAATAATAGTTAAGGATTGTGAATACTACAGTAAATGTAGTATAAGATGCTGGAAATCTAGCCAAGAAAGCACCTAGTGTTGTGCATGGATGAATACAATGTTAATGCATAGTATTAGCAATACCATTTCTCTACTACTAGTAACTATAAACTATTTTGTTGTGATTGGCGGTCAGCAGTTTGAAGAAACCATTCCAAAGTATCCTCTGCCAGTACCAATCAGAGAAAGCACTAACAAATCTCTCCTCTATCCTATCATCTTTCTACACTCTTCTTAAAACATCAAAATTTTATTTATATTTCAAGCTCAAGTTATTATTTTTTAAAGTATTTATTCAGTCTCAAATATTCCAGATAAAAATAAAACGTAAACAACTGCAAAAAGATGACAAAAAATTGTGGTATGTATGACTTGTTTTAAAATATCAGTAAACAGGTCTCTAAATTGGAAATAAATAAATAAATGATACCTAGTTGACATCAGATCTGACCCATACATTTTTCTATACAGGCTGCTACCCCTTTTGGCCAACCTTCTCCCATACTCCTCACTGCAGCTAGTGGCTCACCCATCGCCATCTACTACTCCCACACTGTCTCTGTCAAACTAGGCCTTGGTAAAGATTTCCCATGGACTTTCACCATTGCTGACCTCATCCTTGGCACTGATTTCATTTACAACTATGGCCTGCTCCTCAACCTGGTGAATCGCCTCATCATCGATGGCATGTCCTGTTATCACATCTTCTTTCAACTCTGTATAGCCACCCGCTTTTCCATCAAACAGATATCCTACTCTGGCCCTCTTTGATGATCTCCTCATGACATTTCCTCTCCTCACACAGTCTTCCTGTGCCCCCACGAGCACCAATGCACTACATAGCTATGACACCAGGCCCTTTGGTTTCCTGCCACACACTTCGCCTTCTGCCAGCCAAGGGAGAAGATACTCAGGCTGACATCCAGGCAGCAATTGGCACTGGTGTACTCCACCATTCAAAAACTCCACGGGTCTGTGTCCTGCACATGATCCCCCAAAAAACCAGGACTTGGCATCCTTGCTGCAACTATCAGGCATTCAATATAAAGACAATCCCCAACCACTACCCTGTTCCCCACTGGCGAAGCTACAGTGATGACCTCTCTTGTGCAATGGTCTTCGTCAAGAGTGATTGCATGAAAGCGTTCACTCAAAACCTGGTCACCCCAAAAGACATTGAGAAAACAGAGATTATCACATCATTTACCCTTTTTGGGAGTGTCTTTATGCCTTTCAAGCTCCACAATGCTGCATAAACCTGACAGTGCTTCATAGACAATGTTCTCTGCAGTGCCCCTGGGTGCTTTGCACACATGGATGATATCCCAATCTACTCTCATGACCACAGTCACCAACGACTGGCTCAAGCCAGTGTACTCTCAGCCTCTCCAGCCAATGCACACCTCCAGCAGCCAAGGTCGAGCTGTCACCAAACAATGATGATGGCGACCCCACTGATGCCCTCACTTTTGCTAACATCGCTAACCCAGTGATCAGTGCCTGCAACCTGGGTGCCAACACTGCCCCACCATTCACCCTGCTGCCACCTGCCCCAGAGGAGCCACCTACAATGCCTGATGCCTCTCACCCATTGTCAGACCCATCCCCAGATTCCCCCCTACACCTTGAATGCTGGTGGACCTGTCACCTTTTCCACAGTGCCAAGTGCACCTGTTAGCACCCCAAACCTAATGCAGGCATGCAACCCTGGAGTAGTATGGCACTAGATCCTCCTGGAAGGTGCAATGACAGCAGCTACCGACGGCACTGGTGCCTGCCAATGTGTGCTACACCACACATTCTGCTTGCGCTGTGTGCTCCCACCCATGCATGATCTGCCTGGGCAGTAATGTACCATTCCATCCCCCACCCAATCCTACCACTATGCCACCACAGACCTGCCAACATCAATCAGCCACAGGCCATCACTTAACCCTGCCCCAGCTGGCAGTATAGTGGGGTACCACTCCTACATCAAACTTGCTGCATAACATGTCTGGGGCCACTGTACATGATGTTACTGACCCTGCTGTTGCACCACGAGGCCACTGAACTCCTCTGCTGACCCTGGCTTCCCCAACACTGTGTTGCCATGTGTCCTAGTTCCCCACATGATGCAGAAAGCAGCCCTTTGACCTACAATGTGCCATTTCCATCTCACACAGGAGGGGAGGGGGGACTGTGTAGGACACACTCTCCAATGTTGATGCCCACCATTTGTTTACTCAAGCAGGCAATACAAATACTACAGCAGAAGATATGTTGGCACACACCAAACCATTTTTGTGTAGCAAGCAACCTACCTAGCCATGGCATGGATTCTCTGCCCAGCCATCTTTTTGTTATAGGCAGGTTTTTCTGCACAGGAAATGTGGTCAGAAGCCTTTACCAGACAACTGACACTTACCGCATGGACGCTGAGTAAGAGACACCTTGGACACTTTTTCTGAGTGATTTGTGCAGTGTATTATTGCACAATAACAAAACTTAACAACTTGCTGCACAGTGCTCCCAGATAGGTGTAAGAGCAGTCAGAAAACCATGTACTGGTAAGCTGACTCTCTGTGACAACTCAGAATGAGCACTGCAGGTTATTTGCATTATTATGGTAAAACAGTGGATGTACCTCATTTAAATAACCAGGCACCTGCGGATCCCTTACCCAGACAGCTATTCTGGGTGTGACATCAGGCATGACTTCTTGATTACCACCAACACTAGTACAAGCCCACTAAATGATGCAGTGGCATTCCCATGAGAGCTTGCTTGAGAGTCCTTATACAACTTTCGGCAAGTTGCGTGCCTACAGGCATGAAATAATGTTGCTTGTGTTAGAGTCCCTTTGTGTGAACTGATTATTACCTCCCACCTTCACCTGAGAGTGTAGACTCATGCAGTGAGAGACCCGTAGTACTCTATGATTTCATATGTATGTGTAGATTAAGTTTGTGTGCTGCCGTAGTGTGCAAAGTCTGCCACACCCCTTTGCTTGTGTAAAAATAACTAACAGCAGCTAAGCATCAGATAACATTTGATGCAGTGTGCATCCAACTTGCTATGTTAGATAGATATTCATACTAAAAACCATTTGATAATGCTGGGACCAACAAGTTGTACTTTGTGTTCTTCACATATAGACGTAAGTTATTAGTATATGCCCCATGTAATGTAAGTATTTTGTTTCCCTATCCTGAAAGAGTAAACTTTGTATGTATGCTCATTGTGGGTGCATTAGCGGTAAGATATATCCAGTCAAAACATGATAGCTGGACCATCATGTACATTTGTCCACCTCTGCACATTTGTAAAATCTCCCACCGACATATTGCTGTCAGATTTCTAGTATGTTAATTTTGTTGTGTAAAATCCCTGTACTAGGTAGATTTCATTTCAATGAAAAGACCATAATACCCAGATGCATTTAAATAGTTTTCTCTCCTGCCATAGCTGGCATGCCTACACCTTAGCAGTCAGCTTATGGAATAGTCGGTAACACTCCAAGTGAGGAATAAACAAATTCTCACAGTGTTTAACAGTCTCCACAATGCTCAACAAACAGCATGAAAAAATAGCTTGCTGAAACACTTCATTCATTCACCCAGTGTTAACTCAGTTTTTATTTTCTACACTACATGAACAATCCTATAAACATTGTGGATTTATTTTACTCTCCCAGACCAAACAAAGTGTTTAAGACACAAGATTCTGTATGGGAGGAGTGACGAACTATTCCTATCTGGATGTCCAGTTTAAGTTTTCTTTGATTCCCCTAGATTATTACAGTGAAATAACCATTTCTTAAATAGACAATTTCATTCCCTATCCCTATTTGTTCCTTGCTTGTGTTTCTTTCACAATGGTCCTGTTGGTGACAATTTTGATACTTACTCCATTTTCATTTTCCTTGTAGCTCATATAATATCATACATTATTACTTATGGTCTGGAGCTACACTGCATTCTGTAAAATGCAAAAAATGGCATAAATTAAGGAAAATGTAAGGCATTTGACATAAAAGATGAGTATGTTGATAGTGCAGTAGTGTACCATAAATCTTCCTATTGCCAAATAATTACACTGCAATTCACCTGTGCCATCTGTAGGATGATATAGCGGATAACAGCATGTTTGAGCACTAGATGCTAACTGTTTAAATGAGAGAAGAGAATTGGAACTGATTGGCTGAATGATTTTGAGACGATGGTTACCAGACAAATCAGATTGAATGGTGATTGGGAGGTTGGAGGCAGGTCAAACATAGTGGTTTTTATGCTTCCATTTCTTTTTTATAGTTTTCACTAAAAATATAGATGTGGGATTATCTGTGATGGCAAGTAGGAACTATAAGATTGATTGTGGATTCATGTCACAAAATTTAACCACTTTATTAACATAAATAATTAGACAACTTGAAACACATGCATTAACACAATAAGTACATAATGCACAAGCAAAGAAAAGATATAAAACAAATACATTACACACATTGTGCCATGGAAATATAAGGTTCCCTTGAATTAAACAAGAAGAAGGTTCATGGTGACATTTATTTAATTCATGAAACTACAAACTGAAATCATAATATACAAATATTACTAAAAGCTGCCGTGGAAATTTAAGGTACTCTTGAATTCACCATGAAGAAAGTTCATTGCGACATTCCCTTCATTCACTGAAACCACAAATTAAAATCAGAAAGTCAAATTATTATCAACAGGCGACTCTTAAGATAATCTGTTTCTCCATAGTAACCAGCTGCCCAGAAAGGGACAAGAAAATGTTACACAAACATTGCTGAGAACAGCTGATCCAGCACATTAAATACAAAAAGATATAAAATTCTCCATATTAATTCTGAAGGCAGCCACCCCCCACCCCCTGACTTAAAATTAATAAACTGCCAGAGGTGACTGTGATAAAAGAACCAACAATAGCATTATTCCATATTACTAAAACATCTAGTAACAAATGCTTATAGCTGCATACATAAGGCATAAATCTTTTATTTCTTCTCAAAAAGCATAAAGTCCATGTCGCACATATGCAATCTTAGGCCTAATTTTTTGGGTATGCAAGTTTTGAGTTTTAATGTTATGTTAAGTGCATTACTGTACTCTATTAATAGTATACACATGTATTAGTTTTACACATAATTTTAGTGACTCTTATGATACTTTGTTAATAGAATATGACTTTATTGTCTAGGCAAATTTTGTAAAAATATTGTAAACAACCATGAGCGAGAAGTATTTGAGCTGCTGTAGGACAGTTAGTTCTGGGGTTCTGTGCAGCTGTTGTGACAGATTGCATTAGAGAAATGTAGTGGCATAGGAATTAGGGAACAAAATGAGTCTCTTCCATGTTATTGGAGTGTATGTTCAAGAGATAGGAAAATAGTTGAGCCAGAAGTGAAGATTAGAGTCCTTAAGGTTGAGCTTGTTAGTGCTAGGGAGGAACTGATGAGACTGATGGGGGAGAAGGGTGAAGACAGGTGGGAAGTGGTAGCAAGGAACAGAGCCCATGGAAAGAGAACAGCATCTTAAAATTTCATCATTGGCACAAACAACAGATTTGCCTTGCTACCTCAGTTAACTAAAGAATAGGCTCAGGTAGATGCAAGTGTAGTTAATACTCAACAGATTTTCACCAGGAAACCAAATGTTTCAAAAAAAGTACAAAGTAGGAGGAAAGTTCTATTGTTAGATAGTAGCCACAGAAGAGGTGTGAGCCAGTTCTTGCAAAAAAAAAAAAAAAAAAATTAGGTGATAGGTACCAGGTCACAAGTTTTTTCAAGCCCAGTGCATGTCTTAGCCAAGTGATAGAGGACGAAGGACCATTGTGCAAGGGTTTTACAAAGCATGATCACATTGTGATATTGGGTGTAGAGGCAAGCAGTATTGATAGGGATCAGGGCTACAATATTGAGTGTGATCCAGTAAAAATAACATCTGCAACAAACCATACAAACATTGACTTGGTTTCTGTTCTCATGAGGTATGATCAGCCCCATATGAACAGCTCTGTCAGGAGTGTCAGTATGGAGCTAGATCAGCTGCTTCAGACAACTACTTTGTCAGTTGTAAGTTTGGTTCCTGTTGATGCTGTTGGTAGATGGGACTTTACAAGACATGACCTGCATCTCAATAGAAAAGGAAAGAGTAAACTGGCGGCAATGATAGCAAATACTTTAAGGGGGAGCACTGAAACTGATGGGAGAACTTCTTTTTTAGGCTAAGATCAGTGTCTAATGATTCAACATTGAATGAAATTAAGCTTAATGAGAATCTCAGACAGGCGGGTACTAGAGATGTTAAAATATCACAGGATTCTCACAAGAGTACAGTGAAAAATAATGTTAGTATGTCACAAGATTCTCATAAAAGCCCAGTAAAAAATAATGTTAGTATATTTCATCAGAATATAAGGGGATTAAAAAACCAAGTAGATGAGCTATTTGTTTGGAAGATTTAGGAACTGAGGGTGAAACAGATGTACTATGCCTGTCTAAAATTTATATAGTCACAGATACAGGAAAGGTAAATGTAGGTGGATATAAGCTTTCAGCACATGTAAGTAGATACACTATGGAGGGAGAAGGAGTTGCCATATGTGTTCAGATTTATCATAGTGTGAAAAATTTAGAAAATAAATAATTTTGTGTAGAGCAACATAAAGAAGCATATACATATGAACTTAAACTAAATAATCATACTTTTATAATTGTAGCTATTTATATGTCACCATTGGGAAATTTTCAGCTATTTTTGAAAAACTTTGGTTCTCTGTTGTACTATCTGTGAGATAGAGGGAAACAAATTATTGTTTGTGGGAATTTCAATGTAGTTTTTCTGAAAGAGTGACAGAAAGCTTGACCTTGAAGTATTGCTTAATTCTTTCAATTTGACACCAGTTATTAATTTTCCTACTCAGATAGTACAAGACAGGAGCACATAACATTTTTATAGACCAAGATAAATTTAATCAACTAAAACTTTTCCTGTTAAGAATGGTCTGTCTGATCGTGATGCACAGCTAGTTATTGAATATGACATAGCTCAATATAGTCATGTAAAACAATCCTCCAAAATAGTGCATTCAATTAACGATTTAACAGTTGAAAATTTCAAGGGAAGCTTGCAGTGGTTAGACTGGGATGAGGTGTTCAAGGAACCTGATGCTAATTTAAAATATATCATATTTTGTGATACCTTTATGAGTATATTTGAAAACAGTTTCCCTACTAAAACAGTGAAACATAATTGTAAGAAACCACCCTAAAGGCCATGGCTTACTAAAGGGATAAAAATATCTTGTAAAAAGAAAAGGGAAATGTATCTCATAGCTAAAAGGAGTAATGATCCAGAAATAGTCAAACAGTATAAAAAAACTACTGCACTGTATTACGGAAGGTTATTAAAAGGTCCAGAAATACGTGCATTATGTCTGAGATCAGCACTTCTCATAATAAAAACTAAAGCAATCTGGAATATTGTTAAAAGGTAAACAAGGCAACTGAGAGCACAGGAAGACTGTATTCTTACAGGACTGAATGAAAACTTTGTTAACAAAATGTCATAAGTGGAAAATATTCTTAATAAACATTTTTTAAATGTTGTAGAGAAAATAGGATCCAGCTATTCATTAAAAAATCCAAGGCTATATATGGATGAAGCAATACTTATCCAATTTGATTAAACTGAAACTCAACCCACCTCTCCTACTGACATTAGGAAAATAATAAATTCACTCAAAAGTAAAATTGTGCATGGAATTAATGGAATTTCCAACAGAGTACTAAAAGCTTGTTCCCAACAGATAAGTAGGATTCTCAATCACATATGCACTAGCTCACTGAAACAGGGCATTTTTCCAGATAGACTAAAATAAGCCATTGTTAGACCATTGCACAAAAAAGAGGATAGGTCTGAAGTCCCATTTTACTTCTGACAGCTTTATCCAAAATTCTTGAAAATGTGATGTATTCAAGAGCAGCATCACATATTTGTAAAAATGAAGAACTAACAAAATGTCAGTTTGATTGTTAGAAAGGCTTTTCAATGGAAAATGCTGTATGTGCTTTCACTGATGAAATATTAAATGCTCTGAATAACTGAACATCACCTATTGGGATATTCTGTGATCTCTCAATGGCTTTTGACTGATTGGATGATGAAATTCACAGAGTATGGGTGGGACAGTGGATAGGTGGTTTAATTCATATTTAACTGGAGGAATGCAGAAGTTTGAAATTAACAATACAGATAGTCTGCAAAAATCAGCAGAGTCCTCTAACTGAAGAGGTATCAAGAATAGTGCCCCACAGGGTTCAGTCTTGGGTCCCTATTGTTCTTAATTTGTATTAATGACTTGCCACTCTATATTCATGAAGATGCAAAGCTAGTTCTTTTTGTTGATGATACAAGAAAGTGATCACATCGAAATAACAAGAATCAGCTGATGAAATTGTAAATAATGTCTTTCAGAAAATTATTGAGTGCTTCTCTGAAAATCGACTCTCACTAAATTTGGAGAAAACACAGTATATACGATTCTGTACAGTAAATAGCATAATATCATTGATAAATGTAGACTTCAAACAGAAGTCTGTTGCTAAATCAGAATATTAAAAATTTCTAGGTGTTTGCATTGATGAGAAACTGAATTGGAAGTCACACAGTGATGATCTGCTGAAATTGTTAGGTTCAGCTACTTATGCTATTGGGGTTATTGCAAATTTTGGTGATAAACATATCAGTAAATTAGCCTACAATGCCTGTTTTCATTCACCGCATTCATATGTCATCATATTTTGGGGTAATTCATCATTAAGAGAAAAAGGTATTCATTGCACAAAAGTGTGTAGTCAGAATAATAGCTAGAGCCCAACCAACAACACCCTGCAGACATTTATTTAAGGAACTTGGGATATTCACAGTACCTTTGCAATAGTACTTATAACCCACCTCAATTAAAAAATAATAGCAAAGTGCATTACTACAACAGTAAAAGAAAGGATGATCTGCAGTGTTCTGGTTATATCTGACTTCAGCACAGAAACGGGTGAATTATGCTGCCTCTAAAATCTTCATCATTTGTGAAATAGCTTGAAAAGTCTGACAGATAGCCAATCAACATTTAAAAACAAAATAAAACAATTTCTGAATAACAACTCCTTCTACACAGTAGATGAATTTTTAGATATGGAGTAGTAACCATAGAAAAAAGAAAATTTTATATATATGTTTTTTATGGTTATATATATATATATAACTTATGCTAAACTGACACATTGCACATCATTATGAAATTTCATATTCATGATCTATGGAACAGATATTAATGTTAATGTAATGTAATGTAATATTTGAATGTAATGAAACAGACTATGATTTACTTAGTGCATCTTTATTTGATGAGATGGCACATCCAGTAGATTTCCATAACTGTGTCTCTCAGTGAGAACATTTCCAAACATGCCATGCATCATCTTATTCAAGAACTAGTAATCCTCCATTCACAATACTGAGAACTTTGTCCTCCCATTTCTCTGTTCCAACAAGTCAGATTGGAGATTCATACTCATGAAACCATATGATGTATGCTCAGTACAGCACTCATCTGTAGGGCCTCACTTGCAATGTTGTTAGCAGAGCTTCAGAAACCATCATGTGCCTGGCACTATCACAGAAGACTACTGCAGGTTCTAGAAACCAAGTAACAACAGGATGCCTATTAACACAACTCATACTTATCATTGACTACAAGCAAAAGTATCCATGCTAGTGCCAATTCACCTTTGTATTACCTTTATAAAATCCACAAATCATATGATTTCATACAATTTTGGTTCTGTAACATCAGACATATGGTGATGCTCAGTTGCTTATGGCAGTACATCACGATATCAATTAGTGAACTGAACACCTTCCCCCTGTCTGCCATTACTCACCACAGTGCAGCAAACACACTTTTTGCTCTTATCACTCAGTTGATCCTTTTCCAATTGTACCACCACTTCACAGCTCTGTCCCTGAGGAAAAAAGATGCTGGACACTAAGTGATAGCTGTACCCCAAATGATTTGCAGAATTGTACCAACCAGTACATACTCCACTCATTAATTTCACAACCTCCCTCCCCTCCAAACAACAAAGTTAAGGCCCTTAGTACCGGAACTTAATGTGCATCTGTGTTCCCCTTCTTCAGATGGGAAAGAGGAGCCCAAATTCTATGTTGCTCATCAGCATCAAACTGATCCTAACAAATCTACCACTTGATATGGCCCTTTAAATCAGGGCAACAGCTTCTTAGAAATTTCTTCACCTGCCTTGCTTGTGACAGCACACTCTTTTTAGCATCAACCAATTCCCCACTTTATATGGGTTTGGCTGCCTACTCTGATTACACCTCTTGGTTTCAATAGCATTTGCTTGTTGAATGATACATTTGGTGTTGTTCCACTGTGCAATCAACTGATTGCTTGACATCTTTTCAGACAACAAATCATCCAAAGACCAAATGACACATAACAGAGTCACCACCTTAAACTCAAACATCATTTCTGAAGGAGTGCCACCATGCACCTTATGTTTGGTGATATTAAACACTAGCATCAGAGAAAACAAACAATCCCATATCTCCTGGTCTTTACTGTGACTTGAAATTAACACAACTCTGAGGTTCCAGTTGATCTGCTTGGCATATGAGGGATCTGGATAGTATAAGGTGGTGGTAACATGGGTAGTTCCCATATCCATGCAGAAATATTTGAATGTGTGGGATGTAAATGTTGTAGCATTATCCATCACTAGAACGTTAACCACACAGCAAAAATTTTCTTCAAACCACGTATCACCGGCTACGAGATTGCCTCTCTTCTCAGAATAAACCATGTAAATCTAGAAAATGCTTCAACACATACCATTATATACTTATTACTCTTTCTTGTTCTGCACAGGGGGCAAAAAATATCCATAAACATCTTCTGAAAAATTCTGTCAACTGGCCAAGATTCTAGATACCACATCTTAGTATACAGGACAGATATACTCTCTGAACAGATCCAGCATGCCATCACCAAGTTTCTCATTTCTGCATCCATATTTCTCCAAATGAACCTTTCTCTAATCCTGTTCTGAGCTTTCTGTATTCCCATGTGACCCCCTCTGGCAATTCATGAAAATATTTTTAGATACAGGGAATAATTGCCTCTGGAACTACTATCTTCAGCTGTCTTTCATTAGAACCATAACATCATAACACCCCCTTTTTAATAAAGGTCTTTTCACTTTGCCACTCTGGATTTGGCTTATTAGTTCCAACAGTTTCAGATCATGCTGGTATTCCTTAATATCTGTAAACAAATATGGGGTATCATGAAAAACCAAATTGATTGGTTGCAGTTCCTCTTGGGTGCCTTGGGTTTCAAACATTCTACTAAATGAGTCCACAGCTACATTGTCACTGCCTCTTACATTAACCATGTCAAAAGAAAGGACAAGTATTCTTACCACCCACCTTGCTATATGGCCTATCATGCGAGGTTTGGTCTGCACCCAGCTAAGACCCTGATTTTCCATTTCCAACCTGGAACATGCATGTTACAGATAATATTTAAACTTTTCTAACCCATACATCATTACAAGGGCCTCCATATCATACATGGAGGCACTTGGGTTATTCAGGGCTCTAGGTGCATAACCTATATGATATTGCAGTGCCTGTGTTGTTCAGAAGCAAGGTATATAGAAAAAAAAAGGTAGGTCATTGTGGCTTCTGGAGAGCAAAAAATTCCAAGACACCCTTGTGTGCCTTGATGTTACTTTGAGGACTTTTGTAGTTGTGCATTCGATAGAACATGGAAGTAGTGATGTATAGCCACAGAAAAAAACTCGTTTTGTATCAGTAATGAGCATGGTTCACTGTAATTACGCTGTGGCACAAGGCATTAATATTGCTCAAAGTACAACAACCATTATTTGTCATGGTTTTCCCAAAGATGAGGATGTGCAATTATGAATGGACAATACAATGTTAATGCATGGAGAAAGTGAATATGAAAACTGAATGTTTGTGTGAAGTTTATTTTTACTCCAAAGACTATGAACCAGATTTGACAAATGCACTTTTAGGGTTATCTTCAAGAAAGAAACTGTTATTGACAGCAATCCCCAGAATGTGTGTTCCAAACTGGAATGGGGAAGAAATTACAGAAAGCAGAAAGGTAAGAAGTCAGCACGTGAATAACACCCAAATAATTATAACTCAAAAATTACCTTAAAGTAAATTATTCACATAAATTTAATGTTTTTTCATGCAGAACTGGATTACTCTATGAAGCACATGACTCATCATATTGTGTAGGAAATAAATAAATTATGTTGCTCAGATTTATTAGCTTTTGCTCCTGGGCAGTATAGCTTCATTTCTCATGGAGTTTGCACATTTTTTTCATGTTCTCATGATATGTTAACTATTTCAGTGTAAGAATTTAGTACAGCTTGTGACTGAGCTCTTATACCTGCACAGTTTGCATACTGCTCTAAAGCCTTAACAATAACAGTGTAAGTTGACATGCTGTAGGTTGTGAGTTCAAAATCTGTCAAGTACTTGAAATTTTGTTGAAGTAAGCTATTGTGGCCATTTATGTAACTGATATTTATCTCTTTTGTCCATCATTTATTTGATTAATAATGAGATCTGATCTGGAAGCCGTACAAAAAAAAAAAAAAAAAAAAAATGGTCAACCATGCCACTTCTAATGATCCGGTTCATAAGGTCAGTGAAGTGGTGAGTAAGGATTTAAAAAGTCATGGAACTGAGAGTTGGGACTGAACTTTTTCTAAAACTAAGGACAAAAGACGAAAAGGTCATCTGACGTGGGGAAAAAAAAATTGTGTGAGCAAGGTGCTGCCGAAATGTTTTACATGGACACAAATACAATGTCTCTTGAATGAAAGCTAAAGGATAAAGTTGAATTCAGAGTATGTTGCCCATGCATTGACTTCAAGAGGTCATACGATACTGCAGTGTGCAGAGAATTGTAGTGCCTGTGTTATTCCAAATTGCAATGTAATGTTGCATCGGACATGCATCCATGTCCAAAGAAACAGATACTGCAGCAACTACAGCTGTTATGAAATACATGAAATGTATTCACAGTTGCCCTGTCTGGCAAAACTTTTCATCATTTTCATTTCATTATGCAGCTGATGGCTGTTCATATTCACAACTGCAAATACTCTTCATGTATTCAAGAGCTCAGTTGCAAAAAGCAGATGCTTATTTGTGAAAGCAAAATGTATCTTTGCTGCGCAGTGCAACACTTCAGAAATGGATGAAAGAATTTAAATGCAGACTGGGTACTCTTGAAGAAATTGTATGCCTATTGAAGGCTAATCAAACACTTTTACTACCCAAGAGAGATTAACAGTTTTCACATTTGTCAAAATGAATGTTGATTTTAGCATATGTAGTCCATATTCCAACATTCAAGTTCAGATGATCCTTGGGTTGTGTAAGCAGTGAAAGCAAGCAGTTTATTATAACTTCAACATAATTATGACTAGTATTTTGCTTCATAGTATCATTAAAGTGGTTGAGGAATTGTGAGTAAATGTTGTAGCTGTCATTAGTGGTATGGGTGGAAAATATGTAAAAGTTTGGAAAGAACTATGTATCAATACAGATAAAATATTATTTGTAAATCCAGAAAATGATTCCAGGAATGCAAATGTTTTCTTTGATGTAACACATTTGTTAAAGTTATTGAGGAACCATTTCATTAAACTACCTAATGGGTGCAAAATAACAAAGGCAGTTATACAAGAACTTGTATGATGTAACAATAACACTCCACATTACAAAAATGCAGTTAAATATAACTGGACAAGTGCACACCTACTTCCATGATGAACAGTTTAGGCATTGAAGTATGTTCTTCACAAAGGCATTGAAGGTAATCTTATTGAACTCATTAATGATGCCTTTGATGTCCTGAACTGTAGAGTTCCAAAAGATGGATGATCATGTGAATTTGGAATCAGTCCCACAATTAATGAGAATTTACTGAAGAAATTTCTAGACATTTTTTCAGCAATGCTAATTGGTGACAGACGCAGATTGTTGCCTTTCCAAAAAGGTTTCATCAAGTAAATAAAATATCTCTTTGATCTTTTTAAAAGCCTGAAAAGAATGAAAATCAGTTACATATTAACTTCCAAACCTAATTGAGATTGCTTGGAATTTTTTTGTGGGGTACAAGGCTTAGGTACATTTTAGAATAAAGATATTCCAGTTGAAGTAACAAACAGGGTACATCACCTTATACTGACGGGTAACACAAGTGATATTTCTATCTCTGGAAACACACCACTCACTGAATAGTTAAACACAGAGACTCCTAAGTGTGAAGTTGACTGAGATTCTGAACCCCTAAGTTTCATTACCAATAAGGTCTGTGTTGTTGATAAATTTACAACATGAGAAATTCCAGGAGCTGCGAATGTCAAAGAAAATTTATAAACAGATGTGGTAACAGTGTGTGATGACTGTGCAGTCTTGATGGTCTTCCAGATGCAGTGAAATACATTGCAGGCTATATTGCATTTAAGTGCCATAACAGTGATAAAGTGTTAGGTTTTCCAGCAGCAATAAGTGAAGTATTAAAAGAAGAATTTGCTGATTTTCATGGAAATGGATTGCGCAAACAAAAAAATGTTACGTCTCTGTGCTCTATTTTGAAACAAAATTTTCCTGGTGATCAGGAAACAGTTATTGCTCTTTATGTAAGAAGAAGAAAATTTATAAGAATTAAATATCTGAATCAAAAAAGGAAAGTCAAAAACCACGAAGAAATATTCCATAAGGAGAAAGCAGCTATGGATTACATCTTCATCTAATAAAAAAGCAAGTGAAATCTGGAACAGGCCACATTAAATCTGCTTCTTTGTCAAATGAGTGAGTTATTTTTCATCTTAATTATCATTTATTTGGTTCTAATGTGTGATACATCTGTCATGCCACTTGGTTCGATATGTCTAATTGTGTACTAGAGAAACTGAAACTAAAGTGAATGATTAACATGCCACAGAGTTTATGATGCTCTGTTGCATGGTCATTTGTTGTAAAATCACACTGCTGGTGTGCACTATGCATACTCACTGTGATGTCACTGGACTCCAGCCAATATCAACTGTTTCTGCCAGACTCAATCCCAGATTTCTTGCTTACTGTGAGTGGTTGGCTTACCTTTAGGCTGTCTGAGCATGACTCACAGCCATATCCAAACTTGTATTTGTCATCAACTATATGTCTACAACCTGCACTCATACATATGTTATGTATATTCTTGTACAAGGGAGACATTTTAATTGAAAGTTGCTTGCCTGCTTTCAGTGGATAAATACAATATTGCAGTACCTGTGTTTTTCAGAAGTACAATGCAAAGTGCTTTCAGACATGCATGGATGTCCAAAGGAACTTTACATCATACTTATGACAAACACAGGCACTGCAATATCCCATTGATCCACTGAAACTAGGCAAGCAACTTTCAATTAAAATGTTTCCCTTGTATGGGAATATATATAATGTATGTATGAGTGCAGGTTGTAAATACATGGTTAATGACATATGGAAGTTGCCTAATGCCAAGGCAACTGCTTGTGATAAGTAGGAAATCTAGGTTTGACTTCCAGTCCAGCACGAATTTTCATTGTCTTCATTCCATTATGCAGATGCTGGTTGTACATATTCACAACTGGGAATACATTTCATGTATCTCATAACTGCTGTGGTCACCACAGTACCTGTTTCTTGGACATGTACCTGTTTCTTGCATGTCTGAAGGAACTTTACATCATATGCCTGAACAACACAGACTCTGCAATATCACATTTATCCACTAAAATTTGGCACACAAATTTCAATTAAAATGTCTACCTTGTATGGGAATATACATAATGTATGCATGAGTGCAGGTTGTAGATATATGGTTAACTACATATAGAAATTTAGGTCTGGCCATGAGTGCTCTGATAGCCTAATGGTAAGGCAACTGCTCATGATAAGAAGGAAATCTAGGTCTGAGTTCCAGTTCAGCACAAATTTTCATTGCCATCATTCCATTATACACATGATG
Source organism: Schistocerca cancellata (assembly GCF_023864275.1). Lineage (NCBI taxonomy): Eukaryota > Metazoa > Arthropoda > Insecta > Orthoptera > Acrididae > Schistocerca > Schistocerca cancellata. The sequence continues at coordinate 662,897,484 of NC_064629.1, forward strand.
GTTGTCCATATTTGCAACTGTGAATACACTTCATAATGGCTGCAGTCACTGCAGTGTCTGTTCCTTTGGACATGTAGGCTGGTAGATTTGTTACTGGTAGGTTTGAACAACAAGCAAGTGTTACAGAGATGCATAAGGAACTCAAGTGGGAATCATTGGATGGAAGGCACCATTCTTTTCAAGGAACACTATTGAGAAAATTTAGAGAACCAGCATTTAAAACTGGTTACAGAGCGATTCTGTTGCCTCCAACACACATTGTGCATAATGACTGTGAAGATAAGATATGAGAAATTAGGGCTCATATATAGGCATACAGACAGTCATTTTTTCCTTGTTCTATTTGCAAGTGGAATAGGAAAGGAACTGACTAGTAGTGATATGGGGTACCCTCTGCCACACACCGTGAGGTGGATTGTGGAGTATTGATGTAGATGTAGAAGCTCATTATTACCTGTACTCACTGAGGATCAGTGGTAACAGCATCTGCTGATACTATGAGTCCTAAGAACTGCATAGTTCTATGCACCACCTTCAATTTCTTTGGACTGACAGTTAATCTGGCATCCCTCAACCTCTGAAACTCTTCCCTCAAAAGATCTTCATGTTCTTTGAATACTGGACTATAAACTGCAAGATCATGCTAATTATTTTGAACATATCTAAATTTTGTATCACCAAAAATTTGGTCCAACAACTGTGACAAAACTACTACCCCTATGTCTAGTCCAAAGGATACACAGTGGAATTCATAAATGTTCCAGTCTGAGGAAAATGTCATTTATAGCTTTGATTCACTGACTAAAGGACTCTGGTCATAGGCTTTATTCAGATCTAATACTGCCAAAATTGCCAACCTGCAAACCACACAAAACTAGAATGTATATCCTGCAAGGGTACTAACATAATCATGACTTTTTTTCAACTCATGGTAGTCAACCACTGACCTATACTGCCCACCGGCCTTAGGTACTAAAAATATAGGGGCAGCATATGGTTCTTGGATGGTCTCATAATATCTTGTTTCACCATGTTAGCAATAGCTTGCCTCATTACCTTCATCCTAGGAGGTGGCAACTGATGTGGTGGCCATTTTACTGCCACATTGTCCATTAATTCAGTCTTGTACTCTAATAATGACATTTTCGCCAATTTAGTTGTTAATACATTGCCAAATACCTCACACAATGGTTCAATCCATTCTCTATTCTTTCCTTGCAAGTGTCCCAGTACTTGCCCTGGTTCCTCCTCCTGCACTTCTTCCTCTGTCACCTCATTCCCTGTCAACACCTAATTAACACTATGTCTCCCATCATATTTGCAAGACCCTAATTTAGAGTTGATTGAACTTCCCAATGCTCTATTTGATATCATACACACTTTTGCTATGAAACTGGACCCAATGATATATACACTGGCCACACACATCAGCACCTTTATTGTAACCTTTCAGGCATATGGTCCAGTTCAAAGCTGTACTCATAAACACCCTTTTCTTTCCCAATAGACATCCTATTAGATGCTTGGTAGACCACTTCATCTTGATGTAATGGTGGCCATTTACAATTCTCTTATTAGCTTCAAACCACTGTTTACATGTTAGTGTGACTGGGCTTTATGAACCTAATGAGGCACATGTTGGTTCCTTATTAATACTACACATAAAAAATAATTTCCTGACATCCAAACTTGTAGTACCATGTATTCTTTTTGGACATTCTTGTCTCATATGACCTTGTTCCTCATATCTCAAACCTCAGACTCCTTTTATTGCTGTTTCTTCCATATTTTGGGAAGCCCGCCTCTGCACATTACATTCTTGGGATACATGTCCTATTCTGTTACACTTAAAACAACATACATTACATTCCCTTGCCAAATGCCCTCTCTGTTATATCAAAAACAACACTCATTGCATTTATGACATCTCCCACTATCCTTACCCTGTTGTTGTTCATCAATGTATATGATTCCTTGCACATAAGGAACAATGATATTCAGTTCACTAAAAGTCTCATAGCCCTCTGCCTATCTTCTGGTTTTAGCCCCTGAATAATGTGGCATTCTATTTCCACCTCATTATACCTCAAGCACAGGGTCTTTAAACCCTGATTTACTCTGTCAACATAATCTGAGATTTTCTCATCTATTCCCTGGTCATGCCTATGTGTGGAATATGTCAACTCTTGCAAAATCTTTTATGACAGTGTTTCCTTACATTATGTTGTTCTCAGTTGTTCCAAGGTAGGCTCCCCTTATATCACTACTCATATATATTGTTCACAAGTGCCCTTCACTCTGACTACTAACAGTTTCAGTGCTTGACTTGGTGATACATCAACTGCAGAAATCTGATCCTCTGTCTTTGTGATCAAATACAGAAGGCAAACTATCTCAGGTAATGTCTGACATGAAATCACTTAATAACTGGCTAAGAACTGTGCTAAAGCATTACATAATGTAGTGTATATCATAATTTGTGACTCCAGTGGATAATATACTGTTTGCAGCCAATTAATTTCAAGAGCATCAGTAATTTCCTTGGCTAATGTTGACACCTTAGCTACCCAATCCTCCAACTCTGTTAATTGCTTTTTAAAGAAATTTTTCTCTTCTGTTGATAATTCAACCAAATCCCTAATCTTTGCAAATAACGCTCTACCTTTGCCAGCAAGACACAAAGTTGAGACAATGTGGGTCTCAAATCGATAAACAACTCCTGTGCATAATTAACGTCAGAAAACACATTGCTAACAGTGGCAGCAGACAAACTCACCTGTTCTTCATCTATCACGATGACAGTTACTAGTAATTACATTTCCTGGTGTAACTTCTGCCTCAGTTCATTCACATTTCCATGGGCCTGCACTATTTGTCTCTGCAGTTCATACATGAGTTCATCCTTTCCCAGAAAAGTAGGGTCCCTTACAAATCTTGATGCTGTTCTGCAACATGCCAGAACTGCAGTTAACATTTACAACAATAAATTGTCACTACTTATAAATTTACTTAATGCTGGCTACTGCTACCAACTGCATCATGGAAATAAACCAGGAAGATGGTTCATAGTGACATTCATTTACTTCATGAAATCATAAACTGAAATCATAATGTACAATTATTATCATAAGCTACTACTGAAATTAAAGTATTTTTGAATTCACCATGAATGAAGTTCGTTGTGACACTCCTTTCATTCATTGAAACCACAAATTAAAAACATTTCATGTAAATATTATCAAAAGCTGACTCTTAGGACAATCTGTTCCTCAATAGTAATGAGCAGCCCATAAAGGAACAAGATAATGTTGCACAAACATTGCTGAGAACAGCTGACCCAGTACATTACAACCAAAAATATATAAAATCCTCCATATAAATTCCAAAGACACCTCCCTTCCCCCAACTTTGCCCCCTCCCCCTTGATTTAAAATTAATAAACTGCCAGAGGTGACTATGATAAAATAACCAACAATTGCCTTGAGGCATCGACAAGTACAAACATCATATCACTGCCATCACAAGTTCTTTGACTCTATTAACCTAATGGCCCACACCATCTTGCTTATTCAGTTCACTGTATGATTTGTTGTAATGTGGACATCTGTATCAAATATACTGATTCTTACAGAAAGGAGTGTGTTTTCTTGGACTGCAACCCAACAGAAATCCCACAGCGGTGACACCAGGTAAGAATTCGTGCGTTGTTTACTCATAGTGCAAATATTTTCATGTCTACCATGCCAGATTTGTTCACGCCTTTGTTCGTTCCTCTTGACCATGTACCGTGCCACACAACATGTGGATATCAAAGCTCCTGCACCTACAACATGACATTTCATCGCTTCACCACCATCTGGATTCTACAACACATTTCCTACAGTTTCATGGCCTGAAACATTCGCCATTTGACAGTGCACCACGTGACTGCAGCCTCAGGCTTTGTCTCTCCAACAAGTGTGCATCAACACATGCATTTCAATAATGATAACGGGGAGAGTTAAGTTCCTGCATTTCATCATTCTGGTGTTGTTTCTGCATTTTGTGCACAAACTATGTATCAGATGCCAGCCACCCGGGCGACCGCTACAACAGTGCCATGTGCAACCTTGCCTTTGTTAGGACAGGCTACATGTACTGATTGTGCTCCCCTGATGCCAGAGAGCTTTACAGCTTCATTGGTTTACAAAGCAGACAACACCCAGTGTATATCATGAACATTTCCAGGCCAGTTTCCGGCCCCAGCAACCATTCAGTTTCTCAGTGCAGTTTATAGGCCCCCATCTGATGTGAACAATGTGCCACATAGTGATACTAACTGTGGTTTCTGCCCCTCTGAACTCCCCCCCCCCCCCCCGCCCCACCCCCTGCCACCGCAAGTAAACCTGCAGGGGCTTTTGGCTCCAGCTGTTCACCTGCTCACTTTTCACATGGTGCCGGCCATGCCTTCTATGTCGTACTTCTGTGCTGCAAATGTTGCATTGGACAGTTCTACAGCACCATTTCTTAGTGCTTCAGTGCCATTCTCATCCACTCTGACAGACTGCTCACTTGCACACTACGCAGTGCCATCTGCATCAACCACTCCGGTCCATCATCCATGTTGTGCAGATAGGAGGGATTCAGATACCAAACTAGCTGCACCTTCGTCACTTACCAACCTTGCCCACACTATTTGAGGACAACCCAGCAACATGGTTTGCACTGGTGGAGAACTTGTTCAAACTGTACCGCATCACCAACAACAATTAAAAATTACTGTGCCCCATGACTCAACTGCTTGGGCACACAGACCTGCTCTGCGACCTACATCTGACACCACTAGTAACTTCGAAGCACGAGTTCGCAAAACATACTATCATGAAGCATCTCTCACGTTACCCTTAATAGGTTATTCTGCGAATACTGTATGAGGAACATCTCTGTGACCGCACCCTGTCCCAGCTTTGGCGTGGGCTATGCCTCCTGGTCAGTGAGCAGATGATGCCAGACAAAACCCCGTGGTTGTCATGGTTTTCAAAACTGCCTACAGATCTCCAGGTTCTTGTCCTCCACCATTCCCTGGGATCGCTTGGATCACATCTGCAGGTGGCTGACCAGGTCTATTCGCTCACACACCAGCGCCACCAGCAGGAGCTCACGCAACAGGTTGGCACTCCTGCATCAATGGCTCTCCTGGCCGCAGGCAGGGGCAGGACACACTCTGCCACCCAGACTGTTGCACCACCTGGCACCCAGCACATGCACTCTCTGCCCACTGAGCTGCTGCATATTGCAACTGCACCGACCACCCTGGTGTATGAACCCGAACACACAGAGGACGATCGGCCGCCTTCTCTCCCAACATCCCTCCTGTTGGTACCTCACCATATTCAGAGACAACAACATAAAAAAGTGCCACCTTTCCCATACATGCTTCCAAAAAGCCAATCATCCAATAAGCACCTACCCACACTACATTCCATTCACACCTCCATACTACCGAATGGCTGCCTTTACGTCAAAGACTATTCTTCAAGTCGCAACTCCCTCGTGGACACCGGTGCTGACGTCTCAGTCATACCTAAATTGATGGTCACACACCCCCTCACATGCACACACTCTTTCCTGTGAGCCGTGAATTCACCTACACTCCAGACCTGTGGCTCCATCAAGCTTCAGCTCCATCTCCCTAACAGCTTGTCCCTCCCCTGGATCCTCCATGTGGCGGACATTGCAGAACTGATCCTGGGAATCAACTTCTTATCACACCACCACCTGTCTCCAAACATCTTTCAAGGTTCTCTGTTTCACCTCACCTCTAACTCTCACATCCTGTGTGACCGTACTCCACCACCTGCTCTGAGTGTAAATGATGTTAACTGTTTAGTGCATCAGTGCATGGATCTCGCGAGCAGGACTTGCGCAACCGCGAATTGCATCCTAGTGGAATGTGCCATGACATGCGCCCTCTGCTATGAGAATGTTGTTTTGAAATATCACATTGCATGTACTGAGGACAAGCTTGCCGCAATCACCACCTGCATCAGTTAACACCACTCGGCAGTGCCAACACCCATGCTTCATCTGCCACACCTGACAGCTCCACCAACAACAACACACAGGTTAGCAGCACCACACCTATCTCGTGTTACTCCCACCTTCCCCACCCCCATCAAGTGTGTTCCACTCAACGTCTCTCTCATCTGTTTCACTAACTGACACTCGCGTGCCTCATGACAATCCAGCCATCCGGGCTCTGACCACATCTCCCGTTGCCACATGCACACCCACCCAGTGTGCTGATAAACATTCCCCCCCTCTTGCACCTCCTTGCATGGCTTGCTCCACAGCTCCATGCACGCCAGCAGTGCCACCACCGCAGAGCATGCCTCTCTCGTGCACTGTGGACAATAGACAGCCACCACACGCCTCACGCTCGGTACTAGCAGGCTGCCATCTGCGCTGGTGTAAAGACAGCAAAAATGTGACTTTTTTGCTTCCATTCCCCTCTCGAGCAGACAACTATGCTGCTTCCAAGCCATGCACCCCTAATAAATCAACCGACACCATGCCCTGCGTGCGCACAGTCATTGAACATTCAGTTTCCACCATCACGAACGGAACTGTTCATCACATCATCACATTCGAGGGCCCATCTATCCACCACATGGCTCACTGCTTCAACCCACTCAAGTTTCTCTTGGCATGCCAACAAAAACAGGAACTTCTGGAGGCAGGAATTTTACAGCTCTTCGATAGTAACTGGTTGTCATCCATACACCTCACCCCTAAACAGGATGGCTCCTTTCATACATGTAGCAATTACAGATGTTTGAATGCTAGAACTGTGATGGAAAATTATTCTATACTGAACATTTCTGACTCCACTCACCTTCTCGCAGATGCTACAATTTTCAGCGTACTGGATTGGAAACATGCTTATCACCAAATCCCAGCCACACCCGAAGACATTCTGAAAACGGCAATTATCAACCCTGTTGGGTTGTGCAAGTACCATTTCATGCCATTCAGGTTAAAAATGCTGCCCAGACATGGCAATGCTTTATTGACTCTCTCTTGTACCAGTTTGACTTCTGTTTCGTATATCTTGTTGATATCCTGATCTTCAGCAAATTTGCGCAAGATCAGAAACGTCACATCACGATAGTAAAGGACACTCTCCCATCGAATGGAGTTGAGATCAATACCAACAAACTGCAACTACATCAACAATCTGTAAAATTCTTGGGTACATAGTCTCAGCCACTGGTATAAACCTCTCTGAATCGAAGGTGCAACCAGTCTTATCCATGCCACTACCTACCACATACAAAGAACTCCGTCCATTCCTGGGAACAATAAACTACTACCGTTGTCATTTGCCTGCAACAGCTGTGTGGCATCGACAAGTACGAATGACATATCCCCGCCATCGCAAGTTCTTTGACTCTGTTAACCTAATGGTTCACGCCATCTTGCTTGTTCAGTTCACTGTGTGATTTGTTGTAATGTGGACATCTGTATGAAATATACTGATTTTTACAGAAATGGGTGTGTTTTCTTGGGCTACAACACAGCAGAAATCCCACAGCCTTAGTTCATATTACTAAAATATCTATTAACACATGCTTACAGCTACCTACATAAGACACCAATGTAATAGACTATGATTTACTCAGTGTAGCTTTAATTGATGAGATGACACATCCAGCAAAATTCCGTAGCTGTACCTCTGAACATGAACATTTTCAAATGTATCATACATTCATTTGATCAAGAACCAATAATCCTCCACTTCTAATACTGAGACTTTCATCCTCCCAGCTCCCTGTTCCAACAGGGCAGATCAAAGATTAATATACAAGAAGTCATATGACATGTTCAATACAGCACTCAGCATAGCCTCTCACTTGCAGTGTCATTGGCAAAGCTTCAGAAACTATGAAACTGTGAGGCACTATTCTACCAGACAGTGAACTGAAAACCAAGTGACAACAGGATGCTCATCAACACAACTCATACCAACCACAGGCCACAACTAAAAGTATCCATGCTAGTGCCAATTCACCCTCATATTACCTTTCTAAACTCCACAAATAATATGATTTCATACAATTCTAGTTCTGTAACATCAGATATATAGTGACACTCAGTGGCCTATGGCAGCACAACATCATGATTTCACTTAGCAACTGAACATCTTCCCCCAGTCTGCCATTACTCACCACAGCGTGGCAAACACATTTGCTGCTGTTACCACTCAGCAGCTTGTTTTCCAACTGCCCTGCCAGCTTGTAGCTTCATCCTTGAAGAAAGAGATGCTGTATACTAATCAAAAGAAAAACCCCAGTCAATTTTCATAATCTTGTTGACCAGCACAATGTATAGTGCTCTTAATATTTGATTTAACTTGTTCTTATTGACCTTGGCAGGTAATGTTGCGACATAGGTATAATTACAGCATGGAGAAGGCTCATCCAGCCAAGGCTATGATAAATGCTAAAGCCCAATAGTTCCTTTTATGCACTTAAGAGAATAGGACTGCATCACTTCTAAACTGTCCACCCCCGGTAGCTGAATGGTCAAAATGACAGATTGTTAATCCTCTGGGCCTGGGTTTGATTCCCGGCTGGGTCGGGGAATTTTCTCCATGCAGGGACTGGATGTTGTGTTGTCCTCATTATCATCCTATCATCCTCCTCGACTGCAGGTTGCCAAAGTGGCGTAAAATTGAAAGACCGGCACCCGGCTAATGGACTGCCTGATGGGGGGCCCTAGCCATACAGTTAAATAAATAAACTTCTAAACTACAGCCTGTTCTTGTAGTAGCCACAAAAAGGGTCATCTCATTATTTGCTTTGCAAAAAAACCCTTGAAGGTTATGTGTATGAATAGCAGCAAGCCATCAATGTTTGGCTTACCATTCATAACAGGAAGGCATATTTGCAGAGAGTATTTTATCATCCATGCGGAACTGCAAATAAATATGAAATGATTTCTGCATTGAAGACACACTGTTTGGATACAGCATGACAGTAGAAGCATTTTTATTTTGGTACAAAACAGGATCCACCTTTACCCATCATTAAGCATCAATTTAAGGGATACTTTTAATGTGGGCTGGTTTTTATGACAAGGTAAATCTTAAATGTCTACATAGATCCTGATGTCTTTCTACATGGGACTATGATGGCACAGATGTGAATAGATGACACATGTAGTGCTTAAGTATTCCCTTATATCAGTGCAACAGGCAACAATTCATTCACAAAATGACAATGCTTGGCCACATTGGACACATGTCATACATGACTGTCTTCAAAAGTGAGCAATTGAGGAACTAGGTGACCAGTACAATATATCATACCAGTTGTACAAGTAGACTGAAAAGTTTCTAGCAAACAGAACTCAGTGTGGCATTCTCAGTGTAGAGATCTCTTCAGCCTTAAAAGTAACTTTGGCTGTGCCCCAAGGGAGTAGTAGAGGGCCATTTTGTTTGCCAATATTTATAAATGAGCCAGTGGATAACAATGGAAGTTCCATGATACTTTTCCTGGATGATGCTTTTGTATGAGAGAAGTTGCAAAACTAGAACATTGCAATCAAATACAGACAGGCCTGGAGAAGATTGATACTTGTTGCAGAGTTAACCCTCAACATAAACAAATGTAGTATCTTCTTCTTCTTCTTCTTCTGCTAGTGCCTTGTCCCACAGTTACACAGGGTCGCCATGGTTAGAACAGATTTGTTTGAGGCCATTTTTATATGACAGTTGCTGTTGAAATATTTGAACTATGTGAAGAACTGGCCAGGTCTTTACAGAATCAAAATTTTAAGGTACTGAGAGCAAATGTTCTGCCGACATTAAAAAGCAGCTCTTGTGAATCACAAGACTGTTGAAGCATTTGACATGCTGTTGAAAAAAACCTGACTTATTCTAAGAACCTAAATCTGAATGACACAAGTATCTTGTGCCAAAGAGAAATACCAGAAAGATTGAAATGCACAGAAACATTGTCTGTTCCTGAGGAATTGTCTCATGAATGAAGACATAAGATAATAGTGTTTGGAATTGTTGCTGTCTTTCTGAGTGAGACTGATTGAAGATTCAACCAAGAGAATCTAAAGCAACTGTCCCATCTCAAAGAGATACTTGTTACGTACTCACTGACAAATCCCCCAGCTACATGACATTTGGAAGAATTTCTTGGAATACACAACAGTCTGGTGTCAGTAAGACAAATCCAAAGCTTGAAGTTCAACTGCTGATACCAATGAATCCTACCCACTGAGCCATAAGCATAAAATCTTTGAAACATTTCAGGGGAACTATGACTGGGTCTATACAGCAGTGTATGGGCCTAATGCAGAGCTCAAAATGCTGTGAACCATTATAGCTGCTGTGCTACTATGTAATGTACCCTCTGTTGGAAGAAAAACTTATTGCTGAACGTGGTAGGCTTATAAAGAAATGTTTTAGAACATTATTCACCTGATTGCTCTGATTGTGACAGTTCTAGTATTCTCAACATATTTTTGCGAGGTCATTCAACACCTTGCAATGGTTTAAAACTTGCCTCACATCAGGAATGACACAGTCAAGACTCACCCTGCTACTCCCCTATCACATTCATCAAGACAGGGCTGGGAAAATTAGTCATGTAGGAGTCATAAAAGAATTTGTTTCCTGATCTGTGGAAAGGAAAGCTACATTCATAAAATATATCTAAAAATTTTTAAGTCTGAACTAAATAAATGCCTTTTTCATTTTCAAGGAAATTATGATTTTTTCCATTAAGATGCAATATGCAGTGTTTCTGAAACAACAACAACAACAACAATAATAATAATAATAATAATAATAATAATAATAATAATAATAATAATAATAATAATAATACCAATTATACTATCAACTACAGGAGTCATGCCACACAATATCCACCAGTACATCAACACAATACAGCTACATCCAAACTTATGTATACAACTACAGAAATCTATAATTATTGATACATGTTAAATTACCCAAAAGTTCCTAAATGCAATGTAACATATACCGTACAGTTAAAAGGAAGTCACGCTTCATCAAGGTTTGCGGCACTTTCCATTTTTGACCAGACATAACGTCTGAGAAAAGAAAGAATAATAATAATAATAGTTTTGTGAAGGACCAATTGTTACTGTGATCCACAGTAAGTCTGAACGACTGTCCATAAGTGGACTGAGAGAGAAGTAGAATTAATCTTTTTAGCTATGTGATGTCTTTTTTTCAAATTTAAAGGAACAAAATTGTTTCCAAGGTGCAAGGCCTATAAAGCTAGGATCATATTTATGACTTGATATCAAGGAATAGTTTCTCTTTGTAGAAAAATGTAGCATTGATGGTCTAAAACCTTTCTACTCTACTGATAAACATATTTATGTAATGGTTTTACTGAGAGATGTATGTCTAATTCACATTAAACAAAACCTATGAATAGATTTACTTGCCTTCCCCCCCTCTGCCTATTAAAAAAATTATTGGCACACCACCATCCCTAATACAGCTGAGGTAATGTTGTTGGGTTTTTATTTTAAACATGTCACAAGCCCTTCCTCCCTATTCTTGAACAACTGAATATATGCTCAGTATCTAATTACCATGTTTTCAGTGACACAAAAATCTCTAACTTCCTCCTCTTTAATGATGAACACTGTGTGACTCTGTAATTCAGTGGGTAAGCATCAGTGGTTTGCCCTAGTATTTTTCTGCCACTAATTCCCTCTTTTCCCCATGTAATGATTTTTGTATGTGCAAAATGCCAAATCATGAAACTGCCCGTGTAGCTTACTGAGTAAGTCAGTTCGTAGGTCTAAGAAAGGCATGGGAATACCACCTCCAATAGGGCCATAACACGTAAAACACTGTGGTACTCAAACCAATATTTAGGCTGAACAAAGTTTTACATTTTTAATAATGAATAAGGTAATTCATTTATCAATTATTCTGCAACCAATTTTGTGGCTCATGGAAGGCTGTTGTCCAACATGTTCCTGATTTAGTGCAGCAGATTACTAGTGGGAAACTGTTTTTCCTTTCTCTGTCAGGTATAGTCACATCTGGCCACTGACATTCAGCTCTTCTGAAATCTCCATGTCTTTTGTTAAGAAACTAAATGAACAAAGGAAATATTCAGGGCAAGAGAAATGAAACCCAATGAGCTGACAGACTAGTTTACAAATTTTCTTAAATTTATAAAAATGAATTATAGTTCAGAAAGTTATATCCAAAAATTAGTGAAATTTAGCTTAGGTATTGAAACATGAGTTGTAACTCATACATACAACACAACCAAGAATGTTAGTACAACTTTATTAGACAGTGGCATGTATGCCAAGCAGCATAACATACGCTGAACACAATAAGATAACGCAAATGTATGGATGCAGTAATAGCATGATAACTAAGCAAGAGTGTAGCACAGCAGGGTTTAAATAGGTGTTTTAGCAGGGTGGGTTCTATTGGAAGTTCACAGAATTGCTCTTTCGTGGTGCACTCTCAAGGATGAAAACACACTGCTTATGTATGCAGATTTCAAGTGCGAGCACATTATTTCAACCTGACACAGCTTAAATAATATATGAAAAAACAGTTATACAAAAAATATGTATGTTCATATTTAGGATATGTCTTAAGTGTAAAAAATTGATGTGGTTGCTTGATGTATCACAATTAACACCAATATGGGGTATAGCTACACCAAGCAGCAAGTTATCATATGTAGAAATATATAATACCATTAATGACTATGCCTATGAGGCCTGTAATGAAGACACAACACTGTTTACAAACACTATTCTTGTTAAGTTTCTTTTTATTATGGCAAAGGTCTGTCAATGATAACTGCAAGATGCAACATACCTTCACAAAAAATCCCAAGTATATTTCTGAGATTCATGTGAGCAGACAGATATGACCACATCATACACTACCCTTTTTATTCCTCTGTGAGAAACCTCCACAAGGTATCCCAGAAGGAAAGGTCAGTATTCAGGGATATGATGGGAATGATCATTCAAAACAAAAAATGTCTGATAAACATCTGCATACCTCAAGGTCTGTGATAAATTCTTTATCTTCAATACTGTGAAACAAATCTTTTCTACTGAAAGCTCTTTCATTTGCATATTTTGGGAGGTGGTAGTGTGCACCATAATAAGGAAAAAAGTCTCCAGTAGGCATGGGCTCTAAAATGCATACTTTAAGGGGTATGAGCACTTTTTCCACTTTGCTGCTGTGAAACATATTTCTTCTACTGAACAAGACAGTGTCCACAACTCTTAAGGTGCGCATTTTACAGAGCATGTCAGAGAGCTTCCATTAGAGAAGTCATATTTACTAGACTTATAATTAGCAGTTGTGGATTATAATTAGAAGCACCACAGAATAAGAAAGGCAGGACCCAGCTAGCAGGAAGGCATCACCCACTCTCAAAATGAGGATGATTTTTTACAGCTAACAATGCTATATCAAAAGAAGAGGTAAGTGGTCAAGCAAAATTCCTAGTTCAAACCTTAAATTGCTTCATCATACTGTTCAGTCTCTTTATAACAAACTGAATGAAATAGAAATCTCATTAAATGATTTGAATGAAGTTTCTGTTTGATTTATCACTGAGTGCTGCTTGAACTGGCACACCTACCTCAGTTATAATTAGGAGGCACATTTTGTATACTAGTCTACCTACAGACTCTATCTTGTTTGAAGATATTCATTTCATTAGTGTTGATAGATAATAGTAGGCTCTGGGTTCTCCTCATATGAAAAGAAATCTGCTACTTGTTTGTGGGTTGAAACCAGTCAGGTCTATTTCGACTATGGTCCTCTATTGATCTTCAGTCCAGTGTGCATACTTATATGCCTAATGTGTCATCTTTCCTGTGGCAGCTGGAGATTACTACTGATATGACTGATTGCCTCACATGCATACCATCTTTGTGGAGAATTTTGCACTCAGTAGTCAATTATGACAGTCTTCTTCTGATTAAAACTAGTACAGACTAAACTGAGACAGAGTATAAGACATGAATAGCAAGTAATTTTCATCATTGGTGCTCATCAAAACCCATTACAGTCCTTCTAGACTCCACACCTGCTGTTAGAATTGTTGTCATGGTGCATAAAAAAACAGGAAGATGGAAACTGCAAGGCATCTCTGTCTCATTATGATTTGATTCCAATCTGTCAATGGTAAGTGACAGAACATCATAGCTCATCTATTAAATAAGTAATTTGATGCTGTTTGACCACATTAGCTATTCTTTTTTGTGTTCTCTCAATCTCACAGCACCAACTACCATCTCACACATAGACATGGGTTTCCTTCTTATGTACTTGTGGCTGTATTTGCATGAAGTCAATTTATACAGGGCTGTTGTGGTAACAAAATGCTCAGCTTCCATAACAACATTAGATTGTAATGAACTGCAACAACAACAATGTGTGACTAGAATTATCAGTTTCTCATTATGCACAAATCATAATTAAAATTCTTAAATAATTTTCCCATCTTGTGTCAGAAAACTCAGCAGTTTTCCTGACTACAGCAGAGAATGCATGGTTATGAAACTGCCAGACAGTTTGAAACTGTGTACTAGACCTGGATTCATACCTGGATCATTATCTTTAGAAGGTAATGCTCTTACCATCGAAGCTTTCCAGGCAAACTTAGCCAGCCTGGTAATGACAGATTGCAAGTGCCCCTCTCCTAGATTCCAGAAGGAAAGGATTGGGCATATAATGGCCTCCAGATTGTATTTTTCATACTGAGATGGAGAAATGGATAGCTCAGTTGTCAACAACATGTCATGAACAAGAGAAAGGGTAAGTTTGAAAAGGAAGGCAGACTAGTGTTTAACATCTTGTTAACAATGAGCTCATTAGAGACAGAGCCTAGGTATGAATATCAATTGAATATATAGCTTTAATTTGTCTAACTGTTTCAAAGCTATGCTCATTAATACAATCTATTATATGGAAGTAGGCCTCATTTAACAACATATTTTCTTACAATATTGAAATCATTATTTTAACTGCTTTATCTCATTTCATACAACTCATATTCAATCTTAAGTTATTGTGATGCAGCAGGTGCTAAAATGGTGATCATTGTGACCAAGTAGAGAAATTGCAGTTAAGATGAAGGTGTGGAATCCAGGAAATGGGATGTTACATAGTAATCACATTATCCACTGCATATGTAAAATCTGTACTTTCTGGGCATTTTCTGTCTTGCAAACAGTTGTGCTTTCTCTGTCATTGTGATGTAGTGTTACAAGGACCAACAGCCTAGCTCAATGGAAGTTAAACAACACATATGATACATACTGTGATTCATTCAGGGAAACAGCTGTTTTAGTCAGTATCTATTCTTATTTTATGAGTCTGACTCATGTATGTATACCAGAAAACTTTGCATGATGAAAACTCTATAGTAGCTTGAAACTTCCTGGCAGATTAAAACTATGTGCCAGACCAGGGCTTGAATCTGGGCTAAGTGCTCTACTGGCTGATCAGTACAGGCACAGCTCACAACCTTCCCTGACAGTTTTACTTCCAGCAAGACTTCATCTTCTGCCTTCCAAAATAGTAGATTATAGTTATAACAGCTTGAGTGTCACTGACATAGTTCAGTCAACTTATGTATGTACAATCAACAATAAAAAAACTGAAAAAGCCTTCCTCAGAACTATCTCACAAAACCAGACATGAGGGAGAAGAATCAAGATCTAAACCAGGGGTGTACAACTCATGGTCTGCAGACCACATGTGGCACCCAACAAGTATCAATACAGCCCAAGCATCTATCACACAATCAGTAAAAATAAAAATTATATAAAATTACATTTATGTAAAGTTATGATAAATTGAATATTTTGAATCTGAAAATCCAGCCACATGATGACACATATTACCTATATATACCATCAATGTCTTCTTCCCCCCCCCCCCCCCCCCTGATGTTATTGTTTGTGTTAAGAATATTATATGTGGATGAAAATACTTATTTTCTTCCATTGTGGCCCAGATATGATAGACCCCCTGATCTAAACAAAGGGAAAACTGCAATCACAAAGAAGAATCAATGTTTTCACTAACACTCGTACATAGATGAACAATATAGTATAATAATTTTCGTATTAGGGACGAGTGGCAACATACTTCACAAACACAAAGGATTTGATGTGAAGGACATCTGTAGCTGAGTAAAATATTCATAAAGTAAGAATTTGCTTCAATTGCAATAAAAATTTATTTGTTAAACTGCATGACCTCAGGTTGAGCTCTAATGCCCTGAAACTGCTCCTGCAGTTTAACAGATAAATGTTAGTATGACTGATGCACTTTATGAATACTACAGAAATGTCGTCTTCAGAATATCAGTCTTGTGGATGCTGCAGAAGTAGAGTCAAAATTTTGTTTCCAATATTATATTTGAGGTATATCAAGTAAGATGAGTGTGAAGGATAAACAAAAATACATAAGAAATTGTTTCTTGTACAGATGTAGTTCCAACGGTTTTGCTCTTTGGAAGATGATGAAATGGGATTAAACATAAAAAGAGGTCTATTTTCTGTACTAGTGTTTACAATGATTTCTTGTTACTGGGCACTAGTAGATCACTGAACTATAAATAACTCATAAGCCATAACCACACAGATTTCATGATCATCCAGTGTTGTGCACAGATCACCCCTGTGTCATGTTGCTCCTATGTCATGATCTACTGGGCTCAATTGACAAGCACGGAGTAACATAGTACAAATGTTAGTAAAACAGTACTTCTGTCAGAGGTAAAGTACAGTTCCTTCCTCCACATGATTCTCTCTTAGACAAGTCTGCAATTGGTGTTTTGAATGCCAGAGTTCAGGGGAGAAGAATTTCAAGATGCTGCAAGAGTAGAAAATGAGTGACATACTTTGGCTGTAAGTATAAAGGCTAGAGATGTCTCTAATGTATGGAAAAAAGAGTGTTGCTGCTAGGTAATTGTCATGGCAGGGATGCAGGCCCTTGTTTAGACTGGAGGGAAGGTTCCATTCTTTTTGAGGAGCACTACTGAGAAAATAGACAGAACTGGCATTAAAGACTGAGTGCTGAACAATTCTAGTTCCACCAATGTACATTTTATGTAAGAAACATGAAGATAAGATTAGAAAGCTTAGGGCTCATACTCTGTATGAGTATATAGGCAGTCATTTTTCCTTGCTCAATTTGCAAGTGGAACAGGAAGGGAAATGACTTGTAGTGGTACAGGGTACCCTCCACCATTCACCATATGGTGACTTGTGGAGTATGTATGTTGATGTAGAAGTTATGGGAAGAGTATTAGACCGCCAGCATTTTTAATCAAAGTGGTGGTCTGCATAGCCTTTGGCTAAGGGCTTCACGGAAGATGATCAGATGGTGATAGTGGATGGGGCAGGGAACAGCTTGGGTAGATAGTTATCAGAGGTATTTTACTTGTACAATAATTAATGAGTCTTAGAATGGAATAAAGACTAATGTAATATGTACCAAGATTATAAATTCATTTGAATATGAAATGATGAGTAGAAAAAACCTGAGAAAGGCAATGTATTCTGTGATTTTTTGATTCACAAATGAAATTAACATAGATGGTCAGTTAATATTAGCAGTATACTCTGCAATAATACCATAATAAATTACAGAGTGCTTCATCTGAAACTCTAAACCCGCTTATACAGAACATTATAAAAACATATTATTTTCCTTACGTTCATGCTCTGTAAGGTCAACAGAGTAAAACTGGAGAGACCAATACACTCACAGAAGAATACAAGGTGTCATATTTCCTGTGTAGCATTTATGAATAGAATAGAAGGTAAGGTAAAATGCACTCCACAACACAAGATGACATTTCTTGTTGAGTATGTCTGCAGATATATAAAAAATCCTTTACTGTCTTTATGCACTCTACATCACACATTTGCACCATCCATTCTTTGCCTTCCAAACTACAAGGCATATAAGCAGCTTACAAGTCATCATTACTTTGATATGAAACAAGCACCTACTGACAGACAGTTCTTCTCTTGAGTTTTCAATTGGTTAATCAGTAAAGCAGTTGCTGGTTGTACAAACCATATATATGATGTTCCAGAAGGAAGTTGGTTTGTGATGGTGATGAAGGTTGTCGAACATTATGTGTCATCAGCATCCCCTGGGATCCTAAACAGTATTGTGTCATCCGATTTCTTTGATCTGATTAATTCATACATCTCCAAGAATGAATGGCAAACTGCAGTAGTGTCATCAACATCTAGGCAGAGGGAAAAATGTAAATATTACTTATTTTGGTTCTCTCTGTCCAGCTCTGTAATAGATATTATGTCTTGCCCATTGCTAAAAGTAAAAGAGATCTATTCTGTTGGGACTGACAAGTTCTTCTTACAAAGATTAAGATAGCACAGAAAGAAGAGTAGCACATTGTGGGCTCCTGTATTAGGCAAGTGATCTAGTTTCACAGGGACAAGACAGTTAAGCCAGAAAGGAAGTCTTGTGTGGGCTCAGTATGCATAATGGGGGTCTTGTCCAAAATATGATAGATGTTCCACCAGCATCTATTGAATACAATGAGTTCTACAAGCTGCAAGCAGTGCCTCATGTCAGAATTGATGTTGCTTGGCTTAGAGACCATCTCTGGTTCCATTTGGCAGCGGACTGTAATGTTAAAG
This sequence comes from Schistocerca cancellata, assembly GCF_023864275.1. NCBI lineage: Eukaryota > Metazoa > Arthropoda > Insecta > Orthoptera > Acrididae > Schistocerca > Schistocerca cancellata. The sequence continues at coordinate 662,916,204 of NC_064629.1, forward strand.
AACAGAGTATACATGGTGTGTAGATGAGAGTTTTTTCTTTTAGCTCAAAGAAATCACTGTTTATACCAGGTGAGCAATTACGTGTAATACACCATATCACTGAGTGGGACACTTATTATGCAAGGGAATGCATATGAGTGCAGGCCAGAAAAATAATTAAATAATTATAAACCTAATATTAGTTGACTCTATACATGTTCAGCTTAAGCTTTCAGAATAACTGAAATGTTTCAATGCACATATAATACTGACTAATACCTGAAATAAATATCAGCAAAATATTCTGAATGGAATACATACCACAAGGACAGGTTGTAGATCAATGGTGATGATAACGTATGCATTGCCATATAATACTCTGTTAAGCGTTATGAAATAAATGAAGTCAGAATGTGAGATGATCAGGGTGAAAGAAAGCATCACACATGAGCATGAAATAGTAATTAGGTGTATACATTAACTATGAAGTTACGAAGTGCTTTAGAGGAAGTGTTTAAAGTATCACACATAAATTCTCCAACCATACAATATTGCCAATGGGAGAGTTTAATATGATAGCTATATACTGAATGGGTGGCAAGCACAAAGAGCCGTATGATGCTCTCCTTAATTCATTTCCCAAAAATAATCATGAGTTGTTGGTAGAGGGAAATGTACTCGAACTATTAGCAACAAAATGTTTCAAAAAATACATTCAGCAAATTTGTAGATGAGAATTTACACCTGGATTTGCAGAAAACAGTGCATCATCAAAGAATGGAGTTGAGCTTTCATTTCCTATACTTGTTTTGTACGATAAGCTTCAGCTGTGTTAAACAGTTGTTAGGAGCAGAGTTCCACAAAGTAACACCTAACATGCATCAGTTTCAATCATCTTGTGGCCTAACAGTAATGTGTGTTGTATCTAATAACAAACAATCAACAGAAACATCATTTTACTCTTTCTAAAAATTTGCAGCAGTGTATATTTTCTCATCATTTGCTTTCACTATATCTGTAATAATTGACACTGCATATTTTCAGAGGTTTTAGCAAATATTGGTTCGGTCATAGATACCATGACAGGACATTTAAAATTTGTTCATTGTAACTCAATATACAATGCTAATGGGTGAAGTTTCAGACACCATATTGAGAATATGTACAGGAAGAATCTGAACCAGCTGTTGAAATAAGTTCCTTGATTAACATGTAATATTTTTAATGGTGTTGCTCTTGCTGGCTTAAAGCTGAGTATGGCAAAAGTTCAGGAACAAAATAGTTTGTCCAAATTATTCTCAAATGATAGAATGTCAAATAACGGTATAAAGGCAATTCACAAACAAAATTAGTTGTGTCCTCAGTCTTTCATGGTGGCATGACTGAATAAAATATCAGTTTTCAAGCCACATAATTTCCAATAAAATTCTTGAGCTTTCGATGGTGAGCTCCACCATCATTGTCAAGAGTAAAACTACTGTCTGCCAGGGCTTTTTTAAATTGCAATTTCATTCTCTGACCCATATGGGTAGGGGAGGGCTATCAGCGACACAGTCCACCACTCTTTAGTCGAGAGACAATGCAGTTATTAAGAAGATGAAATGAAACCTAGAAAAAGGTGATAAAAGGGGAACATAAGGGGGGAAACAAAGGGGATTAAAATATATACTTACGTTGATACGTTAATTGTGAGACACAATTTTAAAAAAAGGTCCACATAAAGATGAAATCACTGTTGGTGACGTGCATAACACATAAAATACGCCGAAGTCACAAGCACAAGATAAAAGTAGGCCACAGTATTAAAAATCCACACCAGAATGACGGCACTTCAAAACCACTGCACCAGACAGAGCATACATGACAAAGAGTAAAAACTGCCAGGAGGGACTTGATGAGGGAGGGATGGTCTGAGAGGAGGGAAGAGACGGGAGAGGAGGGGATAGCAGCGCAGGGGGCCTGGAGAGGATGAGATGAAAAAAAAGGGGTCGGGTGGTGCACCAAGGTACTGGAGATGGGTGGGGTGGGAGAAGGAGAGAGAAAGCAAGCCATGAGGGAGTGCAGAGACATGGAAGGGGTTTGCTGAAAAGATAGAGGGGCGTAGGAGGGAGGAAAAATCTGTTCAGGGGAAGGGAAAAGGAAGACAGAGGGAGCCTTCAGGAGCGGGGGGGGGGGGGGGAAGGTGGGGTTAGACTTGATAGGAGGGGTAGATATCAGGGCAAAGCTTATCCAGGAGGGTTAGGCACTGAAAGGTGTGTTAGTAAAGGAGGTGGAGGGTGTGGAGATGGAGAGAGGGTAGGACACAACAATAAAGGTTTGTCAATGGGTAGGGTACAGAAAGGATAGGAGGTACTGGGGGGGTGGAGGGATCAAATCTGTGGATTATGTACAGGGTTCAGATGTGGTCAAGGAAAAGAGAAAATGTGGAAAGAGGATGAGGTCATATAGAACCTGTGTGGGAGACAGGAGGTGGGTACAGAAAGCGAGACTGCATGACATTCGAGGATATGGAGGGCTTCATAGAAACTGGGTGGGGGTAGAAATCCAGGAGATGCATAACAAAGAATGGGTTGGATTAAGGATTTGTAGGTGTGAAGAATGGTGGAAGTATGCAGGTGACATGTCTGGCTGGACAGGTGTTACGGGAGGCCGAGTCTATTGTGGGCTTTGTGTTGGATTGTAAGGAGATGGGGAGGCCAGGTGAGGTGACAGTCAAGGGTGAGGCCAAGGTATTTTAGATTAGGAGTGAGTTGAATAGGACAATCATAAATGGTAAGGCAAAACTGTGGAGCCAGAAGGAGAGGGTGGTACATCCTATGATGATTGCCTGGGTCTTGGAAGTGTTGATGCGGAGCCAGTGGTTGCACCAGGTGGTGAATTGGTTCACGTGTGTTTGAAGGGTATGTTGGGACTGTTCAGGGTAGGATAGAGGACCAGGAAGGCAGTGTCATCAGCAAATTGGAGGAGGTGAACAGGCAGGGGAGATTTGGGCATATCGGCAGTATACAGGAGGTAGAAGAGGGGGAAGGGATGGATCCTTGGGGCATGCCTACATTAGGATAATACATATGGGAGTTGGGTTTGTGGATAGTGACATAAGAGGGACAATGTGAGAGGAAGGAAGCAACAAGATGGAGGAAATTGATCAGAAGGGCATAGGTCTTGAGTTTAAAATGGGGCCTGGGATGCCATACATGGTCATAGGCCTTCTGGAAGCAAAGATAGTGGAGAAACTGGAGTTAAACTGGAGAGAAGTAAGATGTGCAAGGTTAAGGACCTGGTCGTTGGCAGAGGAGGAGCTCCAGAAGCCACACTGGGTAAGGGGAAGCAGATGGCGCTGGTTGAGGTGGTGATGAATACGTCAAGAGAGGATGGACTCACAGACCTTACTGAACACAGAGGTGAGGCAGATGGGACGATAGGAAGCAGGGTCAGAGGGGGGGTTTGTTGGATTTAAGGAAGAGCAGGATGCAGGAAGTCTTCCAGAGGTTCAGGTAAAAGCTGGCGGAGAGGATGACATTATACAAGGTAGCAAGGATGGCCAGGAAGGAGGGAGATGGGAGTTTCCATGAGGTGGCGGTAGGTGACACAGTCGTGACCAGGGGCAGTGTTGTGTTTGGAGTGGAGTATGAGTGATGTCATGTGCTGTAATGGGGCTGTTTAAATCTGAGGAGGTTAACTGATCCAAGCACTGGAAACTGGGGGCGCATGGTGGGATGGAGGTATCGCTGCAGTCAAGGACTGTGGGGAAGAGGGAGTAATCAAAGTGGGGATCATCAGGAACGGAAGAAACCTCAGAGAGGTGGGAAGCAAAATGATTAGCCTTACAGAGGTTGTCAGGGAAGGAGCAGTCGTCATGGAGAAGGGGGTAATGCGGGGCATTATGGCTACTAGTAAGGCAGTGGAAGGCAGACCAGTACTTGGAGGAGTTGACAGGGAGGGTGGTGTTGAGTTGCATTCATGTCTGGAGCCAGTCCTGGTGTTTCTTTGCTGTTACGAGATTATGTATCTGTCACTGTAATTGCTGATGGTGTAGGCGTGTATCCCAGTCATAGGTACAGAGGAAGGAGCAGTAGAGCCTGCGGGATTCTCAGAGAAGAAGGACGGCCTGTGGAAGAAGAGTAGGGCAATGAGGGTGGATAAATTTGGTAGGAATGTGGGTATCCATGCCGTCAGTGATGGTCTTCTGGATGCGTGGGTGACGTCAGTGGGATGTTGAAAGGTAAGTGGGTGGCTTTTGACCTGAGTGGCAATGGATTATTGGTAGGCATCCCAGTTGCTCAGCAGTGGTCATGGACAGACTTCGGAAGGGGAAGGAGGGTTAGGAGCAGGCGATGGGCTGAGGAGTTGGTGAGAAGCACTGGGAGGTGGTCGCTACCAATAGGGTGTAGGACTTTCATGGCAGTACGACTAAGGAGGTTGCGGGAGGTGAGGACGACATTGAGGGTGGAGACACTTTCGGGATGGGTGTGCTGTGGGAGGGGAAAAACGTCACCTTGGAGGGTAGCAAGGAACTGATGTCACCACCGAAGGGTGGCAGGGTCTTGGCTGTGAATGTTGAGGTCTGCGGCAATCACATAGGTGGAGAAGATGTGATCAACATGGGAGATAAAGTCTTAGGGGAGAGAAGCTGCTGCACAGACATAGATGGTGGAAGAGGTGAGAGTGAGTGAGGGAAAAAATACACTGGATGAGGTGTTCATTTGGGTCATTGAGCAGGGGTTGCGGCCAGACACGGATATGCTTGAGGTGGCCAGTAGTGACCCCACCTCATGCTAGGGAAGGGGATAGTCAGTGCAGCGGAGGAGATAGGGAGAGGAAGGGACAACATGGTGAGGTTGTAGGAAGGTTTCATTAAGGATGAAGGAGTCGACCTGGTGCTGGGTCAGGGTATGCATGAAGAGGTATTTGTTGACAGAGAAGGAGCAGATGTTTTGGTAGGGAGATGATACTGTTGGCATGCCAGGCTGTGGAGGGTGGAAGGGAGCAGAGGGAGGAAGAGAGAGTTTTAAACAAAGGCGTCGAGGTGGGTAAAGGTGAAGTGGGCTTTTTGGGTGAATATGTGGCACATGTGTTCAAATGGAAGATGGAGTGGGCGGCAAGGGAGATCTGCTGGAGCGTGTGGGGGTGTTGAAAGAGTTGAGTGTTCTGGAGGACAGTGGTGAGGAAACACATGATGTCTTCATCCGTAGGGAGTGGGTGGAGGGAATTCTTAGGGTGGATGGGCTGATTGATGGGGCGAACGGGAATGGTAAGCTCAGGATTGGTGGGAGGGGGTTTGGTCTTGCATTTGTAGAAGTAGGTGGCCGCTCCCTCGCATCCCAATCTGCCGCTGCAAGTAGGCAACAGAGGTGCGTGACATTAGAAGTCTATACATCCTGGGCTAGAATGTATGCACCGTTCTCAGATGCGATGCAGGAGCGATACGTGGTGTCATATGGCAAGCCTACAAGTGGAACATTCAGAAATCAGACTGGAACATATAGACAGCTACGCTTTCGGAAAAGATACAGAAGTTTTCATGATGTGGAGAATCAAGCACAGACAACACGGATATTATTGCCTGTATTGAAGAAGCTGTAAAGGTATATGTCCCAAAAAACCTTTGTTCTGAACACTTAAACATTATTAGTCCAGTGGAACGAGGAGTGCAATAATGAATAAGAGGAACGCTCTAAAAATGTTCATAAGATGCGCTTCAGAAGAAAATTACATAAAATTCAATACACTACAAGTGAAAATAAAGCGACTTTTCAAAACTAAGAAGAAATCTGCATGGGCAAACTTCCGCAAGAAGCCTAACAAAGACATACCCAGAGCAACCATTTGCTACGAATTTAGCGTATTCAACAATAAAATAACAGCGCATCCAAAGGAATTAATGGATTACTTCCTGAAAAATTTGGAGCAAGACTATTTTCAACAACTCATTGATGAGGAAGTCGAGGAAGGAAGCCGTTTCCTGAACAAGTGCTGTATTGTTGCAGGACTCAACTGAGTCCAGTTATTTGGGAGTAGTAGTGCCCCAGGGAGTGATAATACACATTACCGTTTGCTATCTTCATTAACACACTAAAAGATGAGCCCTCTCTGTAGCTTTTTTAATGACACTCGGAACAGAAGAACTGATAACCCCTAATGGAAGATGTCACGAACAGTGCCGACAGGAAAACACTGTCAATCGCTAAATGAAGCAAACTCATAGCGGCCAGTAACGCTCCTGAGCCGTGTGCAGAAAGAGTTGGACAGTATATTGAACCATAGACTTGAGTGGTGGTATGAGCACCAAACCTGTTACAAAAAATGGCTTCTGGTTTCGGGTGGGAACGTGGTACGTACAAAACACTAATAAAATTAGTAACCGATATCCAGATAAGTTTCAGGCGCAACGAATATGTCATTGCTGTATTTACGGATATACACTACGCGTTTGATAATGCCACCGTATCTATGTTGGCTACGAATGTGCGAAGGGAGAATATTTCCGGCAGCTTCGCGAGCAAATTTTCCACTAATTTTCCCATAGATCCCTGGTAGTAAGAAGTGCAAATGGCTATAAGGTGCTGAGGACGACAAGCGTAAGGTTACCCTGGGGATCGGTTATATTTCCTCTGATTTTCTACATATTTACGTCGTACCTGCACAATATTTTGTCACAAAATATAATAGTTTTACTGTACTTGCGTACTTATTCTGCGAGTGACACCCTTCTGGTGGCAGGTGAGACAGCGCTTTCAACACCTGACAGTTTGAAAGGGGCCTTCTTTTTCCCCTCCATTTGACCCGCTGGACAGGTCATGCAATATTCAGATTTCTGGGCCATTCAGATGTGCTAGGGGCCCGATGTTGGACTGTAAGCGAACGTAAGGGGAGACGTACTCGTCATAAAGATTCTTATCGACCACGTCTGACCACGATGACGGGTGATCGCCGTATTGCGCACCAACCATATCGTAACCCTTTTTGAATCTGCGCATGCTATCCGAGAACAAGTAATGGACTCACTGCAACATACTGCATCATCTCACACTTTTAGTCGGAGACTCTTAGTAGCCGAACTGGGCAATTACCGGCACATGCGTAGACTATCGCTGACACCACAAAAGAAACGGCTGCTTTTGAAGTGGTGCTGCGGAGAGGTAACATGGCATGCCGATGTTTTGAAGAGGTATAGCGGAGTTACTCCTGGCATCATGGAGTGAGGAGACATCGGTTATGAGTTCAAGTCATGGCTGGTAATGGTTGAGGGAACGCTGACGGCACGACAAATATGTAACAGACAGCTTGGATCCTCATGTGACAGTATCGTGACAGCATCAGTCAACAGGACAATGCTCGGCCACACATGGTAAGTGTCTCTATGAACATTTTGCATGAAGCACTCCGGTGGCCAGCAAGATCTCCAAATCTGTCCCCAATAGAACATGTGTGGGATCAGCTCCAAAGTATACTTTGTCCCAGTTACAACAGTGCCGGTCGGTGTGGCCGAGTGGTTCTAGGCGCTTCAGTCTGGAACCGCGCTGCTGCTACGGTCCCAGGTTTGAGTCCTGCCTAGGGCATGGATGTGTGTGATATCCTTAGGTTAGTTAGGTTTAAGTGGTTCTAAGTTCTAGGGGACTGATTACCTCAGATGTTAAGTCCCATAGTCCTCAGAGCCATTTGAGTTACAAACAGTTGTGGGCTACTTTGCCTCAGGAAAGGATACGACAGGTTTATGTCACATTTCCCAACCAAATCAGTGCATGCATGCAGGTGAGAGGGGGTGCATCACCATACTGACAAGTGGCCTCATACAGTCAAGTTATGGGTAAAACTGATTCGATTGTGTAATCAATGATATAACGTCATATACCTTCTCAACCAACGAAGTTTCGTTTCTTTTCCGACTCTCTTTCTGGGTGTTTCACTTTTTTTGTCAGGCAGTGCATATGCTTTCTTGTTAGAGAGCAGGTCAACTTTTAATATGATTCTCCTGTAATTTCATGTTTATGTTGATACAGGATGTAGTAAATCCTATGCGTACGTTGCTCTTCAGTGTGTTAAACCTTAACCGTACTATGATGGCTGTATAAGTCCACCTCTGAAGCCAAAATAAATAAATATAAATGGGTAAATATAAGTTTAAAAGGTGGATAAATTGTCTAGATTAACAGCAGAACAATTAAGGAAAAAAGCTTGGACAAACTCGAGTCATGTCATAGTATTATAAGGGAGATATAAACTTAACAGCTATAGACTGTGAAATAAAACTTATCAGCGTGGGTCGTAGCGACAGGGATTCGTGTGATAAAGTTGTAAATGTCTCATCCGAAAACTTTCTTGTGCAGTTAATCAGAGAATCTACTCGTGAGGGTAGCGTCCTCAGTCTCAGGTTACAAACGGGTCCGATCTTTTCGATTCAGTTAATGCAGAGCAGCGATCATAAGGCCGTCATAGAATCGCTGACCACGGACGGGTGTCAGTTGTATTACGAAAGGTCGCATGAATTTCATGCAAACATGAAATTACAGCAGAATCATATTAAAAGTTGACCTGCTCTCTAACAAGAAAGCATATGCACTGCCTGACAAAAAATGCATTTCTGCTTAGTATGTGCGGCCAGAATGATTTCAGATTACCTGAGAAATAACACCAAACATTCATCTCTGAAGCCGGCCGTTGCGACCGAGCGGTTCTAGGCGCTTCAGTCGGGAACCACGCGGCTGCTACGGTCGCAGGTTCGAATCCTGTTTGATGTCCGTAGGTTAGTTAGGTTTAAGTAGTTATAAGTCTAGGGGACTGATGACATCAGATGTCAAGTCCCATAGTGCTTAGAGCCACTTGAACCATTCATTTCTGAGACTGAATATGTATGGATAAAATTCATGAGTGTTGTGGAATGCGTCATAGACAGATATTTGTCGATCAAAGTTCTGAGCCATGAGAAAGGTGCTCCGAAAACAAAGAGAATTTCGCTTTAAATCTAACCTGGGACAAAGCTTTGTTGACAAACAAAAACTGAACGAAAAAAAAAAGTGCAAGGAGGCTCCCGCGTGAAGCGTGTAATGAATTAGAAAGAAAAAGTCTGTCTACGTCTGATAAAACATCCTAAGACATGTTGATTTTGCGTAAAGTCAGTAAAAGGATCGATAATGCACTGAATCGAAGAATGGCAGAGAAAAAGCTGTGATATTAAATTCCGTTTTCCGAATCTGTTCTTGTGAGGGAGATGTTGCTTTGTTTCTTCCTTTAAAACGTGCAACTAACGCCAAAATGGCATACCGATATAAATGACAACAGAATAGAAAATCAACTAAAATCGCACGACACAAGACAAGCGACTGAATCTGACAGGACGTACATCTGTCCTCCAATGTGCAAGAAACTGGCCACTGAGGACAGTTTTTCAGGTACTTGGTGGTTTTTTCGGCTTCACATTCGCATAAAGTTGATAGGTTCTCCACATAGTTCCATTTGGCCATATTATCATTTGTTCTACCAGCCCAATTCTGAGTCTTTTGATGGATTTCCAAATTTTCCACTGCAGAGTTTCGCATGGGGACGGGGGCTCCGAAGGTGGGATACGTGATGCGATATTGCATTTCTACTTGTCCGCAGGTTTTGTCGTGCCATTGACGGTGATGCACTGTCATTAACGGAAGTTTCTAGAAAGCTCTCCCTAGATTTCACCTTGCTTAGGGGAGGTTGGTGTCCATGCAACGGGTCAGCATCGTTTAGTACGACTTCGCGTCTCTCTGTGTTCCCGGCAACTTCCCGTCTTATACCTGGTGTACCTACTGGCGTTGTCCACGCCAGGCTGTAGAATTCGTAGGTAGGCATTACCCCCAAGCATCCTGATGTTGTTCTACATGACTCGTTGAGGTCAACATCCACATGCCTGGCATGAATAGAAATGTACCAAACAAGGCAGGCGTGTTAAGCGGCAAAGTGCCCGTGTTCTGAGTTCTGTCGGTTGGGCACCCCCCCCCCCCCCCCCCCGTTCCGTTGCCTGTGAGCTTCTTGATGATTGTTGATTGTTGCGGTATATTTTGGATGGATTATACCAGTGCTCCAGTTCCATGCACCGACTGGTGATTACCTTACTTTGACACATTGTCTTTGACTCCCAAACCATGAGTGACATTCAGAAACAGAATAAAGAAATACACGCTTAGAATTTTGTTGTAGGCATACTTGGTGTGGAGTAGAGTTGTATTCTTTGTGTTTGCTGCACACAGGATGAATAGCTGTTTGCAATAATATGATTTGCAGGCCGGGGATAAAGAACTACATGTCATTACAAAAAAAATTTACAACGATTCCGAGTATAAAATTTTAGCACAATAACAATATTTAGGGGAAATTGTTTCCACATAGCAGCTGCCGGACTAGCGAATTACCGTCCCTTGCGTACGGTGCTGTTAACACCACACCACAAACGGCTGCGTTTGGAGTGGTGCCGCAACCAGGGAGCACAGAATTTTGATGAATGGCGTCGCACTGTGTTCGGCGATGAATCAGAGCTCCGCACTATCACACATGAGCACAGACATCCTGTGTCCTCATGTGTTTACTCTTATGCGACAGTATCGTGGTGCCATTCTTCAACAGGATAGTGCTCGTCGAAACAAGGTCCCGAGCGTAGACAACATTCTATTAAAACTACTGACAGCCTTGGGAGAGCCAGCCCTCAGAAAACTACCATCTGGTGAGAAAGATGTACGAGACAGGCGAAATACTCTCAGCCTTCAAGAAGAATATAATAATTCCAATCCCAAAGAAAGTAGATTTTGACAGATGTGAAAATTACCGAACTATCAGTTTAATAAGTCACGGCTGCAAAATACTAACACGAATTCCTTACAGATGAATTGAAAAACTGGTAGAAGCTGACCTCGGGGAAGATCAGTTTGGATTTCGTAGAAATGTTGGAACACGTGAGGCAATACTGACCCTACGACTTATCTTAGAAGATAGATTAAGGGAAGGCAAACATACATTTCTAGCATTTGTAGACTCCCGATGTTATTCAATCTGTATATTCAGCAAGCAGCAAAAGAAACAAAGGAAAAATTCGGAGTGGGAATTAAAATCCATGGAGAAGAAATAAAAACTTTGAGGTATACCGTTGACATTGTAATTCTGTCAGAGACAGCCAAGGACCTGGAAGAGCAGTTGAACAGAATGGACAGTGTCTTGAAAAGAGGATATAAGATGAACATCAACAAAAGCAAAACGAGGATAATGGAATGTAGTCGAATTAAGTTGGATGATGCTGAGGGAATTAGATTAGGAAATGAGACACTTAAAGTAGTAAAGGAATTTTGCTATTTGGGGAGCAAAATAACGGATGATGATCGAAGTAGACGGGCAATGGCAAGGAAAGCGTTTCTGAAGAAGAGAAATTTGTTAACATCGAGCATAGATTTAAGTGTCAGTAAGTCGTTTCTGAAAGTATTTGTATGGAGTGTAGCCGTGTATGGAAGTGAAACATGGACGATAAATAGTTTGGACAAGAAGAGAATAGAAGCGTTCGAAATGTGGTTCTACAGAAGAATGCTGAAGATTAGATGGGGAGATCACATAACGAATGAGGAGGTATTGAATATAATTGGGGACAAGAGAAATATGTGGCACAACTTGACTAGAAGGACATGGTATGAGGCATTAAGGGATCACCAATTTAGTATTGGAGAGCAGCGTGGAGGGTAAAAATCGTAGAGGGAGACCAAGAGATGAATACATTAAGCAGATTCAGATGGTTGAATGTTGCAGTAGGTACTGGGAGATGAAGAAGCTTGCACAGGATAGAGCAGCATGGAGAGCTGCATCAAACCAGCCTCTGGACTGAAGACCATCACAACAACAACAACAAAAACAACAATGCTCGTTCACAAATGGCATGTGTCTCTATGAACTGTCTGCGTAATTTTGAGGTGCTCCCATTGTCAGCAAGATCCCCAGAGCTGTCCTCGACAGAACATATATGGGTCAGCTCCGTTTCCTTGTCAGTACTGATCATATCGAGGACTAATCCTAACAAGTGTGGTCCACCTTGTCCCAGGAGAGGATACAACGGCTTTACGACACCATTCCCAACCGAATCAGCGCACTCATCCAGACCGGAGCGGGTGCAACGTCATACCGATATGTGGGCTCATACTGTCAAGTTCTTTGTATATTTGACTCGATATTGTAATCACGGAAATGTCATCACATACCCTCTCAACTCGTGAAGTTTCCTTTCGTTCCCGCTTCCCGTTTGGTGCCCAACTTTTTGTCGGGCAGTGTACATCGAAAAACATTGATAACTATCTAAATTACTATTCTATTATAAAAAAATATAAAAGGAATCTGAATATGAATAAACTGGTGACCAAAGAAGCGAGTAGAGGGTAACCTGATCGTCGGAGAAAGATGTTTTCCTTGGTCAGATGCTCGTGGCAGCCAATCACGGAACTCCGATCGCGACGTATTTATGTGGGAATGAGTTTGACACATGTGAAAACTGGCACCAAGGGCACTGATTGCAAGCTACGAGTTTGTAACACCAAAGACCATTCGTCGGAGAACATACAACGGACGAACCATTAAGCCATGCAAAGCAAGAAAAAGAGTACGAGAACACTTCACAGGAGACGGTAACAACAACGACGCTGTACTATTGTACATATAAGTGATTTTTTTCTTCTGAATTTTCGATAAACTTGTGTAATTAATGTTCTGATTTCATTTCTTTTTTATTTCATGCCATTGTGTCAAGAAAACTGTAAACAAGTTTCAATGTGAATATTAATGTTAATGTAAAATGTCAAGTAATATTGTGATAGAATTGAAATGTAACAAATGTTGAAACTGTTGTAAGACGTTTAAAATTGTAACTGTGCGTCTGGTCCATACATAGGCAATGTGATGATGATGTTTGGTTTGTGGGGCGCTCAACTGCGTGGTTATCAGCGCCCGTACAATTACCCAATCTTTGCTCAGTCCAATTTCGCCACTTTCCGGGATGATGATGAAATGGTGAGGACAACACAAACACCCAATCATCTCGAGGCAGGTGAAAATCCCTGACCCCGCCGGGAATCGAACCCGGGACCCCTTGCACGGGAAGCGAGAACGCTACCGCGAGACCACGAGCGGCGGACACACATAGGCAATGTGTTAGGATATGTAGAATGCAAAACCTCGGGTGAATACCCTGTCTGTAAGGGAGCGGTAAAAGGTGGATGGTAGGCGAGCGCGGGAAAATGCGCGCGGGCACTGCACGGCACAGCGGGCGCAGTTGTTGTTGGAGTTTGGCATTGGTCTGAGCAACACCTTCTGGAGCGAGGAGGCTCTCCTGGAAGACGTAGCTTCACTGAGCCTCGGGTATGCCGTTCCAACGCCCACACAGCATGGCAAAATTCCATAGGCACTAAATGGAAAAGTATTGCGACGCTAAGAAGAATTAAAGTGCCGATACATCAAGAGCCATAGCTGTGGTTGTATGTGTGCTCTGTGCCTCGCCCATCGCCGCCCGCCAACCGCCGCATCGATACAAGCAGGTTGAAACTTATAGTACTGTATTCGTATGGACCATAGAGCGAACTGTTCAATAATAACCTAAATTTTACCAGAACTTTCCCATCATTTAATTATCCTCACAACTAACCTAGACAGGGTCCTTTCCAAATGTTGTGCAATCCGAGTGTCCCTAAATGAAAAATTAAACTTTGTGTTAATAATAATTGCTTGCAGAATGTTAGAATGGTGTTTAAAGAACTGTTTGGTTAATGAACCAGTAAATGAATAACGAAGGTCTAACGAAGTTGAAAGATAACTTTAATATTGATATAATAATGAAGTTTAATAATTTCGAGACAGATATAAAGGTATTTAAATGAGCAGTAAATAAGATAAAAAGAATAGTAACTCATATACTGGAAATCTTGGACGCATAATAATTTCAGTAATCATTTTTTTTTTATATAGCGATCATAACAGTTTGCCCCCCCCCCTTTTATTAATTTGAATTCTGAAGTGTTCTAAATTGGTTTGACCAGCAAAAGTTAAAGTCAATATAAAAGCCAAAATTTATCAGTGTTTTATCTTTATCAAAATTGACATTTTGTGTGTGGCTCGGAAGTGCTATTTCTAGGGCAACCTATGCCCGATTTTAATCAGGTTAATAGACAGTACGAAGTTTTGTAGTATAGATTATAGTGTAGTGTTATGTATTCATGGTTTTTTCCATATCAGTACAGAACGTGAAACTATCAGTTCAATAGATTTTCTGGTTCTAAAATTCTACTACATTATGCAGTGTTACTACTTGTTGTTTTGCATGAATATATACCAACTTGTACAGGGAAGAAACTCAGTTAATGCGTAATTAGGCTGACGACCGTATTATTATTAAATAGGTAGCATCTTCCAGTTTGCTTTTGGTCCATCCTGACGCGTAATTGCATTTCGAGCTTGCTTGACAAATCATTGTTATTACAGAGTGGGTGCAAGTCTGATTTGCCACCACTCAGGTACACGCGGTCGATATCTATAAGAAAATCCTTTCTCATAAGGTGAACCCCGCTCACTTACCATAGTACAGGCTTTAACGAGTATTGTGTGCCCCACGCGCACGTTACAAGACATCACTTAAATTGCAGCCTTGGAGAAGAACACTAGCGACACAAGCTGTATCGTTGTAGTCTTAGAGGACTCAAGATATCTCAGTATCCACTGCTGCTTCGAAGTGGTAGTCTTCCCAATGCCTGCCACTACCTCTTTCTTCTGTAGTGGAACCACGGCAAAGTGCCCAAAGAGAATCTTGCGCTGTGGTCGGCTGGTCATCATTTGTTCTTTTTTTGAGTCATAGTGTAACTATTTGTCGTGCTGTTTATGCTTATTTGTGATGACTGAACACAGAGATTAGCAAAGTTATTATTTCATTGTTTGATACCTCACGTTTCCGTATGTCACCTTTAATCTCTTTCAGAATGGTAGAGACATTCTAGTTTCCAGAATGAGATTTTCACTTTGCAGCGGAGTGTGCGCTGATATGAAACTTCCTGGCAGATTAAAACTGTGTGCCCGACCGAGACTCGAACTCGGGACCTTTGCCTTTCGCGGGCAAGTGCTCTACCATCTGAGCTACCGAAGCACGACTCACGCCCGGTACTCACAGCTTTACTTCTGCCAGTACCTCGTCTCCTACCTTCCAAACTTTACAGAAGCTCTCCTGCGAACCTTGCAGAACTAGCACTCCTGAAAGAAAGGATATAGCGGAGACATGGCTTAGCCACAGCCTGGGGGATGTTTCCAGAATGAGATTTTCACTCTGCAGCGGAGTGTGCGCTGATATGAAACTTCCTGGCAGATTAAAACTGTGTGCCCGACCGAGATTCGAACTCGGGACCTTTGCCTTTCGCGGGCAAGTGCTCTACCATCTGAGCTACCGAAGCACGACTCACGCCCGGTACTCACAGCTTTACTTCTGCCAGTATCTCGTCTCCTACCTTCCAAACTTTACAGAAGCTCTCCTGCGAACCTTGCAAAACTAGCACTCCTGAAAGAAAGGATATAGTTTTAATCTGCCAGGAAGTTTCATATCAGCGCACACTCCGCTGCAGAGTGAAAATCTCATTCTGGAAACATCCCCCAGGCTGTGGCTAAGCCATGTCTCCGCTATATCCTTTCTTTCAGGAGTGCTAGTTCTGCAAGGTTCGCAGGAGAGCTTCTGTAAAGTTTGGAAGGTAGGAGACGAGGTACTGGCCGAAGTAAAGCTGTGAGTACCGGGCGTGAGTCGTGCTTCGGTAGCTCAGATGGTAGAGCACTTGCCCGCGAAAGGCAAAGGTCCCGAGTTCGAGTCTCGGTCGGGCACGCAGTTTTAATCTGCCAGGAAGTTTCACATTCTAGTTTGTTTCAACTGGCTTGTAATAACCAGCCTGGCCTCCAGCTGAGTAAATTAATTCAACTCTTTAGCATAAACTAACCCCATACAAAATTAACTCTTCTAAAATGAGATTTTCACTCTGTAGCGGAGTGTGCGCTGATATGTAACTTCTTGGCAGATTAAAACTACGTGCCCGACCGAGACTCGATTGCCTTTCGCGGGCAAGTGCTCTACCAATTTGCCCGCGAAAGACAAAGGTCCCGAGTTCGAGTCTCGGTCGGGCACACAGTTTTAATCTGCCAGGAAGTTTCAACTATTCCAAAATTTGGAGCATCAATATGCATTTCATAAAATCAGGTTTGCAGACAAAGCTCGAACCGGTACGTTACAATTTGAACCAAGGACGAATGGGAGAATATACTTGTCAGAAGAATCCCGCTTCGGTTTGTGGAGTGATCCTCATTGCACATTCGTCTGTCGGGAAATGACTATTTTGATCACAGGATACAAGTAAAGTGAAGCGGCTGCGATCTGGTGTGGAGAGAGATCACGTTGTATGGGTGTGCAGAGCTTCTGCAACTGGCCACTAAATCTCACGAGGGGCGGAGCCGCCAGCACAGAAGGAGGGATGCATTATTGTGTTGTTAGTAGAGGAACTGTAACAGCAGAATGGATCGATCAGAGCGCTCAGTGGCTTCAAACGTGGACTAGTTATTGAATGTCCGTTGAGCAACAAATCCATAAATGACATTTCAATCCTTCTAAAGGTGGTCAAGTCGACTGTTGTTGACGCTATTGTGAAATGGAAACTTGAGGGAATAACCATAGCTAAACCAAGACCGAGCAGACCTCATGTACTCATGGACAGCGATATTCGACCATTACAGAGGGTAGTTATAAAAAATCGCTTGAAATCAGTGGAAGGAATCACTCATGAGTTGCAAAGTACTACCAGCAGCCCAACTAGCTCAATTACTGTGCGCAGGAGGTTAAAACGAATGGGGCACGATGGTCGAGCAGCTCCTCGTAAACCATACCTTTCCGTAGTCAGTACTAAGCGATGCTTGAGGTGGTGGAAAGAGCAACGCCATTGGACAGTGGATGACTGGAAGCGAGTGATTTCGACTGGTGAACCATGCTATAGCCTGTGGCAATCCCATGGAAGGGTTTGAGTTTGGAAAATGCCTGGGAGTGTTACCTGCCATCGTGTTTAGTGCCAAGAACGAAGCACGAGTAGGTAGAAGGTGGTGTTACGGTATAGGTGTGTTTTTCGTGGTTATTTGTGGACCTCTTATTGAGCCTAAAAAATACTAAATGCGGAAGGATATATACAAACTTTACATTATTGTGTACTTCGTACAGTAGAGGAGCAGTTCGGAGACGATGATTGATTGTTTCAGCATGGCAATGCACCCTGTCTTACAGCAACATCTGTGAAGCAATGATCTGTGGATGACATTCCTCAAATGGAGTGGAATGCCCACAGTCCCGACGTGAACCCAACAGAACACATTTGGGATGAGTGAGAACATCGATTTCCCTCCAGACCTCAGCGTACAGCATCAGTGCCTTCCCTGGTGTCGGTTCTGGAGGAAGAATGGGTTGCTGTTCCACCACAGATATTCATATACCTTACTTAAAGTATTCTTAACCGAACTGAAGCCATTATAAACGTGAAGGGTGAGCACATCCCATATTAATGTCCACTAATAGGTGTCTGGATATCTTTTATCAGATAGTGTATATGCGAAGTTTGAGTAGTGTGACCACGTATGCGATCTTTCAGAGATACTACTTGGACTAGCCCTTCCATTACTGGACGACAACGCCCGTCTACATGAAGTTGTTCTAGTGACGAATTTTCGCAGTTGAAGATGTCCAACACACGGATAACGGCAGAATGGAGTCTATCTTACTTTGGACAAGGACTTGCATTTATTTCGAGTCCTAGATTTCAAGAGCATCCATGTTTCTCTAATGTATAGTTTCCTCGATAACTGAAGTTGTGGTGTAGTATTATATTGCGTGTCCGCCCCGGTAGCTGAGCGGTCACCGCGACGGAATGTCATTCAAAGGGGCCTAGGTTCGATTCCCGGCTGTGTCGGAGATTTTCTCTGTACAGGGATTGGGTATGATATCATCTCATCGACACGTAAGTCGCCGAAGTGGCGTCAGCTCAAAAGACTTGCACCAGGCGAACGGTCTACCCGACGGGAGGTCCTAGCCACACGATATTTCATTTCATTATGTTGTGTGAATCCATGTTTTTGTAAAACACTTTATCCACTATCAAAGACAATATGTATGACAACTATCAGTTAGGGGAAGATTATTTACAGTTTTTGGTAATAAAGGGGACTCCTATTATAAATTTAAAAAAATGTATTTTAATTTTTCTGCTGTTGGAGCTGATGCCGCTGATAGTAGGTGTCAGGCCTGATACAGGATCGGCAATTTTGTGAATACACATTCATTTCGTACAGGTGTTTCAATCTTGAATCAAAGTGTCCTTTTCTTTTCAAATTTATACAGGCTGCAGAAAACCAGCCATATAACATATTTCGACAGTTTTATTGTCGTTTGTCCGTTAGAGTTCGAGGTATCTGGTTTTCGTTTGCTCGTTAGGGATGAGGCAGACGTTGAAGTTAAACCACACTAAGCAGCACAGAGAGAAAAGATACTTACTAAGCTAACATTACTAAAAGGTCTTGGGCGTTTTGTCAAGCAGCCAGAATAATTTAAGACAAAGAATACACAAAGATTACAAAGAAGCTCCTTGGGACGATCTAGAAATGGACCAGGAGTAACTTTGTCGGAAAATCATTTGTGATCACTGTTTGAAAAATAGGTTTACAAGATGAAAGATCCTTTTATGCTGAGGCAACCAACTACTAATGATGATTATCTGCTATCTGAAGCAAGATCTTTTGCGTAATCGATGCTTCAGCACCCGATAACGTACTCCTCTAAGTGTAAAATACGTTGTACAGAATGGCGTTCTACGTTTGAAGTTCCTGACTGTTGTAGGACAAAGTTGGAAACAAAGAAGCTGGCCGTCCATCTTTGTGTAACCTCGCTTGCGCGCTGAGTGCTCGCTTCCGGGATACGGGTACAGTAAAAGTAGCAGAAGTTTTCCAATCCATAAATCACTTGGGAACCTTAGTAGCAACCGAGGTTTGCTCAGGGAACTTTAAAAAGGAAGCGTCGGATGCCGGAAGCCGAGACTCAGGTAAGGGCGGGCAGCTGCGAATTCCCACGCTGTACTCAAGAGCTCCTCCGCCATCTGCTACTTCCTGCGTTCTTCGTCCGCTGACCAGAATGTGTCACCTTAGAGTTGCTCACTCGTTCGTGTAATGCGTCAAGGAAACGAATTTCCTCACTTTACTTCTTATACTCTCTGCATTTAGAGGGCTGTAAAAAAAAGTAATAATAACAAAAACTAAGAGCTGATGTCACAATCGGAAGGAGCTAGCATATTGTCAGATATACTGTTATTCGAGTGCTGATTGATCTCGAATTCCCATCTTGTTCTTTTTTTTCTTTTCCCCGTGCTAAGGCCGGGATGGGCATCTTAAAGGTTAATAATTGTCCGAGGTCTTGTATTCTATATAAAATTTTACGTCCTCCTCTAACTTGCTAGATCAGTTACCTCACAGCCCGCAGGAAAATTCTCTTTATTGGAAAATGTGCGTTACGTTATGACTTTTAGATTATTGCTGCTTTCATTAAGAGAATATGTCTTTCAAAATCACTTATTAGGAAGTTGCTTGGGTGAACAAAAAAAGAGTATACAGAGAGACGACAAATTTTACGTAACTAAATTAGAAACATGCCCTTAATGTTTTCGACAATGATGAAATAATATAATGTGATCGTACTGTCTGAACGTATTTTATTTTAAAAAAACTGTTAATGATGAAATAATAGCATCGACAGTAATTACAAAATAAAAATAAAAAGAGAAATTATCTGATATTAAGAAACAAATCAAAATAAATGGACATTAATATACTGGCTAAACAAGCTCAAACAACTGACAAATGGTTCAAATGGCTCTGAGCACTATGGGACTTATCATCTGAGGTCATCAGTCGCCTAGAACTTAGAACTACATAAACCTAACTAACCTAAGGACATCAGACACATCCATGCCCGAGGCAGGATTCGAACCTGCGACCGTAGCGGTCGCGCGGTTCCAGACTGAAGCGCCTAGAACCGCTCGGCCACCCCGGTCGGCAAACATCTGACAAAACTGTTGAAAAATAAATATACCGGTTATTCAGTCTTCCATGGAAATTATAAACATCTGAAGCTAACTGCCGTGTCGGGATCTGTTCGAATAACCTGTGGCACAAAGCTACCATGAAGAGATAACATTAATAGATGAACGTCCCCAGAAACGAATTATTCGGTTAAGATGATGTTGGCAGTTGAAACTAGTAGACAACAACTACCAAATGAACAGTGATGAATAATCTATTGGAGATATTGCGTTACATATCGCATAAACTGCAACTCGTACGCAAACCGCAACAAAACTATCCCATTAAGCGTTACATGTTTTGTGCGAATGTTATGGTCACAAACCAGCAAGATGAAGGTTTGTGGGAAAGAATCATGAATGATCAAGTGCCATTTCATGTATCTGAAAAAGTCATTAGATACACTGCCCGGATTATGAGGATTTCGGTGGGTTCCATTAGAAATTACACGCATTTGTTGATAATATTGGAGCAATACGTCCTGATTTTCGTCTAAACTCTCACCGAACTGCAACAACCCTGTATCATGATGCACATTCCTGTCTCTCTTGTATTCCAGATTTTCATTTGCCGCTGCTGTATTGTATTAGCGTCTCCTGCAGTGCAGACGCCTTTTTGCCCTCTGTCTCTCTTTTGTAACATGTGTCTGTCTCAGTCTCTTTTGTATTGCTCCGCATTCACACTGTAGTATCACTGTTCCTTTTTAAAATCTACTAACTTCTGGACAAACCCATGTTGCCTATGGACTGGCGTATGGAAAAATGAAAACTATCCTGGAGGAACCCTTTGTAATCCGAAACTACAGTAAACGCAGACATTTGCTTTCAATGCACAACTTTAAATCGAACCTGACAACCACATCTTCTGTCCCGCCCGAATCCCACCTCCGCCGTTCTGTACAAACTAACTGGTGACCAGAAGAGGAATCTCGAGCATTTTGTTTTCTTCGGTCTTCAAGGATATCGTTAAGTATACTCAGTTCACATTGCATGTATGTGTACTGAAGTCGGGACCCGTACTTTTCAGTCAGCTTCTTGCCGACTTCTTAACACCTCGCTACGCCGTGTACGACGCCGCCGCAGCCCAGCTAAGACAAACAATACTGCTGCAATCTAGAACCACCACGCTGTCTGCCCCTCCGCGGTCCGCCATCGGAGCCTCTTGTTTTATCTGTGACTGTGTATGACACACAGTGGATACGGGCTACTAAACCAATGGGAGAGGATGAAAGGCGAACTTGTTTCCGGGGCCTTTAAATAACTGGAACATATCGGTTAAGAGAGATAACACCGAAAGAAAATCCTGGCCCTCCTAGAAGGGGGTTGAGCAGATGGTTGGTAACCAACTCTCACAAGGGAACCTCCCCATCGCACCCCCCTCAGATTTAGTTATAAGTTGGCATAGTGGATAGGCCTTGAAAAACTAAACACAGATCAATCGAAAAAACAGGAAGAAGTTGTGTGGAACTATGAAAAAATAAGCAAAATATACAAACTGAGTAGTCCATGCGCAAGATATACAACATCAAGGATAGTGTAAACTCAGGAGCGCCGTGGTCCCGTGGTTAGCGTGAGTACCTGCGGAGCGAGAGGTCCGTGGTTCAAGTATTCCCTCAAGTGAAAAGTTTAATTTTTTTTTCAGACAATTATCAAAGTTCAGGCACTCACACGTAATCAACTTCGCTCTCCAAAATTACAGGACATGTTCAGATTTGCTTGGACATATGCAGGATTTGACGGTCTACACATGGGAAAATTTGAAAACGTTAAAAACATATGTTTTGACAGAGCACAGGGAAAACTGTGCGGCTGTGAAACTGTTGCATTCATTTGTTGCAGTTTATGTGACAAACTTTTATGTTTTCATCACTTTTTTTGAGTGATTATCGCATCCACAAGAAAACCTAAATCGGGCAAGGTAGAAGAATCTTTTTACCCATTCGCCAAGGGCACAAGTTAGGTGGGTCGACAACATATTCCTGTCATGTGACGCACATGCCGTCACCAGTGTCGTATAGAATATATCAGACGTGTTTTCCTGTGGAGGAATCGGTTGACCTATGACATTGCGATCAAATGTTTTCGGTTCCCATTGGAGAGGCACGTCCTTTCGTCTACTAATCGCACGGTTTTGCGGTGCGGCCGCAAAACGCAGACACTAAACTTATTACAGTGAACAGAGACGTCAGTGAACGAACGGACAGATCATAACTTTGCGAAAATATAGAAAATAAACTTTTCACTCGAGGGAAAACTTGAACCAAGGACCTCTCGTTCCGCAACTGCTCACGCTAACTACGGGACCACGGCGCTCCTACGCCCACCCTCTCCTTAATGTTCCCTATCTTGCACATGGACTACTCAGTTTGTATATTTTGCTTATTTTTTCATACTTCCACACAACTTATTCCTGTTTTCTCGATTGATCTGTGTTCAGTTTTTCAAGGCCTATCCACTGTGCCAACTTACCGCTAAATCTGAGAGGGGTGCGATGGGGAGGTTCCCTTGTCAGAAAACACGGAAATGTTTAAGTGTTCATTATTCTTGTGTGCTATTCGAGAGTTAAATGGTCCCGAAATAGTCTGAAAGTAGGTCTATGAACCTTCTGCCAAGCAATTAAGTGTGAAATGTAGATGCAGAGCTCACAGTTTTTGTAAGTACGTAATTGGCAACCAAAAGCTCCTCAGGTAACTGTAGCAATATGTTCCGTTTTGGTACTGCAGTTATATCCTCTGAGTGTCCTATACATTTCTTATTTATTGGTGAAGAACAGAGGATGTAGTATCTCAAGTTACAAGACTGATGTTATCTTTCTTGAAAGTTTCGGTTTGGTTGGAATTTTAATAAGAGCTTGGAAGATAAAATGTTTTTGTGTAATCTAGGATCAGATACATTTTAGAGTTTAAGTATTTACGTTTAAATGTTGGTATAGTGCTTGTGTTTCGTCAACTGTGTTATACGACTCTGTATTAAGTAAAGACGGAAATCAATTATTATTATAAATGTAAGGTGGAAATCTCGAATTCCGATGTTACTGATTTCTATGTATTTTCTGCTCGTGGGAGGAATTATGAGGATATCGTATTTGGCGAGCTCCGAAAGAAAGTGATCGAATATTATAGCACATCGCCTTGCGCAAAATACCTAATACCACTTCCCACGTCCGCCCCTGGTAGCTGAGTGGTCAGCGCGACGGAATGTCATACCTAACGGCCCGGGTTCGATTCCCAGGTGGGTCGGAGATTTTCTCCGCTCAGGGACTGGGTGTTGTGTTGTCGTAATCATCATCATTTCATCCTCATCGACGCGCAAGTCGCCGAAGGGACGTCAAATCAAAGACTTGCACCCGGCGAACGGCCTACCTGACGGGAGGCCCTAGTCACACGACATTTTTTTTACCATTTCCTACACTGTATACCTTTCCGCTGACATCTTCAGTGGAGCAGCGAGTAAGAAGGTAGTTTTTCTTTTTCCAACCTCTGATCTCACAGCATAAACGCCAGACAAGCGGTAGGTGGCTTGTGTGCTTAATAGGCAGCTTCGCATCACCTGCACCGCACGCTCTGTCACTGCCGAGATGAAGACGTGTCTGTGTTGAGCTGCAGCCACATGCACCAGGTGCGAATTGCGAAGCGTAATTCGTTTCCTGCAAGCAAAATGGTTGTGTTTTAAATGGTGCCCCCACCTGGAAGCATGGTCTGCTGATGAATGGTGTCGCGTTTCGTTTAGTAAAGGATCTCGGCTCTGCACTATCACTAACGACCATCGTCACCGAATATGGTGGCACCGAGGAAAAGTGTCATTTTCCAATGTTCTGGAGAGGCACAGCGGTGTTACTCCATTCTCCAGAGGTCCTGGTATGGGTGGGGGAGAGGGCGGGGGAGGGCGAACGTCTACGACATCAGCTCACTGCTGGAAATGATTGAGGGAACACGGACAACACAACGGTACCTCACGGACATTCTGCTTCCTCTTGCGACAGTATCGTGGTGCCATTTCTTTTTTAACAGGACAATGTTCATTAACACATGGCACGTGTCTCTATAAACTTCTTGCGTGATGTTGCGCTATTGCCTTTACGAGCAAGATCTGTATGCGAAAGAACATCTGTGGGAACAGCTCGGTCATGTACCCCATCACAGCGCCAGTACCCAGGATGTCAAAGACCAGTTACGAAAGTCGTGAGTCAGTTTGCCTCAGGAGAAGATACAACTGATTTATGACACCTTTCATAACCGAAACAGTGCATCAATTTATCCCAGATAGGGCACATTATCGTACTGATAAGTGGGGTATACTGCCAAGTTATTTGTAAATTTGACTAGATTTTGTAATAACTGCAATAACATCGGATACAATCTCAACCTGTGAAGTCACATATAGTTTTATCTTTCTCCCCTTGTGAGTGCTTCACTTTTTTTTTTTATCTTTTAGTGAATTTAAGTGCACTTGTGTTCAATATTATTAAGCGATTTATTTTAGGCTTTTACCTCCAGAGGAGAAAAAACACTGAAAGAACAACTCTTGTAGAGAAGAATGGAAACATCAAGGCTAAGATGGTATGGGCAGTTAAAGAGAATGGAGAACTAGGGGATTTCCAAGAAGATACACGAAATGGAGATGCGAAGGAAACTACCAGGAGGAAGACCAAGGGATAGATGGCTGAAAGGTGTGGAGGACTCTGTTGAAAAAAAGACTTGAGGACTGGATCGGAGTGAATAATGGTGGGAAAACAGGACTAGATGTTCCAAACAGACTCAGCATGGGCTGGAAATTTTTTCAGTATAATGATGATGATGACCTCTACAGAGAAGTTAAGGGCAGCTGAGTAACCTTCCAGTAGTACATAGCGAGTTTCCAGTACAAAATATTAAATACAAACAACTTGAGTTTAATTTTGAAGTAGTTTAATGGCAAAGACTAAATCATTGGAACGATTTTCTTCATTGTTTCCATGGCGATTAATATACACTACTGGCCATTAAAACTGCTACACCACGAAGATGACGTGCTACAGACGCGAAATTTAACCGACAGGAAGAAGATGCTGTGATATGGAAATGATTAGCTTTTCAGAGCATTCACACAAGGCTGGCGCAGGTGGCGAGACCTACAACGTGCTGACATGAGGAAAGTTTCCAACCGATTTCTCATACACAAACAGTAGTTGACCGGCGTTGCCTGGTGAAACGTTGTTGTGATGCCTCGTGTAAGGAGGGGAAATGCTTACCATCACGTTTCCGACTTTGATAAAGGTCGGATTGTAGCCTATCGCGATTGCGGTTTATCGTATCGCAACATTGCTGGTCACGTTGGTCGAGATCCAATTACTGTTAGCAGAATATGGAATCGGTGGGTTCACGAGGGTAATACGGAACGCCGTGCTGGATCCCAACGGCCTCGTACCACTACCAGTCGAGATGACAGGCATCTTATCCGCATGGCTGTAACGGATCATGCAGCCACATCTCGATCCCTGAGTCAACAGGTGGGGACGTTTGCAAGACAACAACCATCTGCACGAACAGTTCGACGACGTTTGCAGCAGCATGGACTATCAGCTCGGAGAGCATGGCTATGGTTACCCTTGACGCTGCATCGCAGACAGATCAACAGATGGTCGGACCTGCTTCTGGAACGATAGCCCAGCCGCAAGAGAAGAAGAAAACCGCCAAGTGACAACCAAGAAGACGAGCCGAAAAGAGATGAAACCGAATACACTATATGATTCACCGAAGCAGGAGCGCCAGTTTCTGCATCGACCGTGTATGGAATGCACGTGTGTCAAGTCTGTCTGCCTGGCTGCAACCCGCTGAAGATTGATGATCATCTCTGAAGTCACCGCCATTGGTGCCGCTCTGTCCGCTGATCGCCGCCGTCGCCGTCAAACTTCGACGTCGCGCTTCTGGGACGGGTCCTATTCAGCTCGACACTGTCGGACATGGAGAAGTTTTCAGTGGTGACTCAGGATTGGCATCACGTTCTCTTCACCGATAAGCGTCGCATATGCCTTCAATTAGACAATGATCAGAGACGTGTTTGGAGGCGACCTGGTCAGTCTAAATGCCTTAGACACACTGTTTAGCGAGTGCAGCAAGGTGAAGGTTCCCTGGTGTTTTGGGGTGGCATTATGTGGGGCCGACGTACGCCACTGGTGGTCATGGACGGCGCCGTAACGGTTGTGCGATACGTGAATGCCATCCTCCGATCGATAGTGCAACCATATCGGCAGCATATTGGAGAGGGATTCGTCTTCATGGACGATAATTCTCGTCCCCATCGTGCACATCTTGTGAATGACTTCCTCCAGGATAACGACATCGCTCGACTATAGTGGCCAGCATGTTCTCCAGATATGAACCCTATCGAACATGCCTGGGATAGATTTAAAAGGGCTGTTTATGGACGACGTGACCCACCAACCACCCTGAGGGATCTACGCCGAATTGCCGTTGAGGAGTGGGACAACTGGACCAACAGTGCCTTGATGAACTCGTGGATAGTATTATATGACGAATGGAGGCATGCATTAATGCAAGAGTACGTGGTACTGGGTTTTAGAGGTACCGGTGTGTACAGAAATCTGGACCACCACCTCTGAAGGTCTCACTGTATGGTGGTACATCATGCAATTTGGGATTTTCATGACCAATAAAAAGAGCGGGAAAGATGTTTATGTTGATCTCTATTCCAATTTTCGTACAGGTTCCGGAACTCTCGGAACCGAGGTGATGCAAACCTTTTTTTAGTATGTGTATTAGCGCTTGGAGCTCTGGTACTTTCCCAACACAGCTGCGACAATTTATAACTTCTGTATCTATGTTCTTCCTGTATTCGACCTGCACCCTTTGAGACTGAAGCCCTTTTTGTATTTCCACGAGACCCTCTTTCTTAATAAACCGCCCAGCCCACGCCACACGGCTCCTGCTACCCACGTAGCCGCCTACATCATATTGTTGACTTCCGATCTATTCAGTGGAACCCGAAACCCCACCACCCTGTGGCGGAAGTCGAGGAGAATAGTAATGGTCGCTGTTATTCGCCAGCCAATTGATGAAGAGCAAACAGAGATGCTCATACGGCCACCCGCTGATTTTTATGGCTTTGGCTTAGAGCATGCGGTACACATACACTCGATTATTGAAACTTCCCCTCTGCGTTCAAATGTCGCGTGATGGTGGAATAATCACAATTCATCAAATTTGTCAGTTTTCGAGTACACTGACGCGGATAATGGTGGATTAACACATTTAAAACGATTTTGCCCAAGCCCCGAAAGTCTTCATGAACGTGCAGTGTCACTAATATCAAAACGATCCTCCTTAAAACGGGAAAACCATTTTCTTGCCGTGTTCTGTCCGATGGCATTGCCCCCGTACATGATGCGAATGTTACTAACTTCCTCCGCTGCTGTTACCCCTCTACTGAATTCAAACAGAAGTATACGTCGGAAATGTTCCTATTTCTCCACTTGGTATTCCATTTTCTAGACTCCAGAGCTACACTCACTACCTTCAGACAGCAAAATGAGAATATGTAAGCTCAGATAGGAACAGTGAACTACAAACAGAAAATGACAATCTATAAATAAATCTATAGCCGCGCTGGGTAGCCGCTCGGTCTTGGGCGTCCTGTCACGGTTGCGCGACTCCTTCCGCCGGAGGTTTGACTCCTCACTCGGCATGGGTGTGTGTGATGATGATGATGTTTGGTTTGTGGGGCGCTCAACTGCGTGGTTATCAGCGCCCGTACAATTACCCAATCTTTGCTCAGTCCAATTTCGCCACTTTCCTGGATGATGATGAAATGATGAGGACAACACAAACACCCAGTCATCTCGAGGCAGGTGAAAATCCCTGACCCCACCGGGAATCGAACCCGGGACCCCGTGCTCGGGAAGCGAGAACGCTACCGCGAGACCACGAGCGGCGGACAAGGGTGTGTGTGTGTGTGTGTGTGTGTGTGTGTGTGTGTGTGTGTGTGTGTGTGTGTGTGTGTGTGTGTGTGTGTGTGTGTGTGTGTGTGTGTGTTTTTTGTCATTAGTGTAAGTTAGTTTATGTTAGATTCAGTAGCATGTAAACTTAGGGGCCGATGACCTGAGCAGTTTGGTCCCATAAGATCTTACCACAAATTTACAAACCCATAAGAAATGGAATATCAACATGCAAAGCAAAAACGTTACGAACTCGTACACGAACCTATTTTCAGCCTCAGTTACCCGTTAGTCTACAAGTACCTAACAGGATGCTTTTGCACATATACCACCGGCCTTTTTGGAAGGGAGAAAGATTGTAAAACCCCAGGTGTCGGTCGCAACGTGGACAGCAAGAAATTAATACTTTTTTGTTGTCTTACTATCTTGTTAAGATTTTACATGCAGTACTCATTCGTTATAGCCAACTACACACACCGCTATATGAATGCTGAATGCATGGGAGAAAGAAAGAGGGCAGTACAGAGCCCATACTAAGACGCTGCATAGCCCAGCATTCTTTGAATAACCAAGCAGAAGGCGTGGGAGGGAGACCACGTGAGTGCCTCTCGCATCTGCCTGTAGACCGACACACATGAAACTCGCTTTTCTGTTTTAGCTCTCATACAGAGTAAATATCACTTGCACCTGTCTCTCTTGTATCTGTCGCTTCTGTCTTGTATTTAGAGTCTCCTACAGGGTAGACGGCTTTACGCTACCTGAATCCGTCTCTTGTGACGTACTGTACGTCTGCCTCAATCTCTTTCTGTTGTTCCGCATTCGACCTGTAGTATCACTGTTACGTTTTAAAATATTTTAACTTTTGGGCACATACCCTTGTTGCCCATAACTTAGGCATATGGAGTAACTACATTCACTCTTGAGGACCCCTTTGTAACCTGAAACCGATATAAACGCTAGCGTATTCTTTCAGTGTACGACTTTAAATCTCTCCTGACAGCCACAACTTCCATCCTGCCCACATCCCATTCGCGTCGTCCTGTTCAAGCCACTGTATTAACACAGGTGTCGGACAAAAATGTGAAAACACCGAGAGAAATGTATGCGCGAACGTGTAAATGTACATGCCGGTTAAACCTGCACGTGTCTCTGCTGTATATGTTGCAAGTGTCAGTCATGGTCGGAACAGTGTTCCTTGCAGTTATGAATGCGTTATGCCGGAGCTCTACGAATTCGAACGTGGTGCTCGTGAAGAGGGTGCTTCAGTAACAAAGGAAGCCCAAGTGTTTGGCGTTTCAAGAGGGACCGTTCAGAAGATTTATACTGCATACAGGGAAAACGGAAAATCATCATCTGCTACGTCACAACACGGACGAAAGTGTGTGTTGAGTGATCACGACGGACGGTCATTGACATGGAATTTGCCGAAAAATAAGAAGAAAATAGCTGATAAAATCACTGCAGAATTGAATGTCGCACTCGCGAACCCTGTTAGCAGCAAAACATAACGAAGAAAGCTCCATCAGACGGGAACTGCAGGGCAAGCTAGAATTTCAGAACCACACATCATTGATGCAAATGCCCTTAACGGGAAAAAGTGGTGCCCAAGCCATAAAACCTGGAGTATAGAGTAATGGAAGAAAGTCATTTGGTCGGATGAGTCTTGCCTCATACTATTTCCAATTTCAGGCCGAGTTTACGTTCAGTGATTATATGGGTGACCATATTGTGGTATTCGATAGGCTCCATGGTTATTCTTCAAGGTACCATTATTTCCAAGCATTGTGTGACCATTTCGGCTCGTCAGGTCCATTCCGTGGTACAATATTTGTTCCACAATGGTGGTTCTGTGTTCCAGGACAACAGGGCCCCTGTTAACACAGCACGCATCGTCCAGGACTAGTTTTGTGCGCATCAGGATGAATTGTCGCATCTATCCTGGCCACCATAATCACAAGATCTCAATATTATTAAACCTTTGTGGCCTGCTTTGGCGTGAATAATGCGTGATCACTCCTTACTTCCATCATCGTTACCTCAACTAGCCAAAATTTTGTAGGAACAATGGTATAAGATTCCCTTGAAAGCCATACAGGACCTGTAGTTACCCATTGCGAGACGACTAGAAGATGACTTGAATACCAACGGTTTTCGTACATCGTATTAGTGTGGTATTGTGATGCGTCTTTGGTACTTACGTATTTTTGTGCACCCCCTGTATATAACAACGAGATACGCTTTTACCGCAATACAACGCAAGAAGTATGCGTGCCGAACGATTTGAAGTGGAATGATCATATAAAATTAATTGTTGGTAAGGCGGGTGCCAGGTTGAGATCCATTAGGAGAGTCCTTAGAGAATGTAGTCCATCCACAAAGGAGGTGGCTTACAAAACACTCGTTCGACCTATACTTGAGTATTGCTCATCAGAGTGGGATCCGTACCTGGTCGGGTTGACAGAGGAGATAGAGGAGATAGAGAAGATCCAAAGAAGAGCAGCGCGTTTCGTCACAGGGTTATTTGGTAAGCGTGATAGCGTTACGGAGATGTTTAGCAAACTCAAGTGGCAGACTCTGCAAGAGAGGCGCTCTGCATCGCAGTGTAGCTTGCTGTACAGGTTTCGAGAGGGTGCGTTTCTGGATGAGGTATCGAATATATTGCTTCCCCCTACTTATACCTCCCGAGGAGATCACGAATGTAAAATTAGAGAGATTCGAGCGCGCACCGTTGAGTGGCTTGCGGAGTATAAATGTAGATGTAGAAGTCTAATATCCACGTAGACGTATGACTTTCACCTCTCTGAGGCGCTCACGTTTTGGTAAAATTCAACTTCATGAGGTCACCCGCTAACTTGTAGTTATGCTTTATGCAATCGCAGATATGTCATAGGCGATACTCAAAGTTTCTCTGCAGAAATCAACTCTTCAGTCGTCTCTACGCTAATATTGACCCCAGAACACGAATGAGGCAGTGGGTGTGGTCAGCGGCGAAATTCATTCTCGGTTTCCTTAAGGTGTGCACCTGTTGTCGCTTGTAATTCATTATTCGCAACTCCTACTTTGTTCAGTGAGTTATGGTGCTTCTATTTGTGACGCTGCGCTGAAGCAACCGCCTCGAGGACAGATTGTGCGCAACAGGCGGTGTAAACGGCTGATTAAAATTCTGCGGGAGGCGGCGGCTCCACAGGTGGCGCTGCAATGATTTACGCTGGCGGCCCGGCCGGCACTTCCTTACGTTGTTCTCTGCTACTGGCACTGTAGCAGCACAAACATAAGTACGCTCTCCTCAGAACACGGTACAATGCTTGTATCCTAATACTATTAATGTAATCCTTGGGAAAGAAATAAGCACTTAGCACCGGTAAAAGGCAACATACGTTTCTTGTGTTACAGAACAACGTCCCATCGACATTGTCGTTATCACAGACGGAGAAATATTTTACACACACAACTACGGGGTGACGCATCACTCACTGTTGATCGCATCGTCTGCCTTTCATGTTTTTTGTCCGGGACATATTGTCTCAGAATTGAATAAAATAAAAATAGATTCCATCCATTGGTTCTCAACAACTTTTAGGTTCGTTTTACTTGGTTGTAAGGCATATGTCGGTAGTGGATATCCCATCCCAAAATATTCCTAATTAGGGCTTCCTTTGCCCCACCAGCAGTTCATCTGATATTTGGCTCTGACAGTGTGTCAGAACTCTAACAGCACTCTACGCTCTATATTTAGGAGTAAGGAATGAAACGTGTAAAGAAAACTAAGAGGAAGTAATTGGATGTAGTCTTAGGTAAGGGATAATCTTGGCTGAAGTAATTTAGAGGAATTGCGAAAAAGCAACGGTTGTAGTTTTTGATTATGGCATTTAAGTACTCTTGTTCGATGAGCAGAAAGATGGCTGGAGATGCTAACTCATTTTCACTTAAGCATACTGGATGTTATGGACACATTTCCCATACTTAGAAGAAGAAAATAAGTTGTATGCACATATGTTCAATAAAGTTTAGTTTCCATACTGTAATTAATTTTCGGCAACTCTTCACGGCATATTAAATGGGAAACCCCTGGAACAGAAACAACTGTATACTACGTGAAACTCTGTTTTACATGAAATATTAGAAATGCATTCCGTCAGCATTCTACATGATTCAGCCTACCGTCGTGTTGAATACCAGGTGCGCTGATGTATTCCTGGAATAATGTGCATAGTTTCCATTTTACGTAGTACGGGTGTGAAGACTGGCTGAATTTAGTTCCAGGAATCGGGTACTTTCTAATGAAGAGTGGAAATGGTTCTAAGAATGAAATCTCTCATCTCTCAGGAGAATCAAAGAACACTGTAGCTCTCTCTGTACGTAACATATTTGCATCTAAAAAGTTGAGAAGGTATTCTGACACCACAGAATTATGCTGCCCACCCCATTACCGCAAAAAATAATGAGACAAATTATAAGAACGTTATAAGTGCCATACCAGGAAAGTAACTGGTTGTAATTGCCAACACGAAAGTTTTTGTTACAAGTGCCACTGATATACGAACACTATGTGTTATTTGTGACGATACAAGTGCAGAAATACAGCAGTAGTAGCAGTCAACACCATTTATCATTTCTTTAAATTTTTTACAAGAGAATAACAAAATTAAATTCAAGGGAAAAAAGCCCTCAGTATTGCCTTGTGCACGGGACGTTAAACACCACCACTATTGCCTTGTGCTTCTTAAGCAACTCCATTCTTGGGATCAGATGTTGCAAAGTTTATTGTAAGACTCCGTTTTTGTTGAGGCAACGACATCAACAGGCCTTTGTGTTTTGCAACTGGTAAACATGACTGGCCTTTCGGATGAAGTACAGTATGGCATAAATCTGCCACAGTCTTTCCTGTTTTGAATACATTGACATTGTTCCAATCTTCTGTTTCAGAGCAAGGATTTTTGTACAGCTATTTGAGATTAGTGAGTATGAGACACTTTGAGCGTCTAGGCGCTCAGTCCGGAACCGCGCGACTGCTACGGTCGCAGGTTCGAATCCTGCCTCGGGCATGGATGTGTGTGATGTCCTTAGGTTAGTTAGGTTTAAGTAGTTCTAAGTTCTAGGGGACTGATGACCACAGATGTTTACTCCCATAGTCTCAGAGCCATTTGAACACTTTGAGCGCACTGCATTTGGAAATCTTACGCGCCTGCATTGACGCAGTGTTTCAGCAGCTTCTTTAGAATGACTAGTTGTATGCAGTGGGATTACATGGAATGAGTTCATAGCCTTAGATGACTCAGCAGGCTTGTATACATTTTTCGGAGCAAGGATCTTCTCAAGCTTTCTGTGTTTCTCTATAATTGCGAACACTCTGTCGCAGCTTACAAAGCTGTGCCCGACTCACCAAAAACTTCTGCGTTATATCTACAAACCATCCGATGATAAATAGGGAAGAGCTTGACGGGTGGCACTTGGAACTCCACTGGAAAGCACTGACTGGCGCAAACACCATGCGCTATTTATTAATGAATTTCTGAAACATTTTAACCGTGACTTTACACTTGGAACAAGTCTAGGGACGTGCAGCATAATACCGAGAGCACAACAAGTACAACTCAAACCACGTTCCGCGAAAAAAATGGCAATTACAATGTTTTGCATTTCCACTATTAGCTGGCCGTTGTGGCCGAGCGGTTCTAGGCGCATAAGTCCGGAGCCGCGCTGCTGCTACGGTCGCAGGTTCGAATCCTGCCTTGGGCATGGATGTGTGTGATGTCCTTAGGTTAGTTAGGTTTAAGCAGTTCTAAGTCTAGGGGACTGTTGACCGAAGAAGTTAAGTCCCATAGTACTCAGAGCCATTTTAACCATTTTTGAACGTAAATCATTGCCTAAGAAATCACTATCAGAGTTAAAGACGTGTTCTAACATGTGAATGAAGCATATCTGAACCCATGTCTGTATAAAATATTTAAAAGTACAAACAAATGGCAAACACCCCGTTCTGGCCTTCATGACCTATCGTGCCCGACCGGCCGTCATGTCATCCTCTACCTATGACGTTATTCGATGTGATATGGAAGGGCATGGGATGAGCACGCTGCTCTCCCTGCCGTTGTCGGCCTTCTTGACCTTTGAGCCGCTATTCGTCCCTCAGGTAGCACCTAGCGTCACGAGGCTGAATGCACCATGTTCCAGTCCTTCCACCAAGAAAAAATCGCTGATAGTACCGAAAATCGAACCCGGTTCCCTCGCGTAGCAGACACACATGCTGACCACATCCCCACATCGTTCAAGAGCGTCAGATGAGGTACCTAGAGAACGAAGTTACGCATTTTGAAATACTGAAGCAGTAAGGCAATTTCAAAGCAGGGTATCGAGATGAGTCTGATAACTGGAACAAGGTGTATTCATATTTTTATTGTAAGTCGCGAATTTGGTGAGATTAATTGGCATGGTAATATCAGTTTGACAACACTATTAACTTTTGTCGGAGGCACGGAATTTCCTTGGTTACAATCCGCCATTTCTACGCACAGATACAAAGAGAAAGTATATTTATTTAAACCTTAAAATCCTGCAGAACAACTGAAAATTATGTCCATTCTTTTAACAAGTCATTGTAAGTTGTTCCACTTACGAGTATATCGTGGGGCTTTGTAACATACTGTTTGATCCAAAGCAAGCGGACATGCAACATGGAGAATGTCTTCCTTCCAGTGATATTATCGGCCATGTGGAGCGGTCTTAGGAGACGATAGCTTAATCGGAGTGTAATAAGGTTGGCCGTATCCTGCCGATCGGATAACCATCAATCTTGGCATTCACATGAAATGATTTACGAGAACCTCGGGAAACATAAATGATGGTGATTGCCTGGTAATCTGACCACTACTACTCCGGAATACGAATGCCTTAACCACACGTCATGTTTTATATCAAAATGTTCAGGCCATAAGCACGTATCTAACGATTTTTTTAATAAAAAATTCAGAGTTTGGTTTCAGAGCTGTGAGGTTTTTGTAATATATAGTCGCTGGTGCCATTGATGACTGTAGTGGCTGGGAAGGGATCAGTGGGAGTTGCAACCCGAGAGAAGCGAGTACCCTGAGATATGGGTTAGGATATACATGGCAGGTATGCGTTTGGGATGCAGTGAAGAAAGTTCTCGTTCTCGATCGGTGTGAGAAAGACACCTGCAGCTAGGTCGTGATACAGTGAAGATTTGTTGGACTTAGTTTTTGCTGAGTGGTATACTTATAAATTCGAGTGGTATACTTATAAATTCCGTGAATTAGTGTTTCAGAAATAAATCGCTTTTAGCTGCAATGAACTTTTACAGGAAACTTATAATGAAAAACGTCTGCCACTAATAAGTTTGCTACACAAAAATCGCTAGTTCTCGATACTTCTAAAAACCAATAGATTGGCAAATGTCTCATAAATTTCGGATTTTTGACGTTTAAAATTGACTCAAACCTCGAGATAAACTGGATAAAAGTTCTCGGTTAACGTGACACATCATACTAGGATAAAATCGCACCATTTTCACGTTAGCCTCAATAATCGTCATTCGTCATCAGGAGCTAAGTCTGTCATGAAACTTGGGAGGCTCCAGCATTTACGCGAAGGGCGTGGCATCGGACTGAATGGCTTACATCATCACGATATTAAAGATGAAGTGGCTCCCTCTGTCACGAGACACTATATTTTCGCTCCCGGTCCAGCGTCATTTTCAGCGCTACCACTCTTGTAAGGCGACAAGAAAGCGTAGCACTCAAAAGGAGAAGAGGAAATGAAATGAAACATTACTGGTTGAGAGGATATGTACTGTTATCTCAGTGATTAAGAAAACGAGTCAAATTTACAAAGAACTTGGCAGTATGAGCCCGCTTATCAGTATGACGTTGCATCGCCCATGGCCTCGATACGTACATGCACTAATTCGGTTAAAAAGAGTGTACCTTCTTCTCTGACGAGCGGAACCACATCTTCAGTTGAAACTTCTGGGTTGAGAGGACGTGGTCGATGTATAAAAATTCCACCTAACGTTTCGTCTCCATCTGCGGAAAACATCTGAGGTCGTCCGGCTACTGCCACTGAGGCTCTTCTTCTTTTTTTTCCTTATTGTGATTTTAAACGCCTTATACAAAGGCGGGCTGTCAGCAGCACAATACGCCGCTCTTCAGCCATGAGTTTGACAATAAGTCGTACATAAAAGTGGCACAGAGAAGACAGTAAAAACGGTGGGCAAAAAATGGAGACACTAAAAATCGAAAGAACATGGAGCCGTTCACGCTGGACGAGAAACATCACTAACACTAGGCGACACGGTGCACATAACATGGATGATGGCGACGGCACGTGAATGGTGGTGGCGTGACGGCGAACAACACTACACACATACGAAAGCACACACACGAAACACTGACGGCGATGATCTCCGGCGCGCGAATGTTCACTGAGCGTGTACGAGTCCGGGGACCTGCCAAGAGAGGAGGAGGAGGAGGAGGAGGAGGAGGAGGAGGTGGAGGAGGAGGAGGGGGAAGGGGAGAGGGGAGAGCAGAGATGCCATGGGCAGAGGAGAGAGGGGGAGGGAGGAAGGGGGAGGGGAACCCCGGGGGAAGAGGGGAGGAGGGAGGGGGGAAAGGAAAGAGAAGGGAAGGGAAGGGAAGGGAGAGAGGGAAGGGAAGGGAGAGAGGGAAGGGAAGGGAGAGAGGGAAGGGAAGGGAGAGAGGGAGGGAGGGAGGGTGCCTAAAGGAAAGGACACAGGAAGTGGGGGGAGGATCAAAGTTGATAGGAGGGGTAGATGGAGGGGAGGAAGACATCATCAGGGAGGGTGAGCTGGCGGAAGCCACCTTGGGAGAGGGTAAGGAGGGTGGAGAGATGGAGACCGGGTGGGACGTGGGAATACAGGCACGGCAGTGGGCGGGGGTGGGAGAGGATCGGGGAGACTAGCGGGTGAGGAGGATCGAGTTTAAGGGAGGTGTACAGGATCCGTATCCTTTCAAGGAAAAGGAGGAGGTGGGGGAAGGGGATGAGATCATACAGGATCTGCGTGGGGGAGGGGAGACGGATGCGATAGGCAAGGTGGAGAGCATGGCGTTCAAGGATTTGGAGGGATTTGTATAAGGTAGGGGGGGCGGAGATCAAAGCTGGATGGGCATAACAAAGGATAGGGCGGATGAGGGATTTATAGGTGTGGAGGATGGTGGAGGGGTCCAGACCCCACGTGCAGCTGGAGAGGAGCTTGAGGAGACTGAGTCGGGAGCATGCCTTGGCTTGGATTGTCCGGAGGTGGGGAGTCCAGGAGAGGCGACGGTCGAGGGTGACGCCAAGGTACTTAAGGGTGGCGGTGAGGTCGATAGGATGGCCATAGATGGTGAGATAGAAATCAAGGAGGCGGAAGGAAGGGGTGGTTTTGCCTACAATGATCGCCTGGATTTTGGAGGGATTGACCTTGAGCAACCACTGGTTGCACCAAGCGGTGAACCGGTCAAGATGGGATTGGAGAAGGTGTTGGGAGCGCTGCAGGGTGGGGGCAAGGGCAAGGAAGGCGGTGTCATCGGCAAACTGGTGAACGTGGACAGGGGGGTGACGGCGGTGGCATGTCCGCCGTGTACAACAGGTACAGAAGGGGGGAGAGGACGGAGCCTTGGGGCACACCAGCGGAGGGAAAAAAGGTGTAGGAATCTGTGTTATGGGTGGTGACGTAGCGAGGACGGTGGGAGAGAAAGGAACCGATCAGACGGACGTAGTTAATGGGAAGGGCGAAGGTTTGTAGCTTGGAGAGGAGACCGGAATGCCATACGCGGTCATAGGCACGTTCGAGGTCCAGGGAGAGGAAGATTTGGGAGCGACGGGAATTAAGCTGGTCAGAAAGGAGATGAGTGAGGTGAAGGAGATGGTCGTCGGAAGAGCAGGACGGCCGAAAGCCACACTGGCTAACGGGAAGGAGGCGGTGCTGGTGGAGATGCTGGTGGATGCGTTGGGTGAGGATAGATTCCAGGACCTTGCTGAAGACCAAGGTAAGGCTGATGGGACGGTAGGAGGAGAGGGCGGACGGTGGTTTGCCAGGTTTTAGGAACATGAGGATACGGGAGGTTTTCCACAGGTCGGGGTAGTAACCGGTGGACAGGACTACATTGCAGAGGCTGGCCAGGGTGGAGAGGAAAGAGACAGGAGCTTCACAAAGGTGACAGTAGGTGACACGATCGTGACCAGGAGCGGTGTTGTGTTTTGTGCGGAGTGTAGCAATGAGATCCTATGTAGTGATAGGGGCATTGAGTTCCGTGTGTGCAATGTTGTCCAAGTCCTGGAAACCAGGAGCAAGGGGAGGGACAGAGGTGTCAGTTCGATTGCGGATATCCGGGAAGAGGGAGTAATCGAACTGGGAATCATCGGGGATGGAAAATACATCGGAGAGGTAGGAGGCAAAGTGATTGGCCTTATTAAGGGTGTCAGGGAAAGGGTGATCATCATGGAGAAGAGGATAGTAGGGGGAGCGTTTAGTTCCGGTAAGGCGACGGAAGGCTGACCAGAACTTGGACGAGTTGATAGGTAGGGTAGCATTTAAACGGGTGCATGTCTGTCGCCAGTCCCGGCGTTTCTTAGCCGCGAGCAAATTACGAATGTGTCGCTGGAGTTGCCGGTGGCGTCGTAGTGTGTCCGGGTCAAGCATGCGGAGGAAAACACGGTAGAGACGGTGGGATTCACGGAGGAGGAGGACGGCCTGTGGGGGTAAGGTAGGACGGTGGGGATGGATGGCAACAGTAGGGACGTGGGCCTCCATGGCCTCAGACAAGGTCTGCTGGAGAAAGGAGGCGGCATGGGTGACATCATCGGGGTGGTGGTAGGTGAAAGGGAGGCTATCGACCTGGGTGGAGAGGGTATCCCGGTAGGCATTCCAGTTGGCACGGGAATAATCATGGACGTACTTAGGGGGAGGGTCATTATGAGGGTCGGGGCTGGGGCGACGACCGTCTGAAATGGTGAGGAGGACAGGGAGATGGTCGTTACCAATGGGGTCCAGGACATCCACCGTTATGCGGCCAAGGAGGTTGGGGGAGGAGAGGATAACATCACGAGTGGAGTTGGATTCGGGACGGGTGTGCTGGGGGATGGGGATGAGGTCGCCTTGAAGGGAGGAGAGGAACCGATGCAACCGCCGTAACTGGGCAGCGGAATGACTATGGATGTTGAGGTTGGCAGTGATCATATAGGAGGAGAAGATACGGTCGATGTGGGAGAGGAAGTTGAAGGGAATAGGGGCGTTGGGGCGGGCATAGATGGTGGCGCAGGTAACGGTAAGGCCGGGGAAGAAGAGACTAAGGATCAGGTGTTCGGTGGGGTCGGGAAGGAGAGGTTGGAGCCAAACGGGGATCTGGCGGTGGTGCCCAATGGCAACTCCGCCATGCACAATCGGGAGGGGATTATCGGAGCTGTGGAGGAGGTAGGGCGAAGTGTGGACGGTGTGGTGGGGTTGGAGGAAGGTTTC
Organism: Schistocerca cancellata; assembly: GCF_023864275.1. Lineage (NCBI taxonomy): Eukaryota > Metazoa > Arthropoda > Insecta > Orthoptera > Acrididae > Schistocerca > Schistocerca cancellata. The sequence continues at coordinate 662,955,703 of NC_064629.1, forward strand.
ATTGAGGAGGAAGGCATCCACGTGGTGGGTGGCAAGGGTGTGCAGGAAGAGGTTCTTGTTGGCAGGAAGGGAGCGGATGTTGTTGAAAAGGATACGGTGCTGTCACACCACAACAAGGATTTAAACGAGGGTGTCAAGACGGGAGAAGGTGAAATGGTCCTGGTTGTTGGGTTAGGTGGCGTACCTTTTGAGTTGGAAAACGGAACGGGCAGCGAGGGAGAACTGTTGGAGGGTGTGCGGGTGCTGAAAAGGATGAACATTCTGAAGGATGATGGTGAGGAATCTAATGATGTCCTCAGCGGTAGGGGGTGGGCGAAGGGAGTTGCCGGGAGGGGTGTAGGCGTCCAGAGGGCGGACGGGAACGGTGAGTTCGGGAGTGGTAGGAGGGGGTCGGGCCTTACACTTCTGTGAGTAGGTAGGATGAGGGAGGTTACAGGTATTGCAGGAGGGGGGGGACTGGAGATTGGGGCACTGCTGTAAAAAGTGGGCTTGCCTACTGTGCGGGCAGGTGGGGGCCTCGCGGCACTCAGATGTTGGGTGCGCATTATACCGCAAGCACCTTTGGCAGTGGAGGGATTGAGGAGGGGAATGGGAGGGGTCAACTTTATAACGTTGGTTAAAAAGGAGGGCACCCTCCTTCAGGAGATGGTCTATGGAGGGGGCGTGCTCAGAAAAAACCTGCATAAGGTGTGTGGGGCCGGCAGCATTGTGGATGCGACGAACCGCCCGCACCTCCAGATGGGGATGGGCCTGAAGCTCCACCAACACCTCCTCCTCCGTGATCGCCGGACTGAGCTGAGTGACCACGGCAGTGAGGGTCGGTGGGCGTGGGGTTGGCGGGAGGGAGGTGGGCGTGGGGTTGGCGGGAGGGAGGTGGGGAAGGAGCAGGGGTGAGGGAGGCATGAGGGCCAAAGCGGGTGACAGGGATGTGGGAAAGGAGGTCTGTGTGGAGGGTAGGGCTGGGGGAGGAGATGAGCATCGAATCACGGCGAGGAGTGAGGAGGGTGATGGGGTCACCAGGACAATTCTGGTGAAGGAAGAGGGTGAGGTTCCGGGCTTCAAGGAGGGAGGGATCAGGACGGGAGAGGAGGTAGCGGTAGGAGGAGGGGGTAGAGGAGGGGGAGGAGGAGGGGGCAGGGACGGGCGGGGAGGCATCCATGGCATCATGGGTGGGGGAAGAGGGACGAGGCAGAGCATTTTTGGGAGCAGAGGAGGCAGGGGTGCCACTAGGGCGGAGGAGGTGTGGGGGATGGGAACAACTGGAATGTGGCGGGGAGTGGCAGGTCCCGGGGCTGAAGTCAGCGCCGGAGATGGTGAGGGCAATGGCGAAGGCGACGGTGAAGACGATGACGAGGACGATGAAGGTGAAGGGGAGAATGGAGCGTGGGCCATAGCCTGCCAGGCGACCACCCTGGCGGGGGCCGCAGAAACGGAAGGAGCAGAGGGAGGGAGTGGAGGGAAGGGATCAGAGGAGGCGCGGGAGGGAGGAGCCGGGGACGGGGCGACAAATAGGCAGGGAGATGAGAGAGTGAGGAGAGGTGGGATGGACTGAGGGGGGAGTGAAGCGGCACACCACGTGATAGTGGTGGCAGCAGCGGAGGGGGAGGTGTATATAATGGCAGTGGTGGTGGCTGTAGAAGAGGTGGTGAGGGTTGACATTATGATAAGGGGGAAAAAAACACAGTACTAGACAAAGGAGCAAACGAGAGATGGGCAGGGCGACAAGAGACACAGAGGAGAAAGGGACGTAGAATGACGAAGGAGACTGGGGCCTAAGCCCCACTCTGCTGCCACTGGGGGGGGAGGGGGGCGACCTGGCTGGCTGGCTGGTGGGGACGCCTCTGCTGCTGCTGCTGGCGGATGGTGGGGGCAGCTAGGACCACTGCTGGCCGCTGGCTGCGACCGCTGGTGGCTGCTGGCTGGGGCCGGCGCAGGCGAGGACCGCTGCTGGCTGGACTGCTGCACGCCGACGGGCTGACTGGCTGGCTGGCTGGCTGGAACCTGCAACACCTATCGCTTCGATTAGTACCAGAATAGCACAATCGAAGGGCGGTATTCAACTGAATTACCGCCGGAGATGCCACTGAGGCTCCAGGTACTCTCGCATTTATAGAGCGCATAGAAGGCACCACCAATCGTCACGTGATGCCGACGGTGTGCCTGTCTTTGGAAGGCGTCGTCGTTCTCGATTAAGATTAATCGATTGCCATTCAGCTGGCGCAACGTCGACATCCATATTTTGTCCAACATTAAAACTTCTTTTCTATTAAAATTATTACGGTGTTTGTGAATCTCTATTGCTTCTCTGTATATGCGCGCATGATACTGGGATGTTCGTGCTAGAACGCTTGTACCGTTAAATTTAATGTCGTGGTTTTCATCACGAAAAACATGCTCAGCTACGGCCGTTTTTTCGATGTGTCCTAAGCGACAGTTTCTTTTATGTTCGGCTAAGCGGGTGTTTACACTTCTTTTCGTTGCTCCAATATACATATACTTGTCCATAACTGCATGGAATTTTGTATACCCAATGTGTTGCTAGGGGTGTCGGGCGTCTTTTGCAGTTCTTAAATATTCCTTAATCTTCTTGGTGGGTCAGAAGATTGTTTCGATCGCATACTTGGCCAGAACTTTCCCGATACGGTCCGTGACTTTATTAATGAACGGTAGGAAAACTTTTCCAGTATGTGACCGTTGTTGCTCTGATCTTCTGGCTTCTATTCTTGTTTGATGGAGGGCTTGATCAATTTCCTTGCTGGTATATCCGTTTTTCATGAAGGCTGACCGTAAGTGATTTAGTTCATCTTGCAAGTGCCCATAGTGCAAGTGGGCAGGTAGTTGAACGAAATTAATATTTCCGTATTTCGGTCGTGTAATGCAAGTGCAGCAGCATCATTGTATGACTACCCCGCTACCAAAAACTGACTGATTGATGTCAGTTTCCCAATTATCTCCTCCTTCAACCTAAGAAAGAACATTTAACTAGAATTGCAGCCCATCATTCTAACAAAAAATACACAGGCAAACAAGACGCACAGCATTAGAAAAAGATATAATTAATGCACCAAATACGCACATGCTACGTTCTTTCTGGTTTGTTAGTGTGTAACGACATGATAGTGGGTCAAAGAAGTATCTACAAAGACTGCATAGTCCTAACTGCCGCACACCAGAGCTCTGCCCGGCGCCACATTCTAGCATAACTTGTGCCCTGCTGCACACGTCGGCAATTCACTGTCTCTCTCCAGCATTATATAGGGTAGGGAAACGCACATTATTTAAAAAAAAATACGTGTATCGCAGTCCCCCAACGTCCATACGCGACCGGTCGGCAAGACTGCCACGACACGACTGCAATCTCCGGGCGAGGATCCCCCACTCTCCCCGTCGACAGAGTAGCGATAAGCAGGCAGGCGGCGCCAAGAAGCAGCGAGGCTAATGCAAGCTGTATTAGACACTAACAATATTTTATTACAAGAAGTCCCTGTTTATCGAGGACGTTTTCACAAAATGTTATGGTAATAACATACCACCGCCGCTAGCATAGCCGAAACGTATCACAGCATATGCATCAGTTTTCCTGATTTGGAAATGTAATTTGTTCATCGTAGAAAGCTCGTCTTTTTCTGACCAGCAGTTTGATTGGTACAATCACAAACCACAGAAGATTCTTGTTGACTGTCCAGCAATCCTATGACGAATAATAAAGGAATACCCCTTTCATTAATCCGCAAGGGGCACGCGGCTGATGGGTTAATAACAGTAAAAAGCCGCGCGGGGTAGCCGCGCGGTTTCAGGCGCCTTGCCATGGTTCAGGCGGCTCCTCTCGTCGAAGGTTAGAGTCCTCCCTCTTGTGTGTGCGTGTGCGCGTGTGTTTGTCCTTAGCGTTAGTTAGTTTAAGTTAGATTAAGTAGTATGTATGCCTAGTGACCGATGACCTCAGCAGTTTGGTCCCATAGGACCTTACCACAAATTACCAAAAATCGAAAAGAAAACAATCTGCTCATAGGTGATTCGTAAACCAGTTCTCTACTGCATAATGAAGTGAATTCCTGTAGGTGAATCCGAATCCAGAATATGCATCACACAAAGTCACACTACACTGATAACACTATAGGAGGTACGTGGACATAGCACATGTGAACGAGTTATTTTCCATGTACCCCATTTTTAGAAGTAGCAGCGTAGCAAGCGACTTGTTGTCTACCAGCTTACACCCCAATAGAACTTTATACCTGGGAAGAGAATGGACTATGTAAATGCATTACACACTAACTATCGCTATCTGACTCTGGCTCTGTTTTCGCTAGAACACTGAGGTATTCTTGGCATGAAAGATGAATTTAACTGATCCGTCCCTGTATACGACGGTGTGTCAAATGAAAACCTTAAATATTTTTTAAATATTATTTAGTGTACAGTAGTGGTACAAAGCTGTATCACGTTTCAACATAACCACCCCCAAGTTCAATGCAAGTCCTCCAGTGCTTCCTTTAGAAAAAAATTCTTTTGGTAGTGCGCGCAACCACTCGTGTACCACGTGGCGTACCTCTTCAACAGAACGGAACTTCCTTCCTCCCATTGCGTCTTTGAGTGGTCCAAACATGTGGAAATCACTTGGGACAAGATGAGTATGGTGGATGAGGAAGTCACTCAAAATGCAGGTCTGTGATTGTTGCAACTCTTGTACAGGCAGTGTGGAGCCTTGCATTGTCATGTTGCAAAAGGACACCTGCTGGCAACAGTCCACATCGCTTTGAGGGGGCTCGCTCAGTGACTTGTAAATCAATGATCTACGTTTTATTTATATTTGTTCTTTACTGAAAATGTTAACATAACATTTATACGTTCTGATGTATTTATTTGCCAAAAACACGTTAGTTAAAACTCAACGTTCAAATCTGTCTTCGCATTTTCCAAATCCGACGTCACAAATAGGGGTTTCCATGAAACAAAACTCAACTTTGGAATGACCTTCGATACTTACCTTTCGGATAATGGTTATTGGTAATGATATGTGACACTTTATGCTCCTTCCAATTTGTATCTAACATGTTTTGTTGTATCTCTCCTATCTTCCGAGTTAATCCCCAATACAACTGAAAACATTTGCTTATTTGATCTTCGTTGAACTTTGCCATGACCTTCAATAATGTAGCATTTTATACATAAAATTCGTAGCTCTTTTCTAATCTTCATTCAAATATTAGGGTTACCATTTTAAAAAATCACTCTAACCTCCAAATTACCATGAAAATCACATGCAAGGTCACGGCCATTAGTAGCATGGCGTGACACATCTGTCACCTACAACTTTTATCTAAAACGTTTTGCTGTATCTCATCTCCATCCTGAGTTATTCCCCATTATGGATTAAAATGGTCCACCCTGTACAACAAATCTGTATGTCAGATCACAAGCCGAGGAGTGAACAAAGTTATTGGCAACCACCTAATAGATTTTATAGTGTCCATACACACGGCTATGAGAAATTTTTACGCCTTCCTTGGCTGAATAACATGGAATTACCAGGTTGGAGGCTACAATATACAACAGAATGGATCGTGTGTCTGACCCTGTGCAACACTTTTTAGGAATTAAACACCAACAAACAATGTGGTCCACTCTGCTCTGTGCCAACTGCTTGCATGTGGTGTCGACTAACGAATAACTTACAGAATAGCAACTGTGTGGTGTTTAAGAATATCTACTGGGGTAATAAGAATACATGAAAATTGACTGGCATACAAATAAGTCTACAAAACACTCAAGACCGAGAAATGCTTATAAACTGTTCTGTCTGCCTACAGTTTTAATTGTCTGCCTGTAAACTACGTGGACAACAAACATAACAAAATATAGGTGTTACACAGGACTATAGCAGTCCTATTAAACCAAGAAGAAAATGTCTTTCAATCCAGAACATTGATCTCCTCAATACCATTAACTATAGACATTGCCGAATTAGGCATGGTTCCCACAAACAATATCTTTCCAGCAGTTCTAAAAAAAAAAAAAAAGAAACGAAGTGTCAAACAGATTTGAGCCATTCCTCATTTAAGAAATCATACCTTTAGGTGCAGTTAATGTGTTATGCACATGAAAAAGAGAACGGAAATTGGGCGATAACAAAGCAAAAAAACGAAACCTTCAGCATACGTCTAGAACAACTGTCGTATAGGACGAATATAAACTACTGTTGCAAAAAGAATCTATTGCAGATGTGCGAACAGGATTTATATATGGCTTTGAACACAATGTATGGAGAACTCTGGCTAGGATTGGGGAATATAAGACGTTAGCATTTACTGTACACAGCAATGGCAAGTTGTATGTTGGAGCTCTAGCCGAAAATGACGAATTGCATAATGGCTGGTTGGTTGGATTAAAAGAGGGGGGAAAGGGACCAAACTATGAGGTCATCAGTCACTTGTTCCGAATAAAACAATGCCACACGTGTGAGAATAAAACAAACGAGACTGACAACTCAAAACGGAATTGAAGGAAAAATCACAAGAACGATGAAGGGCAACAAACATGTAAATGGACAAAAGGTGACAAGAAACAGGATGAAGAGATTAAAACAACAATGCAGATTACCATGGCTGGCTGACCATGAGAATAAAAAAAGGAGAAGCCAGGTGGTGTCTAGCGTACATACATATATATGTCTGGATGTTAATACCCCTTTATCATTTAATAATTGTTACAATTAAAATTTGCTTGAGCGCCCACAAAATTGTACGCCCTGTTTGTGGTGAACCCTGTGTCAATGCTGCTCTATATTTGTCTTGTAAGGCAAGGATTATTTCCTTCAGGTGTATTGTCCTGTTTCCTGCAAATGTTAATAAATCAACTATGTATTGTGTTGTAGCATGTTCATCGAGCTTTTTAAGTTGCCTGAATCAGTTTTCCAGAACGAGTGTAATAATGGTATAACTCCCATGTTTCAGGTCGACCGCAGCCGTATGCAGCTCCTGCGAGCGCGCAGAAGACGAAGACGCAGAAGAAAGCGAGGCGATTGGCACCACCTGATGCTCAGGGTGCGTCCCTGGTGTCTCGAGGCTGCTCCACTATTTCTGCCAACAGACCGTTGCGAATATGAAAACTGTATTTTACGCCAATAAACTACTTAAAATCCACACTGTGTGTTTTCCTTGCGATCCAAGACAATTTTAATGAATTGCATTTTAAATTACGGAAATTATTTTTGTAATGTCAATCGATTTACGAACATCGTTCAGTAATAAGCAACTTCGCTGTACAAGGATACACAATTAAGAGATAATCACTTCTACTACACTTGCTACATGAGGAGGGCTATAAAAGATGGCACTGAGCTCACATCAAAAGGAAAAGTATTCTTTCACCATATTCAGTAAACGATACTTGAAGCAAAACGGAACTCGAGTAAACAGTAGCTACAATTTAGCAAGAAGAAAATAGGTTTCACACGTTGACTGCTTCAAGGTTAGTTGTGAATGTTTCAACACCAGGATAGCAACACGGCGTTCGTGTCTTGTCTGCTGTGACCGGCAACGGCCTTACTGCCGTCAACCAGTTAAACAGAAAGTAAAACAACTGTTGCGCCGGTATTCAGAAATATGGCTACTTAATTAAAATTACTTGTCTTTCGTTTTCATGGGTTAATTAGCTGAGATTAACCTGGACATGTAAAACTGCTCCAGGTGGTTCTGCTCATTTCAGTGACAAGAGCAACAATCATTTTTCTCTAACCTCTTTAACTAGATCACCATCATTAACAGAAAAGCCATTCGCGTATTCATTTAGCTGTTTGGTGGTAAGTACCTGACAGTATTACTAATGATATTTCATAATTAATCATCTCCATGCCAACCGCGGTGACCGAGCGGTTCTAGACGCTTCAATCCGGAACTGCTGTGGTCGCAGGTTCGAATCCTGCCTCGGGCATGGATGTGTGTGATGTCCTTAGGTTAGTTAGGTTTAAGCAGTTCGAAGTTCTAGGGGACTGATGACCTCAGATATTAAGTCCCATAGTGCTCTGAGCCATTTGAACTAATAATTTCGAATTATCTCCATAGTTCAGTCTTATGCAGTATATATTAATTGAAAAACTTGTGATGTGGGGTCGATCTGAAGATAAAAGTAATTGTTTTTCTCTAATTTTTGGTTTGTTCAAAAAAAAAAATAATCAAATGCGTGTGAAATATTATGGGACTTATCTGCTAACGTCTTCAGTCCCTAAGCTTACACACTACTTAACCCAAATTATCCTTAAGACAAACACATCCATACCCGAGGGAGGGCTCGAACCTCCGCCGGCACCAGCCACACAGTCCAAGACTGATTTTGCTTTGTAATTTGAAAACAACGAATAGAAAAGTAACATTCATTGCATAGATATGCTGGTACGATATTTTTGTATGAAGTTCGTATTTCTGATGTACAAATTACGTAAGCAGTTTAAAGTATCTTGTGCGTTTAATTTAGCAACCTTCGAGGCGTGTCAGTGAGACAATATTGTATTTTGCCTGCATAAATATACGTAGCGGACACTCCCATCCAGAAATTCCCAACAGAAATGTCACAGCACACACACAGACACACACACACACACACACACACACACACACACACACACACACACACACACACACAATGCTGCCACAAATAGGAAGTCAAGGGCACCATCGCCTCATTCTAAATAAACCAGTATGTAATATACAGGTCTTGGTAGAAATATGTATACTCTTAAATGCACTTACACACTATTATTCTTAGTAAACGTCAGTATTCGATTAGAGCTGACTACCTTTCGATTAGGAATCACGTCTAAAATCAGTCTGCTTAGAGACAGACTGTTCACACCGTATTCGATGATCAGATTTATATAGCATGCCTCTCTCTCTCTCTCTCTCTCTATCTCTCTCTCTCTCTGTGTGTGTGTGTGTGTGTGTGTGTGTGTGTGTGTGTGTGTGTGTGTACGCAAAACGTATATACCACGCCGTGTTAAAACTTGCTGCAAAAACAGCCATGTTCGGTTTATTTAACAAACACTCTCCGAAAATCATCGAAGTCGATGGTTATTTCCCCGTTACATTGTTTCTCACCAACTTATATGAAGGGCTTATTTAGATAGTGGTAAAAGTCCATTTTTGTTCATTTTAAGATACTGAGTCCTAAAGTTAAATGAGCGCTGAAAAATCTGCAGTTGAGATACCAGAAATATTCAAGCATATGGCTTCTTGCTAGAGATGAATCTTTCTTTCTGTTGGTTTGGATCATTAATGTCAGAAGCACTATAATCAGAAAAGTGGAGGTAATTGACATGTACCACTATTGAAATAAGCCCTTCATATGATAGAACGCTTGAAAATTGTCAGAATAATGGGACATACATCACTCCTCTACGAAAACGAGGCGCCGAGTCAGCCGGACTAAAGCCACGTAGTCACTCTCCGTCTCACCCACTACGGCACTATGCTCTTTTCTGAGACAAACTACGGCCGACGAGCGTTTGTTTTTGTGTTATCAGATACTTTCACCGTTCGACCAGCTATAAAAAATTTAATAATTTTCGGTACTGTTAAAGTATGACTTCTAAAAATGCCAGACAAACTTGAAAAAATATTTGTGTGTCTGAAGAACTCGTGTAATGGTACACATTCCTTCACATGAAAGCCACCTGTTATACCATGCTTTCCATATAGCGTACGTCATCCGCTACAAGACTGCATAACATTGTTTACTCACCTGTAAATACTTGATTACCTACACATTTAAGGTTTGTTTGAATGTACACATACTGATTCCACCTCTCGCACAAATATCGTAGAATGAAAGTTATGTTAGTAACGAAAAGCAACTTCAAACGAAAATAATCAGTTCTGAAATATTTGAAATAGCATAACCGTTATGTTTCTCATTAAAACTGTGATTTGACTATCTGACAACGTGTTTATCTAGATCACTTCTATGTAAGCATGTGATGTTATTTTGTTGTATCAGGACTCTGTTCTTTATCGCAAACGGAAGATTTAGAGTGTTACATAATTTTTTTTTATCTCAGAAGTCATTTAAGTAATAAAGTTGAAATTATTATTATTATTATTATTATTATTTTAACTACCGTCGGTGTTCTGAAAGAGAGAAAAGTGTTTTTCGCCTCTTAATGAGTGGGTGACACCGTCACGTCACAAATCGCATAGCGTTACACAATCTCAAATGCTGACAGAAGCCACAGAAACAGAATTAAAGGATCAAAAGAGTTATCATGGTATATTGATAAATACTTAGGGACCGTTTAGTCAAAACTAAACAAAACAACACAAAACACAATTTTATGTGTCACACGATTTTCGCCTCACTTTTTTGCAAAGCATCTTCAGTGGTCCTGAATATGTACACATCTTTGTTTATACTGCTTATCTTACATTTAAGACGGTCTCAAAGTAATAATTGCCAATATAACGTAATATATACACAACTAAGGAAGACAGCACCACAAAAGTTCAAGATGGAATTATCACATGTCGCCTTTCATACTGGAGCAACTACAATTAGCTTATAACGGGTAAGGTCTTTCAGAGAGACGGTTCTCCAGAACTGCTTCAGATACACGTCTGGGTCATGTTTTATTACACTCACCGGACCGATAACAGCAAAGTACAGGTTGCGATGGCTTCATGTTAGCGGAGTTGCTAAATTTGAGGCAAAATCTCTTATTAGCCGGAACTCCGTAACTAAACATTTGATGACCTATATTTATTTGAACTTTTTTGTTTAGTTTTACTTGCAGAACAACATATTAAAATATTTGCGTACCTTCATGAAACACCCTGTATACTACTTGCCGTTTGTAATTTTTCTCCACGTTGCTCCATTGACCTCAGCAAAGCGATGGACGACAGCACGCTCTCGAGGTCCTGTTGTGAATCTCAGCTTAATAATCTTTTTGAGTTCCTCATCCTCCATGCCCTCAAATTTTTGTCATTTCACATAGTTCCTCCTCCATTATAGTTGGTACATCATATAGTATGACAAGAGGATTTCGGTTTTCAGGTGGTTCACATTTTACCGCCTTTCACAACTTTTGGTTATTTAACAACTTTTCCTTGTCCTCCTCCATCGCCATGTCTACAATTACAACATGTTTGCCTGGTTTTACCTTATTATTTCTAATCTTGTCTTTTGCCAGGTTCACTACTGTCGTCAAAATCTCCTTTAATATGTCTTGGCCAGGCATGGGTCTGAGAAAGACCGCCGTGTCTGGCCATATGGTAACCATTGCTATCGTATCTATCGTAGTTTGTGGCCCGGGTGGTGCTTCCACAGCCACAACCGCCCAGGTCTTTAATGGCTGCTTGTGCAGACTCTCATTTTCCTTCTCAATTTTTTCAACACGGCCTTCGAGTCGCATTGGCTACGGCCCATGCCGCCAACTCATTTCAATAGTCATTAGAGCAGCGTGACTTATCTTTCCGTTTTTAACATTCTGCTCCAAGAGAAGTGTTATTCTGGCATGCCTACTCGTAACTTTCTCGTCCGTCGTCTGTCCCAGCTCGTCCTATGAGGAGGGATCAGATACCATAGATCCCCATAAAGGTAAACTCGTATCACTCGTCAGGTACCACCCATCATGTTGTTTGACAAGTGAAGAAAGGCAGGAAACCGTGTCTTGCCTCAGACCAGCACCTCTGGCATGGGGGCGGAGGGTGGGGGTGGGGGTGGGGGGAGGGAGTTGGACTACAGCAGGCCGCCCAATGATCTTGCCCCTAGGTCAAGGGCACTCACGAGCTACCAGGTTCAGCACGCCGTCGCAAACATACTGGCCCCCTCAATAGCCCTGTCACCGACGATTTAACCCAGCGCTCCTCGGCAAGTACACCCTGCGCTCCGATGAGGCACATGCACCACTCGTCCATCGCCGCCTACTAGCCCGAGCTTCCGCCTCTTGGCTAAGGACCCACTCCTACTCAGGTAGTGGGCCGGCCAATTAGACGTTCACCGCTCTGGACCCAGCTGACCTGTCCCAGGCGATGTCACCACCGCCTGGGTTTGGCAGAACGCGCCCCGGTTACCCATGGGCGCTGCGAAGCGTCCTTGCGGACTCCTGCCGAGATCCCACGCAGATAAACGAGGTCGCTGGCGTGCGGACTACCTGGTGTTCTGTGCTCTGCGTAAAGAGAGAGGGAATCAGCTGCCGCCCAGCGCAGAAGAGTCACTCACACGGTGAGCAACAGTCCCCGGCCTAGCAGCCCGCTAAACCCTCCCCCAAGGGACAGATCTTCAGTCTCTGGACACAGCTCCCTCTTTGGCACGCGCCCTTCGCTTTCGTATGGGGTTGGGTCGCAGCTCTCCCTTCTGTCGCAAGGCAACATACGAGAGCGATCAGGAAATGCCGAGCTTAACGTTTGGCACCAAGGAAAGTCGGAAAGAGCCATTTGGGAGTGACAAGCTATGTATGACGTTTCACTCCCCCATGAGAGGCACGTCGCCGGCACGCCCGACCATGGAACGATACGTAATGGGGCGAGACTCCGTGCCTTACGGCGAGCGGGCCCACAGCCAAGCGCACCGCACAAGCGACCGGGGAACTGTAGGCTTCCGCCAGCGCTCATCCCATCCGACCTCACGCCAGTCATTGCTGAATATGGAGCTCCGCAGCAGACCACCCTTACATGTTCACATGTTGACCCAACGACATCGTCACTTACAACTGCAGTGTGCTCGGGACTACAGGGATTCGACCGTCGATCAGTGAAAAATGTTGGCTCTTCGGGTGAATCACATTTTCGCCTCAACAGGTCGATGGTCGTCTCCATAAACGCCTTCATCGAGATGAACGACGGCTCGAAACGTATTGTGCTCCACAGGCACAGGTTGGCGGGAGCAGTATTATGCTATGGGAGACATTCTCCTCCACTTGCATGGGACATGTGGTAGTAATCGAAGACACGCTGGCAGCTGCAAACCATCTGCATCCCTTCTACATCTACATCAACATGGATACTCTGCAAATCACATTTTCAAGTCCCTGGCAGAGGGTTCATCGAACCACCTTCACAATTCTCTATTATTCGAATTCGTATAGCGTGCGGAAAGAATGAACACCTGTATCTTTCCGTACAAGCTCTGATTTCCCTTATTTTATCTTGGTGATCGTTCCTCCTTATGTAGGTGGGTGTCAACAAAACATTTTCGCTTTCGGAGGAAGAAGTTGGTGATTGGAATTTCGTGAGAAGATTCCGTCGCAACGAAAAACGCCTTTCTTTTAATGATTTCCAGCCCAAGTCCTGTATCATTTCTGTGACACTCTCACCCATATTTCGCGATAATACAAAACGTGCTGCCTTTCTTTGAACTTTTTCGATGTACTCCATCAGTCCTCTCTGGTAAGGATCCCACGCCGCGCAACAGTATTCTATAAGAAAACGGACAAGCGTAATATAGGCAGTCTCCTTAGTAGGTCTGTTACATTTTCTAAGCGTCCTGCCAATAAAACGCAGTCTTTTGTTAGCCTTCCCCACAACATTTTCTATGTGTTCCTTCCGATTTAAGTTGTTCGTTATTGTAATACCTAGGTATTTAGTTGAATTTACGGGTTTTAGATTAGACTGATTTATTGTGTAACTGAAGTTTGAGTTCCTTTTAGCACTCATGTGGATGACCTCACACTTTTCGTTATTTAGGGTCAACTTCTACCTTTTGCAATATTCAGATATCTTTTCTAAATCGTTTTGCAGTTTGTTTTGTTCTTCTGATGACTTTATTAATCAACAAACAACAGTGTCATCTGCAAACAGCCGAAGACGGGTGCTCAGATTGTCTCCAAAATCGTTTATATAGATAAGGAACAGAAAAGGGCCTACAACACTACCTTGGGGAACGCCAGAAATCACTTCTGTTTTACTCGATGACTTTCCGCCAATTACTACAAACTGTGAGCTCTCTGACAGTCACATAACTGAGAGGATATTCCATAAGCACCCAAGTTCACTACGAGCCGCTTGTTTGGCACAGTGTCAAAAGCGTTCCGGAAATCCAGAAATGCGGAATCGATCTGAAATCCCTTGTCAATAGCACTCAACACTTCATATGAATAAAGAAATAGTTGTGTTCCACAGGAACAATGTTTTCTAAACCCATGTTGACTGTGTTTTTTTTTTATTTGGTTGGGTTTAAGGGCGCTCAACTACTGAGGTCATTAGCGCCCAGCCACTGTTGTTAGAGCACATGGAATCTGGTAAAACTCAAGGGGATGGAGGGGACACCAGAAGGACCTGACAAAGATGCACATAAAATAAGTAAAAAGATTAAATGTCTTTGGATAAGCCAGTTAAAGTTATAAAACGCAGAAGACGAGCAGCTGCTCGAGCGTCATCAGCTAAAACATCCGGTAAAGTAGATGGCAGGGACAGGACAACACGAAATTGACAGAAACGGGGACACGACAATAAAACATGGCGCACTATTAATGCCTGACCACAAGGGCACTGCGGGGCTGGGTCACCGGAGAGCAGGTAGCGGTGGCTAAACCGGCAATGCCCAATCCGCAACCTGGTCAGAAGGACCTCCTCGCGCCGAGATGGTCGGGAGGATGTTGTCCAAGCAGTTGGGAGTTGTTTTACTACCCAGAGCTTGTTTCCTTGGAGGGATGACCAAGCATCCCACCACAACGACACAAGCCTCTTACATACATCCCCACGAACGTCAGATGACGGGACACAATGGGAGGCTGGCCGAGGCAGGAGGACTGCAGCCTTGGTTGCAGCATCCGCAGCCTCATTCCCAGGCACTCCTACATGTCCGGGAACCCACAGAAAGCCGACAGAACCACCATTATCAGCGAAAGAATGGAGGGACTGCTGTATCCGTTGAATCAAGGGATGGACCGGATAGGGAGCTCCAAGGCTCTGAAGAGCACTGAGTGAGTCAGAGCAAAGTACATATGATGAATGGCGGTGGCGGCGGGCATACTGAACGGCCTGATGGAGAGCAAAAAGCTCGGCCGTAAAGCTGGAACATTGGTCGAGGAGCCGGTATTTAAAGGTGGCGGCCCCGACGACAAAGGCACAGCCGACACCATCGTCAGTTTTGGAGCCATCGGTGTAAATAAAGGCGTGACCGGCAAGTCGAGCACGAAGTTCGACAAACCGTGAGCAATACACTGCAGCCGGAGTACCTTCCTTCGGGAGTGAGCTGAGGTCGAGATAAATATGAACCGGAGCCTGGAGCCAAGGTGGTGTCGGGCTCTCACCCTCTCTGAAGCAGGCGACGGAAGCGGACTCCGGGGGGCAGCAGGGCAGAGACATACAACCCGTACTGACGGTCGAGAGAATCGGCGAAGAAGGACTTGTAAGAGGGGTGGTCGGGCATAGACGACAGCCGGCAGGCATACCGACACAGAAGTACGTCGCGCTGGTAGGTCAACGGTAACTCGGCAGCTTCAGCATAAAGACTCTCGACAGGACTAGTGTAGAAGGCTCCGGTCGCAAGACGTATCCCCCGATGGTGGATGGAGTTGAGCCGGCGTAAGAGGGACGGCTGAGCGGACGAGTAGACGAAGCTCCCATAATCCAGCTTCGATCGGACTATGGACCGATACAAGCGAAGCAGGACAGTGCGATCCACTCCCCAAGATGAACCGCTAAGAACTCTGAGGACATTAAGGGAACATGTACAACGGGCCGCCAAATAAGAGACATGTGGAGACCAACACAGTTTCCTGTCCAACGTGAGCCCTAGAAACTTAGTTGTGTCCACGAATGGGAGAACAACGGGACCGAGATGTAAGGATGGCGGAAGGAACGCTTTATATCGCCAAAAGTTGATACAAACCGTCTTTTCTTCAGAGAACCGGAAGCCATTTGCCACGCTCCAGGAGTAGAGGCTGTCTAGACAACGCTGAAGGCAGCGCTCCAGGAGGCATGTTCTCTGGGCACTGCAGTAGATCGCGAAGTCATCGACAAAGAGAGAGCCTGAGACATTAGGTGGAATGCAATCCATAATTGGATTGATCGCGATGGCAAAAAGGGCTACGCTCAAGACGGAGCCCTGAGGCACTCCGTTCTCCTGGAGGAAGACGTCTGACAATACGGAACCCACACGTACCCTAAACTTTCGATCCGTTAAAAAGGAATCAATAAAAAGGGGCAGGCGACCGCGTAGGCCCAACCTGTGCATAGTGC
This sequence comes from Schistocerca cancellata, assembly GCF_023864275.1. Taxonomy (NCBI): domain Eukaryota; kingdom Metazoa; phylum Arthropoda; class Insecta; order Orthoptera; family Acrididae; genus Schistocerca; species Schistocerca cancellata. The sequence goes on from NC_064629.1 coordinate 662,971,875, forward strand.
GGAGGATACCTCCTCTCCAACAAGTATCATAAGCCTTCTCCAAGTCGAAGAACACGGCTACCGTTTGGCGCCTTCGCAAAAAGTTGTTCATGATGAATGTCGACAAGGTCACAAGGTGGTCAACAGCGGAGCGGCGGCGACGAAAGGCGCATTGGACATTAGTACGTAGCCGTCGAGATTCAAGGATCCAGACTAACCGAGCATTAACCATGTGCTCCATCACCTTACAGACACAGCTTGTAAGAGAAATGGGGCGGTAACCAGAAGGAAGGTGTCTATCCTTCCCAGGTTTGGGTATAGGAACAACAACGGCGTCACGCCAACGCATGGGGACTTGACCTTCGGTCCAGACGCGATTGTAGGTACGAAGAAGGAAGCTTTTGCCCGCCGGAGAAAGGTGTGCCAGCATCTGAACGTGAATGGCATCTGGCCCCGGAGCAGAGGACCGGGACAGTACAAGCGCACGTTCGAGTTCCCGCATAGTAAAGGGGGCATTATAAGTTTCCAGATTCAGCGAGTGGAAGGAAGTTCGCCGAGCCTCTTCTGCCTCTTTCCTGGGAAGGAAGGCAGGATGGTAATGGGCGGAGCTTGAAACCTCCGCGAAAAAGCGGCCAAAGGCGTTGGATACAGCCACAGGATCAACAAGGACCGCATTACCCGAGGTCAGGCCAGGTACCGAGGAGTGGGCCTGAATGCCCGACAGCCGGCGCAGGCTACCCCAAACGACGGAAGAGGGAGTAAAACTGTTAAAGGAGCTGGTGAAAGAGGCCCAACAAGCTTTCTTGCTGTCTTTGATGACTCTACGGCATTGCGCTCGGAGTCGTTTGTATTCAATACAATTCGCCAACGTAGGATGGCGGCGAAAGGTGCGTAAAGCACGTCGTCGAGCATGGATAGCGTCCCTACAAGCCTCGTTCCACCAGGGGACGGAAACGCGACGTGAAGAAGTAGTACGAGGAATGGAACGTTCGGCAGCATGGATGATAACAGCCGTGAGGTATTCGACCTGACTGTCACAACTGGGAAAATCGTGGTCCGGAAAGGTCGCCAGGGATGAGTAAAGTCCCCAGTCAGCTTTCAGTATGTTCCAGTTCGAAGGACGTGAGGATGGGGTGTGGTGCAGGAGACGAACGACACAGGGGAAGTGGTCGCTCGAATAGGTGTCAGAAAGGACATACCACTCGAACCGACGGGCAAGAGTGGGAGAACAGATCGAGAGGTCCAAGTGGGAGTAGGAATGAGTAGAGTCCGAGAGGAAAGTCGGGGCGCCGGTATTGACACAGACAAGATTGAGATGGTTGAAGACATCTGCCAAGAGTGAGCCTCTTTGACAGGATGCAGGAGAGCCCCAAAGGGGATGATGGGCATTGAAGTCGCCAAACAATAAAAACGGCGGGGGAAGCTGAACGATCAGGTGCATCATGTCAGCCCGACTAACAGCTGACGACGGTGGAGTGTAGATGGTACAAACTGAAAAAGTAAAAGCAGAAAGAGTAATGCGGACAGCTATTGCTTGGAGTGGGGTGGTCAATGGGATGGGATGGTAATAGACATCGTCCCGAACGAGCAACATGACCCCACCATGAGCTGGGATACCGTCCACAGGGGTGAGGTCATACCGCTCCGAGGTATAGTGGGTAAAGGCAATACCGTCAGTCGGGCGCAACTTGGTTTCCTGGAGTCCAAGGACGAGCGGACAGTGCAGGCGGAGGAGCAGTTGTAATTCCTCCCGATGAGATCGAATACCTCTTATGTTCCAATGAAACAACGCCATCGCTAGTCAAAAAGTTGGGGGAACGAGATGGGGGAAGAGCTGGTCACCTCGACGGCCGCGGAGGGCCAGGTTGCGAGGGAACAACGCTACAACCGACGGGAGGCGGATCCGGTTCCATCGACTCGTCGCCAGCTGCGGCCACTGTCCCTGGTTGTGTAGGAGGGGCAGCATCATTTGCCGACGAAAGGCCAGCTGAGCGCCTGGCAGCAGAGCGTCGCGGCGAAACTGAGGACGGCCGGGAGCAGCGACTCACGGATGGAGCGTCAGATGAAACGCGCCGGGGTGGAGAGGGGGATAGAGACTTCTTCTTGGAGGCCTTCTTGGAAGGCCGAGGAGGCACAGGGATGGTGGGCTGGACCCGAAGAAGGTCCTCACGCGCGGGGTCCGTTTTAGAATGCCGGACCTCGGAAGCTGGGGTCCGGAACGTTGCCCCGATGGACGCCTGAGAAGAGGATCGCTTCTCAGGTGGCGTGGGGGGAAAAGGAGGTGGCCCCTGGGGCAGAGGGGGTGGGGGCCACGGGGGAGGAGGATTTGGAAGGGAGGGATTTGGGAGGCGGAGGCAGAGCCCCCTGATGGGCGGAGGAGGCGGAGGGGGGACAGGATAGGGGTGAGGATACCGCGGAAGGAGTGGACACAACTGAGGCAAACGAAGTGGTCAATGGCACGGGATGGAGGCGGTCATACTTCTTCCTGGCCTCAGAATAAGAGAGCCGATCCAAAGTTTTGATTTCTTGTATGTTCTTCTCCTTCTGATATGCGGGGCAGTCTGAGGATCTAGGCGAGTGGACGCCAGGACAATTAACGCACCGAGGTGGTGGGGTGCATGTATGTTCCTCACGAAGAGGACGTCCACAATCGCCACAAAGGGGCTCAGCCTCACACCGTGACGACATGTGCCCAAAGCGCAAACACCTAAAACAGCAGATAGGAGGCGGGACGTAGGGTCGCACGTCACACCGGTAGCACATCACCTTTACCTTCTCCGGGAGAACGTCCCCCTCGAAGGCGAGGATAAAGGCCCCGGTGTCGATGCGACGGTCTTTGGGGCCGTGCTGGACTCGCCGGACGAAATGCACGCCTCGGCGCTCCAGGTTGGCCCTGAGCTCCTCATCAGATTGTAGCAGGAGGTCACGATGAAAAATAACCCCCTGCGTCCTATTTAGTGCCAGGTGTGGGACAATGGAGACTGGGATGTCCCCTAGGCGGTCGCACGCCTGGAGCGCCGCCAACTGTGTGGCGGAGGTGGTCTTGATAAGAATGGACCCTGAACGCATCTTGCTGAGAGCCTCGATTTCCCCGAAGATGTCCTCAATGTGCTGAACAAAGAACATGGGCTTGGAGGTGGCGAATGTCCCCCCATCGGTTCGAGAACAGACCAAATAGCGGGGGAAGTACTTCGCCCCAAGCCGGCGGGCCTGTCCCTCCTCCCATGGAGTGGCCAAGGGGGAAAGGGCAGGAGAACCAGAACTAGAAACGGTACCTTTTCTTTTGAAAGACTCGGCCGCAGAGCGACCTGATACATGGTGATGTTTCATCTGCGAAACGTCCGCCCCGATACCACCCACTCCGACCAGGGGCTCTCCCCACGGGTGCCACCCAGCTGCAGCAAGGGCCACCTGGCAGGATGACCATTGCCGGGAGTCCTGATGCCCCAAGGAGACGGGCATCTACTCCTTGGCCGACGTGGGGAGGGTGCAGCTCAGGTATTGACAGTACGATCCCTGTGTTGGCAGGGGGCTACAACCTAGAGGGTACATGACGACCCCACCACAACGGGCTGGCTACCGTGCTGGATTTCTGGTGCCATGGAAAGTCCATCATGATCGCTGGTGCAGATGGAGATGCACTATGGGCGTAACTTGGACAACCCTTCAGGCGTTTAGGCCCAATTTGAGGAATAGTGGGTATGGTTACAACGCCGGTGCAATGCTGAGTGCCAAGGTCTTAGTGCACTTAGGACCAGTGGTACACCACGTAAGGTGTCCTTCCCCAAAAGGCTCGTACTTCTGTAGAATTTTGGAAAATGGAGGTCAAACCCCAAGGGGGACCATCACATGGAAGGCCGAAACGGTTGAAACTCCTTTTAGTCGCCTCGTACGACAGGCAGGAATACCTCGGGCCTATTCTTACCCCGGACCCGCAGGGGGGATGTTGACTGTGTGTCAATAGCCCGTTTCCTTCGAGGTAAATCATAATGTTCGAACACAATATATGTTCTAAAATCCTGCTGCATATCGACGTTAACGATATGGGCCTGTAATTTAGTGGATTACTCCTACTACCTTTCTTGAATATTGGTGTGACCTGTGCAACTTTCCAGTCTTTGGGTACGGATCTTTCTTCGAGCGAACGCTTGTACATGATTGTTAAGTATGGAGCTAATGCATCAGCATACTCCGAAAGGAACCTAATTGGTATACAGTCTGGACCAGAAGACTTGCTTTTATTAAGTGATTTGAGTTGCTTCACTACTCCGAAGATATTTACTTCTACGCTACTCATGTTGGCAGCTGTTCTCGATTCGAATTCTGGAATATTTACTTCGTCTTCTTTTGTGAAGGCATTTCGGAAGGCTGTGTTTAGTAACTCTGCTTTGGCAACACTGTCTTCGATAGTATCTCCATTGCTATCGTGCAGAGAAGGCATTGTTGTTTCTTGCCGCTAACATACATCACATACGACCAGAATCTCTCTGGATTTTCTGCCAGGTTTCGAGACAAAGTTTCGTTGTGGAAACTGTTATAGCACCTCGCATTGAAGTCCGCGCTTAATTTTTCGTTTGTTAATTTATTTCGTATAAATCTCACAACTACTGCCGATACTATTTCTTTGAATTTCAGCCACATCTGGTTTACACTTATATTATTAATTTGTAGTGAGTGGACATTGTCTTTCAGGGATGCGTCTAGTGAATTTTTATCTGCTTTTTTGAATAGGTATATTTTTTCGAGGATTTAAGGGATTACAGTATTCAATCTCGCTACGACAACCCTGTGTTTACTAATCCCTGAAACGGCGTTGTTAACTCAGGATTATTTGTTGCTAAGAGGTCAAGTGTGTTTTCACAACCGTTTACTATTCGCGTGGGCTCATGAACTGACTGCTCAAATAATTTTCAGAGAATGCGTTTAGCACAATTTCGGATGATATTTTACACGTACCTCCGGAATTAAACACGTATTTTTCCAAGGATATGGAGGGTAAATTAAAGTCACCACCAACTATTATCGTATGAGTCGGGCACGTGTTTGAAATCAGACTCAAATTTTCTTTGAACCTTTCAGAAACTGTATCATCTGAATTGGGAGGTCGGTAAAAGGCTCCAATTATTATTTTATTCCGGTTGCCAACAATGACCTCTGCCCATACTAACTCACAGGTAGTATGTACTTCAGTTTCGCGACAAGATAAACTACTTCTGACAGCAACAAACACGCCACCGCCAACCCTGTTTAGCCTATCCTTTCGGAAGACCATTAGGTTCTTCGTAAAAATTTCGGCTGAGCTGATACCCGGCTTTAGCCAGCTTTCAGTCCCTATTACCATTTGAGCATCAGTGCTTTCTATTAGCGCTTGGAGCTCTGGTACTTTCCCAACACAGCTACGACCGTTTACAACTATTATACCAATGATTCCTGTATCTGCGTTTATCCTGTGTTCAGCCTGCACCCTTAGTGACTGAAGCCCTTCTGAGCAGGAGCAGAGATACTCCAGGACGAGAGAGATGGCTATTAGCTCTGCAGTGAAAACAATGCAGCCAGTTGGCAATGAGCATTGTTCATAATGATCCCCCAAGAGTAATAGCACAACCAGCTCGACGAGCAACCATCGAACCGTCGATATAGACCACGTCAGAGCCGAGAAATGCGGCAAGAATGGAAACAAACCGATGGCGGAGGGCCTCAGAAGGGACTGAGTCCTTTGGGCTCTGTGCCAAATCCAGCCGAAGGCATGGGTGGGGCACACACCACAGGGGTATACGTGAAAGTGCCCAGAAAAGAGGTAGGAGAGGGAAAAACTCTAGCCCAGCGAGAAAAATCTGGACGTGAACTGAGATCGTACACCTTGACTGGGGCTCCGTTTGGGAAGATGGATGACCGAGTTGGGGAACAGGAGATGGTAATTGGGATGTCTGGACAAGCCACAAACATGTGCAGCATTCGCGATCAGTAGCCGCTGGCTCCGAATCCGCAATAGAGGAACACCAGCATCCGCAAGTATGCTGTTTACAGGGCTTGTGCGGAAAGCTCCAGTTCTGAATTGTATCCCGCAGTGAAGTATGGGTCAAGCAACCGTAAGGGGGTAGGCGATGCCGAACTGTAAGCCAGGCTCCCATAATCGACAAGGAACTGAATCAGTGCCCGATGCAGTCGGGGAAGGGTAGATCGATCGGTAACCCAGCTGCTGTGAGTCAAGCTACTAAGAGCGTTAAGATGACGCCGGCACGATCGTTTAAGCTGCTGAATATGAGGGAGCCAAGTCAACCGGGTATCAAAAAGCAAGCCCCGAAGCTGATGCGTCTCCACCACAGCAAGAGGTTGACCGTCAAGGTAAAGCCGCAGCTCAGAGTGAACAGTGTGACGCCGGCAGAAATGTGGGCAAGAGCTGGAAGCTGTGCATGATGGCCGAAGACTGTGTCATGTGGATAGCGCCCTGTAGTTGCCGTTCAGCAACCAGTATACCAGTGGAGCTACAGTACAGGCAAAACTCATCAGCATACAAATAAGCTGATATGGATGTTCCTACAGCTGCAGCAAGCCCATTGATAGCAACTAAAAACCGGCAGAAACTCAAGACAGAGCCTTGCGGGACCCCATTCTCCTTGACTTGGGAGGAACTATGGGAGGGACCAACTTGCATGCGGAAGGAAATGAGCGACAGAAAATTTTGAATAAAAATCGGGAGTGGGCCCCTAAATCCTCACCCATGAAACATGGTGAGGATATGATGTCGCCATGTTGTATCGTATGCCTTCTGCATGTCAAGAAAAGACAGCAACCAGATAATGACGGCAGGCAAATGCCGTATGGATGGCAAACTCCAGGCAGACCAGATTATCGGTGACAGAGCAGCCCTTACGGAATCCACACTGGGACAGAGCCAGAAGGCCCCGAGACTCCAGTAGCCAACTCCGGCTCACCATTTTTTTCGAGCAATTTGCACATAATGTTGGTGAGGCTAATGGGGTGGTAGCTGTCCACCTCCAAGGGGTTCTTGCCAGGTTTCAACACCAGGATGATGAGGCTTTCCCGCCATTGTGATGAGAACTCACCCTCTACCCAGATACGGTTGAAAAGGTCTCAGAGGCGTCGCTGTTAGATCACTGAGAGGTATTTTAGCATCTGATAGTGGATGCGATCTGGTCCGGTGGCCATATCAGGGCAAGCGGCTAGGGCACCCTGGAATTCCCACTCACTGAATGGAACATTGTACTGTTTGGGAAGGCGCGTATGGAATGAAAGGCTCCGATGTTCCAACCAGTCTTTCAGGGGGCAGAAGGCCAGCGGGTAATGTGTAGAAGCAGAACACTGAGCATAATGCTATGCTAAGACTTCTGAAATCGTTGTCGGAGTCAGTGCAGACTGTTCTATTCAAGGAAAGCCCAGGTAGACTGACGAGGATCTGATATCCATAGAGCCACCTTATCTTGGCCCAAAACTGCCATGGTGAGGTACGGACACCAATGATGGAGACATACCGTTCCCAGCACTCTTGCTTCCATCGCCAAATAAGGCGGCAGGCTCAAGCACGGAGCCGCTTAAAGGCAATGAGGTGTTCCCATGATGGGTGCCACTTATGATGCTGGAGGGCCCACCTGCAATCGTTAATGGCCTCAGCGATCTCAGGGGACCACCAAAGCACAGTCCACCGCCGAGGGGAGCTGATAGAACAGATAATGGCAGATTCCGCTGCAGAAACGATCCAGTGGTGATCGAGTGAACCACCTCATGAATGGTGTCATCAAAAAGATACTCAATAGTGGCAATGGAATAGAACGAGTCCCAGTCAACCTTATTCAGAGCCCATCTGGAGAGGTACCCAGGTGAGTGACGCTGTGGCAGTGAAAGAAAGATCAAAAAGTGGTCACTACTGCACAGTCGTCACGCACTCGCCAGTGGATGGCTGGCAGAATGCCAGGGCTGCAGACCAAAAGGTCGATGGCTGAGCATGTGCCATGTGCCACACTGAAATGTGTGGAGACACCATTATTTAAGAGACAAAGGTCGAGCTGTGCCAATACTTGCTCAACAACAGTGCCTAGGCCTGTTGCCACCAATCCACCCCACAAAGGGTTATGGACGTTAAAGTCGCCCAGTAACAGAAAAGGTGGCGGCAGTTGGGCTATCAGCACAGCCAATACATGCTGTGGGACATCACCATCCGGTGAAAGATAGAGACTGCAGACAGTAATAACCTGAGGCATCCACACCCTAACAACGACAGCCTCTAAAGGTTTTTGAACAGGTACACACACGCTGTAAAGAGAGTTAAAGATGTAGATGCAGACTCCACCAGCTACCTTGTCATAAGCTGCCCGATTCTTACAATAACTCCGACAGCCATGGAAGGTAGGGGTTCGAATCACTGGAAACCAAGTTTCCTGGAGTGCAATACAGAAGAAAGGGTGAAGGCTGAGAAGTTGTCGGAGCTCAGCCAGGTGGTGGAAGAAACCGCTGCAGTTTCACTGAAGAATGACATCATCCACGGCCGAAAAAGGAGTGAAGGGACTGAGGACGCAGATTACACTGCCGAGTCATCTACTGCCACTGAAGCAGAACCGGAATCTAGAACCATCACAACTGAGGCAGAGGCAACACATAGGTCATCAGCAGATGCCAGAATCTCCACTTCATCTTCAGACGCAGAGCTGGTAGGTAGTGGTGGTGGCGGTGCCACTGCAATTTCCTTGGTCTTTGGAGTCTTCTTTTCTGACTTCCCCCACTGCTCCTTTGATTTTGCTGGCTGGGAGGGCTTCACAAATTCAGTCTCTGGGACTGAGGAGGATCGTGAAGCCCTACAACCAGCTGCTTCTGTGCACTTCAGCCAGTGGTGAGCATCATGCTTCCCACTAAGAGAAACCTGGGCAGGAAGGGACCCAAGGGAACCCCTCTGAGCAAGATGAGCTGAAGAAGTGGTACGCTTCTCCAGCTTAGATGTGGGGACAGATGTACCCAATGGCTGGGAGGGTGTTGCTCCTGAAGTAATTGGTGCAGTAGCTACAGGGAAGGAATTGCCCTCCCACCATCAAGGGGGCAGGTATTGCCTTCAGGCTCTGAGGGGTGACTGGGGTAGGCGGAGCTGATGGGGCCAGAACAGATCTAGCGGCGGCGTAAAAGGAAATCATACGAATAGCATGGAGGCGTTCAAACTTCCGCGTAGACTCAGTGTAGGTCAGTCGGTCCAAGGTCTTATATTCCATGATTTTCCGCTCTTTCTGTAAAATCCTGCAGTCTGGCGAGCAAGGTGAATGATGCTTTCCGCAGTTGACACAGATGGGAGGCAGGGCACTTGGAGTTATGGGTGTCCACAATCTCGATATGTGAGGTCGGAAGTATAGTGGGAAGACATACGGCCAAACTTCCAGCATGTAAAGCACCGTATTGGGGAAGGGATTTAGGGCTTGACGTCACAGTGGTAAACCATCACCTTGACCTTCTGAGGCAATGTATCACTCTCAAAGGCCAAGATGAAGGCACCGGAGGCAATCTGACTATCCCTCAGGCCCCGATGGACGCGCCAGACGAAATGAACACTTCGCCGCTGTAAATTGGCATGCAGATCGTCATCAGACTGCAAAATCAGCTCCCTGTGGAAGATAATACCCTGGACCAAATTTAAGCTCTGATGGTTACAGAAACATCCGCAGACTTGTCACAAGCGAGTAATGCCCGTGACTCGACAGAGGACACTGTTTTTATCACAACTGCATAGTGCATGGCGCATTTTGGACAAGCCCTCCACCTCCCCATACTTGTCCTCTAAATGCTCTACAAAGAACTGGGGCTTCATTGTCATGAAAGACTTCCCATCACCTCTTGTACGTACTAAATACTGGGGTGAGTAAGTTTCACTGCCAGTCTTAGACTTTCGTTCCTCCCATGGTGTGACCAGGGAGGGGAACGATTTGGGGTCGTACGTCTGTGCGCTAAACTGAGGCCTGGAACGCTTAGAGGCTGCTGGTGGCTGGCCAGCAGCAAGAGATGGTGACCCACGCTTAATTGCAGGTCAGCCGCCCTGATGCCACCCACTAGGACCAAGGGCCCTCCCCACGGGCGCCACCCAGTCTCACTAAGGGCCACCTGGCATGATGGCCATTGCCAGGAGTCCCGATGCCTCAGGGTGATGAGCATCTACGTCTTCGGATACGTGGAGATTTAACGTCGCAGGCATCAGCAGAACAATCCCTGTGTGTCAGGGGGTTACAACCAACAGGTTACGTGGCAGGTCCACCACGATGGAGTGGCTAATATGTTGGATATCAGGTGCAAAGAAGTCCATGGTCGTCGTCGGCACAGAAAGTGACACGGCATAGTGCACGGCTGAAACCTCGCCCAGGAATGTATCCTGGCCCAAGAGATGGAGAATGAGCGAGATTGCAATGCAACGTCGAGAAAGTGCGCTAAAGATCTCAATGCACAATAGACATGATGCAACGTGTACGGCACTCTTCCCCAATTGGCTCGCACTCCGGAAAAAAATTTTTAATATGCAGGTCGAACCCTACAGGGGACCATTACATGAAGTCTGAAACGAGTAGGACTCCTTTCAGTCGCCTCCTACGAGAGGCATGAATGCTGCGGGCCTCTTCTAATCCCTGGACTCACAGGGGGGGGGGGGGGGGGGGGGGGGGAGTGCAGCACGCAGCTCTACATATAAGCACCTAATGAATTTGTCTTAAGAACTGACACTGGCAAGTATGAGACCTAATATTCTGCTATTAACCCGAAAATCTGCAGAAACTTCATGATCGACACCATGCCGTTGTCCAGAGCAGCACGTAACAAACAGCTGGTAAACATATGGATCATATCCATCCCTAACGAATAAGACATAAAAATTAAATTTCATACCGCATGACAAACACCAGCCCAATCATACCTAACAAAAACGACAAACGCAAAACCTCAGAAACCAATAGACCATAATAACTCACTGGAAACAAAGCACGAACTTTCGGCTCCACGTAACCAAACTGATTATAAAGACGCAAATAAACCCAAGTTGCCAAACTGACTACCGCACGTTACACAGACAGTTCCATACATCAACATCCACCACCAGAGTGCGCCGCCAAATACTCTACATCATCTACAAACACGAACCACTCCAAAGCACCATGCCCGTGTTATCACACACCACAAAACTATTGCGTCAGAGCTCAAAACAGAAGTGTGGAATCGGATGCTTCCAATGACCCAACTTGTTGATTTTGTGGAAACATCCACGCCCAGAACTCAGCTCTGAATGCTTTGTGAAATTAGACAAACGTCTACATCTAAAACTTATTTCGTGTCTTTATTGGTACCTGACTGCTTGTAAACGTCTACTATGCGAAAGTGTTCGCGAAAGATATCATGTAAGATCATATAACTTCAGTTTGTTCACGCCCGATGAGCACATCAGCCAATATCCTATGGTTGAAGTTTCTCTACCGATAGTTGCAGTAATTCTGTTGGAATTCATTTCAGTATTCATTATTCAATGGGCAACAATATTTTGTAGGCGTAAAGCAAATACTGAAACAAATGTCATCAGCTATATAGTCTGCCATAGGTACTCCTATTAGTACTCATTCACTCCTCACACTCCATACCCTGAATTCGAGTGCTTTCCAAGTAATCTGAATCAGCGAATTCCTTAATTATTGCTGACCAAAATAACTTGAAATAAGTCGTATTTATTCTTACAGAGTACAGTATCTTCACACAGTAACGGAGCAAATAACTTTGGTTTCGAATTGTTTCTGTTGAGTCTTCACTTAAAATGTAGCCGCGGTCTGCACGGCTCCCTTTCCTATAGTCCTCCCACGGGCATGTGTGTGTGTGTGGTGTTGTTGTTGTTGTTGTTCTTAACGTAAGTTAAAGTTATATTAAGTAGTGCGTAAGCGTAGGGACCGATGACCTCAGCAGTTTGGTCCCATAAAACCTTACCATAAATTTCCAAACTTAAAATGTAAAACTATCTTGTAAGCGAAGCAAATGAGTGTAAGGCTCAGAACAAATACTAACCTAACAAGAAGTAGGTGTAAACAGACCGCAAACGGAAATTTAATCTGATGACTGTAAATGTCGTCTGCCATTAATAGTTGTGGATACTGATTATCTATGTATTATCTTACGTACAAAATATTCACTGTATTGCTCAGACAGTGAGGATATCTTTTTGATATTGGGTCAAGTTAAATTTCCATTAACTGTTTCTTTTTTTTTTAATTGTAGTTTTGTTGAGTGCTGAGGATTTCGTTTGGTGGACGTATCTGTGTTAGTCTCTGTTTTTGTATGGCTTCACTATTAAGATTATCATATATTTAGTTTTACCCCTCCCAAAGTCTCTTAGTTCTCTCCGTTGCCCCAGAGCACAGCGTTTTCCTTCCCTATTCTTTCACACAATCCGAGCTTGTGCTCCTTCTCTAATGACTGACATGTCGACGGAACGTTAAATCCAATCTTCCTTCCTTATACGGGCCCTGTGGCGCACGCTGCAGCACCTGAAGATACAGGTCTCATGACTTGCAGCGACCGTCTCTAAGAGGGAGCGAGATACATTTCAGTTCGTTTAATAGAGGGCTATTACAAATGACTGAAGCGATTTCATAAAGTCGCTGTAGCTCCATTCATTGACATATGGTCACGACACACTACAGATACGTAGAAAAACTCATAAAGTTTTGTTCGGCTGAAGCCGCACTTCAGGTTTCTGCCGCCAGAGCGCTCGAGAGCGCAGTGAGACAAAATAGCGACAGGAGCCGAGAAAGCGTATGTCGTGCTTGAAATGCACTCACATCAGTCAGTCATAACAGTGCAACAACACTACAGGACGAAGTTCAACAAAGATCCACCAACTGCTAACTCCATTCGGCGATGGTATGCGCAGTTTAAAGCTTTTGGATGCCTCTGTAAGGGGAAATCAACGGGTCGGCCTGCAGTGAGCGAAGAAACGGTAGAACGCGTGCGGGCAAGTTTCACGCGTAGCCTGCGGAAGTCGACGAATAAAGCAAGCAGGGAGCTAAACGTACCACAGCCGACGGTTTGGAAAATCTTACGGAAAAGGCTAAAGCAGAAGCCTTACCGTTTACAATTGCTACAAGCCCTGACACCCGATGACAAAGTCAAACGCTTTGAATTTTCGGCGCGGTTGCAACAGCTCATGGAAGAGGATGCGTTCAGTGCGAAACTTGTTTTCAGTGATGAAGCAACATTTTTTCTTAATGGTGAAGTGAACAGACACAATGTGCGAATCCGGGCGGTAGAGAATCCTCACGCATTCGTGGAGCAAATTCGCAATTCACCAAAAGTTAACGTGTTTTGTGCAATCTCACGGTTTAAAGTTTACGGCCCCTTTTTCTTCTGCGAAAAAAACGTTACAGGACACGTGTATCTGGACATGCTGGAAAATTGGCTCATGCCACAACTGGAGACCGACAGCGCCGACTTCATCTTTCAACAGGATGGTGCTCCACCGCAGTTCCATCATGGTGTTCGGCATTTCTTAAACAGGAGATTGGAAAACCGATGGATCGGTCGTGGTGGAGATCATGATCAGCAATTCATGTCATGGCCTCCACGCTCTCCCGACTTAACCCCATGCGATTTCTTTCTGTGGGGTTATGTGAAAGATTCAGTGTTTAAACCTCCTCTACCAAGAAACGTGCCAGAACTGCGATCTCGCATCAACGATGCTTTCGAACTCATTGATGGGGACATGCTGCGCCGAGTGTGGGAGGCACTTGATTATCGGCTTGATGTCTGCCGAATCACTAAAGGGGCACATATCGAACACTTGTGAATGCCTAAAAAAACTTTGAGTTTTTGTATGTGTGTGCAAAGCATTGTGAAAATATCTCAAATAATAAAGTTATTGTAGAGTTGTGAAATCGCTTCAATCATTTGTAATAACCCTGTACTTCGTAGTGGCGCGTTTAGATACATTCACACTCTCGACAACAAATACCAAAATTAAGTAGTTCATTGGGTGCCTCTTCGTTGACATACTGACACATGGCCCTCTGCATAGGTGACCGTTCGCGATGTTTGATGGTCAATGCAACTAATGTGATTCATAAGTTCGTTGTAAAAGGGAGGGGGGAGGGGGAGAGGCGCGTATTACCTGTGGTGCGACCGTGGATCGAGCCCATGAGAAAGGCATGCCGTGGCGCATAGTCTCAGCAAGTGACACTGCATGCCTTATGAGTGCCAGAAGCCGTCTGCGGCAGAGAGCGAGTAACTGTCTGACACGAGTTTAGTAATTCTTACCTGTACGTTAAAATGTACGCAAGGTTTCGATAGCACACGATAAAGTTAAGACCTACAGTGGATACCTTTTCAATTACATATCGATTTCCCTAGGGACCACCACGGAACTGATGGTTCGCGACGTGTGACAAACAAGCCAATTAGTGCGATGTCACAAATTCATTGCAAGGGCCCGTATTTCTCGTGGGCCCCGGTGTGGAGTGAGTGACGTCATGGTCGCCACGTTGTCTAAGCTTGAGATAAGGTGTGCACCATTTCGATGACGTCAGAGGTCAAAACTGATGGGTAGAACCGCAATCTTCGATTACCGAATATAAATGAATGCGGGTATCCTTAGGATGGATATACTGAAACACAAGCAGCATAAATTATAGGACAGTTTTAATACACCAGTGTGCTGAAATTTTCATAAATATGGATATACCAGTCTGAAGTGATGGAAATCACATTCACTGTGTCGTAACTGAAAGCTTTCAATTTGAACGCCCTTTCCTTGGAAGTCATATGAACTAAACTAACAGAGAAAAACATGATTAACATTAAAAGCTAGAAACAATAATGAGCATATTATATAAATCGAGCATCTAGGTGAAGTGCTCGAACCGACAGGAAAGGAGAAAACTGTCCAGAACACTAGGTTATAGAAAATGAAGAGAGCCTTATGCAAAACACGGGGTATTTATAACCAGAAATACCTGTCCACCTGCACCAAAATCCGTCTCTACAACACTGTAATCTAACCTCAGGTGCTATACGCCAGTGAGACACTGATATTACACACGTACATTCTCACACAGGAAACAAAAATCATTACGAAAAATAATTGTCTAAAACTCACGGACAATTGATATAGGCTTCACTCCAGGGACACCACAGACAAGTTCTCTAACATCGCAGCGGAAATTAGAAAGAGGTGACTAAAATTTTATGGACACGTAAGCAGACTCCCACAGACCAGACTCAACAACAGAACCCTCGGGTACATACAGAGACTCAAGATCACTACACCCTGGATGACGCAAGTCAAAATTGATCTGGAAAGAGCTCAGATACATTCAGCGGACGTCATGGACAAAGGCGTCTATAGACACAATGTGTACAAGTGGGAAGTGATGTCAGAGTAAACAGTACCTAAAGCCCAATGGCCGGAAGAAAGAGAGCCTTTAGTGAACGCATGAAGGAGTACAGGAAGAACAAGTAGTCATGAATGTTTCGCGTGGTCTGACGAAAGGCCTGTAACGTGTGTAATAATACTAACCATAGTAAAGCGATCTATATTCATTTCATATAAAGGTCGTGCTTATTCTGCTTTCTTCTCAATAGTGTTACTCATATACACACGATACGTTTTGGAACTTTATTAAGTTTCTTATAAGCGATTTCCCCATCCACTAAAACCTTTCACCTGTGATCGAATTTTATTAATGCGTGTAAAAATTGCACAACGGCGGCTCAAAATCAACTCTTATGTAGGTAACGTACATGAATTGACTTGATAGTAGGCAAAAACGTTATCCCTTATATTTGTATGCGTAAATTAATACTCGGTAGTGATCTTGAGCCGTGATGATATCGAGCAGCTTACATTGTATTGTTTAATGCGATAATTTAGCTGTGCAGCTGTCAATGGTTAATATCAAACACTGTTGGATAAATGGATGGTAAATATACACCCACGACAATCTGCTTTAGAAATGCTTTTCTAGTAACCTTTGCACGACATTTCGATGTAATGGCGGTGGCTACGTGGCATGGCACGGACTCTTCGAGAACCTCAATGTTTTATGTTGTTGGTAACGTTATCTATGTACTATTTAGGATGGAACTGTGTTTCCTTGTTTCTGCCGAAACAATACACACGTATAAACTAAATCCGGACTCATTCGAGAGGAACACTGAAACATTGCATTATTACGTACAGCTTACCAACAATCTCTTCGCTGACGGATGGATAGATTCCATACAGTTCTGGTGAGCTCGCATATATAAATTCCTCTTAAATAATCCCCAAGTCTACGGGACGCCTTCATCCAGATCTCTGTATATAGTATACCATAACACCACCCTCGACCGTAGTCAATTCTACACGTCATTGGCAACACACACATCAACCACAGGAAGATTCAGAACTTCTTTTGTGGGGTGCCGAGCCTGTTGGAAGCAGATTGGTCTTCCAGTCTCTCATCGAGAGTAATAACGGCGGCAGTGTCTGTAAAATGAAATTCCAAATTGTCTATTTGACATTGAGATTTTTGACTTAGACAAAATGACCGTTGTACACCAATTACTTTTGATTCATTTCGACAGAGTTTGCCCCAAGTAACTTCCCACATCAGCAGGAACCTGTACGTTATTTCGTTAGTAACGAGGGTCCAGTGCCTCAAAGAATGTATCATACTCAAATTACTCATCTGAAATCATCTAATATCAGGGCTCAATGGACTTGACAACATTTTTCAGACTTCAACGGCGCAGTGAGCTTCTGTAAGTTTCCACGCTACATGATATCTTGTCAGTTTAAATTAGAAATACACTTCAGACAATACGACCTATTTCATCCGTTTTTACTGCATGCTAGGGAGTTACAAACTTGCAGCCTATTACATGTCGAACAAATGTAATTGTGCCTTGAGAAAACCGTATTTAACAGTGTTCGTTCTTTCTTTCTTTTTAAAAAAACCGTTATCTGCATATAACAGATTTGATTTTGTACGACCAGAATGTAGCCTTGTTACCTGAAAAAAGGGAACTGCATTGATGCCCCCAGCGCGTCTTACACAATTAACATACTATTTTACACTTTTATCTTAGTCACTATAAATCTGCTGCTACGAATACGAAAAGATTTAGCGTGTGCGATTTTCGTCTTTCTTTGTAGCTGTTGGTGAGGCTGTAATGATACGTTATAAAGGTTTTCACAAGACAATCTGCTACACTCTCAATTTATGCTTCATTTCATCTGGATTTCTATTCTGTACGCTTCTTCATCTCCTTTTTTAATTAACTTGCCGTGTTGTTTTATCTTTGGATATATGTCTGGGACATTTAGTTTATGGAACGTCTAGCGCTAAAACACCATTTAAGTATACATTTAAGGTATTCACAACTTAGAGCGTTTCGTTTCCATTCTGTTTTTCTTAATCTTTAAGAAAATCTTTCGTTCAAAATATGTGACAATCATCACGTCTAGTTCTGTATCAAGAGTTCTGAAGCCATCTAACAAAACAGTTAATTTTTAGTATAGGGAAAACAGAGGCGACCATATAATTTTGATACATTTGCACAGAGCTATGTGCATTTGCGAGCAATTGGTATAACCTATGCTTAGCCTAATATATCTGGTAGTTTTTTTCTCGCATATCGTAATTACGTTATTTTTCAATTAAGGGTGTTGGACCGAATCTGATCTGTAATATTTCACTTTATATACCAACATTCATCGCTTCGAATATTCGGTTGATACAGAATGGCTTCAACCCCTCTACACACCACGCCGGCAAAATTAAAATGTAGTCATACTATAAGCGTAACGTGACGCTAGTTTTTGAAAACGCCTTCCTACATGGATGTTAAGTCATATGGTTTCTGGCGGCTGAGTTTCCATATGCCCTCTCCGCGAGTGCTTAACCCGTATTTGCATGAACACAATAACTAATTACAGAAGTAACTCAGAGATGTAAAGGATGAAGTGTGTTTTGTTCATAAGCTCGCAAATAACAGACTCTCGATGGATATAGAAACCTACGAATATCAAATTTAAGTTTCCATCCCTTTTTGGTCACAGATGAACTACAGTTGGACTCACCTAGTCGGAGTGCTGAATGAATATACATTAATTTCGGATCTTCTTTTTCCGTTTTCGCTGAATTGTCTAGTTAAATAAACAATGAACACGAAAAGACACACAATCAGAATCAAACAGTTCAACAGAGAAGTAGCCTGTAGACAACAAGAAAAACCTTGTTCACTTTTTGGAACGGATGAATGGGCTTTCCTGCACAGAATAAAACACACATGATTAAAAATATTTTATAGTGGCATATTCTGGGTCTGAGGGTAATGTAATGAACCGTTATGGCATAGTCTTATAGACAGAAGTTATTTGAGAATTATTGTTCGCCGTATTACGTTGTTTGCAAAACAGCAGGTTCGTTTCCGGTCATGGGACTCTTTCTTATCCGTCTTCGTAGGCCTTTTTAATCAATGTCCACCATTTAAAAATTTCACTATTGGTACTCAAGCTGATTATTCAGCTATTGTGTGAAGATTCTATACCCCGTAAGACTATCAGGGTCTGTTCAACTACTGATGGTAAGCAAGAATAACGGAAACTAATTTATTCTAAGTGCCTTCACAGCATTCTACTTCTATGTATGGTTGTGAGGAGGACACGAATGCTAATTAAGTACACGTACGAATTCTTAAACGAACTTATGAAAGACTTCGTAATGAACAGAAAATTGGACGCCAAGCATAACGACCACTAGTACCAATAGACAATCTCCAACTGCAGAAATTGAGCTACTGTGTGAGGATATAGGTTGATGCAAACGTCGTACATGAACAAACCGAAGTAGTAATAGCTTAATGATATCTTTCGAGATACTTTCACCAAGTGGATGTTTATAAGCAGTGACATACCTATAAAGACAGGACAAAGCTTCACACGCAGAAGTTCCACTAACAACACAAAGTATCTGGAGCCGAGTTTTGGGTGTTGGTGTTTTCACAAAATCAGCAGAGCGAACATTTCTTATGGAAACATTTTGTTACTGACACGACACAGCTGATATCCGTATGCGTTGTGTGGCTTTGCATGATACTTGACATCACAGCAGTTCGTTCCCTTAATTCGCAGTAGGGGCCACTGCAACGTTATCGCACTGTGACGTCACAGAAGGAGCATATATAAGGAGAGGAAGAGGGCGCGGTGCGCTATTTGCTCGTTGTCTGGCATAGTGCGTGGTACGGTCAGTGCAGAAATGGAGCCTTTCTACTCGCTGTTGTCTGTGATGGGGCTGGCGGTCGCGTGTCCATCCATATCTTGTTTCAACTTTGATATCATCGGCAGCCTCCCACCAGAAATCTCGATAACCATCTTAAGGTAAGTTTCTTTATAATTTATGAATATATTGTAACTCTGTCACTGCACAACGTATCGAGACGGGTTACTCGTAACGTTCTCGTTCGTGTAATGTCTTCAGTGGGATTCCTAATTATTATTCTGGAAGGTGTTTTCCTCAGTAGCAGTTGTTTCGGAACAAGTGATGTTGTGCTGAGTGTATGCAGTTACCCCTTGCTTCTTAATGAAGTGTTACGTTTACCTTGGATATACGTGTGTAAATCTCCTGACAAGGTAAAGAGCTCACAGTTTTGAACACTTCTTAAAACTGTTATTCTGTTATGAAGACTCTTGGACCTAGTGATGCCATGAAGGTGGGAGATGTTTGATGATAGTCACTTACGTGGATTGCGTACCGTAGCTGTCTTGATTCCAACCATTCGTCTTGTTAGTAGCAGATTCGACGTTCGCAGTGTTTACGAAATGCGGTAGAGAGTAGAAGTCTCTCATTAATATAAAACTGATAAGGTGTACTTTTCGTGTGAAACTGCCAAGTTAAGTGTGACGCCTTCAGGAGTATGTAATTGTAATCAAGCCATTTGTTTATGGGTAAACAGTGAATTCGTGTGGTTTTAAAAGGTTCATATTTCAACTAACGTATTTGTTTGTGTCCGTTATTGGTGAGCTTAATACTACCATAGACTGAGCTGAACTGTACGCCATGTTTCCCCCAAAGTACAGGATAGCCGTATTTGTTTACTTCTGAGTCACGAAGAGAGTGGAGTTTGCTAATTGCATGTATTTAAAGAATTCGTCGTATGTATGGGCGGTCACTCAGCTGTGCACTGCACTAACTTTTGCAGAAATCATTTCTGCGTGTTTAAATTTTCAAGTGATACGGAATGAAGAAATGTATAGGCCATAAATTGCCAGACAGGCAACTGGAGACCATGACTTCGCGTTCAATTGTGTGTTGTACGTATATGTTAATGAAAGTAGTTATAAATATGAAACCAATCGTATACAATTGCGTTTCTTCCCCCGGTCGAAAACTTTCCTGGATCAGTTCGTCTCAAAATTGTTAGATTCCTGAGATAATTTTTTCAAGTGACAAAGTGGAGAGTAATATTTGTGATATATTGATACGTCGTTCTCGTAACATACATAGTCTAACCGAATAATACTTAATCATGATTCTTATATAGATGATTGATAGTTCAGATAATTTCATTACGGTTAGGTCATTGGGGGAACACTTTCATGAAGTACACAAAATGAATACTGGTTAAATGACAGATTCAATTATTAATGGAATTGGTTTCCTGTAACATTAAACTGCATTTTCCTTCTCTGTATAAGAAAAATGCATCATTTCATAAGTATGTACTTATGATTAAAAAGTAAACAGCAGTTTCACAAGGGCCTGTATATAGGCAAAAACTAATAAATAAGCACCGGTTGTTTCTCCATTACACCCATATTTGACGGTATTGGTACTTATCTTGTTTAATATTTACAAACTACCACACAAGGTCCGGGCCCACATTACTACAGCCGTGTAATATATTTCTAAATATCTATCTACACAGTAATCACTGTTAGATAGAATTCACAGATAGAATATCAAATATTCTATAAGGCAAATTGTGAAAAGTTGCGGGAATAAGTTAACCACACACAATGTGAAAATTGTCGAATAATGTACGTTGGGGAAGACGTGGCGGACGATTCAGTCTATTACGTAGGAACTCTAGATGTGGTTGGGTGGTTTCATGTTCCATGTTAGAGGGTGTAATGTGTGTCTTTCTCCGTGATTATTCACTTAACAGAAAATCTGTGTGTTTGTTCATCTTCATACATATGTAGTATGAAAGACTGTAGTGCTTAATGTTTCGAAAGTGGTTTTAAGTAATGTCAGTGTGTCATTGATGTGAGGGTTTCCGTCTGGTAGGATTCGTACTGGAGTTGTGTGTATATTTGTTTTCAGTTATTGTACTGTTGTATTTTATAGCTACCGATTGGTTTTTGGCTTTCTAATTGTTATTTCGGTGTGATGTTGATGAATGATCGTGTAATTCGTCTTTTGTCATTTATGGATATGACTACGACAGTGTATGGAGATTTGGAGAGATTATTGGTTCACAGCCATTCGGGAAATACAGAAGCGTCCGATCCTACCCGTCGGCTTTGACCCATGACGTCACAAATATGGCGGAAACGACCATTAACGACAATTCCAATATGGCGGATATAAAAACATCGCATACGTATCATAAACACGAAAATACATAGAAAAACAACACACACACAGGTTTCACAAAAAGCCTAATGACTAACGGGACAAGCGTGGGAAATTGGGGGTTTTTGGGTGGGGAGAAACTAAATATACACAAATTTAGCCACCGACCGCCATACAAAACCACACAAAACGACGAAAAAATCGACATCACAAAACTCACCAAATACCACAAAACACATTCTTATCCGGAATCACACTTCCCTTGACCTATATAGATCTACAGTAGCTCCCGATCCCATAAATTGGGATCGAACACTTCCCTTG
Organism: Schistocerca cancellata; assembly: GCF_023864275.1. Taxonomy (NCBI): domain Eukaryota; kingdom Metazoa; phylum Arthropoda; class Insecta; order Orthoptera; family Acrididae; genus Schistocerca; species Schistocerca cancellata. The sequence goes on from NC_064629.1 coordinate 662,993,747, forward strand.
ACCTATATAGCTCAACAGCATCTCCCGATCCCATCCCCCAATACAAAAATCAAATTACACCGCAAAACATTGCGAAAAAACACTTCCCTTCACCTACATATATCTACAGCAGCTCCCGATCCCATAAATTGGGATCGAACACTTCCCTTGACCTATATAGCTCAACAGCAACTCCCGATCCCATCTCCCATTACAAAAATCAACATACTCCACCAAACATTGAGATTGAACACTTCCCTCCAACTATATAGCTCAACAGCAGCTACCAATCCCATAACTTAGGATCGACCACTACCCATGACCTATGAACTCAAACACATCTCCCAATACGAATACCAATACCAACCTTCACAGCCACAAACCTCATTGAAACACTTCCCTATACCCAATACACAACACATACGCCAAAAACAAAAAAAAGGGAACTTACCACAAAAAACCACAACCGAATACACTTAATAACAAACTCACCCGACGTACAGCAATCATCATTACATTAACCATCACACAAAACCGTTAACTCACTAATACAAATTCCGCTTCAAAACCACGCACGCAGCACTCACCACTGAGCAACAGCAAACTGACCCCAACACACCAAACAAACGAAAACCATGAACACACCACCAGAGGGCACAACAAACAACAACACGACATCTACAAACACGCCACAATCACAAACCAAACTCCGCGCCGTAATGACGTCACACACCACAACACGCTTACGTCACGGGTCAAAGCCGACGCTTGAGATCGGATGTTTCTGTTGACCCGCCATTCGAGATGTTTTCCTGTGGAAGTGTTGCTTTTGCCAGAGAGGTCTGTTCAAAGTCCCTTAATTATTTTTTGCAGGTGACAGTAAAGGAAAGGATGTGCGGCTAAAAGGTTATTGTCGAAACTGAATTGGCCTTTGGTAAGATGAAACCTGGCATGGTTAGATGTGTTTTGGTAACGTGGTTGTGAGGTCTGTTGTTTGAGGGGTTGGGTGTTCAAAAATGGTTCAAATGGCTCTGAGCACTATGGGACTTAACATCTGTGGTCATCAGTCTCCTAGAACTTAGAACTACTTAAACCTAACTAACCTAAGGACATCACACACATCCATGCCCGAGGCAGGATTTGAACCTGCCACTGTAGTAATCGCGCGGTTCGGGACTGAGCGTCTAGAACCGCTAGACCCCCCCGCGGCCGGCGATTAGGTGTTGCCACGTAGTTTTTAGGATGGTTTGTTCACGGACAAGGCCGTTATTCGTTGGGTTAGTTGTATATATTGAGGATGGCTCTACTATTGTTTCTCATTGTCATCTTACAGAGATTTACGGGTTTCGGAGTTTAATCGTGGATCATAGCAAAAAGACAATTACGATACAGGAGCACTCACGAATACACTGTATTGATATTGCTGGGGGGGGGGGGGGGGGGGGCGTCAGCGGCTACAAATCCGTGATGGGACGTGATGCGTGACAAGTAATTATTGTCCGTTGGAGAGGTGTGTTGGTTAGAATGAGAGGGGAATATTTAATTTCGTTAGTTATATTGTCAGGGTTAATTTTGGACGTTGTGGGTGTTCTGTAGGTGTTGGTGAAGGGTGGGGAAGGTTGAGAGGTGCAGGTGGCGCAGATTTTTAATCGTTTGACATAGCCTGGTAAGTAAGTCTTGTTTTTTTTATATGTAATAGTATATGGCTTTCGTATTTTATGCTTAATTATGATACATGTATATCTGAACTGTCAACGCGCTTTCATATGCATTTTTGAGTTGTAATACTAGTCGAAGGTATTGATTGTATTTCGTGGATATCGTGCAGTTTGTTCCATGCATTTCGGTCACGTATTCTTTCGGTAGTAACTAAGTGAGCGAGTTTCTTGGTACTGAGAACATCGTTTGAAGATAGTAATCCACTTTTGATAATGTTATACAGTTTTTAAGGCAAAGTATATGGTTTGCATATTATAAACTGGGTGTAGGTGTTTCGTCATTGAGCGGTTTCCTTTTTTCTTCCAGAGCCTAGTAGGGTACGTCACTTGAGGGAATGGATGACAAGTTGGTGAGTCGTGCTGTGGAAAAGTTAAATCTCATATTCTGTAGCCTACAGTTGGGTTTTGGGTCTGTAGTGTTAATGTTGGTCGTAAGATTCTGGGGGACTTTCACTAAAATGTTGAGAAATGGGTTGCTGCCCCTATGACTAGACAATATGGAAGTAAGTATACGTCAAATATGTATTACATTCTGCTGCGTGGGGCGCTTATCAGAATTTAATAGCTGTTTTATAGAAAGAGGTACATTTTGATATTTGAGGGGGTGATGTAGTAGTACTAGTAATGTCCTCTACTAAAGAAATACAACTATTATACTCCCATCGTTTGGTTTTACAATTCTAATAGCAGCCGTGTTTACCTGCCGGCTGTTGTGGCCGAGCGGTTCTTGGCGCTACAGTTTGGAACCGCGTGACCGCTACGGTCGCAGGTTCGAATCCTGCCTCGGGCATGGATGTGTGAGATGAGGTCCTTAGGTTAGTTAGGTTTTAGTAGTTCTAAGTTTTAGGGGACTGATGACCTCAGATGTTGAGTCCCATAGTGCCCAGAGCCATTTGAACCATTTGAACGTGTTTACCTTATATTGTTATACCATCATTTCTCAAGATAAACGGTTGCATTTGCTATCACGATCCACCGAAACTATCGCGATTGGCACTAAACATACTGAATTAGTCCTGTGCTTCGTGAAAACGCGTCCTTGTTTCATGAACCTGAATACCATTCTTTAGTGACGTGGCTGCATCAGTTTGTATCAGAAACCTATTTCTACTCGTCAAGCACACGGCATTTAAAAGATGAAGTACTGCAAGAAAAGATTTAGTCTAAATTAAATATGCTCTAAACATCGTGAGACTTTCGCAAAGCTGAACGTCAGTTGTGTGCCTCTGACTAGAAAAGTCATTCTTCATGTAAGATTTTTTTCCAGTATTTAGTGTAATGTTGGCGTAGCTGGAACTCTGTAATGGTAGCCTTAAAATTCCGTGGTATCCTCGTAAGTGAGGACTTACCCATCGCAAGCTTTCTATGCTACGTCAACTGCAATCCACAGCGTAAAAAATGCATTGAACAGGAATTTTCGTAATTTTCAGTTATCTTGCTCGAAGAGCAATTGCAGCTCAAGAATGTTTCCCGTGCTATATTTGAAAAATGGTTTTACAGTAGTCGTTATATAGGATGTTTTCCTTTACAAATCTCGAACGTACTTCAGAACAGTAGTTATAATTGTTATTTGTTGCTGAACCATTGCGAAACAAATAAAATCCATAATTTACGGTTCATTTCATGGCTAATTTGTGGTTTACTGAGTAAGCATTTAACTGTCTGCAATTTGTGGCACACCAACTGTTATTTGCCATGAGTATAACGGGAGTTGTTACACGGCGGTGAGCGTCATGTGATTGTGGAGGAAAGTTTATCCTACAATTTGGTGTTAACGGAATTGTATTTTGTTGGAAATATTTTGAGTTGATAAATATTTTGCGTGTGACTTTCAGATATTCATCTTCATGCAGTATAATGTACTTTTCATGCGCTATCAGTCGTGTACAAATCGAATTGTTTTATGTTTTCTCTTCTATAGACTGCAGTAAGGTGTACATGTATTTTAAAGCTATTCCAAAAGCAGATGGCGTATCAGAGGTATTGAAAGTGTATGGTAAAGTCAACTGCAACGTAGATATTTTTAATTATGCGACTGTTCCTATTGAAAAGCTTTTAGGTGGGTGACGGTTGTTACATACGTAACAAGAAAACGTTTTGAGTCGTTCAGTCGTGTGTGTTCTGTGAAGCTGAATGGAATGAAAGTTGTGTGATGTTGCTGGACTAAGTTGGCATAGTTCCAGTAGCAATTGTGACCTGATAAACAAAATAATAGTGCAGATAGCTTCGTTGTTTTATAAGGAAGACGGCGTGGGAGAAAGACATTGCAACCATTTAGTGTAGTTGGTGAGATCTTCTCAGATGTTTCCCGAACATTGTTAATCGATTTAGAACGTACTGCTGTTTCCCGCACATTGTCACTCCGTATATTGTGAGCAGACCGAAAGGGCCTTGCGTGTTATCGGAGCTTTTATTTTTCCAAACTGTGTAGCTACTATATCAAAGTACTTCGTTTTCCACGTGTCTGATTAGATTGCGTTAAACTTTTCGTAATGAGGAGTATTTTATAGTATCAGCTGAGTCGAAGAAAACCATATAAATAGTAAAATGCAATGAAATATTATGTGACGCAATAGTGTAGTAGCATTATGACGGCAAACTCATGGTATGTGTTGAAACAGTGATAAGTCACAAAGAGTAATGAATTTGATTGCGCAATGTGGTGACACTCAGGCGTGATAGAATTTAGCAGATTTGGATTTTATATACAATGTGTAATCAGTTTCATTATTATATTTAAGTTTAATAGCCCCTAGAAAACTCCCAGTTTATCGACCGACTGACAGACCAATTTCGTGACAGCCTACACACGTGCCGACCGACTGCACTCGGCGATTATAGCTCCGCCCTGTTGTTGTTACTTGTTTATCATAAATTCATTGTGTTTGTTCTACGAGATCCAGCTTGGACTTACACAGAAATACAAGAGGATTTGCCTTGGTTATTTTAGAGGTCCAAAGCCTAAAATAAGTCAAGAGAAAGCTGTGGGCAAAGATGCGAAAGTAATTCACCCAAGTTCTGTTACTTAAGCAGTTGGGATCAGATGATTTTCCATAATTATCTAAGAATAAATGAATCGTGCATTTCGGAGTGGCTGGACATCATCAAATTCAGTGCTTTTGTATCTCCACAGTTATTAGCTAAGTGATTCCTGAAATCTGCAATGTAACCTACAGAGGACTGAGGAAATACATGGCGATAAAGGAAAAATAAAGGATGTTGAAGTAAACATTGTTTATGTATGTAGTATAAAATCACCTATAAGATCAGGAAACTCATTGTAAATTCGAAGATGAGTAACTACACATGGTGGTAGCATACAACATATACGTATAAAATGAAACACCTTGAAAAAAAAGACAAAAATCACTCACTTTGCTCTTCATTGTATAGGGCTTGGATTTTGGGTGGACTGATTAAAACTTACAACGATGAAGCAATTATATTTTACGACTTCAAGTCCATTGAATATCGATACGTCAATTTTTATACTTTATTTCCTACAAGTATCGGAAATAAAAACAGAAATAGAGGAGGTCGACGGACTTTTATTCTATGTGCCACAAGAAACACTCTGGATTCGTTAAAAAATAAAACAATGTGCTTCAGTATACATTTGCAGTCTTTAAATTTCTGCAGAAACACTGTCCTAGAGATTTCGTCCATCTCTCACTTTGTCGTGTATATTGTAACTGCATTTTATCCCACGAGCAGTGACAAAAGACGTACTTTTGTCGGAAGATTGCACAATTTGTTGGGTGGTATGGAGTTGATGTTTGCTGTCGTCTGGTCCTAGCTGCCTGACATCCCGACGAGGCACGTTCGTCGGTCAGTAAAAACGCCTACACACGTCTAATACGTCGGTTTGTTGGTGCGTGTGTAGGGCCCGTTAGTGTCACTAGTCAGTCACTGAGGTCTCATTGCACTGTATCGGCATAACATCCTTCTTCGATCTTTCTCTGTATATTTCGGTGTCGTCACTCTCGTATTGCGTGGTTTGCTAAAGGAGAGTATTTTGTGTTGCAGGCAGCCAGCTGGACGGAGAGGCGCTGTCGGCGGCGAGCCGCGTGAGTCGTCGCTGGAGCCGGCTGTGCAGGGCGGACGCGGTTCTGCAGCGGAGGCTGCGCCAGCAGGAGGCGCTGCGGAGGCTGCGCCAGCAGGAGGCGCTGCGCCGGCGGCGGGCAGAGGCGCGCGTCTGGGCCGTGCAAGTCGCTGCCGCGCCGGCCGCCAGGGATCTGCGGACCGCGCTGAAGGCGCGCAACATCAGACAGCCGCTCCACTTCGTCCCGGCCGGTGAGTCGCTCGATATGCTACTCGGCAATAAAGTTTTTAACTCTTACTTTGGTAGGGTTTACAGCTTAACTGTAGCCATTTCCGGTGGATGAAGTGCATTGGACTATTGCTGTGAAGTGGCTCAACTGGACCGATTTCATGAATGAATGCTAGACGTACTTCGTTCTTAGCGGTTTTTCCGTATTAAACACTTTGCAACGCATTGAGTCTTAAAAAATAGCCTCTGGAGAAGCGATGCGCTGTCCTGTTTGTTTACTCACCTAAGCAAAGCCCGTTGAATTTCTAATTGCCCTACAATTGTCTGAGACTTGATGGATGCAAGATCGAGTTTTCTTCAATTGTTGCTCCAGAATGTCCAGAGTTAGTCGTGTGGTGTGTAGCGTTATTAACTTAACCTTGCAGATAGCAGTCGTAGAAAGCATGGTCGATCGATCATAGGCAGGGACGAGGTCAAGGCCGGCATGTCACGGGGCATGGTCGGCAAATTGGCCTTCTAATTATAACTGGCACACGCCACATGTTGTCGGGCCAAAGTTCACGCAGGCGCATTATGATACACTTGTTGCCTGGGTCTATGAAAGTATACGTACTTACGAAATCGATCCTTTTGTAGAATTGACAAAGGTATATGATTTTGTAGTTCACCTCGCGAGTGCCACTAATTCTTTTACTTCAGCCACGGTAGACAGGGAAATGATACGCAGTCCTCTTCCTTTATTTCCTTTTTGTGTAATTTTGTGCGCTTGAATGTACTTTCGAAGACGAGATTTGTCGTTAGAGCAGCCACCACGTACTCTTCACTAAACTGTTAGTGTAGCAGATCGTTTTGCTAATTTCATTACATTCTTTGTTAGTCTGCATATGAACCAGACAGTTATAATTTTCATATATTTTAAGAGTAGTTTTTATCTGTAGTAGAATATCATTTCACTGTTCATCATGGCTGAAATAAATGAATTAGTCACAATTATGAGGAAAACTGCAAAATACAAGTACCTTTGTCTATACTACAAGAGTATCGGTTTTAGAGAGGTTATATCCTTACAGTCCCAGGCGGCAAGTGCCCGGAGATGAGCCTGTGTTAATGACCGCTCCGATTTTTCGTGGGGGGGGGGGGGGGCGGCAAGTTACCATTAAAAAGCTAAATTGTCAATCACACCCCCGTGATGTACTGCCATTGCCCTTTTCACTGCCAGTGACTGATCCTTGCCGCTTTCTTTGACTCCCATTTACAAAGTTAAGTTCGTAACGCTAACAACTATATGAATAACTCTGGACATTATTGACATACATTTGACCCATAGTTTTCACATCCATTCACTCACAGGCAATAGGACAGATCAGAAACTGAGCGGGCTTTACATAGGCAAATACATCAACAAGCCAGGTGATCAGTCTTTCAGGGGTGTTGTATATCTACAGTTTGTCTGATGAGATGATAGAAGAAACAGAAGTGGACAGGTAAGAGAATTAGGGGAATCAGAATTTGAGAGCTTCGGAAGACATACGATCAAATAAGACAGAAGGGATGTACATCATTCCAACGAAATTTCTAAAATCCTTGGGAAGTGGTGAAGGACACTATACACGTTGGTGTGGTGAATGCACCAGCAGACTTTCAGAAAACATCAAACACACAACTCAAAAGGTGCCAAGAGTCGACAGGTGTTACAATTATCACGCAACAGCTTAACAGCTCATGCATCCAAGTTGCTGACAGTAATATACAGGACAATGAAAAATAATATTCATGATGTTAGATGACGATCATCTTAGCTTTAGGCAACGCGAAGGCGCCAGAGGGGCTGTTCTGGGTCTGTGGTTCTTAGTGAAAGCAAGACTGAAGAAAAATAAAGACACATTATAGGATTTGTCGACTTTAAAAATGCGTTCGGCAGTGTAAAATGGTGGAAGGTGTTCTAAATTGGGCAGAGTATATGGGTAGACGGACCACGAGGTAACAATGAGAGTGGAACACCAAAGTTCTCTGGTTAATAGGGGTGTAAGACAAGGTTGCAGTATTTCGCCCGCTACTGTTCGATGTATAGTGGAGGAGGGTTGACGAAAATGAAAAGTAGGTTCAAGAGTGGGATTAAGATTCAAGGATATCAATGATAAAATTCACCTACAACATTTCTATCCTCAGTGAAGGTGGATTACAGTGTCTGTTGAGTGGAATGAAGAGACGGTTGTGACATTCAGGAGCGGTACGTCTGGCCGTATGTGCACTAATCTTATTATTAACTGGCAAACTATAGGACGAGCACCCCGTGCCCCCCACCTACGTAGGTTGCAAGTGTTACTAAGAGAGATGCCACGATCGACACAGGGGAAAATTTCGTGGCAGACTGCATCAAACGAGTCAGACGAATGACGAATCAAAAGATATCCTTTTGTCTCGCAAGCCTATCACAAGTCCTAAACTTTGTCGCTACTGTTGACTGAAGTAGCTAATATTGTCGATATCAATGTAAAGAAATCAGTAATACCTGTATCTGAACAGAAGCTGCCAGTTTCCAAATTGTGCGATGTTCTGAGACAAGGAAATTTTTCTCATATCCCATCACGTGTGCTGAATTTTCTCGGTGGTGGTGGTGGTGGTGGTGATCAAAATACCGAACACACAATTCGGAATCTAATCAATACCTCCTTGTGTGGGGAAAATTCCTTTTCATTTATGATTTTTTAAACTTATTGTGCCTGTTACATGAGGGCTGTGGTCACATGCTCCATACTTGTTGTGTGTCCATGGCATTTCCGTTTACTCTCTGACCATATCTGTGATGGCAAACTGCAGATAAAGAAGTTGTGTTTTACTTTTGAGACTTGTGTTCGTAAATGAAGCACGCTCTTCCAACCGGCCCTATTGCCCCATATATCCTGAAAAATGAGACTGGCTTCGTTTATGATTATCTCTGTGTGATCCGCATTTCCTTCTCGGAATGTGTGTTTGAGGGGGCCATATGCGTGTTACGTTGCCACAGAACCTATCTGAATGTCGAAGTAAAGAAAACTCATTGATCTTATTGTCTGGTGATGGATAGAAGAAGACCGTGTTGGGGTGTGTAGTGAAAGGACATAGTGTTATAAAATAAACCATTTGTGATGAATGAACATCGTTTCTTTTCAGTGAACATGATCTTGCACAAATTCATTTCCTACTGACTCCTATATTAATGGCTCAAAGTAATATGATTTCCGTGTGCGTGCCCTATAAAGAGCTGGTAAAATTTAATAAACCAAGGATTAACGTAGAACCATGATATACTTTCTCCTTTCCTCATACTTGTTTCAGATTATATGAGATTCGTCCTAGATATCCTTTGCGCTTAACGAAAATCAGTTTTGCATACTGGACCCGAGTATGGAATTTCAGACGGGTATGAAGGGTAACGAACACGAGCTCAGGGGAAGGAATTAGTCTGAATCAATTATAAAAAATCTCACCTTTCATAGAATAACACCCTTTTCAACCTTTTAATTCATGTAATGTCGTTTTCAGTTTTATTAGACTCGACATAATCAGTTTATGCTAGATTCTTGGTTTTAATCTGTAGTCGCACCCAAAGTTTGAAAAAATCGTAAATCCATGTAACCAAAGACAGCCGGACTATAATATGGCCAGCAACGGACTACTGAGTGAGTGTTCTGTTTATTAAACAGTTCTACAATTGAATCGTAAAGATACGCATACTTCTCACTGCAGGCTACAGGAAGGGTATGCATTGACGGCAAACACTCGTCCTCGCCAATAATTTAGACGCATCAGGAACACGATGATGTGGTTAAAATAAGTCATGAAGGTTACACATTAACTAATTTATCACAATGGGTGAAACATATCAAACTATGGAGACGAGGTGGTGTCTATCGTGCATACATTCCATATGTCTGAATGTTAACAGCCCTTCCCCATTTACTAATTGTTACGCCCTGTTTGTGGTGAACCCTGTGTCAATGCTGCTCTAAGGCAAGGATTATTTCCTTCACGTGTGTTGTGCTGTTTCCTGCAAATGTTAATAAATCAATTGTGTATTGTGTTGTAGCATGTTCATCGAGCTTTTTAAGTTGCCTGAATCAGTTTTCCAGAACGAGTGTAATAATGGTATAACTCCCATGTTTCAGGTCGACCGCAGCCGTATGCAGCTCCTGCGAGCGCGCAGAAGACGAAGACGCAGAAGAAAGCGAGGCGGTTGCCACCACCTGATGCTCAGGGTGCGTCCCTGGTGTCTCGAGGCTGCTCCACTACTTCTGCCAACAGACCGTTGCGAATATGAAAACTGTATTTTAGGCCAATAAACTACTTAAAATTCACACTGTGTGTTTTCCTTGGGATCCAAGATACAATTTTAATGAATTGCATTTTAAATTACGGAAATTATTTTTGTAATGTCAATCGATTTACGAACATCGTTCAGTAATAAGCAACTTCGCTGTAAAAGGTATGTACAAGGATACACAATTAAGAGATAATCACTTCTACTACACTTGCTACACGAGGAGGGCTATAAATGATGGGACTGAGCTCACATCAAAAGGAAAAGTATTCTTTAACCATATTCAGTAAACGATACTTGAAGCAAAACGGAACTCGAGTAAACAGTAGCTACAATTTAGCAAGAAGAAAATAGGTTTAACACCTTGACTGCTTCAAGCTAAGTTGTGAATGTTTCAATGCCGGGAAAGCATCACGGCGTTCGTGTCTTGTCTGCTGTGACCGGCAACGGCCTTACTGCCGTCAACTGGAAAGGGAAAAAACTGTTACGCCGGTATTCAGAAATATGGCTACTTAATCAAAATTGTCTTTTGTTTTCATTGGTTAATTAGTTGAGATTGACGTTGACATGTAGAACTGCACCAGGTAGTTCTGTTCATTTCAGTCAGTGACCAGAGCAACAACCATTTTTCTCTACCCTCTTTAAATAGATCGCCAACGTTAAGAGAAAAGACATTCGCGTATTCGGTTAGCTGTTAGCTGAAAGTATTACTAATGATACTGCATAATTAATAATTTCCATTTATCTCCATAGTTCAGTCTGACGCAGTAAATATAATTAAAAAACTTGTTATGTGGATTCGACGTGAAGATAAAAGTAATTCTTGTTTTTCTGTAATTTTTAGTTTGTAATACGAAAATAACGAATGGAAAAGCAACATTTATTGCATAAATATACGAAGTGTTTTTTTGAAGTTCGTATTTCTGATGTACAAATTACGCAAGGAATTCAAAGTATCGTCAGAGTTAAAATTAGCAGACCAATTCTCTGAATTATACATCGTGCCGTACTACTATTTGGCAAGAGAAGAATACCTTCGAGGAGTGTCAGTGAGACAACTTTGTATTTTGCCTGGGTAAGTTGGTAGCACATTCCCATCGAGAAATTCCCGATAGAAATGTCACGGCTCAAACACACAATGCTGCTCCAAATAGGAAGTACCATCAGAACCATACTAAATAATTGTGTGTGTGTGTGTGTGTGTGTGTGTGTGTGTGTGTGTGTGTGTGTGTGTGTGTGTGTGTGTGTGTGTGTGTGTTTTTGTTTAACTCAAAACGTATATAATATACCACGCTGTGTTAAAACTTGCTGTAAGAAGAGACACTTTCAGTTTCGATAACAAAAACTCTCATCCAAGTCAATGGTTATTTCCCCGTTACATTGTTTCTCAGCCCCTTATATGATAGAACACTTGAAAATTGTCAGAATACTGGGACATACATCACTCCTCTACGAAAACGAGACGCCGAGTCAGCCGGACTAAAACCACGTAGTCACTCTCCGTCTCATCCACTACGCTCTCTTCTGAGACATACTTCGTCCGATGCGCGTTTGTTTTTGTGTAATCGGATACTTTCACAGTTTTACCAGCTATAAAAAAATTTAATAATTTTCGGTTCTCTCAAAGTATGACTTCTAATAATGCCAGACAAATTTGAAAAAATATTTGTGTGTCTGAAGAACTCGGGTAATACACATTCCTTCACATGAAAGCCACCTGTTATACCATGCTTTTCATATTGCCTACGTCATCCGCTACAAGACTGCACAACATCGTTTACTCACCAGTAAATACTTGATTACCTACACATTTAAGGTTTCTGTTTGAATGTACACATACTGATTCCACCTCTCGCACATTTTCGTAGACTGAAAATTATGTTAGTCAGGAAAAGCAACCTTAAACGAAAATAATCACTTCTCAATATTTGAAATAGCATAACCGTTATGTTTCTCATTAAAACTGTGATTTGACTATCTGACAACGTGTTTAACTAGATTACTTCTATGTAAGCATCCGATGTCATTTTGTTGTATCGGGACTCTGTTCTTCATCGCAAACGGAAGATTTAGAGTGTTACATAATTTTTTATGTCTGAAATCATTTAAGTAATAAAGTTGAAATTTTGACTGTAAACTGTTTGCCATTATTATTTTCAAGAGTTAGATAAAATTCAACTACCGTCGGTGTACTGAAAGAGAGAAAAGTGTTTTTCGCCTCTTAATGAGTGGGTGACACCGTCACGTCACAAGTCGCATAGCGTTACACAATCTCAAATGCTGACAGAAGCCACAGAAACAGAAATTAAAGGATCAAAAGAGTTATCATGGTATGTTGATAAATACTTAGGGACCGTTTAGTCAAAACTAAACAAAACAACACAAAACATAATTTTATGTGTCACACGATTTTCGCCTCATTTTTTTGCAAAGCATCTTCAGTGGTCCTGAATATGTACACATCTTTGTTTATACTGCTTATCTTACATTTAAGACGGTCTCAAAGTAATAATTGCCACTATAACGTAATATATACACAACTAAGGAAGACAGCACCACAAAAGTTCAAGATGGAATTATCACATGTCCCCGTTCAGACAGGAGCAACTACAATGAGCGTATAACGGGTAAGATCTTTCAGAGAGACGGTTCCGGAAAACTACTGCAGATACATGTCTGAAATACGTTTTATTACATTCAGCATGACCAATAACTACAAAGTAAATGGACATTATGCTTTACTTTAACCTCATACAGTTTTGCGGTGGCTTCATGTTAGCGAAATTGCTAAATTTCAGCAAAATCTTTTATTAGTCGTAAGTCCGTAACTCAACATTTGGGGACCTATGTTTCTATGAACTTTTTTCTGTAGTTTACATATTAAAATATTTGCGTATCTTCGTGAATCATCCTGTATACAACTTGCCCATTTTAATTTTTCTCCATATTTCTCCAGTGACCTCAGCAACGTGATGGACGACATCACACTCCTGAGGTCCTGTTTTGAATCTCAGCTTACAACTCTGTTTGAATTCCTCATCCTCCATGCCCTCAAATTTTTGTCATTTCACATAGTTCGCCCTCCATTATAGTTGGTACATCATATAGTATGAAAAGAGGATTTCGTTTTTCAGGTTGTTCGCATTTTACCGCCTTACATAACTTTTGGTTATTGAACAACTTTTCCTTGTTCTCCTCCGTCGCCACGTCTACAATTACAACATTTTTGCCCGGTTTTACCTTATTAATTATAATCTTGTCTTTTGCCTGGTGTATTACTGTCGTCAAAATGTCACAGACCTTTAATATGTCTTCGCCAGGCAGGGTCTGAGAAAGACCGCCGTGTTTGGCCGTTTGGTATCTTTCGTAGTTTGTGGCTCAGTGGGGCTTGCGCAGCGACAACCGCCCACGTCTTTAACGGCTGCTTGTGCCGCCTCTCGTTTTCCTTCTCAATTTCTTCAACACGGCCTTCCAGTCGCATTGGGTTTGGCTCATGATGACGATTCATTTTTAACAGTCATTAGAGCAGATTGACTTATCTGTCCATTTTTTAACATTCTGCTCCAAGAGCAGTGTTATTCTGGCGTGCCTACTCGTAACATTCTCGTCCGTCGTCTGTCCCAGCTCGTCCTATGAGGAGGGATCAGATACCATGTTGTTGTTGTTGTTGTGGTCTTCAGTCCTGAGACTGGTTTGATGGAGCTCTCCATGCTACTGTATCCTGTGCAAGCTTCTTCATCTCCCAGTACCTACTGCAGCCTACATCCTTCTGAATCTGCTTAGTGTATTCATCTCTTGGTCTCCCTCTACAATTTTTACCCTCAACGCTGCCTTCCAATACTAAATTGGTGATCCCTTGATGCCTCAGAACATGTCCTACCAACCGATCCCCTCTTCTAGTCAAGTTGTGCCACAAGCCCCTCTTCTCCCCAATTCTATTCAATATCTCAAAATGGTTCAAATGGCTCTGAGCACTATGGGACTTAACATCTGTGGTCATCAGTCCCCTAGAACTTAGAACTCCTTAACCCTAACTAACCTAAGGACATCACACACATCCATGCCCGAGGCAGGATTCGAACCTGCGACCGTAGCAGTCGCGCGGTTCCGGACTGAGCGCCTAGAACCGCTAGACCACCGAGGCCGGCCTATTCAATACCTCCTCATGAGTTATGTGATCTACCCATCTAATCATCAGCATTCTTCTGTAGCACCACATTTCGAAAGCTTCTATTCTCTTTTTGTCTCAACTATTTATCGTCTACATTTCACTTCCATACATGGCTACACTGCCGGCCGCGGTGGTCTAGCGGTTCTGGCGCTGCAGTCCGGAACCGCGGGACTGCTACGGTCGCAGGTTCGAATCCTGCCTCGGGCATGGGTGTGTGTGATGTCCTTAGGTTAGTTAGGTTTAAGTAGTTCTAAGTTCTAGGGGACTTATGACCTAAGATGTTGAGTCCCATAGTGCTCAGAGCCATTTGAACCATTTGGCTACACTCCATACAAATACTTTCAGAAACGACTTCCTGACATTTAAATTTGAACTCAATGTTAACAAGTTTTTCTTCTTCAGAAACGCTTTCCTTGCCATTGCCAGTCTACATTTTATATCCTCTCTACTTCGACCATCATCAGTTATTTTGCTCCCCAAATAGCAAAACTCATTTACTACTTTAAGTGTCTCGTTTCCTAATCTAATTCCCTCAGCATCACACGACTTAATTCGACTACATTCCATTATCCTCGTTTTGCTTTTGTTGATGTTCATCTTATACCCTCCTTTCAAGACACAGTCCATTCCGTTCAACTGCTCGTCCAAGTCCTTTGCTGTCCCTGACAGAATTACAATGTCATCGGCGAACCTCAAAGTTTTTTTTCTTCTTCATGGATGTTAACTGCTACTCCGAATTTTACTTTTGTTTCCTTCATTTCTTGCTCAATATACAGATTGAATAGCATCGGGGACAGGCTACAACGCTGTCTCACTCCCTTCCCAATCACTGCTTCCCTTTCATGCCCCTAGACTCTTATAACTGCCACCTGCTTTCTGTACAAATTGTAAATAGCCTTTCGCTCCCTGTATTTTACCCCTGCCACCTTCAGAATTTGAAATAGAGTGTTCCAATCAACATTGTCAAAAGCTTTCTCTAAGTCTACAAATGATAGAAACGTAGGTTTGCCTTTCCTTGATCTCTCTTCTAAGATAAGTCGTAGGGTCAGTATTGCCTCACGTGTTCCAACATTTCTACGGAATCCAAACTGATCTTCCCCGAGGTCGGCTTCTATCAGTTTTTCCATTCGTCTGTAAATAATTTGCGTTAGTATTTTGCAGCTGTGACTTATTGAACTGATAGTTTGGTAATTTTCACATCAGTAACAGCTGCTTTCTTTGGGATTGGAAATATTATATTCGTCTTGAAGTCTGAGGGTATTTCACCTGTCTCATGCATCTTGCTCACCAGATGCTACAGTTTTGTCAGGGCTGGCTCTCCCAAGGCTGTCAGTAGTTCTAATGGAATGTTGTTTAATCACGGGGCCTTGTTTTGACTTAGGTCTTTCAGTGCTCTGTCAAACTCTTCGCGCAGTATCATATATCCCATTTCATCTTCATCTATATCCTCTTCCATTTCCATAATATTGTCCTCATGAACATCGCCCTTATATGGACCCTCTATACAGTTCTTCCACCTTTCTGCTTTCCCTTCTTTGCATAGAACTGGGTTTCCATCAAAGCTCTTGATACTTATGCAAGTGGTTCTCCTTTCTCCAAAGGTTTCTTTAATTTTCCTGTAGGCAGTATCTATCATACCCCTAGTGAGATAAGCCTCTACAACCTTACATTTGTTCTCTAGCTATCCCTGTTTAACCATTTTGCACTTCCTGTCGATCTCATTTTTGAGATGTTTCTATTCTTTTTTGCCTGCTTCATGTACTGCATTTTTCTATTTTCTCCTTTCATCAATTAAATTCATTACCTCTTCTGTTACCCAAGGATTTCTTCTAGCCCTCGTCTTTTTACCTACTTGATCCTCTGCTGCCTTCACTACTTCATCCCTCAAAGCTACCCACTCTTCTTCTACTGTATTTCTTTCCCCCATTCCTGTCAATTGTTCCCTTATACTCTCCCTGAAACTCTGTACAACCTCTGGTTCTTTCAGTTTATCCAGGTCCCATCTCCTTAAATTCCCACCTTTTCGCAGTTTCTTCAGTTTTAATCTACAGTTCATAACCAATAGATTGTGGTCAGAGTCCACATCTGCCCCTGGAAATGTCTTACGATATAATACCTGGTTCCTAAATCTCTGTCTTACCATTATATAATCTATCTGATACCTTTTATTATCTCCAGGGTTCTTCCATGTATACAGCCATCTTTCATGATTCTTGAACCAAGTGTTAGCTATGATTAAGTTATGCTCTGCGCAAAATTCTTCCTCTTTTATTTCGTAGCCCCAATCCATATTCACCTACTATGTTTCCTTCTCTCCCTTTTCCTACTCTCGAATTCCAGTCACCCATGACTATTAAATTATCTTCTCCCTTCACTACCCGAATAATTTCTTTTATCTCATCATACATTTAATCAATTTCTTCGTCATCTGCAGAGCTAGTTGGCATATAAACTTGTACTACTGTAGTAGGCGTGGGCTTCGTGTCTATCTTGGCCACAATAATGCGTTCACTACGCTGTTTGTAGTAGCTTACCCGCACCCCTATTTTTTTATTCATTATTAAACCTACTCCAGCATTACCCCTATTTGATTTTGTATTTATAACTCTCTATTCACATGACCAAAAGTCTTGTTCCTCCTGCCACCGATCTTCACTAATTCCCACTATATCTAACTTTAACCTATCGATTTCCCTTTTTAAATTTTCTAACCTACCTGCCTTGTTAAGGGATAAGATACCATAGATATCCATAAAGGTGAACTAGTATCACTTGTCGCCGTACCAGCCATCATGTAGTTTGACAAGAGAAGAAAGGTGTGAACCCGTGTCTTGCCCCAGACCGGCACCCCTGGCATGGGGGGAGGGGTTGGACTACTGCAGGCCGCCCACCGATCTTGCCCCTAGGCTAAGGGCACTGAGTTGCCGGATTCAGAACGCCGTCGCCAACATACTGTCCCCCTCGACAACCACGTCACCGACGATTTAACTTAGCGCTCCTCGGCAAGTACACCCCGCCCTCCGGAGAGGCGGATGCAACCATCGTCTTTCGCCTATTAGCCCAAGCTTCCACCTCTCTGCTAGTCACCCACTCCTACCCAGGTGGTGGGCCGGCCACCCAGTCGTTCAGCGCTATGGATCCAGCTAACCTGTCCCAGGTGATGCCACCACCCCCTGTGTACGGCAGAACACGCCCCGATTACCCACGGGCGCTGCGAAGCGTCCTTGCGGACTCGTGCCGAGATCCCACGCAGATAAACGAGGTCGCCGGCGTGCAGACTACCTGTTGTTCTGTGCTCTGCGTAAAGAGAGAGGGAATCAGCTGCCGTCCAGCGCAGAAGAGTCACTCACACGGTGAGCAACAGTCCCCGGCCTAGCAGCCCGCTAAACCCTCCCCCAAGGGACAGATCTTCAGTCTCTGGACACAGCTCCCTCTTTGGCATGCGCCCTTCGCTTTCGTATGGGGTTGGGTCGCAGCTCTCCCTTCTGACGCAAGGCAACACACGGGCGCGATCAGGAAATCCCGAGCTTAACGTTTGGCACCAACGAAAGTCGGAAAGAGCCATTTGGGAGGGACAAGCTATGTATGACGTTTCACTCCCCCATGTGAGGCACGTCGCCGGCACGCCCGACCATGGAACGATACGTCATGGGGCGAGACTCCGTGCCTTACGGCGAGCGGGCCCACAGCCAAGCGCACCGCACAAGCGACCGGGGAACTGCAAGCTTCCGCCATCGCTCATCCCATCCGACCTCACGCCAGTCATTGCTGAATATGGAGCTCCGCAGCAGACCACCCTTACATGTTCACATGTTGACCCAACGACATCGTCACTTACAACTGCAGTGCGCTCGGGACCACAGGGATTCGACCGTCGATTAGTGAAAAATGTTGGCTCTTCGGGTGAATCACATTTTTGCCTCAACAGGTCGATGGTCGTCTCCATAAACGCCTTAATCGGGATGAACGATGGCTCGAAACGTATTGTGCTCCACGGGCACAGGTTGGCGGGAGCAGTATTATGCTGCGGGAGACATTCTCCTGCACTTGCGTGGGACATGTGGTAGTAATCGAAGACACGCTGACAGCTGCAATCCATCTGCATACCTTCATGCTTCTTGTCTTCCTCGACGGGGATGTTATCTTTCAGCAGTGTAATTGCCCGTGTCTCGGGGCCAGAAGCGTGCTACAGTGGTTTGAGGTGCATTTCAGTGAACTCACGTTGATGTCTCAGCGACCAAATTCACCTGATGCAAATCCTACGGAACCAATCTGGGTCACTATCGGACACCATCAGCGCGAACGCAAATCAGCGGCCCGTTATTTGCGTGAATTACATGACCTGCGCGTAGGTAGTTAATGTCACAAACGTCCACAAACCTACGTACAAACTGTCGGATGCCTGAGACGCAGAATCGGTGATGTATTTCGTTCCAAAGAGAGACGAACAAACAATTAAGCAGGTAGTCCTAATGTTTTGGCTCATCGGTGGGTATGTTCGATCTGACATTTGTTTGTGTGTGACGCATTAGAAAAGACAGCTGCTGTTAATGCCACTGAAAAAGCCACGCTGAATATGGAAAAATAGTTTATTTAAGAAGAGCGGAAGCGTTTCATAAACTATAAAAGACCTTCAAGCAGACTGATCGACAGCGATCACACATTAAACGTTTCCATACCTCAGCTAACATCTATTTTGTGTATATTGTCTAACGGCCACGACGTCCTTACTTTCGCGTAAGAAACAGAATCAAATCATTGAAGTTCCTTATGACTAGGACACAGTCATCGCCTTTCCTCGAAGAGATCCTGCGTCTTTCAGCATCTGAACGGTAAAACAGCCACTGGTATTCAGCAAGAAAGAAGCTATTGATCGCTACTTTAAGCCATCAGCGAAGGAAGCAGTTTAACTCCAAAAGGTTAGATACGTATAAAATCGAGGAACCCTGGAGTTACTTTTTTTTGTACGTGGCAGTTATACACTACAAGGGCATACTGACGAATGAGGCCTACGAATTTTTTATGTGAAAACTCTT
Source organism: Schistocerca cancellata (assembly GCF_023864275.1). NCBI lineage: Eukaryota > Metazoa > Arthropoda > Insecta > Orthoptera > Acrididae > Schistocerca > Schistocerca cancellata. The sequence continues at coordinate 663,013,221 of NC_064629.1, forward strand.
AAAGCTTTTTAAATAAAAGAAACGTCATTAACATTCTGCATCGTTATTCTTCATGTCCATATACAGGGTGTTACATAAAGGTGCGTCCAAAATTTCAGGAAACATTCCTCACACACAAATAAAGATAAGACGTTAAGTGGACATGTGTCCGGAAACGCTTAATTTCCATGTTAGAGCTTATTTTAATTTCGTCAGTATGTACTGTACTTCCTAGATTCACCACCAGTTGGCCCAATTGAAGGAAGGTTATGTTGACTTCGGTGCTTGTGTTGACATGCGACTCATTGCTCTACAGTACTAGCATCAAGCACATCAGTACGTAGCATCAACAGGTTACTGTTCATCACGAACGTGGTTTTGCAGTCAGTGCAATGTTTACAAATGCGGAGTTGGCAGATGCCCATTTGATGTATGGATTATCATGGGGCAATAGCCGTGGCGGGGTATGTTTGTATCGAGACAGATTTCCAGAACGAAGGTGTCCCGACAGGAAGACGTTCGAAGCAATTGATCGGTGTCTTAGGGAGCACGGAACATTTCAGCCTATGACTCGCGACTGGGGAAGACCTAGAACGACGAGGACATCTGCAGTGGACGAGGCAATTCTTCGTGCAGTTGAGGATAACCCTAAAGTCAGCGTCAGAGAAGTTTCTGCTGTACAAGGTAACGTTGACCACGTCACTGTATGGAGAGTGCAACGGGAGAACCAGTTGTTTCCGTACCATGTACAGCGTGTGCAGGCACTATCAGCAATTGATTGGTGTCCACGGGTACACTTATGCGAATGGTTCATCCAACAATGTGTCAATCCTCATTTCATTGCAAATGTTCTCTTTACGGATGAGGCTTCATTCCAACGTGATCAAATTGTAAATTTTCACAATCAACATGTGTGGGCTGACGAGAATCCGCACGCAATTGTGCAATCACGTCATAAACACAGATTTTCTGTGAACGTTTGGGCAGGCATTGTTGGTGATGTCTTGATTGGGCCTCATGCTCTTCCACCTACGCTCAATGGAGCACGTTATCATGATTTCATACGGGATACTCTATCTGTGCTGCTAGAACATTTGCGTTTACAAGCACGACACAACATGTGGTTCATGCACGATGGAGCTCCTGCACATTTCAGTCGAAGTGTTCGTACGCTTCTCAACAACAGATTCGGTGACCGATGGATTGGCAGAGGCGGACCAATTTCATGGCCTCGAAGCTCTCCTGACCTCAACCCTCTTGACTTTCATTTATGGGGGCATTTGAAAGCTCTTGTCTACGCAACCCCGGTACCAAATGTAGAGACTCTTCGTGCTCGTATTGTGGACGGCTGTGATACAATACGCCATTCCCCAGGGCTGCATCAGCGCATCAGGGATTCCATGCGACGGAGGGTGGATGCATGTATCCTCGCTAACGGAGAACATTTTGAACATTTCCTGCAACAAAGTGTTTGAAGTCACGCTGGTACGTTCTGTTGCTGTGTGTTTCCATTACATGATTAATGTGATTTGAAGAGAAGTCATAAAATGAGCTCTAACATGGAAAGTAAGCGTTTCCGGTCACATGTCCACATAACATATTTTCTTTCTTTGTGTGCGAGGAATGCTTCCTGAAAGTTTGGCCGTACCTTTTTGTAACGCCCTGTATGTGCAGTCTTCTGCCGCTAGAGAGATCCGAGTTGCATGGAATATGACGGTGTGTAGCGTAATTATGACGTTGCGTGAGAAACGTGGTGTTGTAAGCGAGGTTCGAATTTGAAGAGTTTACCCACATATGGAGCCCCGTTCCTGTAGCATGCCAGATATCTGCATCAATCCGACACATTGGGCCTTGGGTCCACTGTCATCGACCATCTTCCACATAGTCGTGACTTGGCTCCATCTGATTTTCATTTGTTTCGAGGACTTCATTTTGATAGTCATGAACCGTATCGAGTAGAGGTGAGGTTGTGGGTCAGTCAACAAAATGAAACATTCTACAGTGATTCTATCAACAAATTGGTCTCTCGTCGGGAGAAATGTGTTCGTCGCCAGGATAGCTATGTTGAGAAACAAATATTTAGACATTGAGAACGAAGATGTAGAATGTTATAACGTTTGTCTTTTTTAAAAAGCTTTTCGAGTCTACATGTAATTCGGAGGCATTACTTTTCAGCACACCCTCGGACTTTGGCACTCGATTCCACTTCCAAAAGAAGCCAAGAATCCACATGAGTTTACTTTGTTAGCTTTAGAACTATGTAACGAAGATGAAGACAATAGCCCAAGATCTCAAAGGGTTTTTTCCTTGCGCGACAAGTGAGAGCCAAAACTTCAATACGAGGTCTGTTCAAAAAGTTGCGGAACTTTGACCACAAAATTTTTCTTTGCCTACCTTTTACTTATTGTGCATGGTCTGCTTCGAAATACTCTCCTCCACAATTGATACACCGCTCCCAAAGCCGTTTCCACTTCCAGAAACAGTCTTGGTACGCCTATTGTTGGATCGCGCGAAGCGCACGCTGCATATTTTGTTTTATCTCGCCTACCGTTGCAAATCATCTTTCAACGGGGTTTTCAACTTAGTAAATAAAACAAAGTCCGCAGGGGTTAGGCCTGCAGAGTACGGAGGATGAGGCAGCACAGTGATTTCGTTTTTTGTGCAACAGTCACGCACAAACAGGGATGAATGTGCGGGTACGTTATCTTGATGCAAGAGCCATGAACTGTCCCGTCACAATGTAGGCCTTTTACTTCTCACGTTTTCTCGCAGCCGTCGCAACACGCCCCGATAGTACCATCCATTGTTTATCTCTGTGGCACGAATTCATGATGAACTAATCCTTTAAAGTCAAAGAAAACTATCAGCATGACTTTGATATTTGACCTGACCTGACGAGCTTTTTTTTGGTCTCGAACAACCTTTTCTACATCTACATCCATACTCCGCAAGCCACCTGACGGTATGTGGCGGAGAGTACCTTCAGTACCTCTATCGGTTCTCCCTTCTATTCCAGTCTCGTATTGTTCGTGGAAAGAAGAATTGTCGGTATGCCTCTGTGTGGGCTCTAATCTCTCTGATTTTATCCCCATGGTCTCTTCGCGAGATATACATAGGAGGGAGCAATATACTGCTTGACTCTTTGGTGAAGGTATGATCTCGAAACTTTGACAAAAGCCCGTACCGAACTACTAAGCGTCTCTCCTGAGAGTCTTCCACTGGAGTATATCTATCATCACCGTAACGCTTTCGCGATTACTAAATGATCCTGTAAAGAAGCGCGCTGCTCTCCGTTGGATCTTCTCTATGTCTTCTATCAACCCTATCTGGTACGGATCCCACACTGCTGAGAAGTATTCAAGCAGTGGGCGAACAAGCGTACTGTACCCTACTTCCTTTGTTTTCGGATTGCATTTCCTTAGGATTCTTCCAATGAATCTCAGTCTGGCATCTGCTTTACCGACGATCAACTTTATATGATCATTCCATTTCAAATCACTCCTAACGCGTACTCCCAGATAATTTATGGTATTAACTGCTTCCAGTTGCTGACCTACTATATTGTAGCTAAATGATAAAGGATGTATCTTTCTGTGTATTCGCAGCACATTAAACTTGTCTACATTGAGATTCAATTGCCATTCCCTGCACCATGCGTCAATTCGCTGCAGATCCTCCTGCATTTCAGTACAATTTTCCATTGTTACAACCTCTCGATACACCACAGCATCATCTGCAAAAAGCCTCAGTGAACTTCCGATGTCATCCACCAGGTCATTTATGTATATTGTGAATAGCAACGGTCCTATGACACTCCCCTGCGGCACACCTGAAATCACTCTTACTTCGGAAGACTTCTCTCCATTGAGAATAACATGCTGCGTCCTGTTATCTAGGAACTCCTCAATCCAATCACACAATTGGTCTGATAGTCCATATGCTCTTACTTTGTTCATTAAACGACTGTGGGGAACTGTATCGAACGCCTTGCGGAAGTCAAGAAACACGGCATCTACCTGTGAACCCGTGTCTATGGCCCTCTGAGTCTCGTGGACGAATAGCGCGAGCTGGGTTTCACATGACCGTCTTTTTCGAAACCCATGCTGATTCATACAGAGTAGATTTCTAGTCTCCAGAAAAGTCATTATACTCGAACACAATACGTGTTCCAAAATTCTACAACTGATCGACGTTAGAGATATAGGTCTATAGTTCTGCACATCTGTTCGACGTCCCTTCTTGAAAACGGGGATGACCTGTGCCCTTTTCCAATCCTTTGGAACGCTACGCTCTTCTAGAGACCTACGGTACATCGCTGCAAGAAATGGGGCAAGTTCCTTCGCGTACTCTGTGTAAAATCGAACTGGTATCCCATCAGGTCCAGAGGCCTTCCTCTTTTGAGCGATTTTAATTGTTTCTCTATCCCTCTGTCGTCTATTTCGGTATGTACCATTTTGTCATCTGTTCGACAATCTAGAGAAGGAACTACAGTGCAATCTTCCTCTGTGAAACAACTTTGGAAAAAGACATTTAGTATTTCGGCCTTTAGTCTGTCATCCTCTGTTTCAGTACCATTTTGGTCACAGAGTGTCTGGACATTTTGTTTTGATCCACCTACCGCTTTGACATAAGACCAAAATTTCTTAGGATTTTCTGCCAAGTCAGTACATAGAATTTTACTTTCGAATTCATTGAACGCCTCTCGCATAGCCCTCCTCACACTACACTGTATTTCCCGCTTCATTGTGAAGACTGAGCTTTGGTCTCAACACCATAACATAGACCCACGTCTCATCACCAGTTATGATTCTCTTAAGGAATATCTCGTCCTCATTTGAGTGATCCAAAGGTCTTCATAGATTGGGAGGCGAAGGTCATTCTGGTCTTGACTCATGAGCCGTGGGACGAACTTGGCGGCAGCACGATGCATTCCAAGATGCTGTGTCAGGATTTCATGGCACGATCCAATTGATGGTTGCATTCTTCTGCAATATCTCGGACGGTCAGTCTTCGACTGGCACGCACAATTTCGTTGACATCCCTGACATGTGCGTCGTCGGCAGACGTCATAGCGTCTCCTGAAAAACGGTCATCTTTAACTTCCGTCCCGCCGGTTTCAAACTGTGTGAGCCATTGGTAACTCCAAGTACGGCTTAAGCACTCATCACCATTGGCTGCCTACATTAATTGGTTTGTGTCTGTAAACGTTCTCTTGAGTTTCACGCAAAATTTAATGCAGACACGTTGCTTCTATAACTCTACCATCTCGAAATTTGCCAACTGTGCGACAACATTCTACTCAATATAGCACTCAACAATAACTACCTGATATACAACAATGAAACTTCCTGCAATTACGCATTAAACACTGACGTGTGCAGGGATGCCAACCGCACTTCGCTCCAACACACCGTTTTCGCGAATTTAAGAATGTTCTGGAATTTTTTGTACACACCTCGGACTTGAGTTCCTGTGGGCAGGAAGGAGATGGGCCGAACTTAGGTATGACTGCAGCTGAAAACAAACGGAGAGGACCAGTAAAAGATAGATTTGTTCATTTGTATGCAGCCTTGTCTCATTTAATCTTTTTTTCTGAATAGCCTTGTGCAGCACATGTAATTACAGCAGCATTCCTTCTTATTCCCACCTAAATGTTCATACGGAAACATACTGTTTCAATGAGGAAAATGTTTTCCTTGTACGTAAGTTGAAAAGTAAGTACACTACTGGCCATTAAAATTGCTACACCACAGAGATGACGTGCTACAGACGCGAAATTTAACTGACAGGAAGATGATGCTGTGATATGCAAATGATTAGCTTTGCAGAGCATTCACACAAGGTTGGCGCCCGTGGCGACACCTACAACGTGCTGACATGAGGAAAGTTTCCAACCGATTTCTCATACACAAACAGCAGTTGACTGGCGTTGCCTGATGAAACGTTGTTGTGATGCCTCGTGAAGGGGGGAGAAATGCGTACCGTCACGTTTCCGACTTTGATAATGGTCGGATTGTAGCCTATCGCGATTGCGGTTTATCGTATCGCGACATTGCTGCTCGCGGGGGTCGAGATCCAACGACTGTTAGCAGAATATTGGATCGGTGGGTTCAGGAGGGTAATACGGAACGCCGTGCTGGATCCCAACGGCCTCGTATCACTACCAGTCGAGATGACAGGCATCTTATCCGCACGGCTGTAACGGACCGTGCAGCCACGTCTCGACCCTGATTCAACAGATGGGGACGTTTTCAAGACAAGAACCATCTGCACGAACAGTTCGACGAAGTTTGCAGCAGCATGGACTATCAGCTCGGTGACCATGGCTGCGGTTACCCTTGACGATGCATCACAAACAGGAGCGCCTGCGATGGTGTACTCAACGACGAACCTGGGTGCACGAATGGCAAAACGTCATTTTTCGGATGAATCCAGGTTCTGTTTACAGCATCATGATGGGGAGAGGGAAGTCACGTGCTCTTCTAGGATGAGAGCAGATTCGATCTGCACAGTGATTCTTGACGTACCCTCGTATATAGAGTGGTGGAAACACGTAATGCGCCCAGGAGCTTTGTCGAACATAATCGTTTTGGTAGTCCCGGTTTTACTATGTGTGCAGGAATAATCTTGCATGGGCCGATAGGATATTCAGCGAATAGACTGGTCTTTACGTGCCACCAACTTAATTCGCATCGGGCACATGTGGGATGCGTTGGGGATACGTATTGCAGCACGCCCACGAGCATCAAAGACCTTACAGCAACTGTAGACCGCTGTGATAGCGGGATGGAACGTCTTCCAGTAAGAACACACCAGCCTTGTGGCCAGCATGAGAGCACGTCGCAGAGCATCCTCTGCCGTCAGTGATTATCACATGCCCTATTAAGAAGCATGCCCCGTGTTTTTTAATGTCCAGAGGACAATCATACTCAAAGCGCGGTGACTTCAATTTATTTATTTATTTATTTATTTATTTATTTATTTTACCTGGCAAGATTAGGGCCTTCAGGCCCTCTCTTACACCTAACCAGACATACTCAGATTCAACAAATTTCAGTTTCTACAGAACATTAAGGACATATAACATGTTATACAGTATTAATGTTACAGAAAAAAATTAGAGATTATAAAAGTAGTACAATGATAATTATAACAATCAAAAAATTATAATAATCAAGAATAATAATAATAGTAATGACTATGTATAGGAAAGTAATCATTTTTTCTTTTATGATTGTCAGTCCTATTGCTAGTTGGGAATTTTCTCGTTATATTCTTGCAGCTTGTGAGTTATTCTCATCAAGCAGAGACATAAGACGATAGAATGGGGTGAAAGAGATATAGAAGAGGTAGATAGGTTAGAGGAAGAGAAATAGAATGGTAAAATTCGAAGCTATGATGGAGAGGAGAAAGAAAAAGATGAGAGGGGCACAACAATGGTGGCTATACCGTCCCTAATATGTAAGTCTTGAGTTCCCTCTTTAATGTTGAGTGGTTCTGGATAAGACGCAGATCACAGGGGAGCGCGTTCCATAGTCGTATGGCTGAGATGAAGAATGACACAGAGAAAGATTTTGTGTTATGTAAAGGTACAGCCAAGATGTTGGACGTATCCGATCTGGTATTGCGGTTGTGGAATGGTGATAGGTGTTTAATGTGAGAAGATAAGTATTGGGGACACCAGTGGCTAAGAAATCGATGAAGTAAGTACATCGTGTGGAGATCGCGTGCCTTATGTGGGCGTATCCAACCTAGCTGGGAGTATGAAGGACTGATATGATCATACAACCGTATACTACATACGTATCTAACGCAAGCATTCATCACTAGCTCTAGGCATCTCTAATTTTCACTATTTGTGCCGTGTTGAATTACATCACAGTAGTAAAGATTAGGCATGACTAGTGTTTGGACTAATTTTTGTTTAACATGGGTTGGAAATATTTTTCTAAATTTTTGAATTGCATGTAGGGAGGAGAGCGATTTCCGGCAAGCTGTGACTTTGTTCTTCCCAGTTTAGGTGTTCATCCAAGATTATTCCAAGGTCTTTTACTGTTTTTTGGTGTGGTAGTTGGGTGCCATTGAGGAGTATTTGACGGACAGTTTCGCCAAAGTACCGACTGATTAACTTTGGATGAGATATAAGTATGACCTGGGATTTCTTGGGGTTTAGTTTCAGACCTAGGTTCTGTGCCCATCGAGAAACAGAGCAAAGATCTGCGTTCATACTCGCTACTGCGTCAGCAATGTTCTTGGGGCTTGCACTTATGTACAGTTGGATGTCGTCGGCATATAGATGGTAGTTTCAGGAGTGAATCACTGAAGAAATATAATTAATGTACTGTGAGAAGAGTAATGGACCAAGGACGGAGCCTTGAGGAACTCCAGAGCGCACGTTTTTCCATGATGACTTTTCCGACCCACAAATGACTTGTTGACTTCTGTTTTTGAGGTAGCTGTCGAACCAGTGTATAGCGCTGTTTGAGAAATTCAGCTGTTTCATTTTAATTAGTAATATATCAAAGTCAACTGTATCAAAAGCCTTGCTGAAGTCAAGCAGTGTTAGGATGGTAGCTTCACGTCTGTCCACAGCATGTTTAATGTCATCAGTTACTTTGATTAATGCAGTTGCTGTACTATGGTGATTTCGAAAGCCTGACTGATATTTGTTGTGGATGTTATGAGTTTTGAGGTAATCCGTCAGCTGTTCATGGACGATGTATTCCAGGGCTTTAGATATTGCAGGTAGTATGCTGATCGGCCTGTAGTCACCTGGCGACTTAGGGTTGTCAGTCTTGGGTATAGGTTGAATTAAACTTTGCTTCCACTCAGTAGGATATGTACTACTGACAAGAGACAGGTTGAAGATGTCTGTGATAACTGGAGTAATAGTGTCTACGACGTTCTTAATCATGCCAATGCTCACTCCATCATTTCCTACTGCCTCGGAAGAGATTCTCATAATTGCCTTGTGTACTGTGCCGGTAGTTACATGTTTTAGGAAAACTTGTCTCTCGAGAGATTGATATCTTGGGTCTCGTAATTTGTCGCTGCGTAGCAATTTAACTACTGTATCTGAATAAATCTATCCTTTATATTCTTGTCGTTGCATATTTCCTTCAGTTACGTTCTGTATTGTGTTCTAACAGTACTTTGCGCGTGGTCCAAGTTTCATCGAACTATTGTACTTGGCAGGAACACATCGTAAAGTTACTTTCATACTTACATTTTGCACGCCGGTATATTGTATTTGCTAAATAAGGGTTCGCAGGAGTCTAGGTTTATATTCTTACTTAGATATTCGCACCCATCGCAACTGCCCACCGAGCAGAAAATTGTGTGTTTTGGGTTTCTTACCTTGACGCGTACTTGTTTACGTTTCAGCTGATATAGACTAACTTAATTCATAAAATTTTTCATGTGATCGTTCAACTTCTTTGATGTTATTGTGACCGCGAAGCGCTGTCTTGGTGAGGTTGCTCTGCGCCGTAACTTTTCTGTGGGCGTTTCCTGACGTGCACATGCGGATTGTTCCCCAGACAATAGAGCAATTTCTGTCATACATTACAAGTGTTCTCTTGCACGGAAATGTGTCCGCACAATGTGCAGTACGAAAGTAATTCTCCTGCTAACCAATAAGCACAGGGTACTTTCAAGAGCTGACGTAGTTTGCACGTAAAAATGAACTATCAGAAGATTTCGCTTTTGCATGTCGTCTACGTGGCAAATGTCTAGCTTTCCATTGCCAGCTTAAAAAATGTTATCGCTCTGGTTTGAAAAGTTTGAGGCCGCAGCTCTCCACGCTTGTCTACCCTGAGAAATCGTAATATCTGGGTAACTACTGTACGATACCTTAGTTTGAACGTATTTATTGTATTCAAGCCTACGTGTCCCTCTACTACTTTTACACCACTTCCTTCCCTCCCCCTTCCTTCCATCACCAAATTGACAATTCCTTTATGTCTCACGCAGTGCCCTCTCAATAGATGCCATCTTTCAGTCTAGTTGTACCATAGATTTACTTTCTGCGAAATTCGGTTCAGTACCCGGATCAGATGTATCACTGAAGCAATAACTAAGTTTTCATGAATATGAATTCCACTGACCTGTTAGCGTGTATCACGTTCCGATCTCCATACAACAATACTCATTTAAGATTTACTTCACCAAATTGAATTAAAGGTCCGTATTAAACCTGAAATACCGTTACTTCGGTTGTAACGTGTTTAACAAGAACGTGTGCCACTAATGCAGAGCTGGTATTTTGTGCATAATGATCACCTTCCTTGGCCGACGGAAAATTGACACTGAAGACGATTCTAATACAAGTGGCTATGTTTGAAAACGACAGCGAACTTACCTTAACTACATTACGTTTCCACGTTTACTTTAACTAACCGAAGGCTGAAAGTAAGTTCTATGTTTTGGCCACTTTCCTAATACCTACATAAATTTTAAATTACCCTCAAACTAAGGAATATTTTTGCAGGCTGCTGAGTGATATCTAGTGTTAACTCGAGCTAGTTTCCGGTTTTACTGAACATGCTTTGTTATTCCTGCAGAATGTTTTATACTAGTTATTATGAAGTATTTTGTGTGTAAATTGAATAAAGTAGTGCGCAATCAAAATTTCTCGCTGAACACCAGGTGATCTTAGCAAGACAGCTGTACTTCACCTACATGTTGTTTTCAGTCCTGAGACTGGTTTGATGCAGCTCTCCATGCTGCTCTATCCTGTGCAAGCTTCATCTCCCAGTACCTACTGCAGTCTACATCCTTCTGAATCTCCTTAGTGTGTTCATCTCTTGCTCTCCCCCTACGATTTTTACCCTTCACGCTGCCCTCCAATACTAAATTGGTGATCCCTCGATGTCTCAGAACATGTCCTAAAAACCGATCCCTTCTTCTAGTCAAGTTGTGCCACAAAATCCTCTTCTCGCCAATTCTCTTCAATACCTCCTCATTAGTTATGTGATCTACCCATCAAATCTTCAGCATTCTTCTGTAGCACCACATTTCGAAAGCTTCTATTCTCTTCTTGTCTAAATTATTTATCGTCCATGTTTCACTTCCATACATGGCTACATTCCATACAAATACTTTCAGAAACGACTTCCTAACAAATCTATACTCTATGTTAAATTTCTCTTCTTCAGAAACGCTTTCCTTGCCATTGCCAGTCTACATTTTATATCCTCTACTTCGACGATCAGTAATTTTGCTCCCCAAATAGCAAAACTCCTTTACTACTTTAGGCGTCTCATTTCCTAATCTAATTCCCTCAGCATCGCCCTATTTAATTCAACTGCATTCCATTATCCTCGTTTTGTTTATGTTCATCTTATACCCTCCTTTCAAGATACTGTCCATTCCGTTGAACTGCCCTTCCAAGTCCTTTGCTGCCTCTGACAGAATTACAATGTCATCGGCGAACCTCAAAGTTTTTATTTCTTCTCCATGGATTTTAATACCTACTCCGAACTTTTCCTAATACTACATACACCGTTGAAAGTTTCTTATATGTGAACTATATTGTTACGCAGTTCTAATGCCTCCGGGAAGAAACTATTTATTCCAAATTCTCAAATATGGTTACAAATTACGATAGGAACAGCAAAGAAAAATTTTTTAGATTTTAATACGTTTATTGCTCTGCAACAACGAAATGTTGGAAATGGTAATTTCACTCAGTAAGACAACATACAAGACTCACTGAACATGTCGAAACTTTTGAGAATGAAATGTGGCAAAATCACTGTACGGTTCTATTATTAAAATTTCGAAGAAAGGAGACATCAAAATTGGCCCGACGACTCCGACGATCTCTCGAGACGCGCCATCAGCCGCTGGAGGCACAGCAACTTCTTCTGGATGCTCAGCAACTCTTTGAGGCTACGTATTTTTTTGTTGCGAGGGCGCAGGGTCTCCCACTCGGCAAGCTTCTGCTGCAACATCTTGTCCGAACTGCACAGCTCGGCCCAACGTCTGCTCACCCGACTCGCGGCCCACAGCGATTCTTTTTCCAGCTGCCTGCAGCACAAACGATACGACATTAGCTACTGTAGCACTTTAAGCTAAACAACATCGAAGTATTAAAGATATCAAAGATCTAACCCATGCCCGATTGCTTAAAATTCGATTGCGTGCGCGCTTTCGCTTGTGCGCACAGACATCTGCTGTACAGACAAAATGCAATGACACCTCCAGACCTATTAGTGATGCAACACCTTTAACATTATTGTAATTGCTGAAGTGTAAGCGGATGTTCGGCAGCTTACGGGTTTTTCCACTGTCTGCTCTTTAATTGCGACTACAAACCTAGATTCATCCACTTTATTGCACGCACAGGGTGATCAAAAAGTCAGTATAAATTAGAAAACTGAATAAATCACAGGATAATGTAGATAGAGAGGTACAAATTGACACACGCTTGGAATGACATGGGGTTTTATTAGAACCAAAAAAAAAAATTCAAAAATGTCCGACAGATGGCGCTTCATCTGATCAGAATAGCCACAATTAGCATGACAAAGCAAAGATGATCTTTACAGGAAATGCTCAGTATGTTCACCACCATTCCTGAACAATAGCTGTAGTCTTTTTTTGTGGTTTTAGGGCGCACAACTTCAATGGTCATTAGCGCCCAGACTTCGTTAGGAATGCACCGCGAGGCACAAGTTTAAAACAGCAACTAAAAGGGAAAACACGATAAAAGAGACTGCCAGGCATACGATTAAAAAAACAGCATAATCAAAGGTCCTTAGAGATGTTGGTCAAGTTGATAAAACGAAGAACGTGAGCAGCTGCTCGTGGGTCATCCGCTAAAATGGCATCTAGACTACATGGCAGGCCAAGATGAAGACGCAGTGTGTTAAAATCCGGACAGGACGTTAAAATGTGGCGGACCGTCAGCAATTGTCCACATGGGCAGAACGGCGCCGGCGCAGCCGTCAGCAGATGGCGATGACTGAACCGGCAGTGTCCAATTCGTAACCGGGCCAAAACGACCTCCTCCCGCCGAGAAGGGCGGGAGGAGGACGTCCAAGCCACGGGAAGAGGTTTCAAGGCCCGAAGCTTGTTGTCCGTAAGTGCAGCCCAATCGCCATGCCACAGCAATAAAATGCGCCGACAAATGACCCTGCTACAATCTGACGAAGGGACACAACAAGAAGCTGTCCGAGGCTGGAGGACCGCAGCCTTGGCCACGGCATCTGCAGCTTCGTTCCCAGGGATACCGACATGGCCAGGAAGCCACATAAAGCTAACCGGAGAACCGACGTCCACCAGCTGCTGAAGAGAGCGTTGGATCCGGTGCACGAAAGGGTGAACCGGATACGGATCACTGAGGCTCTGGATGGCGCTCAGGGAATCTGAGCAGATGACATAAGCAGAATGTCGGTGGCGGCAGATGTAAAGGACAGCCTGGTAGAGGGCAAAGAGCTCAGCTGTGAAGACCGAACAATGGCCATGGAGCCGGTATTTGAAACTTTGTGCCCCGACAATAAAAGAACACCCGACCCCATCATTGGTCTTGGAGCCATATTTATAAATGAAGGTCATATTAATGAACTTCGTTCGAAGTTCGACAAAACGGGGGTGGTAGACCGAACCGGGGGTAACCTCCTTTGGGAGCGAGCTGAGGTCAAGGTGAACGCGAACCTGAGGCTGGAGCCAAGGTGGCGTGTGGCTCTCGCCCACTCGAAAGGTCGCAGGGAGTGAAAAATTAAGGTGTTGAAGGAGGCGACGAAAGCGAACTCCAGGGGGTAGCAGGGCAGAGACATACAACCCGTATTGAGGGTCTAGAGAGTCGTCAAAAAAGAACGATAAGACGGATGGTCGGGCATTGACAGTAGCCGACAGGCATACCGACAAAGCAGTATATCGCGCCGGTAGGTGAGTGGCAATTCACCAGCTTCAGCATGAAGACTCGACGGGACTAGTATAAAACGCTCCGATCGCAAGACGTAAACCCCGATGTTGTATGGAGTTGAGGCGGCGTAAGATGGATGGCTGTGCAGGGGAGTATACGAAGCTCCCATAATCCAGCTTGGAGCGGACGATCGACCGATATAGACGAAGTAGGACGGTTCGATCCGCTCCCCACGACATACCACTGAGAACACGGAAGACATTTAGAGAACGGGTACAACGGGCAGCCAAATATGACATGTGGAGATCAGCTAAGTTTCCTGTCAAATGTAAGGCCTAAAAATTTTGTTGTCTCCACAAATGGGAGAGCAACGGGACCGAGTCGTAAGGACGATGGGAGAAACTATTTGTAGCGCCAGAAGTTAATACAGACCGTCTTCTCGGCAGAAAAACGGAAGCCATTGGCGACACTCCAGGAGTAAAGACGGTCAAGAGAACGCTGAAGACAGCGCTCCAGGAAACATGTACGCTGAGCGCTGCAATAGATGGTAAAATCGTCCACGAAAAGGGAGCCCGATACATCAGCTGGGAGGCAATCCATTATTGGATTGATCGCTATGGCGAAGAGAGCGACGCTCAAAACTGAGCCCTGTGGCACCCCATTCTCCTGGCGAAGGGTGTCTGACAGGACAGAACCCACATGTACCCTGAACTGGCGATCCACTAAAAAGGAACGAATAAAAAGAGGGAGGCGACCGCGAAGGCCCCATGTATGCATGGTGCGGAGAATGCCCGCCCTTCAACAGGTGTCGTAAGCCTTCTCCAAATCAAAGAACACAGCTGCGGTCGGGCGCTTCCGCAAGAAGTTATTCATAATGAAGGTCGACAAGGTAACCATATGGTCAACAGCAGAGCGGCGCCTACGAAATCCACATTGTACATTGGTAAGTAGGCGTCGAGACTCGAGCAGCCAAACCAAACGAGAGTTAACCATTCGCTCCATCACTTTACAGACAGCTGGTAAGCGAGATGGGTCGATAACTGGAAGGCAAGTGCTTGTCCTTCCCCGGCTTAGGAATCGGGACAATAGACTCGCGCCAGCATGCGGGAACATGTCCCTCAATCCAGATAAGATTGTAAGTACGAAGAAGGAAACCTTTACCCGCAGGAGAAAGGTTCTTCAGCATCTGAATATGAATAGAATCAGGCCCTGGAGCGGAGGACCGTGACCGGGCAAGTGCGTTTTCGAGTTCCCGCATGGTGAATGGGGCATTATAACTTTCACGATTCGAGGAGCGGAAGTTAGGTGGCCTAGCCTCCTCTGTTTTCGGGGGAGGAAGGCAGGGTGGTAACGAGCGGAGCTCGAAACCTCTGCGAAAAAGCGGCCGAAGGCATTGGAGACATCCTCAGGGGCCACAAGGACGTCATTCGCGACCGTCAAGCCAGAAACTGGGGAGTGGACCTTAGTGCCAGATAGCCGGCGCAGGCTACCCCAGACAACAGAAGGAGTAAAACTGTTGAAGGTGCTTGTGAAAGCAGCCCAGCTGGCTTTCTTGCTTTCTTTAATAATACGACGACACTGTGCACGTAACCGTTTATTTTTTTTTTTTTTTGGGGTTTAAGGGCGCTCAACTACTGAGGTCATTAGCGCCCAGTCACAGTTATTAGAGCACAGGGAATCTAGTAAAACTCAAGGGGAGGGGGGACACCAGAAAGGCTTGACAAAGATGCAGATAAAATAAGTAAAAAAGATGTCTTTGGACAAACCAGTCAGAGTTATAAAACGCAGAACACGAGCAGCTGCTCGAGCGTCATCAGCTAAAATATCCGGTAAAGTAGATGGCAGGGACAGGACAACACGAGATTGACTAAAGCGGGGACACGACAATAAAACATGGCGCACTGTTAATGCCTGACCACAAGGGCACTGCAGGGCTGGATCACCGGATAGCAGGTATCGGTGGCTAAACTGGCAATGTCCAATCCGCAACCTGGTCAGAAGGACCTCCTCTCGCCGAGATGGTCGGGAGGAGGTTGTCCAAGCAGTTGGGAGTGGTTTTACTGCCCGGAGCTTGTTTCCTTGGAAGGATGACCAAGCATCCCACCACAACGACACAAGCCTCTTACAAACACCCCCACGAATGTCAGATGACGGGACAATGGGAGGCTGGCCGAGGCAGGAGGACTGCAGCCTTGGCCGCAGCATCCGCAGCCTCATTCCCAGGCACTCCTACATGTCCGGGAACCCACAGAAAGTGGACAGGAGAACCATTATCAGCGAAAGAATGGAGGGACTGCTGTATCCGTTGAACCAAGGGATGGACCGGATAGGGAGCTCCAAGGCTCTGAAGAGCACTGAGTGAGTCAGAGCAGAATACATACGATGAATGGCGGTGGCGGCGGGCATACTGAACAGCCTGATGGAGAGCAAAAAGCTCGGCCGTAAAGCTGGAACATTGGTTGAGGAGCCGGTATTTAAACGTGGCGGCCCCGACGACAAAGGCACAGCCGACACCATCGTCAGTTTTGGAGCCATCGGTGTAAATAAAGGTGTGACCGGCAAGTCGAGCAAGAAGTTCGACAAACCGTGAGCAATACACTGCAGCCGGAAGTACCCTCCTTTGGGAGTGAGCTGAGGTCGAGATAAATATGAACCGGTGCCTGGAGCCAAGGTGGTGTCGGGCTCTCACCCTCTCTGAAGGTGGGAGGGAGGGCAAAATCCAATTGTCAAAGCAGGCGACGGAAGCGGACTCCGGGGGCAGCAGGGCAGACACATACAACATGTACTGACGGTCGAGAGAATTGGCGAAGGAGGACTGGTAAGAGGGGTGGTCAGGCATAGACAACAGCCGGCAGGCATACCGACACAGCAGTACGTCGCGCCAGTAGGTCAATGGTAATTTGGCAGCTTCAGCATAAAGACTCTCGACAGGACTAGTGTAGAAGGCTCCGGTTGCAAGACGTAACCCCCGATGGTGGATGGAGTTGAGATGGCGTAAGAGGGATGGCCGAGCAGACGAGTAGACGAAGCTCCCATAATCCAGCTTCGATTGGACTATGGACCGATACAAGCGAAGCAGGACAGTGCGATCCGCTCCCCAAGATGAACCACTAAGAACTCTGAGAACATTAAGGGAACGTGTACAACGGGCCGCCAAGTAAGAGACATGCGGAGACCAACAGTTTCCTGTCCAACGTGAGCCCTAGAAACTTAGTTGTGTCCACGAATGGGAGAACAACGGGACCGAGATGTAAGAATGGCGGAAGGAACGCTTTATATCGCCAAAAGTTGATACAAACCGTCTTCTCTTCAGAGAACCGGAAGCCATTGGCCACGCTCCATGAGTATAGGCTGTCTAGACAACGCTGAAGGCAGCGCTCCAGGAGGCATGTTCTCTGGGCACTGCAGTAGATCGCGAAGTCATCGACAAAGAGAGAGCCTGAGACATTAGGTGGAATGCAATCCATAATTGGATTGATCGCGATGGCAAAAAGAGCAACACTCAAGACGGAGCCCTGAGGCACTCCGTTCTCCTGGAGGAAGACGATGGACAATATGGAACCCACACGTACCCTAAACTTTCGATCCGTTAAAAAGGAATCAAATAGGGGCAGGCGACCGCGTAGGCCCCACCTGTGCATAGTGCGGAGGATACCTCCTCTCCAACAGGTATCATAAGCCTTCTCCAAATCGAAGAACATGGCTACCGTTTGGCGCCTTCGCAAAAAGTTGTTCATGATGAATGTCGACAAGGTCACAAGGTGGTCAACAGCGGAGCGGCGGCGACGAAAGCCGCATTGGACATTGGTAAGTAGCCGTCGAGATTCAAGAATCCAGATTAACTGAGCATTAACCATGCACTCCATCACCTTACAGACACAGCTTGTAAGAGAAATGGGGCGGTAACTAGAAGGAAGGTGTCTATCCTTCCCGGGTTTGGGTATAGGAACAACGACGGCGTCACGCCAAAGCATGGGGACCTGACCTTCGGTCCAGACGCGATTGTAGGTACGAAGAAGGAAGCTTTTGCCAGCTGGAGAAAGGTGTGCCAGCATCTGAACGTGAATGCCATCTGGCCCCGGAGCAGAGGGCCGGGACAGTGCAAGCGCACGTTCGAGTTCCCGCATAGTAAAGGGGGCATTATAAGTTTCCAGATTCAGCGAGTGGAAGGAAGGTCGCCGAGCCTCTTCTGCCTCGTTCCTGGGAAGGAAGGCAGGATGGTAATGGGCGGAGCTTGAAACCTCCGCGAAAAACCGGCCGAAGGCGTTGGAGACAGCCACAGGATCAACAAGGACCTCATTACCTGAGGTCAGGCCAGGTACCGAGGAGTGGGCCTTAATGCGCGACAGCCGGCGGAGGCTACCCCAGACGACAGAAGAGGGAGTAAAACTGTTAAAGGAGCTGGTGAAAGAGGCCCAACAAGCTTTTTTGCTGTCATTGATGACTCGACGGCATTGCGCTCTGAGTCGTTGGTATCCAATACAATTCGCCAACGTAGGATGGTGGCGAAAGGTGCGTAAAGCACGTTGTCGAGCACAGATAGCGTCTCTACAAGCCTCATTCCACCAGGGGACAGAAACGCGACGTGAAGAAGAGATAGTACGAGGAATGGAACGTTCAGCAGCATTGATGATAACAGCCGTGAGGTATTCGACCTGACTGTCACAACTGAGAAAATCGTGGTCCGGAAAGGTCGCCAGGGAGGAGTAAAGACCCCAGTCAGCTTTTGGTATGCTCCAGCTCGAAGGACGTGGGGATGGGGTGTGGTGCAGGAGACGAACGACACAGGGGAAGTGGTCGCTCGAATAGGTGTCAGAAAGGACATACCACTTGAACCGACGGGCTAGAGTGGTAGAACAGATCGAGAGGTCCAAGTGGGAGTAGGTATGAGTAGAGTCCGAGAGGAAAGTCGGGGCGCCAGTATTGAGACAGACAAGATTGAGATGGTTGAAGACATCCGCCAAGAGTGAGCCTCTTTGACAGGATGCTGGAGAGCCCCAAAGGGGATGATGGGTATTGAAGTCGCCAAACAATAAAAACGGCGGAGGAAGCTGAACAATCAGGTGCATCATGTCAGCCCGACTAACTGCGGATGACGATGGGGTGTAGACGGTACAAACAGAAAAAGTAAAGGCAGAAAGAGTAATACAGACAGCTATTGCTTGGAGTGGGGTGGTCAATGGGATGGGATGGGAAGGTAATAGACATCGTCCCGAACGAGCAACATGACCCCACCATGAGCTGGGATACCGTCCACAGGGGTGAGGTCATACCGCTCCGAGGTATAGTGGGTAAAGGCAATACAGTCAGTCGGGCGCAACTTGGTTTCCTGGAGACCAAGGACGAGCAGACAGTGCCGGCGGAGGAGCAGTTGTAATTCCTCCTGATTAGAGCGAATACCGCTTATGTTCCAATATAACAAGGCCATCGCTAGTCAAAGAAGAGGGGGAACGAGGCGGGGGAAGAGCTGGTCACCACGACGGCCGCGGAGGGCCAGGTTTTGAGGGAACAAAGATACAACCGGCGGGAGGCGGATCCTGTTCCATCGAGTCGTCGCCAGCTGCGGCCGCTGTCCCTGGTGGTGTAGGAGGGGCAGCATCATTTGCCGACGAGAGGCCAGCTGAGCGCCTGGCAGCAGAGCGTCCTGGCGAAACGGAGTACGGCCGGGAGCAGCGACTCACAGATGGAGCATCAGACGAAACGCGCCGGGGGGGAGAGAGGCCTTCTTGGAGGCCTTCTTGGAGGCCTTCTTGGAGGCCTTCTTGGAGGCCTTCTTGGAGGCCTTCTTGGAGGCCTTCTTGGAGGCCTTCTTGGAGGCCTTCTTGGAGGCCTTCTTGGAGGCCTTCTTGGAGGCCTTCTTGGAGGCCTTCTTGGAGGCCTTCTTGGAGGCCTTCTTGGAGGCCTTCTTGGAGGCCTTCTTGGAGGCCTTCTTGGAGGCCTTCTTGGAGGCCTTCTTGGAGGCCTTCTTGGAGGCCTTCTTGGAGGCCTTCTTGGAAGTCCGATGAGGCACAGGGATGGTGGGCTGGACCCCAAGAAGGTTCTCACGCACGGGGTCCGTTTTGAAACGCCGGACCTCGGAAGCTGGGGTCACGAATGTTTCCCCCATGGACGCCTGAAGAGGATCGCTTCTCAGGCGGCGTGGGGGGGGGACGAGGAGGAGGAGGAGGAGGAGGAGGAGGAGGAGGAGGAGGGATGGCCCCTGGGGCAGAGGGGGCAGGGGCCACGGGGGAGGAGGATTTGGAAGGGAGGGATTTGGGAGGCGGAGGCAGAGACTGCGGATGGGGGGAGAAGGCGGAGAGGGGACAGGATAGGGGTGAGGATACCGCAGAAGGAGTGGACGCAACTGAGGCAAACGAAGTGGTCAACGGCACAGGATGGAGGCGGTCATACTTCTTCCTGGCCTCAGAATAAGAGAGACGATCCAAAGTTTTGAGTTCTTGTATTTTCTTCTCCTTCTGATATGCGGGGCAGTCTGAGGATCTAGGCAAGTGGATGCCAGGACAATTAACACACCGAGGTGGTGGGGTGCATGTATGTTCCTCACGAAGAGGACGTCCACAATCGCCACAAAGGGGCTCAGCCTCACACCGTGACGACATGCGCCCAAAGCGCAAAGAGCGAAAGCAGCGCATAGGAGGCGGGACGTAAGGTCGCACGTCGCACTGGTAGCACATCACCTTTACCTTCTCCGGGAGAACGTCCCCCTCAAAGGCGAGGGTAAAGGCCCCGGTGTCGATGCGACGGTCTTTGGGGCCGCGCTGGACTCGCCGGACGAAATGCACGCCTCGGCGCTCCAGGTTGGCCCTGAGCTCCTCATCAGATTGCAGCAGGAGGTCCCGATGAAAAATAACCCCCTGCGTCCTATTTAGTGCCAGATGCGGGACAATAGACACTGGGATGTCCCCGAGGCGGTCGCACGCCTGGAGCGCCGCCGACTGTGTGGCGGAGGTGGTCTTTATAAGAACGGACCCCGAACGCATCTTACTGAGAGCCTCGATTTCCCCGAAGATGTCTTCAATGTGCTGAACAAAGAACATGGGCTTGGAGGTGGCGAACGTCCCCCCCATCGGTTCGAGAACAGACCAAATAGCGGGGGAAGTACTTCGCCCCAAGCCGGCGGGCCTGTCCCTCCTCCCAGGAAGTGGCCAAGGAGGAAAGGGCGGGAGAACCAGAAATAGAGACAGTACCTTTCCTTTTGAAAGACTCGGCCGCAGAGCGACCTGATACGTGTTGACGTTTCATCTGTGAAACGTCCACCCCGATACCACCCACTCCGACCTGGGGCTCTCCCCACGGGCGCCACCCAGCCTCAGCAAGGGCCACCTGGCAGGATGACCGTTGCCGGGAGTCCCGATGCCCCAAGGAGACGGGCATGTACTCCTTGGCCGACGTGGGGAGGGTGCAGCTCAGGTATCGGCAGTACGATCCCAGTGTTGTCAGGGGGCTACAACCTAGAGGGTACATGACGACCCCACCACAACGGGCTGGCTACCGTGCTGGATTTCTGGTGCCATGGAAAGTCCATCATGATCGCTGGTGCAGATGGAGATGCACTATGGGCGTAACTTGTATAACCCATCAGGCGTTTAGGCCCGATTTGAGGAATAGTGGGTATGGTTACAACGCCAGTACAATGCTGAGTGCCAAGGTCTGAGTGCACTGAGGACCAGTGGTACACCATGTAAGGCGTCCTTCCCGAAAAGGCTCGTACTTCTGTAGAATTTTGAAAAATGGAGGTCAAACCCCAAGGGGGACCATCACATGGAAGGCCGAAACGGTTGAAACTCCTTTTAGGCGCCTCCTACGACACGCAGGAATACCTCGGGCCTATTCTTACCCCGTACCCGCAGGGGGACGTAATCGTTTATAATTGATACAATTCGCCACTGTAGAGTGGCGTTTAAAGATGCGTAAAGCACGTCGACGAGCACGTAAAGCGTCTCTACAAGCTGTGGTCCACCACGGGACCGGTACGCGACGTGGAGAAGAAGTAGGGTGAGGGATGGAATATTCAGCAGCAGTGAGAATGACTTCCGTGAGGTGTGCGACCTGACGATCGCAGCTTGTGAAGGTTTGATCCTGAAAGGTCGCTCTGGAAGAGAAGAGCCCCCAGTCTGCTTTGGAGACGTTCCATCTAGATGAGCACGGAGAGGGGGTATGCTGCAGGAGATGGATAACACACGGGAAGTGGTCGCTCGAATATGTTTCAGAAAGTGCATACCACTCAAACCGGCGTGCAAGTTGGGTAGTACATACAGAGAGGTCTAAATGTGAATAGGTGTGAGATGTGTCCGAAAGAAAAGTAGGGGCGACAGTATTGAGGCAGACAAGATTGAGCTGGTTGAAAAGGTCTGCTAACAGGGAGCCCCTCGGGCAGGATGCTAGAGAGCCCCAAAGGGGATGGTGGGCATTGAAGTCTCCAGTTAAAAATAGTGCAGGTAGCTGAGCTATAATTCGCATCCTTTCTGCCATGGTAACGGCAGACGACGATGGAGTGTAAACGGTACAAATGGAAAATGTGAAAGTGGGGAGAGTAATTCGGATGGCAACTGCCTGCAGGCCAGTGTGCAATGTGATGGGATCGTAGTAAATATCATCCCGGACCAGGAACATAACCCCTCCATGAGCCGGAATACTTACCACAGGGGGTAGGTCAAAACGCACAGAGGTGTAGTGTGCCAAGGCAATTTGATCACATGGGCATAGCTTCGTTTCCTGGAGGGCTACGACGAGCGAATGCTGCGAATATTCCAGTGAATAAGTGCCATCGTAAGAAGAAAAGGAAGATGAAAGAATGGGTCACCTCGAAGGCCACTGGGGGCCTGGCTTCGAGCGAGCACTGCCGCCGCTATCAGTAGGCGGACAGTCATCGTCCATTGGTTCTATAGGTTCATCGGCCATCTTGGTAAGATCGCCGGGAAGGGGAGCTTCCTCCGCTGGTGAACGGCCAGATGTTCGGCTCCCAACGGTGCAGCCAGGCGAAACTGATGACGGCCTGGGGCGGCAACAGCTGGGTGGCGCAGGAGTAGAAATGCGCCGTGGCGGAGAAGGAGAACTGTGCTTCCTATGAGCCTTCTTGGAAGGTCGTTTGGTGGAAGTACTGGTCGATGGCTGGGAGGTCGAGGTACGTAGGAAGCCTGCAAGGGACTGTTCCTTCATGAAGGCCCATGCATCTGACTTCTGGGTCTTCGTCTTAGCAGAAGCTGATGAAGGGGCTTGTGTCTGTGGGGTGATGGAGGGAAGAGGAGACGTTGACCGCTCGATCGTAGCACTGGCCGAACGGACGACCGTGGTGCTGAAGGTCAGATCGCATGTCTGGGTTGCCACCTCCCTGGTAGTCTGAGGAGAGGCGAGGACAGTACTGAATTTACCCGCTGGGAGCAGCGTGGGCTTCCTACTAGCAAATAGCTTGCGAGCAGCCGAGGTGGACACTTTCTCTTTGACCCGAATTTCTTGGATACATCGTTCTTCCTTATAGATGGGACAGTCGCGGGAGGACACTGCATGGTCACCCTGACAGTTCAGTTCACACAACGAGGAGACGGAGGTGGACAGTCACCCTAATGGGCGTCCCTGCCACAAGTGACATTTAGCCGCATTGGAACAAGACTGGCGAGTGTGATTAAAACGCTGACACTGGTAGCAGCGCGTAGGTGTCGGGACATAGGGGCGAACAGAAATAACCTCGTAGCCTGCATTGACGCGCTATGGCACTGAACACTATCAAAGGTCAAGAAAAGTGTCCGGGTCGGTACAAGGTCAGTGTAGACCTTTTTCATGACCCTATGGACAGCCGTCACGCCCTGCTCAGCGAGGAAAGACAATCTCCTCGTCAGTCAATCCGTCGAGAGATCTAGTATAGACCACACCACGAGACGAATTGAAAGTTCGGTGAGCCTCCACCTGGACAGGAAACGTGTACAGGAGTGTGGCTCGAAGCAGTTTCTGTGCCTGAAAGGCGCTCTCAGTTTCTAGTAGCAAGGTACCATTACGCAACCTTGTACAAGACTTAACAGTACCGGCTATGGCATCGACGCCCTTCTGGATAACGAAAGGGTTGACAGAGGAAAAATCCTTTCCATCCTCAGATCGAGAAACGACGAGGAACTGTGGGGCAGGCGGTAGCACCTTTGTCACTGGTGGCTGGTCATGTTTCCGTTTGTGGGCAGAAGTCGAGAGAGAAGAAGAGAAATCCATTGCGGAGGAATCCCCCATGATTGCCAGCGTCTCCGATGGTGCGCTCCTTCCTTATGGGGACCCTCTCAGAGGGCACTCCCGCCTTAGGTGAATGTTTACACCTCAGGTCACACCTCCCGAGAAACAGACGGAGGGACCAATCAGCAGGGTCAGAAGGTATCAGCTCAAGCAATCGCCCCTCCCTGGGCCTGGCCTTTACCAGGTGGTACGTGCATGCCCTACTTGTGTACCCAGGGCGGGGAGTTACGCGTTACCCTGTCACCGGCTACGCGTGCGAACGCGTGGGTCGGCCTTCAGGCGCGCACAGGGAGGAAGGAAGAAGAGGAAAAGGGAGAGAGAGGACAGACCGTCTCGAAGGAGGCAAGGAGGAGAAGGCAAGGAGGAGAAGGCAAGGAGAAGAAGGCAAGGAGAAGAAGGCAAGGAGAAGAAGGCAAGGAGAAGAAGGCAAGGAGAAGAAGGCAAGGAGAAGAAGGCAAGGAGAAGAAGGCAAGGAGAAGAAGGCAAGGAGAAGAAGGCAAGGAGAAGAAGGCAAGGAGAAGAAGGCAAGGAGAAGAAGGCAAGGAGAAGAAGGCAAGGAGAAGAAGGCAAGGAGAAGAAGGCAAGGAGAAGAAGGCAAGGAGAAGAAGGCAAGGAGAAGAAGGCAAGGAGAAGAAGGCAAGGAGAAGAAGGCAAGGAGAAGGAGGCAAGGAGAAGAAGGCAAGGAGAAGAAGGCAAGGAGAAGAAGGCAAGGAGAAGAAGGCAAGGAGAAGAAGGCAAGGAGAAGAAGGCAAGGAGAAGAAGGCAGACAGTGAGATGGAGAAGAACAAAGAAAGGAACCAACCAAAGGAAGGAAGAAACGAGAATTGAAAAACCAAAAAGACCACAATTATAGGTCATGGAACCGTCCGTCTCCGGACGCAGGCGCTAACTACCCCCTTGAGGGGGATGAACTCCTTTTAGTCGCCTCTTACGACAGGCAGGAATACCGCGGGCCTACTCTAACTCCCGAACCCGCAGGGTGATGGCTGTAGTCGAGGAATAATGTTGTGAACAGCACTGTAAAGCATGTCCGGAGTTATGGTGAGGCATTGGTGTCGATCTTGTCTTTCAGCATCTCTAGAAATGTCGGTCGATCAGGACACACTTGTGACTTCATGTAACCCCAAAGCCAATAATCGCACGGACTGAGGTCTGGGGACCTGGGAGGCCAAGCATGACGAAAGTGGCGGCTGAGCACACGATCATCATCAACGATGCGCGCAAGATCTTTCACGCGTCTAGCAATATTGGGTGGTTCTAATAAAACCCCATGTCATTCCAAGCATGTGTGTCAATTTTTACCTCTATCTACATTATTCTGTGGTTTATTAAGTTTTCAAATTTATACTGACTTTTTGATCACCCGGTACATTTGGCCCAGCTTAAAGTAAGGTTCTTAACACACTGAACTACCCGACTGCTGGCCAAACGCACGTATCTGTAGGTTTTTGCTCCACGTTACTCACGAATTTTAGGTTCAGTGTCATTTACTGTGTCTAATTTCTGCCGCTTTGGGTTATCAGTAATGCCCATTTGCGGACCGAGTCTACACAAAGACAGAACTCTATATTTAAGGATATTTTAATATTTTTCATCGTTTTTTACTGAATTAGATTGGCTGCCGTGTTCACATAAAATCAAAAAACCTAAATCATTCGCATTGCACTGTCACTAACTTCCCCATTCAATTTAACTTCCTGCTCTTTTCTACCTACGCTCCACTCCCTACACTGCCACATCCCCGGAGATATTCTTGCTACCTCTCGACGGGCTGTTGCGATGTATGAAGGATGCTTACAACTGACTAACATTTTTAACTTTAAATCCAAATTCGCTAAGTTTAGCCACCCAATACTACGAGGGTTGGGAATTTAATAGTGGCAACTACTCATTTACAGCTTGTAAAAAAAAGATACGTGTTTCAAAGTTTTACTGACCTTTGAAGTAGTCACTAGCATTGTGTATAACACGTTGCCAGCGATGTAGAGGTCGTAGCATACTCTTCGCAGTGCCAGTTATGGTGACAGTTCGAGCAGCGCGGTCTATTCTGCGACGAATTTGTAGCAGTTCTGAAGCGAATGCCGTGAAGTGTTTCCTTGAGTTTAGAAATAGAGTTGAACTCACGAGGGCTTAAGTCAGGGGAGTGCAGTAGGTGGTATAGCACTTGGCAGGCAGATCAGTCAAATCAGTAACAGCTTACACTGTATGTGCTTGAGAATTTTCCTGCAAAATGGTCAGGTGCTGCAGAAAGTGTCGTCACTTCTGTCTCTAAGCTGGTAGTAGGTTGTGTTCCAAAAATGAACAGCATAGAGATGTAAGTGGTGACACTCTCCAGGACGTGAACATTTTGCAGGACAATGCTCAGGCACGTACAGTGCAAGCTGTTACTGATTTGTTTGACTGCTGGGGCTGCGAAGTGCAATACCAATTGCTACACTCCCCTGACTTAAGCCCTCGTGACTTCAACTCGATTTCTAAACTCAAGAAAACACTTTACGGCATTCGCTTCAGACCTGCTACAAATTCGGCGCAAAATAGACCGCGCCGCTCGAACTTAACGCAACTGGCATTGCCGAGAGTATCCTACGACTTCCACATAGCTAGCAACGGGTTATACACAATGCTGGTGACTACTTTGAAGGTCAGTAAAACAAACATTTTGTACGAGCTGTAAATAAATAGTTGCCACTACTGAAGTTAAACCCTCGTATGATCCCACTATGAAAGAAATTGAACGTTTTGTGGAGAATCTGCTACTGAATGTTCGCTGTGGTGACATTGAGTTACCAACCAACATAGTCTTGCTACACATAATCGAATTATATCGTAGGAGGTGGTCCTGTAACTGAGCACCACTATCGATTTACAGACTATTCCACAATGCTTTTGGCTCATATAATACTACTACTACTACTACTACTACTACTACTACTACTACTAGATTAAGTATTACGCTCTGTGCTACAGCGAGGCGAGAGGAATGTTTGCATAGTAACTCATTTTTACAAATAAGTGACTACACTCAATACAGTGTTACTTTAAACTTGTACATTCGACCTCAAGCTTCATATTCTCTTATCACTTGGGATGGTCTGACTAACTGCACTTCTCAGCCATAGTTCCTTCGAGCAACAGTCTCTGGTATCAGATGAATCTTTGAACAAGGTAATCCATCTTCACGAGTAATCATCGCCACTGGAACGGCGAAAAACTGAATACCTCTCCTCTAGCAACATACAACAAATGTTTTCACTACACTACACAGAAATCACGTGGATAACAAGCGTCTTAACGTTTTCTTGTTTTAACAAATTTACAGCCGGCGCCCATGTAATCCGACTAAGACTAGGGAAAAAACACGTAATTTGAATTTTCCCTGATTTGGTGGTTTGTCTTATCATTCACGATACCGTCGAGAAAACTTTTCGAAAATAGATCCAGAACACACAGTGTACATCATCTCAGTTAAATAATAGTTAATACAGAAAAACATTGTACGTGTTGCCTATTAACATGCCGTGACAAGTAAAATATTGCATAAATATAAAACTTTTACTGACATACATGGTTATTAGTCACCAAACCATAACTAAACAGACAGCTTTGTGAACACCGTATGGTAGTCTGAACCTACTTTGCATTTCCAACAAATCGCTTGTTCACTTCAGCATACTTTCTATAGACAACCTTCAGACTACAAAAAATTTTGCAGGTAGCCGGCTTCACAATGTGCCACGGAAGGCGAACAGGGGAAATGCAACAAAGCCTAAAATCCTATGCCTTGATTCACTACCTACTTGCCCAGCTTATCAAATGAAGTTCTCATACAGGTGGTATCCCTTCACATCTTAGAACTGCAAAAACGCAGTTCTTTAAGCGTAGTAGGGGAAATTCTCTTGGGCTATTATTTCTTTATGAGCTGCAAAACAATATTAGTTTCTGGTTACCTAGCAATGACGAGGCTATACACTTCATGTAGTCCACCAGGAGCAATCTGAGCACACACGAATCCCTGAGCACGCCATCCGTGCTGCAATTTCGCACTTTTGTACATGCCATTTCTAACCTTGAATTACAGCTATGCAGATACGTCAACATTGGACAAACTAGCAATACATCTTATCGCACGACGGGACCAACAATACTGATTTAGCTGTGTGTCTGTAACGAAATGACCTTTCATTATATTTGGAGCATAATTATATTTCAGCATTAGGTTTTAGTTCCTCCATTTTACTATTAGGCTAAATGGTAATTCAAGGTAGGAGATATTACGACTAAAGGGCAGTCAATGGTGTCTGCGGCTGTTCCATTGCATGCTGCTCCTCGCGCTCCGTTATCGTAGATCGTAGCCAACCAGGTTGTAGTATATGGCAGCCAGTGACAATCGCTAAATTAATACTTTCGATGGAAAATACGAATTCAGTACTTTTTATTTAAGTGTATATTATGGATTTTGAGTTTGTTACTGATTTTCCTATTTGTTTCATTTTACGTTTGTCGGAAAATTACAGGATTTCTTTGGATGTTGGTAGGTATTCCAACGCAGCTGTTTTAATTTTTTCGTAATTTTGTATGCTGGTGACGGTTTAATTGCGAAACAAGCCTCTTAAATTTTCTGCCAGTTAATATCGAGGAAAAGGAGAGAGTATTCGGTGGTGCTACAAGGTGGAGTCACATACTTTAAGATGCAGTATTAGATAAATTGGCTTGCAAAAAGCGGGCTGACAATATTTTCAAAATCACACACTGTGTATGAAAGACGTTAATTATTGGTGAAGAGCTGCACTTTTCTGAACATACGGCTCACTGGCGAAAATATTGCCGTGAATTTTGCGTCCCGGCTTGCATAAGGAATGGTGAAATACTTTGAGGCGTTGATACTATGGTTTAAATAGTCGACTCCGTGTTTGAAAAATAAGTTTGGGAAAGTTAAACTTGCTGGGAAGTGGGTGTTCGGCGTCATTCAGAGAGGAAGTAACAAGCGTTTCTATGAAGTTTATAGATGATTGAAATATGTTCTATACATAAAAAAATCCTTGCTACTGTGAACAGCAGTTTTATCCTGCTTCTGATAGTAGAAATGCCTGCGCAATGAATACTTTATTCACTTGACTATCAGTCACGAATTAAATTTCGAACATCATACTACAGGCGCCCACATGTTAATTACGGAAGGGACATGGGGACGTATCCCACTACCAAGCGTTCTCGGTACGGAGCTAATCAGTGCAAGATGATTTTCGCTTTGAGTATACGGAAGAGGATGTGGTGAAGGTGGTGGTGTAGTGATGAGAAAAAATTGTCTAAGAAATTTACGGAAGCTATTTGCAAAGTTAATAGTCCTCACGTTTTCTTTTGGTTTCGTTTTTTCTTTCTGGTTATTACTTCAATTATAATAGAATTTTATGCCAATCTTAATATTCAAATTTTTTGCAAATATGTCGCGATTTCCGAGGTTGTGATTAGATTGGGATCTAGTAACAAAATTCAATAATTTGGAAAGTATAGCAATTTAAGAAAGAGCAATGTAACATCCGACACTTCCCCCAATTTTGTCACACGGACCTAGAAGCAGCACGCAACGGAAGAGGCGCGCACAGAAGGGCATATTCACAGATTTTCCGATAGAAATCGATTTAACCATCACCGAACACCGTTACCGTAAATCGTGGCATTCAGAAAAATGAAACAGGTAGATACAAAGATCATTCCTCGATTTAAACGATATACCATCTGATGCCAGAGCTATAATCAATTTTTTGTGCCTAATTGAAAACCGAACCACATAGCGTCATAGTTGTAATATTTATCAAACCGAACTCTTGCAGTTATCACCAGCGATAAAAATGATCCATAAAAACCGACCAGTATCTGGTGTTTGTGTGTATCCCAATACAACAAATTTAATCCCAGTAGGGAGGCTACGAACCCATCCGCGTCACCACCCACACATTCAATAACTGCGAATTGATATCAGTTAATATAATTAAGTAACTAACGGGACACCAGAGAGACGGTAGTTTTGATTTGATTTACAACATGCTGTGTAACATTTAATAAACTAAATCCTTTTAACTTACAAACGTTGATGAAAACAGGTATCAAAAAGACTAAAGTCAAGGTCAGCGCCAGCGGCACTCGCAGTATGTTTCTCTACCGCTCACAGGCTACCAAAGCCTTAGTTTCGCATTGCCAAATGGATGATACGTTCACATAACTAATGACAGTTGAGAAAAGTTTATTTCCAGCGCCGAAATTTGAACTACACTGTTGTTAGCTGTGCAGTTTTGTTCGTATATTTCTTCTGATGACAATTCCATTATGTGGAACACTCCACTGCATTGTAGTACGCTGGTGCATATCACATGGATTAATGGCTATACACCGTAAATGTAGTAGCTGTGACGGCTAAATGACAGCAAGATTGCCATCGGTGTAGGGTGGAAGCGCAGCAAAACCCCATCACTTTTCTACGTGTTCCTTTCATAACGAGTCTTTGTGTCCTGGAAGAAATTAAAAATTCGCAACATTATGCAGTTCAGGTATTTGTGGGTTGCAGGAATTTCGTAGCGACGTCTGCTTTGAATGTGCCTCAGACAATCAAATTCTGGGGAAGTCACTGTAGTGTGTGACGAGTCAGAAGCAAAGTGGACAAGAAGAAACAGATGGGTGTTTAGAGACGCGCAAACAGGCTCTTAAAATTTATTTCTTCGTGTTGTACCTCAACGACCGAATGCTGCTCTGCTGGATCTTAGTAAAGAGAACATTTTGCCAAGCATAATTAGTTTTCGTACCTATACGTGCCTGAGAGACGAGGGTTTTCAACATGTCACTGAACAATAAACTGACTTAATAGTGCATGCAGTAAGTTCAAAATGGCTCTGAGCACTATGGGACTTAACCTCTATGGTCATCAGTCATGCAGTAAGTGCTCATACCAGTTTGATATAGGTTAGATGGGATGCCATTGAATAACTGCTGCATGGGACAAGACAGTACAAAATATCTTAAAACAACCGCGGACAAAGAACTGAAGTGATTTTTGTTCTTCAAGAGGCCCTGGTTGACAATATTTCTTCCATTTTTTTGTTTCATCTGAAGTGCTTGTACCTACGCATAAGATCAATTAAAAACTAAATATTAGCCTTCACAAATATGACTTTCTCGATTTCATCACTAATTTAGAAGTTGTGGTTAGGTCACAATGTGACAGTTACACCCGCAAATGTCATTTTGCCGAATATGTCTCAAATAAACGCGGTTGTTCGGTTGAGGTCTAACACCACAGATTAATGTTGGCTGTAAAAATATTTGCCCACTTCACAGAAAGTTACGTTTCCTGATGTGGTTTATTGACAAAAGAATGTCTTAGTATGCCTTCGACCCTTGCTTCAGTGTACGTCGTCCTACTGCTCTCACTGGCTGTGAGAAACCAGTAGCTAACACCCTCTTTCGATCCCAATCGTACCACACATCGAGCGCTAATGTGCCGCATGGAACACTGGCCACTAGCCCATTAACCATAATAAATACTCTTATGTGCTGCCTGATTCTTCGCCACACTGGTGAGCACAGCTATTTTACAATTTCACGGATCGTATGTACTACCAAATTATTAATTCAGTTATATTTTTAAACTTTTAACTTTAATATTTTAACGTACAAAAATCACCATACCCTCGCAGGTACTCCGGTTGCTACGTTACTGCATTTTTTAATATTTTAATTTCATCGCGGTAACAGTGTATTAACATTAGCAGTTTTACACTGCCATATCTGATAGCACATCCATCGCCTTTACGACGTCTCAAGCGCATGTTCTATCTCCCGGCATTCGAAGATCTGTTTATAGTCGCAGAACAGGCTGTACTAATTACGAAGAAGAAACTAATGTAATGACTGAGGGCGTTTGAGCACGACACAAATAAACAAAAGTTCATACCAGTAAGGGTAATTCAAATGCACACTCTGCAACCTTACATACATTACGCTTCATTGAGTCATACGCTTCCCATGGGGAGGACATTTCCATGTCAAGATTTGACCGCAAAATGCTAGAATTAACGCAACCTGAACTACATCTAACATGAAATACACCCAATGTAAGTGATAAAGACCAGACTTTGCTACATCCGCTTTCTAACCATTAATAAATGGCAAGTGGAAGTTCGAGACGTATTGTCCAACTCGTATTAGCTATGACATACATAAAATAAATTAAAAGCTTCTGGGGCCAAGGATCCTAAACTACTGTGTAGATTCTGTTCCTCAATAGGTAGGAAATATGTACAACACACCGGCAGTTATAGTCACGTAACCATATTTCATTTGTAAAACATAATGCTCACCTGAAAATTAATATTCCTATCTCGGGTGGAAGGTTGCCCACAATATCAAACTTGGACACGGACCCCATGACGACGACAGACGCAGACTGCAAGCCGACACTGGACAGCGACCTCTGCCGCTTATACGCGCTCCCTCTGTGACGCCACAGGACCATTGCGTTGCAGTGCCACCTACTGCAAAGAAAATTAACGAAATATTGTGACGCCACATATAACACAAAGTCACATAACGAAACAATACTTCCGCTGTTGTCCGTTACACAATGCTTCCATACGAAATTTTCGACTTTCTAGTGTTCTGAAAACACCGGCAACTCAGGACCAGCTCCTTTGTTTGCTAGTGGAACTTATGCAACGGAAGGATATTTCATACCTGTCTAGGTACATGGCTTCCTGCGACTATGTAATTCCATACGGCAATATGTTGTTGTTGTTTTCAGTCCAGAGACTGGTTTGATGCAGCTCTCCATGCTACTCTATCCTGTGCAAGCTTCTTCATCTCCCAGTACCTACTGCAACCTACATCCTTCTGTATCTGTTTAGTTTATTCATCTCTTGGTCTCCCTCTACGATTTTTATCCTCCACCCTGCACTCCAATGCTAAATTTGTGATCCCTTGATGCCGCAGAATATGTCCTACCAACCGATCCCTTCTTCTTGTCAAGTTGTGCAACAAATTTCTCTTCTCCCTAGTTCCATTCAGTTCCTCCTCATTAGTTATGTGATCTATCCATCTAATCTTCAGCATTCTTCTGTAGAACCACATTTCGAAAGCTTTTATTCTCTTCTTGTCTAAACTATTTATCGTCCACATTTCACTTCCATACATGGCTACACTCCATACAAATACTTTCAGAAACGACATCCTGACACTTAAATCTATACTCGATGTTAACAAATTCCTCTTCTTCAAAAACACTTTCCTTCGCATTGCCAGCCTACATTTTATATCCTCTCTACTTCGAACATCATCAATTATTTTGTCCCCAAATAACAATACTCCTTTACTACTTTAAGCGTCTCCTTTCCTAATATAATTCCCTCAGCATCACCCGATTTAATTCGAATACATTCCATAATCGTCGTTTTGCTTTTGTTGATGTTCATCTTATATCCTACTTTCAAGACACTGTCCATTCCGTTCAGCTCCTCTTACAGGTCCTTTGCTGTCTCTGACAGAATAACAATGTCATCGGCGAACCTCAAAGTTTTTATTTCTTCTCCATGGATGTTAATTCCTACTCCAAATTTTTCTTTTGTTTCCTTTACTGCTTGCTCAATATACAGATTGAATAACATCTGGGATAGGTTACAACCCTGTCTCACTCCCTTCCCAACCACTGTTTTCCCTTTCGCGCCCCTGGACTCTTGTAACCCCCCCCCCCCTCCCCCCCCCACCCCCAACATCAACCGTGGACCATGCTGTTGGTGGGGAGGCTTGCGTGCTTCAACGATACAGATAGCCGTACCGTAAGTGCAATCAGAACGGAGGGGTATCTGTTGAGAGGCCAGACAAACGTGTGGTTCCTGAAGAGGGGCAGCTGCCTTTTCAGTAGTTGCAGGGGCAACAGTCTGGATGATTGACTGATCTGGCGTTGTAACACTAACCAAAACAACCTTGCTGTGCTGGTACTAAGAACGGCTGAAAGCAAGGGGAAACTACAGCCGTAATTTTTCCCGAGAGCATGCAGTTTTACTGTATGGTTAAATGATGATTGCGTCCTCTTGGGTAAAATATTCCGGAGGTAAAATAGTCCCCCATTCGGATCTATGGGCGGGGACTACTCGGGAGGATGTCGTTATCAGAAGAAAGAAAACTGGCATTCTACGGATCGGAACGTGGAATGTCAGTTCCCTTAATCTGGCAGGTAGGTTAGAAAATTTAAAAAGGGAAATGGATAGGCTAAAGTTAGATATAGTGGGAATTAGTGAAGTTCGATGGCAGGAGGAACAAGACTTCTGGTCAGGTGAATACAGGGTTATAAATACAAAATCAAATAGGGGTAATGCAGGAGTAGGTTTAATAATGAATAAAAATATAGGAGTGCCGGTAAGCTACTACAAAGAGCATAGTGAACGCATTATTGTGGCCAAGATAGACACGAAACCCACGCCTACTACAGTAGTACAAGTTTATATGCCAACTAGCTCTGCAGATGACGAAGAAATTGATTAAATGTATGATGAGATAAAAGAAATTATTCAGGTAGTGAAGGGAACGATAATTTAATAGTCATGGGTGACTGGAATTCGACAGTAGGAAAAGGGAGAGGTGGAAACATAGTAGGTGAATATGGATTGGGGCTAGGAAATGAAAGAGGAAGCCATCTGGTAGAATTTTGCACAGAGCATAACTTAATCATAGCTAACACTTGGTTCAAGAATCATAAAAGAAGGCTGTATACATGGAAGAACCCTGGAGATACTAAAAGGTATCAGATAGATTATATAATGGTACGACAGAGATTTAGGAACCAGGTATTATATCGTAAGACATTTACAAGGGCAGATGTGGACTCTGACCACAATCTATTGGTTATGAACTGTTGATTAAAACTGAAGAAACTGCGAAAAGGTGGGAATTTAAGGAGATGGGACCTGGATAAACTGAAAGAACCAGAGGTTGTACAGAGTTTCAGGGAGAGCATAGGGGAACAATAGACAGGAATGGGGGAAAGAAATACAGTAGAAGAAGAATGGGTAGCTTTGAGGAATGAAACAGTGACGGCAGCAGAGGATCAAGTAGGTAAAAAGAGGAGGGTTAGTAGAAATCCTTGGGTAACAGAAGAGACAATGAATTTAATTGATCAAAGGAGAAAATACAAAAATGAAGTAAATGAAGCAGGCAAAAAGGAATACAAACGTCTCAAAAATGAGATCGACAGGAAGTGCAAAATGCCTAAGCAGGCATGGCTAGAGGACTAATGTAAGGATGTAGAGGCTTATCTCACTAGGGGTAAGATAGATACAGCCTACAGGAAAATTAAAGAGACCTTTGGTGAAAGGAGAACCACTTGAATAAATATCAAGAGCTTTGATGGAAACCCAGTTCTAAGCAAAGAAGGGAAAGCAGAAAGGTGGAAGGAGTATATAGAGGTTCTATACAAGGGCGATGTTCATGAGGACAATATTATGGAAATGGAAGAGGATGTAGATGAAGATGAAATGGGAGATATGATACTGCGCGAAGAGTTTGACAGAGCACTGAAAGACCTAAGTCAAAACAAGGCCCCGTGATTAAACAACATTCCATTAGAACTACTGACAGCCTTGGGAGAGCCAGCCCTGACAAAACTCTGAGACAGGTGAAATACCCCCAGACTTCAAGACGAATATAATATTTCCAATCCCAAAGAAAGCAGCTGTTACTGATGTGAAAATTACCGAACCATCAGTTCAATAAGTCACAGCTGCAAAATACTAACGCAAATTATTTACAGACGAATGGAAAAACTGATAGAAGCCGACCTCGGGGAAGATCAGTTTGGATTCCGTAGAAATACTGGAACACGTGAGGCAATACTGACCCTACGACTTAACTTAGCGAATAGATTAAGGAAAGGCAAACCTACGTTTCTAGCATTTGTAGACTTAAAAAAGCGTTTGACAATGTTGATTGGAATACTCTCTTTCAAATTCTGAAGGTGGCAGGGGTAAAATACAGGGAGCGAAAGGCTATTAACAATTTGTACAGAAACCAGATGGCAGTTGTAACAGTCGAGGGGCATGAAAGGAAGCAGTAGTTGGGAAGGGAGTGACACAGGGTTGTAGCCTCTCCCCGATGTTATTCAATCTGTATATTGAGCAAGCAGTAAAGGAAACAAAAGAAAAATTTGGCGTAGGTATTAAAATCCAGAGAGAAGAAATAAAAACTTTGAGGTTCGCCGACGACATTATAATTCTGTCAGAGACAGGAAAGGACTTGGAAGAGCAGTTGAACGGAATGGACAGTGTCTTGAAAGTAGGATATAAGATGAACATCAACAAAAGCAAAACGACGATAATGGAATGTATTCGAATTAAATCGGGTGATGCTGAGGGAATTATATTAGGAAAGGAGACGCTTAAAGTAGTAAAGGAGTTTTGTTAATTGGGGACAAAATAATTGATGATGGTCGAAGTAGAGAGGATATAAAATGTAGACTGGCAATGGCAAGGAAAGTGTTTTTGAAGAAGAGGAATTTGTTAACATCGAGTATAGATTTAAGTGTCAGGATGTCGTTTCTGAAAGTATTTGTATGGAGTGTAGCCATGTATGGAAGTGAAATGTGGACGATAAATAGTTTAGACAAGAAGAGAATAAAAGCTTTCGAAATGTGGTTCTACAGAAGAATGCTGAAGATTAGATGGTTAGATCACATAACTAATGAGGAGGAACTGAATGGAACTGGGGAGAAGAGAAATTTGTTGCACAACTTGACAAGAAGAAGGGATCGATTGGTAGGACACGTACTGAGGCATCAAGGGATCACAAGTTTAGCATTGGAGGGCAGTGTGGAGGGTAAAAATCGTAGTGGGAGACCAAGAGATGTATACACTAAGCAGATTCAGAAGGATGTAGGTTCCAGTAGGTACTGGAAGATGAAGGAGCTTGCACAGGATAGATTAGCATGGAGAGCTGCATCAAACTCAGTCTCGGGACTGAGGACCACAACAACAACAATGACTGCTGTAACTGCCATGTGGTTTATGTACAAATTGTAAATAGCCTTTCGCTCCCTGTATTTTACCCCTGCCACCTTCAGAATTTGAAAGAGTGTATTTCAGTCAACATTGTCAAAAACTTTCTCTAAGTCTACAAATGCTAGAACCGTAGGTATGACTTTCCTTAAACTATTTTCTAAGATAAGTTCAGATGGTTCAAATGGCTTTGAGCACAATGCGACTTAACTTCCGAGGTCATCAGTCACCTAGAACTTAGAACTAATTATACCTAACTAACCTAAGGACATCACACACATCCATGCCCGAAGCAGGATTCGAACCTACGACCGTAGCGGTTGCTCGGCTACAGACTGTTGCCCCTAGAACTGCACGGCCACTGCGGCCGGCCCTAAGATAAGTCGTAGGGTCAGTATTGCCTCGCGTGTTCCAACATTTCTATAGAATCCAAACTGATCTTCCACGAGGTCGGCTTCTACCAGTTTTTCCATTCGTCTGTAAAGAATTCGTGTTAGTATTTTGCAGCCATGGCTTATTAAACTGATAGTTCGGTAATTTTCACATCTGTCAACACATGCTTTCTTTGGGATTGGAATTATTATATTCTTCTTGAAGTCTGAGGGTACTTCGCCTGTCTCATACATCTTCCTCACCAGATGGTAGAGTTTTGTCAGGACTGGCTCTCCCAAGGCCGTCAGTACGTCTAGTGGAATGTAGTCTATTCCCGGGGCCTTGTTTCGACTCAGGTCTTTCAGTGCTCTGTCAAACTCTTCATGCAGTATCATATCTCCTATTTCATCTTCATCTACATCCTCTTCCCTTTCCATAATATTGTCCACAAGTACATCGCCCTTGTATAGACCCTCTATATACTCCTTCCACCTTTCTGGTTTCCCCTCTTTGCTTAGAACTGGGTTTGCATCTGAGCTCTTGATATTCATACAAGTGGCTCTCTTTTCTCCAAAGCTCTCTTTAATTTTCCTGTAGGCTGTATCTAACTTACCCCTAGTGATATGTGCCTCTACATCCTTACATTAGTCCTCTAGCCATGCCTGCTTAGCCATTTTGCACTTCCTGTCGATCTCATTTTTGAGACGTTTATATTCCTTTTTGCCGGATTCATTTAATGCATTTTTGTATTTTCTCCTTTCATCAATTAAATTCAGTATCTCTTCTGTTACCCAAGGGTTTCTTTTAGCCCTCGTCTTTTTACCTATTTGTTCCTGTGCTGCCTTCACTATATCATTCCTCAAAGCTACCCATTCTTCTTCTACTGTATTTTTCCCCCATTCTTGTCAATCGTTCCATAATGCTCTCCCTGAAACTCTCTACAACCTCTGGTTTTGTCAGTTTATCCAGGTCCCATCTCCTTAAATTCCCAACTCTTTGCAGTGTCTTCGGTTTTAATCTATAGTTCATAAACAATAGATTGTGGTCAGAGTCCACATCTGCCCCTGGAAAAGTCTTACAATTTAAAACCTGGTTCCTAGATCGCTGTCTTACCATTATATAATCTATCTGTAACTTTTCAGTATCTCCCGGCTTCTTTCATGTATACAATCCTCTTCCATGATTCTCGAACCAAGTGTTAAGTACGATTAAGTTATGGTCTGTGCAAAATTCTACCAGGCGGCTAAATCTTTCATTCCTTACCTCCGTTCCATATTCACCTACTACGTTTACTTCTTTTCCTTTTCCTACTATCGAATTCCAGTCACCCATGACTATTAAATTTTCGTCTCCCTTCACTATCTGAATAATTTCTTTTATCTCATCATACATGTTTTCAATCTCTCAGTCATCTGCGGAGCTAGTTGGCATATAAACTTGTACTACTGTAGTAAGCGTGGACTTCGTGTCTATCTTGGCCACAATAATGCGTTCACTATGCTGTTTGTAGTAGCTTACCCGCACTCCTATATTTTTATCCATTATTAAACCTACTCCTGCAATTTGATTTTGTATTTATAACCCTGCATTCACCTGACCAGAAGTCTTGTCCCTCCTGCCACCAAACTTCACTAATTCGCACTATATCTAACTTTAGCCCATCCATTTCCCTTTTTAAATTTTCTAACCTACCAGCCCGATTAAGGGATCTGACATTCCACGCTCCGACCGGTAGAACGCCAGTTTTCTTTCTCCTGTTAACGACGTCCTCCTGAGTAGTCCCCGCTCGAAGATTCGACTCGGGGACTATTTTACCCCGGAATATTTTATCCAAGAGGTCGCCATTATCATTTAACCATACAGTAAAGCTGCATGTCCTCGGGAAAAACTACGGCTGTGATTTCCCCTTGCTTTCAGCCGTTCGCAGTACCAGCACAGCAAGGCCGTTTCGGTTAGTGTTACAATGCCAAATCAGTCAATCATCCTGACTGTTGCCCCTGCAACTATTGAAAAGGCTGCTGCCCCTCCTCGGGAACCACAAGTTTGTCTGGCTTTTCAACAGATACCCTTCTGCTGTAGTTGCACCTACGGTACGCTATCTATATCGCTGAGGCACGCAAGCCTCCCACCAACGGCAAGGTCCAAGGTTCATGGAGGGGGAGGGGGGGCGGACAATAAGTAAGATTTATTACTTCGTTTCCTTCATGCAGTACGTGACCAACAGCTCATTTACCAAGAATAACGCATTTTCTACATTCTAAGCTTTCTTAATCGCAGTTGTGGTAACTATGTTCGGTCTCTAGACTAATATTTAAAACCCGTTGTGCAACATGTTTGTAAATATAAAGCTTTCTTACTACATCTGTTTTTTGGTTGATTTGGGGGAGGGTATTACAACATCTGTACAACGGATATCGTTCACAGATGAATGAACGAATAAATAAATAAAGAAATAAATAAATAAAAATCAGATGCTCTAAAACAAATGTTAATTTATCGCATGTGGGTATCTGCTACAATTACTTTCCACGGTTTGCTATCAGAAGAATCTCTTACGTGTCGGATTACATTCCATCCTCTTATAGCGCACTCGGAAATTTCATGTTATCGTAGGTGTTTGAATACCGCAATTTCCTTATACTCCGTAACCAACAGAAGTTGGTATAGACAATGGTGGTTTACGTCATGCAGAATCTTCAATGCAGTAACTGTGTAAGATCCTTGCTGATGAATAATGAAAATTTTATAGGGTTGTCACTGACGTAAGATGCGTCAGAGGGCGGACAGAAAAGAATTCCATTCTTGGATATGACCTTGTTGAGTTGCAGGTATTAGCACAGTATTGTGTACTCCAAGCTTCGTACAGCTTCTGTCTAAGCAGCTCATAAATGTCGTTCAGTTAACCTCGGTGCACGATGCTGCTGAAGCTAAATGTTTTTAATAATTTGTGAGAGTATTATTTTTCCGTAAGGAAAGTCCTTCGTTTCAATACGTAGAAACTGGTAAAGATTTTGATTTCACTTGCAGGGCATCTCTTACTCCGTGCGTACAAACTGGTTGAAATTTTTATTTCCAGTTCATCATTAAACACGTAAAATAAGCTAAAATCATTTTTAAACATTGTATGCATTTTGGGAAACTGGAAACTGATGTTCGTAAATTTCGTGCGCAATGGGAAATCCAATGATTTCTGTATTCTAGTTAATGAACAAAACAGACATTTCATCGTTTGGACTGCTGGGTTACTTCTGCAATTAGTTACTGTTTTCGTATAAATGAATGCAAATAATACATGTTAGACTGTCGCAAGACTGGGTGTATTATGCTTCAACAGACAAAACCATTCTAGCTGTTAATACCCACGCGTACAAACATCTTCAATAACTTGGGTGATTTAATGTATATTGTACGGTTACATATTACCTATGCTCATCTGAGGTATAGCGGATGGTACAGACGTTGTGGCTTAACTAAATATTCATAGTACAGATTACCTTTCATTTCTATGTGAAATGAAGTGGTAATACAGTTAAGTTATTATCATCATTCCCCATTTATACAAGTTGTACATATCGTGCACATACTGGGCTTTCTTGTTCCAAGTCATGGTCACAAATTCAAACAAAATATTGAAAATTACACTAAAAATGTAGCAAGAAATATTTGCCGTCTTCGTCTAAAGTGTACTACAAACAAAGGGGATTTTTTTGTCAGGAATTGTTCACATTATTGGTAAATCAATATTCTTACAGAATGGCGCTATTTCCCCTTTCGTCAATTTTGGGTAGCAACATTTTCAACTAAATGTTAAGAAACATTATGAGCTTTAAATACACTAAATATATGGTTGTATAGGACGTTAGCAGGATATGCTAAATAAATAAACTATACCAGACTTTTTCCCGAGGACCACACAACACGTGAAGTTCCATAATGAAGACGATGAAGCGTCAAGAGTAGAAGTCAAGCAATTAATGAAGCGTGCAATCTCGCTAAAACTATACATTAATATAGTTTCCGTTAACAGGAGAAGGTCAGAGATTATCTTATACAAAAAATTTGTGAATTATCGCAGCCTCGCCAACAA
This sequence comes from Schistocerca cancellata, assembly GCF_023864275.1. Taxonomy (NCBI): domain Eukaryota; kingdom Metazoa; phylum Arthropoda; class Insecta; order Orthoptera; family Acrididae; genus Schistocerca; species Schistocerca cancellata. Next base: position 663,054,775 of record NC_064629.1, read on the forward strand.
CTGCTGTGACTGACATAGTTCACTCACGTCTGGTCTTTCTGTAGTTGTGGAAGCAGGTTCATAAAGACCGAGCTAACAGTGCGTTAGTTCTACGGTAGCTCGTCAACAATTAACGGTGGCCGGCCGTTGTGTCCGAGAGGTTCTAGGCTCTTCAGTCTGGAACCGCGCCACCGCTACGGTCGCAGGTTTGAATCCTGCCTCGGGCATGGATGTCTGCAGGCTTGGCAATCATGACAGAATGGATGGTGATTTCATTAATTGTCGACCTGCGACGCAGCCCAAATCCTGATTCACTCAAGTAGATTTCAAAACAAACCACACTAACACGTCTTTATCTACACTTGGCTGAGCTGTTAACAGTCGTTTCCCACTAATTACTTCCAGTGCTGTGGGTGGCGATGGTATTTTTACTGTTCCATTCCACAACACTACAGAGAGTCAGTTTCCTTTCCATGCCTGCAATAACTTAGCCACGAAGGGACGGTTGCCAAGTCAGGTAAGTGGCTTGACGAACAGCGAGGGAGAGAGGGCACACATCCCCCAAAGTGCGTCTCCCCCCCCCCCCCCCTTCCTCGTCACCCCACCCACTTCTATGCACATGAGCGAGTAACAACCGCGCATGCTAGCAGTGAGATCGCAGCGCCAGAAACCGTTCCACTGCAGCGCAGCGATAATCGCGCGCCAGTACTAAGACTGGTTCAAATGGTTCAAAAAGCTCTGAGCACTATGGGACTTAACTTCTAAGGTCATCAGTGCGCTAAAACTTATAACTACTTAAAACTAACTAATCTAAGGACATCACACACATCCATGCCCGAGGCAGGATTCGAACCTGCGACCGTAGAGGTCGCGCGGTTCCAGACTGTAGCGCCTAGAACCGCTCTGCCACCCCGGACAGCACTAGACTGGAAGCCAACCAGTATGCAGGCAGGCAGAAGAACGCAGGCAGTGTTTGCGTATGTCCTTTATGAACTAACGAAACGCAGCAGGAGGTTTTCAACACACCCAATGATTGGTTCACGGCTGTTGATAGGAACGTTCGTGTCACAGCTTATAGATTTAAGAGAAGATGAAAGTAACTTCTTTATTTTCGACTGAATGAACAGTCGTTTGTTGAATTAAAAGTAAAACAACAGCTGTAACACCACTGTTAATCTTTCCAGATATCTGTGTAGTGCCTGCACTGTAATTGATCTGCATTATCAGTACGGAATTGGACACAGAGCACTGCAGTAAGGAAGTTCGTAAACCTATTGGGAAGTCTCGCAGAGCGTGTGTCTACCGCAATTAGCAAACGAAAGATAGCTGAAAAATGCCAGGGGATTTGGAAATAATGCTATGTGAGATGACAATGAAATTTCATCAACCCAAAGAGGAAGTACACTTAACAAAGAATATTTCCACTGACTGATTTGTAGATAATGCTGGTAAAGTACCATGGCAAGACATATGTATCTAAATCTTGTTGGTAATAATCTTTGTGAACGCTGAATCAGTTTATTCTCTAATTTGAAAGAGTGTTCAATTTATATCACCACTGAGATGTGCAGTTATATATTTTTTGGCTGCAGTAGAATACAGTATTGATTACATAGGACCGGCTGAGGTAACAGTATTTATTTTAAACTATTGTGGTCAACTGAACAGTTGTTCACTCAGATGTAGGGCTCTCGCCAGGGAACAAAGAATTTGCTGCTTATAACTGTTTCAAGTTCTAAATGTCTACATTCGAACAAAAACTTCACCTCTACAACACAAACACAGAGTATTTTAACAGTGATGTTTACCTACACCATTTTTCTACTGTTCCTGTTTCGCAGCAGAAACCCTACCAAAACTTTACAATTATTTTAAACCATGCGGCTCTTTTCCTAATTCTATCACGATACTCCTTGCGAGATGTATCTCATATTTCAGAGAATCTTTGCACCCCCTTAATGAGGGGTTCCAGGTCCAAACCTGCTGCATCCAAGGCAGGCTGAAGGTAGCTGTTGCTGGGGTTGAGAACGCATGTGTACAAGGCTCGATTTAAAAGAGTGATTTATTATCGCGAGTTCGCAGCGTCATTTTCTCGCACGTTTCATCAGTGCGTGTGAAACAGTGGTGCCGAGCACACTGCGGCAGTGACGCTCCGAACACTCGCTCGCCAGCCACTGTTGCATCGCAGCGGTCTCGCCTATCACGGCAAACCAGTAGCCGTTGTAGGTGAATGGGCAGTGCCCCCACGTTCGTAATCCCAGCATCAGCTACCGCTAGCATCCTGTGGCTGGAGTCGATTTGGATGTGGAATTATTCATTGACGGGGTAAAGAAATTCCCTGCAAATATGAGTCACTTCCCGCATGGAGTATCATGATAGGATTAAAAAGAGAACCGCGTGGTTTCAAGTGTGTGCAAATGTTTGTGAGAGTTTTGCTGCGAAATCGAATGACGAAAGAAATGATGTAGTTGAACATCACGGAAACTATTTTCCGTTTATGTTCTGAAAGTGGCATTTTTGCCCGAATATGGCCGTTTAGAACTTGAAATAGCGCTCAGCAGCAAATGTTTTGCTACCTGACTCTGAATGAACCAATCTTCAGTTGACAATTAAAGTTTAAAATAAATTCTGTTACCTCATACGATTCAAAGTAACCTATGTTTTATTGTGTTGCAGCCACAAAATACATAATTGCACACATTTTGACAGCGATATAAAGTGAACAGTCTTTCACGTTTGGGATACAATCAACTCAGTATTCACTACAGTTGTTATCGACCCGATTTAGACATATTTGTCTTGCCAGGGTACTTTTCCAGCATTGTCTATGAAATAATCAGTGGAAACATTTCCTTTACTGTTAACTGACCTTCCTCCTTGCGTTGATAGGATTTCATTATCCAGATCACATAGCTTGCTTGTCAAATCCCCTTGCATTTTTCAGCCACCTTTCTTGTATGAATTACGGTGTGCACTCTTTGTGGAAGTCTTCCCACATAGCTTTACTAACTTCCCTTACTATTTCACACAGTGTTGTGTCGCCTATTGTGAATTGATAATGCATATCAATCAGAGTGCAGCCATTTCCCAGATATTTGGAAAAAGTGAGCAGTTGACATTACAGATGTTGTTTTACTGTTAATTCATCAAACGACTGTACATCCATTCGAAAATGAAGAATTTACTTTCATCCTCTTTTAAATCTATAAACAGTATTACAAACGCACCTTTCAGCAACTATGAACTAACCACTGAGTGAGTCCAAAACATCCTGTTGCGTTTTTTGATGTACTCATAAACGAAATAAGCAAACACTGCATGCTTTATTCTGCCTACATTCATACGCGTTTGCTTCCAATCTACTACTGCTGCGCGACTATCACTGCGATGTTGCCGCGTGCGCACCGAAACGATTTCTGGCTCTACGAACTGGCTGCGAACACTCGCTGCTGCTCGTGTGCATCGAGCCTAAAGTCATCGGCACATGGACCGCGCATCCGAACGTTGAGTGTTGAGCGTTCCGAGTTTCTGAGGTCATAGCGTGGAATAGCACGTTCGGGAGTCTTTCCGAACGTGCAGAGCAATTTCTAGCCTGTCAGATATTCTAAGCGTGCGTCTGAGCGTTGACCAATGAGATAGCACAACGCCACCTACGTCACATGCACGCCATTTCCCTTCAGCACAGAGCTATGAGGCGCCATATTGGCATTCAGTTGAAGCCTATATGTATATATATGCCGTTTCTGAGCACCAGGAAATTGAGAATCATTTGAAAAACCGTTGTTAATTGTATGATTCGTTGCAATAAAATAATGAGAAACATCATATGGGTGGCAACAGAATTGTTGCAACTTGTGTTTATGAAAGTATGCCATTTGAAGGGAACGACACTGTTAGGATCCACCAAAAACGCATTGTTGTTGGTACAATTTGTTATAATTAAATTTCAATCAATAACATAGGTACGATTAATAACATACTAACTTTGGTTATCCAAAATTTGTCGTCGGTTTACTGTAGTGAGTCTTTGGTTTCCCGAGCTTTGTCGACGGTGTAGCGTAGTGATTAGCGTTAGTGAAGGCGACGCCGGCACGGTAGCTCAGCGTGTTCGGTCAGAGGGCTGCTCACCCTCTGCAATAAAAAAACTGAGTAAAGGAATCAACGATCAACTTGAACGGATGTCTTGTGACGTCCGCACAGACCAAACGCCACGAACAATATGCACAAAAAAAGTCTGGTATGTCGTTGGTTCGCGTCTCGCCATATCTAAATTTTTTCCCTAACATTCGCGTTTTTAATACGTTCTGATGTTTGACTACTAGTTTAATATAGGTATATACTATAATGTTTAATGTTATGGAAATATAAGTTCACCTTTTTTTTAGGAGTGAGTCTTTTAAGTTCGTAATTCACGTGTTGCAAAGGTTCTGCTACTGGGTAGGAATAGTGATCAAGTGAAAAGGACCTTGTAAATTTGTATCGCACTGTTTGCAAAGGAACTTTTATAAGCCTCTGTCCTTACTGATTGGACATGGTGCTTTACTTTTCGTCTTAAAACATATACGTAGATACTGAAGTTTTTATTTGTGTATATTACATATAGAACAACGTGACTAGCATATGGACAATGAAGGAAATGTGCGTTTTAATAGAGCTAATGGAATTTTAAGCGCGCCTGTTTAAGTAAACAGTGTGATTTAGGAACTAGAAACATCAGGCAACTGCCGCTGCAGTGCGTTGCGATCGCGTATACCACGTTGGGGCCCTCGTACCGTATGCACAAGTCGCATCATTTCTGAGCGTTCAGCAGCACGTTGAATTCAGCACGCTCAACGTTGGCGTTCTACAGCACGGTCCGTGTGCCGACGGCTTAAGGTTGGGTTCACTCGAGCGGAATATTTGCGAATCGTCACGTGCGTGGTAAATGGACGCACTGCTAAGGCGCACTCGGTAGATGTAGTAATCCACACGGTGCGCAAGCGTGTTCCGCAGCATGCTGCGACAAATTTCAGCAACTAGGAAAACGTGGCTTCACGGAGGAACTGCCTCCGTCGCCATCTTCAGTGCGAACAGTGAATGAGCCACGCCGAGAGAGCCCACTTCAGCACGTGTCGCGCCAGGGAAGTGCTCGCCTGTGGCCGAGCTGCCAACCGGCACGAACATGTAGCCTAGCGGAGAGGTACACACGAGTACTGTCATCCTCAACAACCCCACCACTACCGCGACAGACGTCGATGAGGTGCAGCACGCTGACAGTGGGGGCCAACCAACGCCCAGCTGCCGACGCCGCGTATTGGAGTTGAAGATCACCAAAAGGTGAGTCCAACTTTGCAAACAGCTGTTGCGACGAGCGAGATGCAAGCTATGTTTGGCCAGTTGATGGCAGCAATATAAGCACGAAGGGGAGAATTAGCAAAAAATCTGGGAACCGAGAACGTCGTTTTCACGAAGAATATACTTAAGCAGAGTATTAAAACAAGTTCGAAAATAAGGACTGAAATTGAAATTTGGGAATTTGTGTTAAGTTCCTATGGGACCAAACTGCTGAGCTCATCGGTCCCTAGGCTTACACATTACCTATGAAAGGGTCCTGTAGCCACCTTTCATTGGTCCGGTAGCCATTTTCACTAGCATTTCTCTTTCTTTTCCTTGTTTCTCTTTTCTCATAACTCTCATAGTGGTGTGATTGAATGAATTTCGTTGTGTGTCACGTTGCTAGACGGTGGCGTAGTCTGCTGCAGAAAGTCTGCGATAGTCATACAGATTCAGCAGCAGTTGTACAGAATTGCCAACTCTTGTAGTGGTCAAGTAGGCAAAGAGGTTTGCGCTACTTGTGAGAAATCCACCTGCGTTAGGTTGGTGGCGTAAATGGCATCTTTGGGTTTTCCCAGCCACGAGGAGCGTGGAAGAGGCTGGAGAAGAAAAAGGGGCCAGTCTGCCGCCGGTACGGGAAGCGTCCACAGCTGTGCTCCAGTCGAAGAAGGCTGAGTTAAGACTGACCGCGTGGCGCGCTGTTACTCGGCGAGAGGAGAGCTGTTAGCTTTTGTTCTCGCTTTTTAACTCTGAAAGATTGCTTTGCCTTGTCGCAGCAAGGAATGCAAAACTTTGGCAGATTTTTCTTTTAGAAAATTTCAATAGCAGGCTTGGATCCGCCGGAAGACCGCCACACAAAGGTGTCGATAAGAAGTGAGCACTCGCTCCTGTATGAATGTCTGTTTGCCTTCAGCTGTGCCTGTATAAGCTTTTATTTTCCTAAATATAAATATCTTTGCCTTCTAGTAAAATTTCCTAGCTTAATGTATCTTTCGTCTGTGGGGAGCCAACCACGTGGTTGAACATTAGAGTTTGTTGGCCTATCGTCATCACTAACTGTCCGATCTCATGTTCGTTTTAAAGAATGTTAACTGTTCATGATTGTGTGATGTGATATTGTTGCAACTTGCCCACGATACCTAGAAATTGCGTCTCCACAAACCACGTGGTCACGGGGGTGTACTGCGAAACGTATACCGTTTCACGAGTTATTGCGATCAGTTATCAGGCAACAGCAGTTGTATGAATGATTCACACCATTGATTTTAGGTGTAGATTATAACGGTGAATGTATCGATGCTTTTCTTTAATGTTTTAGGAATTATCAGGAATTGTGTACATGCCTCACATACATGTCTTAGGAATAAATGATTTTATCTACAATTTTCTCTTGTGTTCCGAGGTTACGTTTTTGCACCTAAGCCACTCACCTCTTGGCTTTCCCGTTAGCACATCCAACGCGTTTCCTTACGCACAGGTTCAGTGATTAGTTTCCCCTTCTATTTTAAAACAAATGCTTTACATTAAGCCTTATTTTTCAGGTGTGTTGCTGGGAGCTGATCTTATGCCCAGCGTTGATGCATTTTCTACTTTATTTCAAATGTTTGATTCTCGTCAACAGTGCACGGGCAATACTATTAAATACATCGCATACCCCATGAGCGATATCACGACGTATACATTTTTATGAGTTTCTGGACTGTGATCAAATTAATTTATTTTCCGTCTCGGCCAAACCTTTGATTAGTTGTATGGTTAGAGTCAGTAGCGATCCTAATCTTAACGTAATAACCCGTAGAAACAGGTTAGTTACACCTAATCTAACTTAAACTAACTTACGCTAAGGACAACACACACACACACACACACACACACACACACACACACACACACACACACGCCCAAGGGAGAACTCGAACCTCCGACGGGTAAAGCCGCGCGAACCGTGGCGCCTTTCGACCGGGTGGCCACCCCGCGCGACACTGAAATATAGCAGTATATGGAGGCAGTTAACAATTCGTCCTCTGCGGTTCTTTAAAGACATAGGTATGAACTCTCCAACCGCTGTGCAAGGTGTTGTTGTATGTTAACCGGAGACCTAAAAACGACGGCGCGGGATTAGCCGAGCGGTCGGGGGCGCTGCAGTCATGGACTGTGCGGCTGGTCCCAGCGGAGGTTAGAGTCCTCCCTCGGGCATGGGTGTGTATGTTTGTCCTTAGGGTAATTTAGGATACGTAGTGTGTGAGCTTAGGGACTGATGACCTTAGCAGTTGTCCCATAAGATTTCACACACATTTGAACATTTGAACCTAGAAACGACGAAGAGGCTCCGTCCCCGCCGCAGCCGCAGTGGTCCACAACCCCACGAAGAAATATTATGGGACTTAACTGCTAAGGTCATTAGTCCCTAAGCTTCACACTACTTAACCTAAATTATCCTAAAGACAAACACACACACACCCATGCCCGAGGCAGGGCTCGAACCTCCGCCGGGATCAGCCGCACAGTCCATGACGGCAGTGCCTTAGACCGCTCGGCTAATTCCGTGCGGCCACGAAGACTACCGCAGTCCAATTCACCCCTCCGCCGCACCACACGGAACCCAGGGTTATTGTGCGCAGTGGTCCACAACCCCCCCCCCCCCCCCCCCCCCCCCGCCAGGAAACGTCTCACACCAGACGAGTGTAACCACTATGTTTGCGTGGTAGAGTAATGGTATTGTACGCGTATGTGGAGAACTTGTTTGCGCAGCAATAGCCGGCATAGTGTAGCTGAGGCGGCGTAAGGGGAACCAGCCCGCATTCACCGAGGCAGATGGAAAACCGCCTAAAAACCATCCACAGACAGGCCGGCTCACCGGACTTCGACACAAGTCCGCCGGGCGGATTCGTGCCGGGGACCAGGCGCTCCTTCCCGCTCCGGAAAGCCGTGCGTTAGACCTCTCGGCCACTCGGGCGGGCTATGCAGAGGGTAAGCGGTGCTCTAGCAAAGGCTGTGCCAACAGGAGGCGCGTATCTGAGCCGTCGATGATGCTGACGCACCACGCAGCAGGAACCTGTAGACGGCGCCCAGAGAGCGCAACCACAGGCAGGCACTCAACCGTTACATTATAGAGTATTCTATTACGCTTTTCACATACATGGGACATGTTACCTTACACTGCCACATGACAAATGGAACAACATCAGCGTACACAGACCACAGGTAGATTAAAATGGTAGACCACACTTAGTTGCATAAAATTCACTACACCTATTTGTAATGGAATCGGCCAATAAACACAATCACGATTAGAACACTTGTGATATGATGAACTCAAAATTAAGATTTATTAAACTTAACTATCAAAATTTACTCGATGTGGTTTTCAGTTTATTCAACGAATCATATGGCTGCAATACCATCCTATCAACTAACATGCGCACTCTACAGCACAAAATAAAACAAAAATTGGGCAACTGTAGATAAAACGGCAGAAAAATCGGACCATTTGGCAATAGCAGCATAAAAACTTGGCCAGGACGTGACATCAGAGAGGCGAAGTTGGTCACTGATTCAGTAAATGCGAGATATCCGATGCTCACTCTGTATTCAACTTTTTGCCATGTACTTAGGATTGCTTACTTTACGACACAGATTAAGGACCTGACTGAATGTTTAAATCACAGCATCAGCATCTGGATTCCAATAAATGTGCTGCACAGAGGCTATAAGACGTCCAAGAATGTGCTTATCACAGGTCACTAGCTACCATTTAGACCAACTAAGAATGGATGACCAATTTTGCAAAAAAGTTGTTTTTTTTATTTTGTTGCGCCGCTCATAATCGTCTTCTGACACTGGATATCATTACGTCTCAGGTTTTGGGACGCCAGTTAAAGCCGAAAAATCGTTCCTGTTGCAAATGACTGTGTAACAATGTGTGCAACTTCAGAAAATTTACTATTTGGACCACCAATTTCAGCCTGAAAATTTAGCACAAAATGTTTCTTTATTACAGAACAATAAATTTTGTACAATCTGTCTCTCGATCATTGTAATTTATTCCTGTTTCATAGTCAATTAAACCTTTAAATTCCTTCTGAATAGCGCTGTAATGTCATTTCACAGCAAATGTGCGGTACATGTAGATTATGCTACTCCATAACAGATATAAAGAATTGTTTTGTCCATCTCCCTAACTGTGTGGTCGGCGTTGCTGGATGTCAACCGAAGGGGCCCAGGTTCGTTTCCCAGTTGGGTTGTAAATTTTTTACCGCTCAGAGACTGGCTGTTATGTTGTCCTTATCATCGTTTCTTTCTTCACCGACACGCTAATTGCCTAAATGGCGTCACCAGACCGGCTGGCACCCTGCGATGAAGCCGCCACATGACTGAGAGAGAGAGAGAGTCATTTTTAAAGGCTTTTGATGGTATAACGCTGGACTGCTTCTTATTATGCAATCAGACACTGGACCAGTAAACTTCCTTTATGCAAATAGTGAAGGATAAATATCATTGACTCCACGAATCTGCCGAAATAAACAATGTCGTGTGCGCCGAAAAATGTCGTGCCGCACTGTTTAAGGAATGTTGGGCTGTACCGAGAACTTTCGAGAAGGATCGAGCAAAGCCGAGACAGGCTGAGCCTCGGACCGTAAGTGTGCAGCACATCATGCACATGCAGTTTTGCACACTGTTGCCGACCCTGACTTACAGCGTACGTCTGAACTGTAGGAACAGTCTAGGAAACTTCGTGTGCATTTCATGACCCCATCGTGGGCACTTGACCCGATAAAGCCATTCATTGCCCCGTCGTGGGCACTTGACCCGATAAAGCCAGTCAGATTCCCTATTTGTCTGTACACATATATCGCGTCTGCTAATTCCATAGCTGAGTTCAACACTGATCCAACAAGTCTGATCGACTGCATGCTACTACTTGTATACATAAACTGCACCATTATCATTATCCTCATAAACATCTGCTGTAAATTTCAGATCAACATGTATTGCAACAGTCACCGGCATTGCCACATTGGTAACACCCGTTCCCTTCAGATCATCGAAGTTGCGCTCTGTCGAGCTTGACTAGCACTTGGATGGTTCACCGTCCGGACTACCGAGCGCTGTTGCCAAGCAGCGTGCTCTCAACCCTTGTGAGGCAAATTGGCCGAGAAGTAGCGGCTCTGGGCACGTAAACAGCCAACGGCCGGGAGAGCGGTGTGCTGACCTCACGCCCCTCCATATCCGTATTCAGTGCTGACATGACGGTTGGTCAGAACCGTTGGGTCGTTCGAGACCTGTATGGAAGGAGTTTAGTTTAGTTTAGTTTAATATGTCCTGCAAGATCTCGTGCTTTTGCTGAAAGGAATCTTCCTTTAATTCAAACGAGAGACACAAATAAAAGATACTACAATACGAGTTTGACATCATGTGGACATCGAAACACTTAATGTTGCAGAATTGAATTTCAACTACATTAAATGGTTCAAATACCACAACTTTGTGACTAAGTACTCTTTGGCCATTGTCAGTGGAATGACCGCTGGCTGGCTGCTGGTACGCCGTTATATACTCCATCGGCTGGATGTTGCGTCACCAGTGCCCACGATATCTCCAAACACAACTCAAAACTACATCAAACAAAGTGGTTTAGTGAATATAAGGGTTGGCTTTAAAAACTACCAATGTGTGTTTACAGGAACTTTTGCGGGAAACATTTGGAAGTAGTACACTTGTTTGGTACTGTGGCTTAGAGAGGAATCTGTACCACCATTGGATGCTAAAGAAGCTTGGAATGGTAAAAAATGACAGCAGAAATATCTTTACACATTTACACACATAATATGGATGAAAATATGGAAAATGCGGTATATGGGAAAATTATGGGAATATACACTACTGGAGATTAAAATTGCGACACCAAGAAGAAATGCAGATGATGAACGGGTATTCATTGGACAAATATATTATACTAGAACTAAGATGTGGTTACATTTTCACGCAATTTGGGTGCATAGATCCTGAGAAATCAATGCCCAGAACAACCACGTCTGGCCATAATAACGGCCTTGACACGCCTGGGCATTGAGTCAAACAGAGCTTGGATGGCGTGTATAGGTACAGCTGCCCACGCACCTTCAACAAGATACCACAGTTCATCATGAGTAGTGAGTGGCGTATTGTGACGAGCCAGTTGCTCGGCCACCATTGACCAGACGTTTTCAATTGGTGAGAGATCTGGAGAATGTGCTGGCCAGGGCAGCAGTCGAACATTTTATGTCCAGAAAGGCCCGTACAGGACCTGCAACATGCGGTCGTGCATTATCCTGCTGAAATGTAGGGTTTCGCAGGGATCGAATGAAGGGTAGAGCCACGGGTCGTAACACATCTGAAATGTAACGTCCACTGTTCGAAGTGCCGTCAATGCGAACAAGAGGTGACCGAGACGTGTAACCAATGGCACCCCATACCATCACGCCGGGTGATACGCCAGTATGGAGATGACGAATACACGCTTCCAATGTGCGTTCACCGCGATGTCGGCAAACACGGATGCGACCATCATGATTCTGTAAACAGAACCTGGATTCATCCGTAAAAATGACGTTTTGCCATTCGTGCACCCAGGTTGGTCGTTGAGTACACCATCGCAGGCGCTCCTGTGTGTGATGCAGCGTCAAGGGTAACCGCAGCCATGGTCTCCGAGCTGATAGTCCATGCAAACGTCATCTAACTGTTCGTGCAGATGGTTGTTGTCTTGCAAACGTCCCCATCTGCTGACTCAGGGATCGAGACGTGGCTGCACGATCCGTTACAGCCATGCGCATAAGATGCCTGTCATCTCGACTGTTAGTGATACGAGGCCGTTGGGATCCAGCACGGCGTTCCGTATTACCCTCCTGAACCCACCGATTCCATATTCTGCTAACAGTCATTGGATCTCGACCAACCCGAGCACCAATGTCGCGATACGATAAACCGAAATCGCGATAGGCTACAAACCGACCTTTATCAAAGTCCGAAACGTGATGGTACGCATTTCTCATCCTTACACGAAGCATCACAACAACGTTTCACCACGCGACGCCGGTCAACTGCTGTTTGTGTATGAGAAATCGGTTGGAAACTATCCTCATGTCAGCACGTTGTAGGTGTCGCCACCGACGGCAACCTCGTGTGAATGCTCTGAAAAGCTTATCATTTGCATATCACAGCATCTTCTCCCTGTCGGTTAAATTTCGCGTCTGTAGCACATCATCTTCGTGGTGTTGCAATTTTAATGGCCAGTAGTGTATTTAAAGTATAGGGAAGAAATGAGCTAATATGGATACGAAAATGGCAATATGGAATATCTGTATTTATACATTCGGAGTAATCGAAATCTGTTTTTTGAGCACTAGATATACAAACTTAGAACAAAGTGTTATACAGAAGGAGTATTCAGGTTTTGTGGTAGAACCTGTAAGACTTTACTGTATCCACATGATACTATACATAAGAGTGTGGTACCAACCTAGTGACGTATTACAGATGGTAACGGAATACCAAGTTTCCATCTGACACCAGTAGCAGTCACGCGGGATTTGGCGGACCCAATAGTGCACGCCGACTGAGCCACACCTCCAGCAACTATAGAGTACAGGTGCCTTCTGCCCCCACAATATAGGATGGCAGCTGCTCATTCCACTTGCACTTCGAATGTCATTACTATGACTCCATCCCTTGTGCTTAGTGCAGTGAGCATCATCCTAGTTGCTGTTGTATGAGCTGGACGTTAATTGTTTGCTGCACTATATGTAATGAGACCTCATTCGGTTGAAGCAATACGAGGTAAGTAAATCCTTTGCTTGTTGTTTTAACTTGTTCACTCTTCATTTCTGCTCGTGTCCAAATTTCCTGCAATGATAGTTGTCGCACCACTCTGTAGCCCACTTCTCCTTAATGTTGTCTACATAGTCATATAGGACAGAGAGATGACTCGATTTATATGCATAAAGAGGTACAGTGTAGAGACCAAAGTGCCATATTCCCCCTACATGTGGACATTAATGCATCAACATTAAGCATATTGAAAAAAATAGCTGGCACATTCGCAGATTCTAAAGTCATTCCCTTGGCAGGCCTGCCATATCGTATCACTCGCAACCGCTCCAGCTTAATCAGACTGATATATGTTAAAATAAGTCTTCCAATAGAATACTGTAACAATTTCAAGTGGATGATACGTGTTTAATCCATAAGTGCCACACTATCAAAAAATTGGAGATACATATTTGAGGCTCTGTCTACACCGTATGATTGTTCGTAAAGCATTTACTGCATATGGCTAGATTGCGTTTAGAGGAAAGGATCTAATGCTTCTTCTCGCGTTTTAGGTATCATGAGGGGCTAAACAATACATCTACATTCGAGCAGCAAAGGAGGCTCTTACAGAGGACAGTAAAAGGAAGAATAGCCTACTATTCATTCCTGAGCACCTGGGTGAAGCGAGCTAGTTGAAAGTTCTTTTCTATAGAATAAGGAGAAATAATGTAGATACATACGAGTTGACGTTTGACTTGTGAACAATTAAGCATTCCAGACAATCAGGACAAAGAATATGTTAGAAACTATTATATGTCTCTCTACAGTTTCAGATATATAATGTAAAAATCGATTACATAAACTATCAATCTGATTTTTTCCATTATAAACGTTTTTTTTAAAGCCTGCGACTGTGAAAACAACGGGTTTGTTTATAAATAACTTTCTGCTACCAATCACGACTTTCTTTTATTTATGTTTTATACGGTGCGTTTCGGGACATTATTCCCATTTTCAAGTGTTTATTTCTTAGTACTATGCCATTTTTTCGTGTTGTTTTCGATGTGTGAGGTTCTGCTTTGTTTTGCTGACTTTACTGCAATACATAAAACACGCGCAATTTTTAGTTAGTCGTCGATTTTTATATGTAGTTAGTGGCGAAATTTGGAAAAAGTTGTACTTAGTTTTCTTATGGACCAATTGTGCAGAGTCTCACAGAAAGTGAATCGTTGAATTTTTTCAGATGCTTTGACAACATACTTAAATAAAAGTAGTAATACACAAAAAATAGTATGATGTTAGTTGAAGAACTAGAAGAGAAAAATCTCCCCAAAGATGCTCAGTTTCTATCTCTTTACATTACCAAGCTTTACTCTTTAATGTACCCATACAAGAGGCTGTAACAGTAACCCAAAAGAACGTTATGAAACATAAGAAACTTGCGTACTCAGAGATCATTGAATTTATGGAACTCCTGCAGCTAACTCTAAGTTACAACTACTTTACCATTAATGGCAACATTTACAGGCAATCAGATTGCTTAGCAATGGGATCATCGATATCTGGTACCATAGCTGACATACACATGAATCACTTCGAACAAAAATTATTTAGCAGCCGAGAAACCTGTCTAAAGATGATTGAATTTTATAGGATATACGTAGATGACACACTACTGTTAGTGAAAGGGGATGCCACAGACATCACAGACATTCTGAACTGCTTCAGTAATCTACATGAGAAAATTACATTTACAGCGGAACATGAACAAAACAAAAGCATCAATTACCTGGACCTACATATTCCAAGAAACAATAACACTTGCACATTCGAGATTTACAGGAAAAATACAATGTCCGACACCACAATCCCTGCAACCTCATGTCACCCAGACATTCATAAACAGTCAGCATACAGATCAGTGCTACATAGGGCAACTAAAATACCTATGAACTAGGAAAACATGCAGCAAGACATAAATATAGTGAAACAGATTGCACTTGCTAATGGTTATACTGCTTCCATGGTTGACATAGTCCTAAATAAAGTGAAGAAAGATCCAAACACAAAGTGCACAACAGAAGAAAAAGTCAAAAGCAAATGTATATCTAGCATCCCACACATTGGCAATATATCGCAGAAGATTGCAAATATTCTCAAAAATCCCCAAATAAAAGTTTCTACAGCAAATAAGCTACAATAAATATTGATATATAATATAAAGTGTAAACATGACCCATACTCTGGACTCTGGAATATACAAAGTAACGTGCCAGGAATGCTCCATGTTCTACCTAGGACAAACAGGCCGAAATTTCAACACCAGGTTCACAGAGCATATTAAATACTGGAGACCCATTTGGAAAAGTAAAGCAAAATGTCCAAGTACTGCACCGCCTAATAAAGGACATGAAATGGATTTGATAGAAGAACTGGAGATGCATACACATTACAAAAAATATGAAGACAAAATGCTAAACGGAAGACTAGAAATTGAACCGGTGGATTTCTTCAGATACTTCGACAATAAACTTAAATAAATGTAGTAACACATAGAAATAAACACCATTGTAAAATAGATGTAAGCAAATTGTAACCCATATTGTGAAGTTACATACCTTCTGTACAAAAGCATATCTGTGGAGGACCTGTCACATTATCTCTGTCAAATACATCTAAAAACATCTTTGTAACTGTTTATTCATGTAAGTTATTTCCGATGTGTACTGCGCACTGAAAGTTGTGAGTGATGTTTAACATGTGTGAGACTGCACAAATGGACCATAAGAAAACTGTATGTACAAGTTCTTCCAAATTTCGCCACTAACTACATATAAAAATCGCTAACTAACTAAAAATTGCACGCTTTATGTAGTGCAGTAAAGTCAACAAAACAGAGCAGAAACACACACATCGAAAACATTACGAAAAAATGGCACAGAACAAACAAATACATACTTGAAAATGGGGATCATTTCCCGAAACGCGTAGTGTAAAACATAAATCAAAGAAAATAGTGACTGGTAGCAAAAGTTGTTTATAAACAAACCCACAAACTATCAAACAGCGGTACCACCAGTCACACTGTGAACTACCTCTCGGTGGACTTCTGTTTTACACATCTGATTCTGTTGCTCTGCTGAATGATTAGCTATTAGTGTGCCTTGTATATATGGCGTTGAAGAGTGCAGCTTTTTTGTTAATGGACTATTTGTTTATGGCGCGAGGCAGTACTACACGGAAATAATAGTTGGCGAAAAATATTTATCACAACTCAGGACATTCTTCTTCACCATCAAGATTCTTTTGTCATGGAGGATGCACGTAGTTAAAACCATTGAGGCTAGATTCACGTTCTAAAGTATAATCACTGGCTGATAACGATGAATCACAAAATTTGGAAATTTGTGGTAAGCTCTTATGAGACCAAACTGCTGACATCACCGGTTCTTAAGCTTGCACATTATTTAATCTAATTTAAACTAACTTACGCTAAGGACGACACGCACACCCATGCCCGAGGGAGGACTCGAACCACCGACGGCCAGAGTCGTGAGGACCGTGACTAAACGCCCTAGACCGCGCGGCTACCGCGCGCGGCATGAATCACGATGTTTCACACTTATAAGTACAGAATATAGACGGTGAGAGAGTGGATCATTACGGTGCTTAGGAATTAAACGTTTGTTACCTGCTAATGTTGCTGTGCTAGACACCAAAGTAAGACCTGTTACCAGAAACTGACACTTCCGGGAAATTATGGGTAATACACACATCAAAAAAAAAGTTTTGCATCACCTCGGTTCCGAGAGTTCCGGAACCTGTACAGAAAATTGGAATAGAGATCAACATAAATATCATTTCTGAACTTTCTATTGCTCATGAAAACCACACATTGCATGTTGTATCACCATACAGCGACACCTTTAGAGGTGGTGGTTCAGATTGCTGTACACACCGGTACGTCTAATAACCAGTAGCACATCCTCTTGCATTGATGCATGCCTGTATCCGTAGTGGCATACTATCCACAAATTCATCAAGGCATTGTTGGTCCAGATTGTCCCACTCCTCAACGGCGATTCGGCGTAGATCCCTCAGAGTGGTTGATTTGTCACGACGTCCATAAACAGCCCTTTTCATTCTATCCCAGGCATGTTCGATAGGGTTCATGTCTGGAGAACATGCTGGCCACTATAGTCGAGCGATGTTGTTATCCTGAAGGGAGTCATTCACAATATTTACACCATGGGGACGCGAACTATCGTCCATGAAGACGAATGCCTCGCCAATATGCTGCCGATATGGTTGCGCTATTGGTCGAGAGATGGCATTCACGTATCGTATACCTGTTACGGCGCCTTTCATGACCACCAGCGACGTACGTCGGCCTCCATAACGCCACCCCAAAACTGCAGGGAACCTCCATCTTGCTGCACTCGCTGGACAGTGTGTCTAAGGCGTTCAGCCTGACCGGGTTGTCCCCAAACACGTCTCCGACGATTATCTGGTTGAAGGCATGTGCGACACCCTTTGGTGAAGAGAACGTGATGTCAATCCTGAGCGATCCATTCGGCATGTTGTTGGGCCCATCTTTACCGCTCTGCATGGTGTCGTGCTTGCAAAGATGTACTTCGCCATGGACGCAGGGAGTGAAGTTGCGCATCATGCAGCCTATTGTGCACAATTTGAGTCGCAACATGACGTCCTGTGGCTGCACGAACAGCATTATTCAACATGGTGGCGTTGCTCTCAGGGTCCTCCGAGCCATAATCCATAGGTAGCAGTCATCCACTGCAGCAGCAGCCCTTGGGCGGCCTGAGTGAGGCATGTCATCGACAGTTCCTGACTTTCTGTATCTCCTCGATGTCCGAACAACATCGCTTTGGTTCACACCGAGACTCCTTGACACTTCCGTTGTTGAGAACCCTTCCTGGCAGAAAGTAACAATGCGGACGCGATCGAACCTTTGTATTGACCGTCTAGACATGGTTGAACTACAGACAACACGAGCCGTGTACCTCCTTCCTGGTGGAATGACTGAAACTGATCGGCTGTCGGACCCCCTCTGTCTAATAGGCGCTGCTCATACCTGGTTGTTTACATCTTTGGGCGGATGTAGTGACATCTCTGAACAGTCAAAGGGACTGCGTCTGTGATACAATATCCACATTCAACGTCTGCCTTCAGGAGTTCTGGGAACTGGGGTGATGCAAAACTTTTTTTGATGTGTGTATGTTGGTTTATCGCCAAAACTAGCAGAAAATTGCTTTTGGCGAAGCGTGGATTACGTGGCTGCCTTCGAAAAACTTCACCAGTTAATCAACAATTTCTGCATGTGGGATCATAATCTGCGAAAATGATGGAGATGCGTTTGCGTTTGCCATTTGTATCGCTTTATTATACAAGGTTCAATATACCTGTCAAGTTAAGATATGAGCGTGAATTTAATACCTCTAACATTCTTCCTGGGGGCCGCTGCTTTAGAAGAGTTATGTGTCAGGGGGAGGTTTACTGCTGCAAAAATCAGGAGGAGTATGTTGCGTGTAATATATTACTTTCTCCCTTTTGCTTCTCGCGAAAACTAGCAGAGGATTGCTCACCGACAGTCAGTCTTTCCATGTGCATGGAGCATTAACGTGAATTAAACGTCAGGTATACTCTCAACCACATACCGTAACATGGTATGTGGGTATTACGAATCTTATTTCTCCATGTAGTCCCATAGACCATGGGATCGTACCTGAAAGCCATTGCACTTCGAATATCGTTTAAGTTCTTAATGAAACATATGTAGGTGACGCAGAGGAGACGAGTGTGGCTATGTCATAGGCCAACGTTAACCTGCATTTTCTATGGTTCAAGTGGCTGGTCTGCTGCACCAGCTTTGTCGATATAAAATGCAATACTTGGCTGAGATTTATCAACAAAATGGATGTGTGTAACTACCTAACAAGGAATCCCTTGAGCGCTAGGTCGCAAGTTCAATCTCTGGTAAGGCTTATTTGAAAGTGTTGTGTTAACAATTACGTCAGGAAAAATATTTGCTGCTAAAAACTCACCATGTGCATCAGGAGAGCAACTGAAAATGAGCGTCTGGGAGGTGCAGAGATCAATCTTCTATGGGATGTATGTAGAGGGTTATTACAAATGATTGAAGCGATTTCACAGCTCTACAATAACTTTATTATTTGAGATATTTTCACAATGCTTTGCACACACATACAAAACCTTAAAAAGTTTTTTTAGGCATTCGCAAATGTTCGATATGTGCCCCTTTAGTGATTCGGCAGACATCAAGCCGATAATCAAGTTCCTCCCATACTCGGCGCAGCATGTCCCCATCAATGGGTTCGAAAGCATCGTTGATGCGAGCTCGCAGTTCTGGCACGTTTCTTGGTAGAGGAGGTTTAAACACAATCTTTCACATAACCCCACAGAAAGAAATCGCATGGGGTTAAGTCGGGAGAGCGTGGAGGCCATGACATGAATTGCTGATCATGATCTCCACCACGACCGATCCATCGGTTTTCCAATCTCCTGTTTAAGAAATGCCGAACATCATGATGGAACTGCGGTGGAGCACCATGCTGTTGAAAGATGAAGTCGGCGCTGTCGGTCTCCAGTTGTGGCATAAGCCAATTTTCCAGCATGTCCAGATACACGTGTCCTGTAACGTTTTTTTCGCAGAAGAAAAAGGGGCATTAAACTTTAAACCGTGAGATTGCACAAAACACGTTAACTTTTGGTGAATTGCGAATTTGCTGCGCGAATGCTTGAGGATTCTCTACCGCCCAGATTCGCACATTGTGTCCGTTCACTTCACCATTAAGAAAAAATGTTGCTTCAACACTGAAAACAAGTTTCGCACTGAACGCATCCTCTTCCATGAGCTGTCGCAACCGCGCCGAATATTCAAAGCGTTTGACTTTTTCATTGGGTGTCAGGGCTTGTAGCAATTGTAAACGGTAAGGCTTCTGCTTTAGCCTTTTCCGTAAGATTTTCCAAACCGTCGGCTGTGGTACGTTTAGCTCCCTGCTTGCTTTATTCGTCGACTTCCGCGGTCTACGCGTGAAACTTGCCTGCACGCGTTCAACCGTTTCTTCGCTCATTGCAGGCCGACCCGTTGATTTGCCCTTACAGAAGCATCCAGAAGCTTTAAACTGCGCATACCATCGCCGAATGGAGTTAGCAGTTGGTGGATCTTTGTTGAACTTCGTCCTGAAGTGTCGTTGTACTGATATGACTGACTGACGTGAGTGCATTTCAAGCACGACATACGCTTTCTCGGCTCCTGTCGCCATTTTGTCTCACTGCGCTCTCGAGCGCTCTGGCGGCAGAAACCTGAAGTGCGGCTTCAGCCGAACAAAACTTTATGAGTTTTTCTACGTATCTGTACTGTGTCGTGACCATATGTCAATGAATGGAGCTACAGTGAATTTATGAAATCGCTTCAATCATTTGTAATAGCCCTGTACTATACTTCATAAAATGAACATCGTCGACTTTCAGAAATTTTCAAAACAAACGATTAACTTGCAACCTGAACAACGGTGCACCACGGTGATCCCAAAATTTCACATCATCAAGATCGAAGTCGAACTCCTTGGGAGCTGCAAACCGTGCAGGACCTTCAGCTAGATATCCACTCTTAAAGAATGCATATAGAGTCATAGTGGTGTAGTGTGGTTAAACAGATGGACTGTGATGGCATGCAACCAAGTGCGAAACAGTCTCTTGGCCAAGTGCGAAACAGTCTGTTGTGAAGCCTATCTTGAAACTAGCTCTCCTTCAAGGCGTAGCTGCAGATAGTGCGATAGTATGCTTCATAGGCACAGAAAAACAGTAAATTCAGAGGCTGAATTTTTGCGGTTGTACCAGGTAGTATGAATTGCAATATCACATTCTATTCAAGAGGGATAGTTTGTTCTAAAGGAGTATGATTTTTATATGTAGATCAAGAATAAAACAAAAGCAAGTTATTTGAATAGCTATTGACCTAAAGCAGTGCTCATACCACAGTTGCAGTTCTCTTACGCCCATTTTCCTATTCTTGTTTGTTGTGTAATAAATATTCCGTACTGCCCTTGCAATATCACGCACACGAGAAAAATCGAAGGGGCAGAGCACCTCCATCTTCTCGCAGCACAGTAAATAACTTTTCAGCCCATTTACCATCTATATTAACAGTCGGCATAATTGTATATGAATGCGTTAAAGCGTAGATGTTACTTGATCTTGATATAACTGTCTTGGTACCTCTAATTTCCAGGGTTCCTGTAATATGCATTTGTTTTTCAAATCCTGATTGGTCGGAGCTGAAAACAAATTCCTCGCTGAACGATGGGATATGTTTCTTTACCTCTTCTACAAATTTCAGGGCCGATATCGCAGTTTGCTGTGCATCGTCAAGTAGACGTTCTGTTTGAAATTTCGCTATCTCACGGCTTCAAATTCTTTAGCACTGTTTGAAGTTACTTAACCATCCACTGGTTCTCTTGAAATCACTGAAATCTATGCTGCGCGCAATTTGATGTGCATAACGTAGTAGTTCACTATCATGCAAATGTGTCCTGTGAATTGTATCGAGCATCCTTGAGACACGAAAACGCCAGTTTCGGTAACAAGTGCGCCTTGTTCTCCCTTGAATATCCATGGTTTTGCTTATTAGTTATACGATCACATTGCTCCGGACTTATTCGAAATCTATTCATAACTGTTTTTTTACTACGCTACAGATGATCTTCGATGTACGTAATTATGTTTAGCATCCGCTCCTTGCAAAACAATTGTGCGATACTATATTTCACTGGAGACGGAATTTGTGGCTCTCTGTCCAACAAGGATGGTGAAATACATAACTCGATACCTACTTCAGTATCACTTCCACCTGTTAAGCACATATCGTCATCATTGTACTTCTCATGTACATTGTCCGCACAGTCGAGCGTATACAACACCACACATTTTAGTGACTCACCTTGCAGAAACGCTAATATTTCATCTGCCAATTCTTTCTCTCTCTGCGAAATTCCTTGTGTTCCGTTCTCACAAAATGTCAACTTCGGCAACTGTTGTAGTTATAATGCAACGTTTGCTTTGTTTAACGTTTCCTTTGCTCTGCTTTATATCAACACCACTAGCACTGTAGCACTGCTGTGAGTTACCCGTCGACTAAGCTCCAGACCCCCCCCCCCCCCACCCTTTGGTTGCTATTAGCAGCATGGTAGACAATATGTCGAATGCCGTAAACATCATTGGCTTTTGCAACCTCGCGCCCTAGGGTTTCCTTGTAAGATTAAACGAGAACTTAGTTGTGTGCAGGAGGAAGGCTACTAGGGAAGAAGTTCTGTTATTCACGATCTATAAGGGCTATTGTGGTAAAAGCTGAAGGATTTTAGTGCAACCATTAGATACATAACAGGAATGGCATCACATATATATGCTTTAATAGTGGGAAAATTGTACATTTTAGAGATATTGTGTCAAGACGAAAATGTAATATTCCCCTACACGTGGTCTCTACTTCAACGGCAACAGGCTTACTGGAAAAAAATTAGCAGTGTAGTGCTGGAAGCCATATACAGGAATTACACTACATGATCAAAAGAATCCGGACACCTAGCTGAAAATGACTAACAAGTTCTTGGCAGCTTCCATCGACAATACTGGAATTCAGTATGGTGTTGGCTCATCCTTAGCCTTGATGACAGCTTCCACTCTCGGAGCCATACGTTCAATCATGTGCTGGAAGGTTTGTTGGGGAACGGCAGCCCATTCTCCACGGAATGCTGCTCTGAGGAGAGGAATCGATGTCGGTCGGTGAGGCCTGGGACGAAGTCGGCGTTCCAAAACACCCCAGAGGTGTTACATAGGATTCAGGTCAGGACTCTGTGCAGGCCAGTCCATTACAGGGATGTTACTGTCGTGTAACCACTCCGGCACAGGCCGTGCATTATGAACAGGTGCTCGATCGTGTTGAAAGATGCAATCGCCATCCCCGAATTGCTCTTCAACAGTGGAAATCAAGAAAGTGCTTAAAACATCAATGTGGGCCTATGCTGTGATAGTGTCACGCAAAAAAACAAGGGGTGCAAGCTCTCTCCATGAAAAACACAACAACAACATAACACCTCCTCCTCCGAATTTTATTGTTGGCGCTACACACGCTGGCCGATGATGTTCACCGGCTATTCGCCATACCCACAGTCTGCCATCTGGTCGCCACATTGTGTACCATGATTCGTCACTCCACACCACGTTCAATCGTGCTCTGCTCAATCGTCCAATATTTACGCTCCTTACCCCAAGCGAGGTGTCGTTTGGCATTTCCTGGCGTGATATGTGGCTTATGAGCAGCAGCTCAACCATGAAATCCTAGTTTTCTCACCTCCCGCCTAACTGTCATAGTACTTGCAGTGGATCTTGACGCAGTTTGGAATTCCTGTGTGATGGTCGGGATAGGTGGCTGCCCATTACACATTACGACCCCGTTCAACTGTCGGCGGTCTCTGTCAATCAACAGACGAGGTCGGGCTGTACGCTTTTGTGTCGTACGTGTCCCTTCACCTTTCCACTTCACTATCGAATCTGAAACAATGGAGATAGGGATGTTTAGGAGTGTGGAAATCTCGCGTACAGACGTATGACACATGTGACACCCAATCTCCTGACCACGTTCGAAGTCCGTGAGTTCCGCGAAGCGCCCCATTCTGTTCTCTCACGATGTCTAATGATTACTGAGGTCGCTGATATAGAGTACCTGGCAGAAAGTGGCAGCACAATGCTTTTGATCACATTGTTTATAAGACAAGTATGGCTATACTGTATAAAGCAGAGCTAGACGACGATGTAGTGAAACATTTTATTGGGTTTCTAACAAAAAGGATCTATGTGACTACCCAACAAAAAGAGAAACGCTCACTAGCTGTACACACATGAATCAGCCTTGTGACCTGAGATTTTGCCTACTTTTATAAATACGGTCTGTGTTTCGACTGGAATACACTTCTAGTGTAATATGTATCTAGACATTAACGTGGAGAATTTTAAGTTGTTAACCAAGGAAAAAAATATGAATACGTATATGTATGGTTGGCGCTGAATAACAAGAATACTATGCTGGGGGTACTGGCTACTCTTGATGTTTTTTAATGTACCTGTTAATATACACCAATTTAACGAATATTGAATTTGACTATTTTGGGACCAGTGTATCAAATGACTACATGAAACTCTGCTTTAAAATAATTTTGTCTGCAATTGAGTGACATAACGTTTAATTATTTATTTTGGCCTTCGTTTTCCTTCATACGTCACAGCATTGGACAATAAATCGTAGAAAACAGTTTGTGGACACATCAGGGAGGATAGATATTATGTGGACCAAAGATTATAGTTTAGCAAGCCCGGCCGGCTAGCCACGCGGTCTAGTGCGCTGCTTCCCGAGCGGGAAGGCGTGCCAGATCCCGGTACGAATCCGCCAGGCGGATTAGTGTCGAGGTCCGTTGTGCCGGCCAGCCTGTGGATGATTTTTAAGGCGGTTTTCCGTCTGCCTCGGTGAATGCGGGCTGCTTGCCTTATTACGCCTCAGTTACACTATTGGAAAGAAAAAAAAATTAAGTCTGCTTTTAGGCGGTGGCGCGGCACGGACCTGCTGTCCCGGCCGCGGGCACGCGTGGACGAGGAAGTGTTTACACCGCCGGTACTCGCGCGTGTTGTTGTCTGACTCGATCGCCATGGCACACAATTTTCGAAAGACTACGCTCCAATTTACGTTCGACAACGAATTTGCCAGACCCAAAGCTTTCGAAATAGAGCGTTTTTTGAGGGAAGGAGTTCGTTTACCTGCTGCAGACATAATTGGAATACACCTGTCCATTGTAAGCAGTACAATGTACGTAAAGATGACCGATGAAGCTGCGTGTGAAAGAACTCTCTCCACTGCTCAAAGAGGATTTAAATTTCGACACTCTGATGGCCACATCAGCGATGTAACAATAGCACCTTCAGGATTGGGTGTGTGGGTCATTCGGATCTTTGAATTGCCGTTTGAGGTGCCAGAGTCGATGATTACTGAATCTCTGCGGCCATATGGAACGGTACTTAGTCATACGCCTGAACTCTGGGCAAGTTTTAGCTCCTAACCTGTGCTAAACGGCGTCCGACAGGTGCGGATCGTCCTTACTAAACATACCCCTTCTTATTTATAGTTTGGAGGATGTCGAGCTATTGTGATTTACCACGCACCTGTTCTGGCTGTGGTGGAGAAGGACATATCCGCTCGGAATGCATAAAACGCTGTGTCTTGCAACTGCCACATGGAGAAGCTTCACAGCGAGAAGTTTCCACGCAACGGCCGATGACGTACGTGTCGGTGGCCCGCCGGGAGGTGTTGCCAAGTTCGGAGCGTGACAAGGACGTGTTCATGCAAGAGCAGACTGAGTTACGGGAGTATGGAGGTGACTCAGAGAATGTCCCTACACCCACGTGACGTCAGTTGAGGGAGGAACCTTCCGAAAACTCACATGTAGCACGCGGCGTGGAAGTAGAGGTCGAGACAGTGGCGCCGGCAACAGACCAACGAACGATCGGCGAACACAGTGAGTCAGCAGAGGGCACGGCACGCAAACAGCGATAGCCGAAGCGTCGCAAAAAGCGTCGCCATAGTTCGGGTGACAGGTTCCCCCCTAGCCTAGGGGACACGGAAGGTATCCTAGCCGAAGAACTGTCTGACACGGAACACGTGCCTTTAGAGGACGCTGACAGGATTCAGTCAGATGGTGACCGGATGTCCTCCTCCCTTTCAGATGGTCCCTCTTCATTGACACTGCCTGAACCAGCGCTGCACGCGAAGGAGTCAGGGACACCAATGTCCCGGCAGCCACGTCGAAATACACCAGAGGACGTTTCTCGGATGGATGACTACTGCGACTGGGCGGAACCAGTCGAAGACATACAGGAATTGCCACCCCCAAATGTGACCACTCAGTTACAGGATGCACACCACGGAACGACAACAACGGAGGGCAACCCGTTGGCGGGCACCCCTCTGGGCACGAATAGTGGACTAAAGCCCTCGGAGTTCTCAATGATATGACACGAGCATGACAACGACAACGAACCAAGCATATAAGGTTGACACAGTGAACATTAACGCCGCACGTTCGCTTGCAAAGATGCAACTTCTCTGGGACATGATTTACGCCACAGACGTTGATATTTTGCTGATACAGGAAACCTGCAATGCTGCTTTTCCCGACGTGCATGGATACAACACTTATCTAGCGCCGACTCCAGATGGAGGACGTGGCACAGCGATACTAGTCCGGGAAGGGATTCCGATGTGTGATCTCGATTACCTTCCTTCGGCTCGGGGTTTGGCTATGACCGTGAATGGCATTCGTATCGTCAACATCTATGCACCCTCCGGATCTGACAATCGACAAGCGCGTGCACGCTTCTACTCGGAGGAGATTGCCCCCCTATTCCATGGGAGGTATGACCACATCTTGTTAGGGGGGGATTTTAACTGTGTACTCACACCGAAAGATCAAACTCCTAATTTCAGCTCCTGCCACGCATTGATTGTTGGTTGGTTGTTTGGGGAAGGAGACCAGACAGCGTGGTCATCGGTCTCATCGGATTAGGGAAGGATGGGGAAGGAAGTCGGCCGTGCCCATTCAGAGGAACCATCCCGGCATTTGCCAGTAGCGATTTAGGGAAATCACGGAAAACCTAAATCAGGATGGCCGGACGCGGGATTGAACCGTCGTCCTCCCGAATGCGAGTCCAGTGTCTAACCACTGCGCTGCCACGCATTGAACACGATCTGCCGGGACATGGCCCTAATGGACACATGGGAAAAGATCCATGGGCAGCGTGAGGGCTACACGTATTTTACTAGCCACTCGGCGAGCAGGCTGGATCTGATTTATGTTTCTGATGGAATAAGAGATCACGTGTTGGCTACTGAACGTTTTACGGATCACCTTGCATATTTTTGCACGTTAACCCTACCAGGGCAGCGGGTCTGGCGGAGTCGTAGTTCCTGGAAACTTAATTCATCCTTACTGGTGGATCTCGAATGTCGCCAGCGGATCGAAGAAACATGGCAGACTTGCACTCGCCGTCTGCCGCTGCACCGTACGGTTCTTTCATGGTGGCTGCAGTGTGAAAAACCGGCGATACGAAGAGCTCTCATAACGTATGGCAAGGAAAAAGCGAAATGGCTCCGAGATACACTTGATTATTACTACATGGTGCTCCGCGACCTGTCCTCCAGGGCCCCATCGCCGGAGCGTCAAGCGGAAGTCCATCGCATTCAGGCCTGCATTTTATCGATCACGAGACGTCGACTGGAGGCACTTTCGATCCGTGCTCGGTGCTTGGACAACGTCGATGGAGAACGTATTAGCATGCATCATGTGTCCAAGGGACATGCGCGTAATCGCCTATCCCTAATCACAGTGCTCCATGATGACGATGGTCGGCCCTTGACGTCACAACAGGACATTGCTGCTGAGTTTCTGGAGCATTACCGCCTCCTTTTCACTGGGACGCCGACGGACAATTGGACAGGAGAAGAACTTTTGCGACAGATGCAAACGGAGGTGGATGGTCCGGATGCAGAGGCGCTATTGAAACCCCTAACGGAAGATGACATCCGGGGCGCACCGCGGAGGTGCGAAATCGACTGTGAGTGTCAGTGCCCATCAATTTAGACCGCTCACGATGCTCAATACTGACTATAAGATCTTTGCGCGAATGTTGGCGGCAAGGCTCAAGATTGTAATATCCAAGACAATACCACCAGACCAGGCTTGTCTAGGGGTTCGGAGCAACATACATTCTATCCTCGCCGAATACCGTGACGTAATTTCCCTGACGGAAGCTTGTCGCATGCGAGCGGCGTTCGTATCGGTGGATTTTGATCGTGCCTTTGACAGGATCAACCATGATTTCTTTGACTCGACCATGCGACACATGGCGATACCACAGGATTTTATTACCGTGCTCATGCGCCTCCTTCGCGCGCTTCTTCGACGGTGAGAATCAATGGCAGGGAGGTAGGAACGATTCCTGTTTGCAGCTCAGTTAGGCAGGGATATCCCTTGTCGATGATACTGTTTACATTAGCTCTCGAACCACTGATGCAGACTCTTAGACGGACTCTAGCTGGCGTCCGACTCCGTGCGAGCTCCTTCACGTGTCGTGCATATGCCGACGACTTGATGATACTCGTCCGGTCAGAGAACGAAGTAAGTAAGGTGGTTACCCTTCTTAATACGTATGGAGTAGCTGCGGGAAGCAGGGTCAACATGAATAAAACCAAGATCATGCACATTGGTCGAGGGCTGGACGCTCTGCAGAGTCTTGCGATGCTTAGGAGAATTGCTCACCCGATCACTATGGCAATCAGCGGCGGCGAGCTATCGACGTCTCCTCCAGCACGTCCGACTGCACATACGCAACAATTCACTCCGAACGCACGACCTGCTCCAAAGGGTGGACTACACTAATGTTCACCTGGCCTCGCGACTGCCGCACCTGGCACAGGTACTGCCAATGTCACATGGTATTGCTGACAGATTAATGGCGGCCTTTGGATACTATGTCAGCCAAGGAATGTTGTTTAAGATCAGATACAAGACTTTAACTCTACCACACCATTCTGGAGGACTAAACCTCGCGGATGTGCGGAACAAGGCTGTAGCTCTATACCTGCGAGCGACGTTACGAACTCGGAACCAACGGCAACACGCCATCACGTCGGCCATCCTGGATGTGCTTCTTCCCACGTCCTTTGAACCACCGGTAGCGGTAGGCACAATCTCGCCCTCTTTCTCTCACGTCACGTGATTTTTGTTGATTTTAGTTATGTCCAGTTACAAAAATCCCCACTACCCGTGAGATATATCGATACTTGCGGCGTCATCATGGCTTCAATGTTGTCGAAGTTAAATACCCAACGCGAAACTGGCGACAGATTTGGCGAGCTGTCCATACACCTCTCCTCACCACAGCAGCGCGATCGTCATGGTATACATTAATCAACCGCAAGACAGTCAACCGCCAACGATTGTACGACATTCGCATGGTAGATTCCCCGCTCTGCCTTATATGTGGCATGTAGGACACCGACGGACATTCTTTGCAGTGCGGTGAGGCAAAGGTTGTTTGGCGGCTGACGCAATGCGTCATGGCCCTCCTCCGACGCACCGGCAAATCCACGATCACGACGGACGCTTTATTTTTCCCTGACATTGTCTTTTTTACCTCACAAAAAAAATCGGCAATGCGATGGATTGGAGGACACGCATCGCACTACGTGCTCTCGCGGCCTTGATATCAGGCATGGACTATTGGCATTATCTACTAGAACAACACGAAATCATCCGACGGCACTCTAAATACAAAACGCATTTTTCGAACTTTCTAGGCAGCATGTTTCATAACCCCCCGAAGCGGTGGGGAGTCCCAGGTTTACGTTGTTTCGAGGGATAGGATTTACTCCCAGTGAAGTGACGAGGATGTCACTTCGGCCCTATATTTCTTTCCCTTCTTTTTTATATATGATTTTTCTTTTGGGACATTAAAATTAAATGAATAAATAAAATATTATTGTTACTAACAAAAAAAGTTGGCAGTGGATAGAGTTAAAAAAAAAAAAAAAAAAGCGGGAAGGCGTGCCAGACCCCGGCACGAATCCGCCAGCCGTCCGTTGTGCCGGCCAGCCTGTGGATGATTTTTAAGGCAGTTTTCCATCTGACTCGGTGAATGCGGGCTGCTTGCCTTATTCCGCCTCAGTTACACTATGACAGCGATTGCCGCACAAACACTGTCTCCACGTACGTGTACACCATAATTACTCTACCACGCAAACATTTGGGGCTACACTCGTCTGGTATAAGACGTTCCCCGGTGGGAGGGGGCGTCGGGGCTCCACTGGGGGCGGAACCGCACCGCACAATAACACTGAGTTCGGTGTGGGGCGGCGGTGAGGTGGATGGACTGCTGTAGCCTGTTGTGGGGTTGTGAACCACTGAGGGCTACGGCGGGACGAAGCCTCTCCGACGTTTCTAGATACTCGGTTCAATACACGATACAACTGTTTAGCACTGCACAAGTAAACAAAATACATATTTAATAATCTCATCACAAACGTCAGGCTATCTTCATGACAGAACGTACCTCTTTTCACTTCTCACATTTATAACTGGAGAAAGAATTAGAAGATTCTAATATATATTTAAATTATAAGTAAAAAAATTAATCTTGAGAGGGTGTCTATTCATTTGTCACACAAAACATTATGCAACTACATCCCTTCAGTGCAGATGCGCTCCAAGCTCGAACTCTTACAGGAATCGGCGAGATGCCGCGAGTAATGAGACAAAGGAACAGGGGCACTAAATCGGTAGTGTGTGGTATTGCCGGAAACCAGGTGTGCTGTGAAAACGACGTCTGGTACATCAGGTGCTCCGTGGGTATGTATATTATAGTGAATATATCTGCGTATATCATACGAAATGATAGAGTACCCCGCTGAAGATAATAGTCTACTTGAAAATATCAGCTGCCGGGCACATCGGAGAACGTTATTTGATAAATTACTTAACTTGTCAGAGGCCTCCCTTATATTTTGTAGTTGGAGGACCTGGGGATTCTAGTATAATAATTTACTTTAATAGCTGCTAAATTACAGAATTTGATCTAACAAAATAACATCTATTAGAACAGTGTGTAAAATTCACGCAGGACACATATATATCGATGTTATAAAACAATTTGTGGATGAATTTACATAATTAAAACAGAACAATGATAAGAAAATCCGCTGCATGGTTATTAGAATCGCCACCAGTATGATGCTGGACAATTTCGACTGAGATGGTTCCCAGACACATACAGGACACAAATTAGCCTACGTTTTCAATCGTGATTGCAGAATTATGTAATTTTGCAAGAAAGGTATCAATTCGAATAGAAACACACAATAGATCAACGAATAAAGCAGGAATGAGAAAGGAAAGTCACTAGGCGTGTGAGCTCCAACGAGTTAACTAGATTACGAGACAAAATATTAGTGGTTACGAAAAGAATCCTCTTTGAAGCAGGATGCAGTTTGCAGAAAAAGTTGCATACCAAAACTTGAAGCGCGTGGATCAGGTTAGGAAGACCGAAAAATAGAAACCAGGAAAGGATTCCTCTTCCCTCCATATATCGCGGTTTCCTAAGTGGGGATTCAGCTTTGCAAATTCTGTTTTACGGTGAGTACCATTGAGGTTGTTGCCGACAAGTCTGGGTGCGCTGCTAACTGTTGCTGGCCTGAGCCGATGTGATGTCATTGCGAAGCACGGATCTCGTGATTACTCGTCGCGGGTGCGCGTAATTTCAGAGTGGAACTTAGAAGACTTAGCAGAGGGCCGAAATCAGTACGGAGTCCAGAGTCGCATCCCCAAGTAGAAGATCGAATCAAAAAACCAACACGAATTCGAATATGAACACGAATGCCTCTCTCTACTTTTGGTAGCCTTCCTCCAGATCTCAGAAATGCACCCCACACAATCTTTTCTAGCCAGTCACAGAAAAGGCCTAAGTGCTCCTGCAACCAGGGATCCTGAAGTCCGTTTCCTAATTCCCGCTATAGAGTTAAAGATGTATCCGCCAATGAGATACGTGTAAAAGGAAATGGGAAACGAGTGTCGTCCCTTTTCCATGTGCAGACTTGCTTATCGGAAATTCTGGAAACCTTGCTTGGCTTCGCACAGCGTTCCCACGGGAAGGGCAAAGTCTGGAGATATGGAGACGCACGAGTGGCTGTTTATTTTGCTTGAAAAAACATGTGAAGAGACCACGCACAGCAGGATAACAGCAAGTGGATAGCTGTGGGCTTCACCCAAAGGTTAGTATCAAGCCAAGGTACATGGACTCTATCAAGCAGAGTTCTCACCCCTTCCACCATTGGTTTCCTGTTCTTCTATAGAGGGCAGCAGTCTTCCATTCCTCAGCTCTTAGTCTGCAGAGACTGGGCCTGGATAATAATCCCTGAAAGGCTCGCATGACTGTCTGTGTGGTCTGCTAGTGTAGGAGCTGCCTTCTAAAAAACCGGCAGCTCTTCCAAGAATCTCCTCCTGTTTTCACCCGAATAGAAATTACTTCCCCTGGTCAAAACCAGATGCATTAATGGTAAAAAACTACAACAAGAATGACATATTATATTAGATACAGGGAGGTGTGTACCCTAAGTTTCTCCAAGCAGCCCTTAAGTACTCGTGTAATCAGCGACCAATACTGGTGAAAAGTTGACAAGGAGAAACTGAATCGAAAAAGTAATGAGATTCTCGTACCCAAATTCTGTATGCAAGTAGGATAAAATGTGAGGTGAGCCGCGCGGGATTAGCCGAGCGGTCTAAGGCGCTGCAGTCTTGGACTGTGCGGCTGGTCCCGGCGGAGGTTCGAGTCCTCCCTCGTGCATGGGTGTGTGTGTTTGTCCTTACGATAATTTAAGTTAATTAGCGTGTAAGCTTAGGGACTGATGACCTTAGCAGTTAATTCCCATAAGATTTAGAAGAAAAAAAAGTGAGGTGAAAGTCCTGTAACAGGCCGCCACCTCGTAGTATAACTTTTGAATTTCTGTCTGACGGAAGGCGTGCTAGGGTAATCCGTGCGGTTGTGATGACCACTGATGCTGGAAGGTGTAGTGGTCAGCACATCTGCCTAGTAAGTAGAAGAGCTGGGTTCGAATCGCGGTCCAGCACAAATTTTCAACGTGGTTCAAATGGTTCAAATGGCTCTGAGCTTTATGGGACTTAACTTCTGAGGTCATCAGTCCCCTAGAACTTAGAACTACTTAAACCTAACTAACCCAAGGACACAACACACACCCATGCCCGAGGCAGGATTCGAACCTGCGACCGTAGCGGTCGCGCGTTTCCAGACTGTAGTGCCTAGAACCGCTCGGCCACTCAGGCCGGCTTTTCAACTCCCCCATTTATATAAATCAATGCTCATGTCAGTCAATGTCTTTAATTCCTTTGTGTCTATTTTCATGGTGGCTGCAGGATCAAAACGGTGTCTGTTCTTTCGGACGTGTCCAAAAGAACAGCCACCAAATATATAATAACAGTAAGGAGATAAAAAGTGTTCAATAACGATATTATCATGCCAGTTAGCTTTATTTTTCTGAAAATATTTCTCAAAGTCTAATAGCAGAGTTATAAAAAAAAGATTACAATCGCCCACAGCACAGTGTTTAGCGCTTAAACAAGCAGTAATTTTACTCTATTTTTGCTGTACACTTACGTCCGCTGGTGAGCAAAAGATGTGACTCGGCTTACATCTCCGTGCAGCCAGGCAGAGTGGGAGACTTCTCTTAATGTTGCTGGTAGGTGTGGTCAAGGCGTGCGAGACCGTGTGTTCAGGCTGGACAAGCTTTTCCTTATGCAGGTGACTCAAAAAATTCTTCTTTACAGGGAAAATGTGGTAGTAAGTGGTAGTATTGTCAGGAATTAGAGAAAAATGTAGTGAAAACATATATTAGATCGGCCTGCTTCCTGGCGGCTGCTGTATGCCATATTTGGGCATACATGGCATCATTTATGGGCCAGGGAGTGAACAGGTCGTAGGGAGGAGGAATTCAGTGCACGGTTTTCGATCTTTAACCAGGGTGAGACAGAGGAATGATTCCTCATCTCCCAGGTACATAGGATAGTCCTCCTCTTTACACTGGACGTCTCATATGCGGACGATGACAGCTTGTGATAACTGCAAGAGTCTTGTTAGCTTATCGAGATAGTGTGCGATCGATCGTTGTGGCTCTCCTCCTCACTACGTTCTGTCTCTTATGGAATTTGTGAGAAGTGGCGTGCAGTTACGAATTGACTAGGTATGTAGAAATACTTTATTTCTTTCACTGTGAAGATTGATTTGTATCATTTTTTTATATGCCTCTTTGGTTGACTATATTGAAAATTGAGAGAGAATCAATCGAAAACGTATTTTTTTAAATTGCAGTGGGATGTGTTCGTATTGTTTAGTGCTTGCTTCATTGTTTTTATCACTAGTACGTCACATATTAACATTTCAGGCGCAAGTTACTAATTCTTATTTTGTGGAAAGCTCGGGTAAAATTGTAAATAGCAATGGGAGGTTGAGTGCTTACAGAAAGTGGTGCTAATTGTGTTAATTAAGGTACAAAGCTTCAAAGCGCCGGTTTGGACAATTAATTATAGTAATATTGGCAACAATTTTTAAGTAGTGTATGACTTTGTCACCTATTTCACCTAAAGAACTAATATTTTCCGCCAATTTGCAGAATATGCCATGATCTCGTAAAATCATAGCAATTCTGCCACACATTGTAATGTCAAAGTGTCTTACCTCTTGCGTTATGGTAATATCAACAGCCTTTTGTAGAATAAGCAGAAATAACCTAAACTTTTGTGTTAATTGTGTTAAATTAAGATGCAAAATCTTAAGGTGACCATTTTGGCCATTAATTATGGTAATGCTGAATACCATTTTTAAGTCGGATAACACACAATTCGCCAAGAGGACTAATATTTTCCACAATTTTAGCAGCATATGCTATGACATCAGAAAATTGTAGTAATTTACCCATACACTTTAACGTCAAAGTGTTTTACTTCGTAAATTATGCTAATATCTGTCACCATTATTTAAGAAAGATAACCCTCTGGTAGTGCTCGTGTCACTACAGCGTACATTGAGGGGAATAAATGTGCTCTAGTAATAAAACGCAGAGGAGAGGAAGGGGAGCCTGATTTCTATTGGTCCAGAGAGAAAGGGGGGATGGGGAGAGTGACCTTCATTTTCCCACAAATCTTTACTCTTACAAGTGTTAAAGATTCATATGCGTGTGTAACAGGTTACATCCTAACCCAGAATGTAACACACACAGGTGCCCTATAGGCGTGGGTGACCATCTGCCTGGTATCACGTTACGTCCTGACTTTGAACGTGACGCCGCAGCAGGCAAATTTACATGTCAAATTCATTGAAAATAGCCTTTCGCTCCCTGTATTTTACCCCTGCCACGTTCAGAATCTGAAAGAGAGTATTCCAGTCAACACTGTAAAAAGCATTCTCTAAATTTACAAATGCTAGAAGCGTAGGTTTGCCTTTCCTTAACCTAGCTTCGAAGATGAGTCGTAGGGTCAGTATTGACTCGCGTGTTCCAACATTATTACAGAATCCAAACTGATCTTCCCCGAGTTCTGCTTCAACCAGTTTTTCTATTCGTCTGCAAAGAATTCGTGTTAGTATTTTACAACCATGACTTATTAAACTGATAGTTCGGTAATTTTCACACCTATCAACATCTGCTTTCTTTGGGATTGGAATTATTATTTTCTTCTTGAAGTCTGAGGGTATTTCACCTGTCTCATACATCTTGCTCACAAGATGGTAGAGTTTTGTCGAGGCTGGCTCTCTCAAGGCTATCAGTAGTTCTAATGGAATGTTGTCTACTACCGGGGCCTTGTTTAGACTTAGGTCTTTCAGTGCTCTGTCAGATTTCTCACGCAGTATCATATCTCCCATTTCATCTACGTCCTCTTCCATTTCCATAATGCTTCCCTCAAGTCCATCGCCCTTGTATAGACCCTCTATATACTCCTTCCACATTTCTGCTTCTCCTTCTTTTCTTAGGAAGGCTTTTCCATTTAAGCGCTTGATATTCATACAGGTGATTCTCTTTTCTCCAAATGTCTCTCTAATTTGAATATAATGATAGCTGATTCTGCCCAACTACTCTATTAGAAGCCAAAAGGAAGTGGCTTTCGAGCGGGAACCGCAAACGTTTGATGACAAGGTGACAAGTCAAACGAATCCTCCACTGAAAAACACTTCTGGCGTGTTATACGCGGCATTAGTGACAGTACGTGTGACATATGATAGGAATCTCTTATCGACGCACCTATTCTGCTCGACTGGTACGCGTGTGAGATATGCCTCCTTGTCCGATATAGGTGTTCGTATGAGTGTGAATGTGATCACTCGCAAGGAAATGATGAATACATAATAGTTGTCACATAAGCTGCAACAAATGAACGCCACCGACTGCAAAGTTCAGCTCTATCAATTACAAGCAAGACATTAATAAAATGGCAAAGGTAATGTTTATCAGAACACTGGGAGGAGTTGTGGTCTAAATAACAATTTATTTATTCATTCTTAACATCACATGACAAAAGATGGCTACAGAAACGCCACACAAATACGTTTTTTATTAGACAAATGCTTTCAATGATATGCGGTCTATGGTGAACAAAGTGATCAGCTGGGGATCAACACACGACTCTAACCAGAACTAATCGCTTTACTTGACTTCATACATGTGAATCCGTGGTATGGCCCAAAAACTTCGCTACTGTCAAGCATCTATAATCTACTATTCCATAAAGAAAAATATGGTTCCAAAGAACAGGGTACTGAGAAGCATATATTGGAGCCCTACGCCATAACAGCAAATACTTTACCCTTCTGCTGGAGCACGCCCGAAAGAAAGGCAAGTACGCGGTATCGCATTCGGATGATTCGGAACGCAGATACTTCCCTATGAGCATCTGAAACCCTGGTGGATTCCAGTGTGCAGGTGGACCAGTTTGCTGGTCTGCCAAATCAATTTGACTCCATGACACGACTATGCGTGACGGAATATGTCAAACGTTTAGAAGGCCGACTCAAAACAAATAAGTACACCCACGCATCACTCGTTATGTGCGTGATTTCAGAAGCAGTACCATCTGATGGGCTCAGATGGTCACTGGCACAGGCTCTAAGTGGCACACTAACAAAGAACACAAGTCTCGCCGTCTAGGTAGAGACCTGCTGTTCTTTACTAACGAAGCGCCAGTACAAGAGTGTCTTCTTCTCTTTCTCTCAGCTTCCCTCGCCAGAACGGTAGCATAGCACATTTACATCTTAGGCTACTCCCACTTTAGCACAAGCCAATCACGTTTCACAACCACACAGTTTCTCTGTGCTCTATCTGTTTAACGTTTTTGAAGTTGCTTTCCGCTTTGGAAGTCTTGACTTTTGAATTCTTTTGTTGTAACATAGTATTTGTTGTCTTCATTTCTGTGAGACGACTGTGTGGTATCTCGCATTCTCTCACTATTCATCACATTTACTTGCGACGGTAACGTATTCTTACCACATGACTCATGTTCATATTCTATAACCAATATACAGGGCTATTACAAATGATTGAAGCGATTTCATAAATTCACTGTAGCTCCATTCATTGACATATGGTCACGACACACTACAGATACGTAGAAAAACTCATAAAGTTTTGTTTGGCTGAAGCCGCACTTCAGGTTTCTGCCGCCAGAGCGCCCGAGAGCGCAGTGAGACAAAATGGCGACAGGAGCCGAGAAATCGTATGTCGTGCTTGAAATGCACTCACCCATCAGTTAGTCATAACAGTGCAACGACACTTCAGGACGAAGTTCAACAAAGATCCACCAACTGCTAACTCCATTCGGCGATGGTATGCGCAGTTTAAAGCTTCTGGATGCCTCTGTAAGGGGAAATCAACGGGTCGGCCTGCAGTGAGCGAAGAAACGGTTGAACGCGTGCGGGCAAGTTTCACGCGTAGACCGCGGAAGTCGACGAATAAAGCAAGCAGGGAGCTAAACGTACCACAGCCGACGGTTTGGAAAATCTTACGGAAAAGGCTAAAGCAGAAGCCTTACCGTTTACAATTGCTACAAGCCCTGACACCCAATGAAAAAGTCAAACGCTTTGAATATTCGGCGTGGTTGCAACAACTCATGGAAGAGGATGCGTTCAGTGCGAAACTTGTTTTCAGTGATGACGCAACATTTTTGCTTAATGGTGAAGTGAACAGACACAAAGTGCGAATCTGGGCGGTAGAGAATCCTCACGCATTCGTGCAGCAAATTCGAAATTCACCAAAAGTTAACGTGTTTTGTGCAATCTCACGGTTTAAAGTTTACGGCCCCTTTTTCTTCTGCGAAAAAAACGTTACAGGACACGTGTATCTGGACATGCTGGAGAATTGGCTCATGCCACAACTGGAGACCGACAGCGCCGACTTCATATTTCAACAAGATGGTGCTCCACCGCACTTCCATCATGATGTTCGGCATTTCTTAAACAGGAGATTGGAAAGTCGATGGATCGGTCGTGGTGGAGATCATAATCAGCAATTCATGTGATGGTCTCCACGCTCTCCCGACTTAACCCCATGCGATTTCTTTCTGTGGGGTTATGTGAAAGATTGTGTTTAAACCTCCTCTACCAAGAAACGTGCCAGAACTGCGAGCTCGCATCAACGATGCTTTCGAACTCATTGATGGGGACATGCTGCGCTGAGTGGGGGGGGGGAACTTGATTATCGGCTTGATGTCTGCCGAATCACTAAAGGAGCACATATCGAACATTTGTGAATGCCTAAAAAAACTTTTTGAGTTTTTGTATGTGTGTGCAAAGCATTGTGAAAATATCTCAAATAATAAAGTTATTGTAGAGCTGTGAAATCGCTTCAATCATTTGTAATAACCCTGTATATAGTATGACAACTGCCGAGACTAAAGAAAGAGAACAAACATTTCAATCACCAGACAGACACATCATAATGTTGTGAGGAATAAATAAATAAATGGCATGAGGGAGTCCTGAACACGGTTCGTCCAGAAGGCAGTCCAACATCATAACCATTTACTCACAACGCCAGTAGTGCGTCCGGCTGCTATTTACTGCACTTCCTGTTCGTGAGCTGTTCACTCTTTCTATTGTGCTTTTTTTAAACAGTTGATTACACCATCTTTCCGTTGTCATTCTTGATCTATGTTCATTTTTTGACGGGCTATCCACTGGGCCATCTTACACTAAATCTGGGAACGGTGCCTTGGGGAGTTTCCCTTGTCAGCAGTAAGCGTGTACATTTTGTGGCGCAGTGTCGTACGCAAACTGAATGAACTGCCAGCCTCGTTACACAACTGTAAACTTGACAACAGAGAAAACCAGTGGGAATATTAAGAATGAAAGTAAAAGGAAGGACTGTAAGCATTTCTCATTCCAGTATTTGAAACTTTCATCACCGAGACCAGTAATGTCTCAGTAAACATACATTCATAATTGTACGTGTCTCCCACTCCCGGGCTGGAAACTCCTACTTGTCAGGGTGACCTTAGGGACTGTGGGGCGTCGTTTGACGAAAATCAAACAAGATTATTTATTAATCACTATATTGTTCAACATACATCTCGTAGCTGTGGCCTAAGCAATGGCCGATTGCTACGTAGGCCATAGTGAAATCTGATGTCATGGCTGGAAGACCCAAAAGAGTAGGTTTCGTCAGGAAACAAAATCGTGTGATAAGTTGGGTATAGGAATGAAAGAGATTACTAAAATACATCTGTTCGCAAAAGACAACTAAAACATTCTTCATAAGCAATGCATACTACACAACTGAATATTAATCGGACGACTTAGAGTAGTGGGTAACGACGAAAGGAGTTAAGTACAACACTCTGTCGCATATCAGTATGTGATCACTGTTTACTGCTTTTACAGGCAAATCATGCTTCAAGTTGTTAAGTGCATGATAGTGACGATGGCGTGCTGAAAAGTAGTTCCT
Organism: Schistocerca cancellata; assembly: GCF_023864275.1. Taxonomy (NCBI): domain Eukaryota; kingdom Metazoa; phylum Arthropoda; class Insecta; order Orthoptera; family Acrididae; genus Schistocerca; species Schistocerca cancellata. Next base: position 663,094,490 of record NC_064629.1, read on the forward strand.
CTGAATTTCTTATTTGAAAACTCTAAAATCTTTTTGAATAAAACAAACGTTATTAACATTCTACATCTTTATTCTTCATGTCTAGGTATTTGCAACCCCCTGCCGGTAGAGGGCTGCGAATTGTAGTGTGTAACATGGTAATGTGTATCGTAATTATGTCGGTTCGTAAGAAACACCGTGCTGTAACCGAATTCCGAATTCTAAGAGTTCGTCCACACATGGAGCACCCTTTCCTTCGGCATAAAAATGCCCGACCACACACGAGCGCTGCGACGTCTGCAAGAATCCGATACCTTGAGTTCACTGTCATCGATTATCTTCCATACAGTGCCGATTTGGCCCCATCCGATTTTCGCCTTTTTCCAAAACTTGAAGAACACCCTCAAAGACTTGACTGTAATAGCGATGAAGTGGTGGAAGCAGAGGTTAGGTTGTGGCTCCGTCAACAAAGTGAAACATTCTACAGCGACAGTATCAAGAAACTAGTCTGTTGCTGGGAGAAATGTGTTCGTCACTGGAGTGACTATGTTGGGAGTCATGAAGAATGATAATAACATTTGATTTATTTAAAAGCTTTAAGAGGTTTCAAAAATGTTCAGATGTGTGTGAAATCTTATGGGACTTAACTGCTAAGGTCATCAGTCCCTAAGCTTACACACTACTTAACCTAAATTATCCTAAGGACAAACACACACACCCATGCCCGAGTAAGGACTCGAATCTCCACCGAGACCATAAGAGTTTTCATTCAAAAAGTTTTGAAGCATTACTTTTGAGCACACACTCGAATGTCTTGTCTCTATCCTGAGGTAAACATGTCGCTCTTCGTGGGGGTACTGACTCAGTTTTTCAGGTGGACTGGGCGAGGACTGGAAGACAACCATGTTGGCGACGGTGGAGTCGATTTTCCGAACAGACTGGAGATAGTCCAAGGCGCGTATCAGCATCTTCATGGCCCAGAAGTCATCATCTCCCAAAGAATGGTAGAGAAATTTGCATTATTGGCACGACCGATCTGCTGGCTGGCGCAAAAGGCACTGCTACGAAATCTGACATTCAGGATCGGAGCATCACGCGACAGAAAACCGTTCGTAACACGCTGACATCTACACAATCAACAGCGGAAATTTGTGGACGCCTTTGTCGGTAAGTGCTACTAAAGGTTTAAGCGCTAAGTTCTCCCCTTACCCTTACCCCTTTCTCTGTGGAAAAATTAGAATGGTGCTTTCAAACCTATCGATTATGCGCGGGTGGTGATAGTCTCAGTCATCCAGAGCTCTCGTGCGGAATAAAAACAAGTAACAAGATATAAAATATTGTACAATTATTAGAGAGTGTGTGCATTGCTAGTGGACACTGAAAAATTCGAGTAGGAGAGCTTCCAATTCCTCTGTGACCATCACATTGATAAGGTTAGCCTGAAGTTTCTTCAAACGTGAGCAGGACTGGAGCTACTGTTGTATTTCTCGCCCCATATAAGTGAACCATACTGGACATATTTAAAAAAATTTAGCGATAAAATACAATCCTACAAGCACACGGACCGTGGGCGAGAGATCTGCCAGGGCTCCCAGGCAGAACAAAGACATGTAGGTCTCGCAATGTTAGTGTGCAATGCCACTACAAGACTCGTAAATAGATACGAAGTACCCTACCAACTGTGAGCTATTCAAGCACGACTCACGACTCGGCCTCACAGCTTTACATCAGCCAATACCTCATTTCCTACCTTCCAAACTTCACAGGAGCTCTCCTGCAAAACTTGCAAGACTAGCACCCCTTGAAAAAAGTATATTGCGGAGACATGGATTAGCCACAGACTTGGGGAATCTATCCAGGATGGATTTTCACTCTGAGGTACTGGAGGAAGTAAAACTTTGAGACGGGATCGTGAGTCGCGCTTGGGTAGCTCAGTCGGTAGAGCACTTACCGCGAAAGGCAAAGATCCCGAGTTCAAGTCTCGGTCCACCACACAGTTTTAATCTGCCAGGAAGTTTCATATCAGCGCAAACTCCGTTGCAGAGTGAAAATTCTTTCCAAATGGTTCAAATTGCTCTGAGCACTATAGGACTAAACTTCTGAGGTTATCAGTCCCCTAGAACTTAGAACTACTTAAACCTAACTAACCTACGGACATCACACACATCCATGCCCGAGGCAGATTCGAACCTGCGAGCGTAGCGGTCGCGCTGTTCCAGACTGAAGCACCTAGAACCGCTCGGCGACCCCGGCCGGCAAAATTCTTTCCAGGTACGGAGTGTATATACACGCCCCTACATTCCAAATGAGACTGAGCGATGGTCACAGTGCAACAAAAAATAAACAAATAAACTGTTTATATTTACCAATACGTCATCTCACAGTGGTGGCTCTGGCTCTGAGCACTATGCGACTTAACTTCTGAGGTCATCAGTCGCCTAGAACTGAGAACTAATTAAACCTAACTAACCTAAGGACATCACACACATCCATGCCCGAGGCAGGATTCGAACCTGCGTCCGCAGCGGTCGCTCGGTTCCAGACTGTAGCGCCTAGAACCGCAGGGCCACTCCGGCCGGCTCTCACAGAGGTAAAGAGACCTCTGTCGCTGTGCGATAAAACACAGTCGTAGAGAGCTGCAGCGTTCACGTGTTGTCGATAAGTCTGCGCAGAAAGTTTGGACGATATGCTGCTCATCTACCTGCTAGAGCTGCCGACACCACCGCCGCAGTAGCGGATCCCGGCGGCGTGGGCGTCGATTCTGGTACAGCCAGCCGTAGAACACTGGCCCATCGCGACAGTCCAAAAACTCTTCGTATATGTATCTGCTAGCCCAAGGGAGCACCACCATATCATTGGCTCTACAAGTAAATGCAGGAAATCATACTACGCGTCAGATAATTCCTTGCTCTGTGTGTGTGTGTGTGTGTGTGTGTGTGTGTGTGTGTGTAGTTAGCGTGAACTGTCTTTCACCCCACCAGCTATCACAACACGACGGAGAGGCCCCTCAGCGACCGGTGAACGAAACAGAAGCCAAGTGGTCGTGCACTGCCGAAATCAGAGGAAGCTGCCTATCAAGGCTACCAGAGTGCCACCTGCCGAAGACGCGAAGCATACAGCTGACACTGTATGCATAAAAACGTTTTCGTATTATACATCTCCCTAACCACTGAGAATAATACCGATAATGGATTACTAATAACGGTAGCGGGGTTTACTTGCATAGCGAGACTTTAAGTTTGAAGTCGATTGAACTAAGAAAGAAACAGTTATCAGTTGTACATAGTTTGCTGCGTAGTGTCTCACCCTGTTTTGAGGTGGGGCACCAAAAGTCTTTGATTACTACAGGTTTAGGCCTATTTTTGTAGGTCTTTCCTTTGGCTGCATTGTAATGCTCACTGCAACTGCTACTGATGAGAATGTCCGCCCCCGGTAGCTGAGTGGTCAGCGCGACTGAATCTCAATTCTAAGGGCCCGGGATCGATTCCCGGCTGTGTCGAAGGTTTTCTCCGCTCAGGGACTGGGTGTTGTGTTGTCCTAATCATCATCATTTCATCCCTATCGACGCGCAACTCGCCGAACTGGCGTCGAATCGAAAGACTTGCACGCGGCGAACGGTCTACCCGACGAGAGGTTGGTTGGGTGGTTGGTTTTGGGGAAGGAGACCAGACAGCGAGGTCATCGGTCTCATCGGATTAGGAAAGGACGGGAAAGGAAGTCGGCCGTGCCCTTTGAGAGGAACCATCCCGGCATTGGCCTAGAGCGATTTAGGGAAATCACGGAAAACCTAAATCAGGATGGCCGGACGCGGGATTGAACCGTCGTCCTCCCGAATGCGAGTCCAGTGTCTAACCACTGCGCCACCTCGCTCGGTCCGACGAGAGGTCCTAGTCAAACGACATTTACATTTACTGATGAGAATGCGCATTCTGATACCAGCGAAGGATCTTCTTCTACTGCTGCAGGTGTCCAGTGTCCGGCCGTCGGCACAGGGTCTTCTACAGATGGCCGGCCGTTGTGGCCATGCTGTTCTACGCGCTTCAGTCTGGAACCGCTCGACCGCTACGGTCGCAGGTTCGAATCCAGCCTCGGGCATGGATGTGTGTGATGTCCTTAGGTTAGTTAGGTTTACGTAGTTCTAAGTTCTAGGGGACAGATGACCTCAGATGTTAAGTCCCATAGTGTTCAGAGCCATTTGAACCATTTTTTTTCTACAGATGTAGGTGGAATAAACAATTGTCTTGTCCAGTAGATGAGAGACGACGGTGATGTCTGTAAAATGATTCCTTTGAACAAAATGATAGTAATATGTAAATTCCTCCTAACAGTAAAATCAGTAAAGATCTGAAAAGTGTGTTTATCATGGGATCTCGAACGGTAACTTTCAGTGCAGCTGGCAGAATCACTGATGGATGTTGCACTGTTTATTTTGTACCTTAGCATCCTTTGATAGGTAGCTTGTTTCTGTATATAAATTTCCCAACAACAAATTCTATGACTAGAGAGGCTATTCTTACTTTTTTTGGAGAAAAACATACAAAATACGCTGATATCGCTGTAGTGCATCAGGACATATCTGAGAGCGTATATTAATATTAGACGTGTATAAAACTTACTTCTCTACAGGAAGATGCAATGATTTCTAAAGAATATGGTATGTAAACTCAAAATCACGCTCAATGATTCTAGATCGTAATCGCAAGCAAAATAGAGGAGAAACGTCCCAGCCATATTCTTCTCCAACATAACATGCTCTGTCCTAAACTTCTGTTTTCATTCTCGACATTACTGATCCAAACTCAACTTTTTATGTGTAGTCAGTCTACAGTAGACACTGTGACACCCAACCGCTCCTCCAGACGAAAATAATACGTAGTTAAGCAAGTTTTAAGGTTAGTATATTGAAACTGTGAAAGTTTTGAACTGACAATTATGAAACCCTTTAAATTATAGAAATCAGGTACTTTTCCCTCGTTTTCTTTCTAGTGTCATAGCGGTTTTCAAGGATCACACTGGTTCAGTTCTGTTCATCGCAGATCTATTTCTGAGTTTTAATGTCGTCCTGATGGCACACACGTTAATCTGCTGATAAGAGGTTTGTCCCCTTGTCCCACAAGAGTGAATTATGTATATGCCGATAAAAATGTTGTAGTATTACTGTAATATCATAAAGTACATACTGCACGCGGATCACTGACATCTGCTTAACCATTAGACAGAAATTCTGTGGTGGAATCATTGGTTGGATTAACGTCAGCTAACCAAGATGGTCAGGTTTTCATGCAATTCTCCAAAAGACACTTCAGTCAAAACAGAAAAATTGTATGTGTTCTGGGTACCATCTGACCTGTGAGGATTCTCGAGTGAACCAGATCCGTTCCACTATAAATCGTCCCATACACGTCCGAAATCATCAGAAGACTGCACATTGTCTTGTAAATAACAGTCATCTGGTGACTCACGAAGTATGTGTTGTTCACAGATCCGTCACCTTGAATCATCTTGTATCGTAACTCATTCGACTTGGCAACAGTTCTCCAGACTTCCACGGCACAAGCAGTGTTTCCAAGTTCCCGGATTACGCTATCCCTCCTGCACTGTTGTTAGAGATGTGCTTTGAAAATAATTCGTAGCAGACAAAATTGATTTGCTCTTCCCTCAGTACTGGATATTAAAAAGGAAATAGTAATGAACTTTCCACCAACGACAGCCGTTAGACATCTGCGATCAAATGGTGTCGCTAAATGTATTCTACACGTAATAGCTTGTAAATATACTTGTAACGTCTTTATATGGGATAAAGGCGCACCTCTACGCTTCTTTATATTGTCCGAAGCTTATCGGTAACTACAACGCAAGAGCGATCGGTTTGTACGGGAACTTGAAAACGCTCTCTGTGCAGTTGAAATCTGGACTAATATTACCAAACACATGAGGCAGTTCTGCAGGCGGCTCCTTCATAATTAAGGAACATAGGGATAACTATTCGGTATAAGGTAAGTAGGAGCGACAGATCGTCGTCAGCCTATCCTGATTCACTTCAGACATACGTAAGCACGGCCTGTACGTCGGTGCAAGCAAATGTTGTGGTCACTGCATAAGACGGCTTGTCTCTTGCTCAAGACGCTCCATATCTGATTTTCATCAGTACGGAGCATGATGTGATATTAACTAAGTAATTAATAAATTACCAACTGTCATTAGTAAGTTTCATACCACAATCTTACGACTGCTGCATCCTGTGATTATGTAGAGCTGCATGACTAGGAAACCTTCCACTGGCATGTGCTTCGCTGGCTTGGGAAAGACTACAAAATTTACTCCTACAGATAGTTTTACAGTCGGTAGAGGAACACTATTACTGGTCGTTACATGTTCGTTCACAAAGGGAGCGATCCCGTCTACGAATTATTTATTATCTTCTATTCCGTTTTATTTGACGTTTAAATATGTTGGTATTTAAGATCTGTACTACAAAACGTGAGGTACAAATCACGTATTTATCACATTAGACATTAATACCGGTTTGTGCACCTACCTTCTGCAAATCATTTTAAAGTGTAGAGCAAGGGGTACATTGTTCCATATGTTACACTTTCTTATGCTTTATTTTCCGAATGGAGCATGGGAAGAGTGATTGCTTGTTCACTCCTGTGAGTGTAGTGATGAGGTTAATGCGACATTCAGGCAGTTAGAAGATTTCATGACACTGGTAATCTATTTCTGTCAGGGGTCGGACATATTCCCTTGCAGTCGCTGCGAGTCAACTCTCGAGAACGCTTGATAAGTCTCTGAAGTTTCATTGCGAATTATTATCCATAAAAAAGTTTCCAATCTGAAACTGTCGTAATCGTATGCTTTAATTCCTTTAGTTTGAGATTTTATTGAATTAATTCCTTTTCGTAACTAAGCACTCGCTGGGACAGAGACGCTTTCTTCAAAGATTAAGTTTTGCAATTACTCAGGACACGAAAACACCATGAAATACTTCTCTGCAATATATTTTCATGAAGTTTACTTCACAAGACATAAATGGCTCACGCGAGGACGTACATTTCACAAGGATCGGTATTAGTAATCGTACCAGTAGTCGAAACAGTAACGGTAGTAACATAACAATACGCTAACATAGGCTTTTATAGTCCTGCAAAAAGTATTATATTTAGTAATCGGTTGCTTTGAATTTAATAATTTTTGGTAATTGCTCTATTCTTATTACTAAAATATTACTAAAGTAGGTCAAAAATAAAGTTATAAAGAAGATGTTCATAATAACTACACAGTAGTCTCCAGTCACATAAAGTGTTGTTACGAGTGGTCTGTTTAGGGAACTAAGGACTCTAACTACTGCTACCCAGTATACTTATTCTTGAATGAAATTTGTCATTAAAGTATATGACCCTTTTTCAGACCAATAGCACAGTTCATGGAATAAATACTAGACATAAGAATAACCTCACAAAATTTCAGTCACTTACTTTGGTCGAGAATCGTGTCCATTACTTAGGAACCCACATTTTCAATTACTTGTCAGCAGCCGTTAAAAGTTTTAATAGTGTTATTGTAAAGTCAATAAATTGAGATCATGTATGTATGACAGGGTGTTGTTATTCCTTTCATTATGAACCACTACTCGGAGTCCTATAAGTAATCTTTGATGGTATAGTATGCATCACTTATAAAAAATCGTGTAACTGTCTTGAGCTCTGTTTTCCTTGTTTTACGATTATGTATAGAAATATGAGTGAAATGCTTAGTAATGTGTTACCTGATATGCACAACAGATCGGTAAAAATACTCATTTTGTGCAGTAAGGATAATTAGTTTTTAAACACTTATTTACAGTGAGCCCAAATACTTATTCCTATTAATATTCTAATGGACCTTTTATGCAGTTTAAAAATTGTGCCCATTTTTTGTGCCTTCGGTTCCCAGAAAAGAATCTCATAGCCAAAAATGGAGTGAACTGAGTGTACATAAGAACAACATCTCACCAAAAGACATTGACTATTACAAACATATGATAGAACCCTAACAACAGAACATGAAAATGACATTCTTACTTCCAGCATATTCCATCTCAACTGACAATCAATATTCATCCCTAAAGACCTTGTGCTCGTTAACCATCTATAAATTTATCACTTGTGCTGAATGCGACAGAACTGTGTTCCCTGTTTAAGCTGAGGTGCATACGGTTTCTTTTCTTTATGTTCCGCGTCTATCTTCTACAGACTGCCCAATCGTAAACACAATTGAGAATTCCATTTCCTTTGTGTGATAGGAGTTCTGGTATTTTATCAGTGACTTTGATGTTGTTGTCATCAGCAAAGAGAACGCTTTATCACCGTGCTTTATACTGTATGTAAGGTCAGTGAGATACAGGGTGGTCCATTGATCGTGACCGGGCCAAATATCTCACAAAATAAGCGTCAAGCAAGAAAACTACAAAGAACGAAACTTGTCTAGCTTGAAGGGGCAAACCAGATGGCGCTATGGTTGACCCGCTAGCTGGCGCTGCTATAGGTTCAAAAATGGTTCATATGGCTCTGAGCACTATGGGACTTAACATCTGAGGTCATCAGTCCCCTAGAACTAATAACTACTTAAACCTAACTAACCTAAGGACAGCACACACATCCATGCCCGAGGCAGGATTCGAACCTGCGACCATAGCGGTCGCGCGGTTCCAGCTGCCATAGGTCAAACGGATATCAACTGCGTTTATTTAAACAGGAACCTCCATTTTTTGTTACATATTCGTGTAGTACGTAAAGAAATGTGAATGTTTTAGTTGGACCATTTTTTTCGCTTTGAGATACATAAATGGCGCTGTAATGGTCACAAACGTATAAGTACGTGGTATCACGTAACATTCCGCCAGTGCGAACGGTATTTGCTTCATGATACATTACCCGTGTTAAAATGGACTGTTTACTAATTGCGGAAAAGGTCGATATCGTGTTGATGTATGGCTATTGTGATCAAAATGCCCAACGGGCGTGTGCTATGTATGCTGCTCGGTATCCTGGACGCCATCATCCAAGTGTCCGGACCGTTCGCCGGATAGTAACGTTATTTAAGGAAACAGGAAGTGTTCAGCCACATGTGAAACGTCAATCACGACCTGCAACAAATGATGATGCCCAAGTAGGTGTCGTCGTAACTGCCGCCTGCTTCACGTCTGCTGTGCAGCGAGCTACCTTAATTTAAGTATTAACTGTATTTTTCTTACTTGTCACTTCTTCTTCCGTGTGTATTTGCTTTTAGGAAGCTTTAATTTTCGAGTGCTCTTAATAGTGTTCCATAGATTTCGTGTTTGTTTTGAATACAGTCAGAGAGAGTCCCTTTAGTCAGCCATAGTGCCAGTAGTGTCAGTGTCGTCGTAACTGCCGCCTGCTTCACGTCTGCTGTGCAGCGAGCTACCTTAATTTAAGTATTAACTGTATTTTTCTTACTTGTCACTTCTTCTTCCGTGTGTATTTGCTTTTAGGAAGCTTTAATTTTCGAGTGCTCTTAATAGTGTTCCATAGATTTCGTGTTTGTTTTGAATACAGTCAGAGAGAGTCCCTTTAGTCAGCCATAGTCAGTGTCAGTGTCGTCGTAACTGCCGCCTGCTTCACGTCTGCTGTGCAGCGAGCTACCTTAATTTAAGTATTAACTGTATTTTTCTTACTTGTCACTTCTTCTTCCGTGTGTATTTGCTTTTAGGAAGCTTTATTTTTCGAGTGCTCTTAATAGTGTTCCATAGATTTCGTGTTTGTTTTGAATACAGTCAGAGAGAGTCCCTGTAGTCAACCATAGTGCCAGTAGTGCTAGAGTTTGTTTTCAATACAGTCCAGAGACAGGTAGTGCTATTTTCATTGTTTTCTACAAGAAGTGGCTAGCAACCACAGTTTAGTGAATAAGCAGCCGCCTTTAGTGAATTAGCAGTCTAGTTAAAGGTTGATTAACTCTCTTCAGTAAATTGTTTCCTTAGGATGGATAGGATGTGTGACTGCTGTGTACGGACGCAGGAGGAGCTGGCCACTGTTCGCGAACAGCTGAGCGTGTTGATGGCCGCGGTCAGCCGTCTTCAGGCTGCTGCCTCGGAGTGTAGCGGCAGTGGGGAGTCTGGTGCGTCGCAAGGTACACCCCAGGTGTTACATGCTTCACCCACTGTCCCTGCTGTCGAGACATCTTCGCGGGTACCGGGCGCGGTTGGGCCACCCTCTCCCCAAGGGGAGTGGCGGGTTCAGCGGCGTTCGCGGCGCACGAGGCGGAAGGTCAATGAGGAGGCTGGCCGTGTGGCATCGCCCGCTCTGCCTGTGAGGGGACATGTGGCTGCTCCTTCAGCAAGGTCCGAGCAGGCACACGGGGGGAGGGGTTTATTAGTTATTGGGAGCTCCAACGTTAGGCGGGTGATGGAGCCCCTTAGGGAAATAGCAAGAAGATCGGGGAAGAAGGCCAGTGTTCACTCTGTCTGCTTGCCGGTGGGTCTCATCCGAGATGTGGAGGAGGCCCTACCGGCGGCGATAGAGAGCACTGGGTGCACCCGACTGCAAATTGTTGCTCATGTCGGCACCAATGACTCCTGCCGTCTGGGTTCAGAGGTCATCCTCAGTTCGTACAGGCGGTTGGCGGAATTGGTGAAGGCGGAAAGCCTCGCTCGCGGGGTGGAATCAGAGCTAACTATTTGTAGTATCGTTCCCAGAACCGATCGTGGTCCTCTGGTTTGGAGCCGAGTGGAAGGCTTAAACCAGAGGCTCAGACGATTCTGCGGAGATCTGGGGTGCAAATTTCTCGACCTCCGCTATCGGGTGGAGAAATGTAGGGTCCCCCTGAATAGGTCAGGCGTGCACTACACGCCGGAAGCGGCTACAAGGGTAGCGGAGTACGTGTGGAGTGCACATGGGGTTTTTTTAGGTTAGAGAATCCCCTCCCTAGGCCCGACAAGACGCCTCCTGAGACGCGGCAAGATAGGAGTAGGCAAAATGCAACAGGGAATAACAATATTAATGTGCTAATAGTAAACTGCAGGAGCGTCTATAGAAAGGTCCCAGAACTGCTCTCATTAATAAACGATCACAACGCCCATATAGTACTAGGGACAGAAAGTTGGCTGAAACCAGACGTAAACAGTAACGAAATCCTAAACTCAGATTGGAATGTATACCGCAGAGACAGGCTGAACAGTGAAGGGTGAGGCGTGTTTATAGCGGTAAGAAGTGCAATAGTATCGAAGGAAATTGACGGAGATCCGAAATGTGAAATGATTTGGGTGAAGGTCGCGGTTAAAGCAGGTTCAGACATGGTAATTGGATGTCTCTATAGGCCCCCTGGCTCAGCAGCTGTTGTGGCTGAGCACCTGAAGGATAATTTGGAAAATATTTCGAGTAGATTTCCCCACCATGTTATAGTTCTGGGTGGAGATTTTAATTTGCCGGATATAGACTGGGAGACTCAGACGTTCATAACGGGTGGCAGGGACAAAGAATCCAGTGAAATTTTTTTAAGTGCTTTATCTGAAAACTACCTTGAGCAGTTAAACAGAGAACCGACTCGTGGCGATAACATATTAGACCTTCTGGTGACAAACAGACCCGAAATATTTGAAAAAGTTAACGCAGAACAGGGAATCAGTGATCATAAAGCGGTTACGGCATCGATGATTTCAGCCGTAAATAGGAATATTAAAAAGGGTAGGAAGATTTTTCTGTTTAGAAAAAGTGACAAAAAGCAGATTTCAGAGTACCTGTTGGCTCAACACAAAAGTTTTGTCTCAAGTACTGATAGTGTTGAGGATCAGTGGACAAAGTTCAAAACCATCGTACAATATGCGTTAGATGAGTATGTGCCAAGCAAGATCGTAAGAGATGGAAAAGAGCCACCGTGGTTCAACAACCGAGTTAGAAAACTGCTGCGGAAGCAAAGGGAACTTCACAGCAAACATAAACATAGCCAAAGCCTTGCAGACAAACAAAAATTACGCGAAGCGAAATGTAGTGTGAAGAGAGCTATGCGAGAGGCGTTCAATGAATTCGAAAGTAAAGTTCTATGTACTGACTTGGCAGAAAATCCTAAGAAATTTTGGTCTTATGTCAAAGCGGTAGGTGGATCAAAACAAAATGTCCAGACACTCTGTGACCAAAATGGTACTGAAACAGAGGATGACAGACTAAAGGCCGAAATACTAAATGTCTTTTTCCAAAGTTGTTTCACAGAGGAAGATTGCACTGTAGTTCCTTCTCTAGATTGTCGCACAGATGACAAAATGGTAGATATCGAAATAGACGACAGAGGGATAGAGAAACAATTAAAATCGCTCAAAAGAGGAAAGGCCTCTGGACCTGATGGGATACCAGTTCAATTTTACACAGAGTACGCGAAGGAACTTGCCCCCCTTCTTGCAGCGGTGTACCGTAGGTCTCTAGAAGAGCGTAGCGTTCCAAAGGATTGGAAAAGGGCACAGGTCATCCCCGTTTTCAAGAAGGGACGTCGAACAGATGTGCAGAACTATAGACCTATATCTCTAACGTCGATCAGTTGTAGAATTTTGGAACACGTATTGTGTTCGAGTATAATGACTTTCCTGGAGACTAGAAATCTACTCTGTAGGAATCAGCATGGGTTTCGAAAAAGACGGTCATGTGAAACCCAGCTCGCGCTATTCGTCCACGAGACTCAGAGGGCCATAGACACGGGTTCACAGGTAGATGACGTGTTTCTTGACTTCCGCAAGGCGTTCGATACAGTTCCCCACAGTCGTTTATTGAACAAAGTAAGAGCATATGGACTATCAGACCAATTGTGTGATTGGATTGAGGAGTTCCTAGATAACAGGACGCAGCATGTTATTCTCAATGGAGAGAAGTCTTCCGAAGTAAGAGTAATTTCAGGTGTGCCGCAGGGGAGTGTCATAGGACCGTTGCTATTCACAATATACATAAATGACCTGGTGGATGACATCGGAAGTTCACTGAGGCTTTTTGCAGATGATGTTGTGGTGTATCGAGAGGTTGTAACAATGGAAAATTGTACTGAAATGCAGGAGGATCTGCAGCGAATTGACGCATGGTGCAGGGAATGGCAACTGAATCTCAATGTAGACAAGTGTAATGTGCTGCGAATACACAGAAAGATAGATCCTTTATCATTTAGCTACAAAATAGCAGGTCAGCAACTGGAAGCAGTTAATACCATAAATTATCTGGGAGTACGCATTAGGAGTGATTTAAAATGGAATGATCATACAATGTTGATTGTCGGTAAAGCAGATGCCAGACTGAGATTCATTGGAAGAATCCTAAGGAAATGCAATCCGAAAACAAAGGAAGTAGGTTACAGTACGCTTGTTCGCCCACTGCTTGAATACTGCTCAGCAGTGTGGGATCCGTACCAGATAGGGTTGATACAAGACATAGAGAAGATCCAACGGAGAGCAGCGCGCTTCGTTACAGGATCATTTAGTAATCGCGAAAGCGTTACGGAGATGACAGATAAACTCCAGTGGAAGACTCTGCAGGAGAGACGCTCAGTAGCTAGGTACGGGCTTTTGTCAAAGTTTCGAGAACATACCTTCACCGAAGAGTCAAGCAGTATATTGCTCCCTCCTACGTATATCTCGCGAAGAGACCATGAGGATAAAATCAGAGAGATTAGAGCCCACACAGAGGCATACCGACAATCCTTCTTTCCACGAACAATACGAGACTGGAATAGAAGGGAGAACCGATAGAGGTACTGAAGGTACCCTCCGCCACACACCGTCAGGTGGCTTGCGGAGTATGGATGTAGATGTAGATGTAGATGTAGATATTACTTGCTGTCGCGGCTAATCCGCACATCAGTAGCAGACAAATTGCGCGAGGATCGGGAATCTCAAAAACGTCGGTGTTGAGAATGCTACATCAACATCGACTGCTCTCATACCATATTTCTAAGCACCAGGAATTGCATGGCAGTTCTGCCACTGGGCACAAGAGAAATTACGGGACGATGACAGAATTCTTGCACGCGTTATATTTAGCGACAAAGCGTCATTCACCAACAGCGGTAACGTAAACCGGCATAATATGTCCACATAATGTCAAACTCGTATTGTAGTATCTTTTATTTACGTCTCTCGTTTGAATTAAAGGAAGATTCCTTTCAGCAAAAGTACGAGTTCTTGCAGGGCATATTAAACTAAACTAAACTAAACTCCTTCCACACAGGTCTCGAACGACCCAACGGTTCTGACCAACCGTCGTGTCAGCACTGAATACGGATATGGAGGGGCGTGGGGTCAGCACACCGCTCTCCCGGCCGTTGGCTGTTTACGTGCCCAGAGCCGCTACTTCTCAGCCAATTTGCCTCACAAGGGTTGAGAGCACGCTGCTTGGCAACAGCGCTCGGAGGAGAAGGGAGGAGGAGGAGATTGGTGTTTAACGTCCCGTCGACAACGAGGTCATTAGAGACGGAGCGCAAGCTCGGGTGAGGGAAGGATGGGGAAGGAAATCGGCCGTGCCCGTTCAAAGGAACCATCCCGGCATTTGCCTGAAGCGATTTAGGGAAATCACGGAAAACCTAAATCAGGATGGCCGGAGACGGGATTGAACCGTCGTCCTCCCGAATGCGAGTCCAGTGTGCTAACCACTGCGCCACCTCGCTCGGTAACAGCGCTCGGTAAACTGGACGGCGAACCATCCAAGTGCTAGTCAAGCTCGACAGAGCGTAACTTCGATGATCTGAAGGGAACGGGTGTTACCAATGTGGCAATGCCGGTGACTGTTGCGATACATGTTGATCTGAAATTTACAGCAGATGTTTATGAGGATAATGATAATGGTGCAGTTTATGTATACAAGTAGTAGCATGCAGTCGATCAGACTTGTTGGATCAGTGTTGAACTCAGCTATGGAATTAGCAGACACGATATATGTGTACAGACAAATAGGGAATCTGACTGGCTTTATCGGGTCAAATGCCCACGAAGGGGCCATGAATGGCTTTATCGGGTCAAGTGCCCACGATGGGGTCATGAAATGCACACTAAGTTTCCTAGACTGTTCCTACAGTTCAGACGTACGCTGTAAGTCAGGGTCGGCAACGGTGTGCAAAACTGCATGTGCATGATGTGCTGCACACTTACGGTCAGAGGCTCAGCCTGTCTCGGCTTTGCTCGATCCTTCTCGAAAGTTCTCGGTACAGCCCAACATTCCTTAAGCAATGCGGCACGGTAGTTTTCGGGGTGTGGCTTTTTGTGTGTGCTACTTTTAAACAGTTTTTTATCTCCATTTTACTGTCACCCCGTTTTTTGTCTATTGCCTTCCATGCTGTTCCCCCTTTTTTATATCTATGTTCACCTTATTCTCTCCTTTGCTGTTTTTAAATGTCTTCTATTGTTTTGTTCTATGTCTTTCGGCTGAAGAGCAGCGCCTATGCTGCTGCCAGCCCGCCCCGATGGGGAATTGAAATACAATAAAGGAAAAAAAAGTAGTTTTCGGCGCACACGACATTCTTTATTTCAGCAAATTCGTGGTGTCAATGATGTTTATCCTTCACTATTTGCATAAAGGAAGTTTACAGGTCCAGTGTCTGATTGCATAATAAGAAGCAGTCTAGCGATCTACCATCAAAAGCCTTTAAAAATGACTCTCTCTCTCTCTCTCTCTCTCTTTCTCTCTCTCTCTCACTCTCTCTCTGTCATGTGGCGGCTTCATCGCAGGGTGCCAGCCGGTCTGGTGACGCCATTTAGGCAATTAGCGTGTCGGTGAAGAAAGAAACAATGATAAGGACAATATAACAGCCAGTCCCTGAGCGGGAAAAAATTTACAACCCAACTGGGAAACGAACCTGGGCCCCTTCGGTTGGCATCCAGCAACGCCGACCACACAGTTAGGGAGATGGACAAAACAATTCTTTATATCTGTTATGGAGTCGCATAATCCACAGGCACCGCACATTTGCTGTGAAATGACATTACAGCGCTATTCAGAAAGAATTTAAAGGTTTAATTGACTATGAAACAGCAATAAATTACAATGATCGAAAGACAGATTGTACAAAATTTATTGTTCTGTAATAAAGCAACACTTGGTGCTAAATTTTCAGGCTGAAATTGGTGGTACAAATAGTAAATTTTCTGAAGTTGCACACATTGTTACACAGTCATTTCCAACAGGAACGATTTTTCAGCTTTAACCGGCGTTCCAAAACCTGAGACGTAACGATTTCCAGTTGCAGAAGACGATAATGAGCGGCGCAACAAAATAAAAAAAACAACTTTTTTGCAAAATTGGTCATCCATTCTTAGTTGGTCTAAATGGTAGCTAGTGACCTATGATAAGCACATTCTTGGACGTCTCATAGCCTCTGTGCAGCACATTTTTTGGAATCCAAATGCTGACGCTGTGATTTAAACATTCAGTCAGGTCCTTAATCTGTGTCGTAAAGTAAGCAATCCTAAGTACATGGCAAAAAGGTGAATACAGAGTGAGCGTCGGATATCTCGCATTTACTGAATCACTGACCAACTTCGCCTCTCTGATGTCACGTCCTGGCCAAGTTTTTATGCTGCTATTGCCAAATGGTCCGATTTTTCTGCCGTTTTATCTACAGTTGCCAAATTTTTGTTTTATTTTGTGCTGTAGAGTGCGCATGTTAGTTGATAGGATGGTATTGCAGCCATATGATTCGTTGAATAAACTGAAAACCACATCGAGTAAATTTTGATAGTTAAGT